>NC_089649.1:19805120-20430120 GCF_037042795.1 Molothrus aeneus | reverse complement strand
AGCAAGTTTAAATCCATTTAAGGTCTGCTTTTCTTTTATTTACTAGCTGAAAATGGAGATGAGACAGTCTCCAATTAAATTGCTTGCAAACTCATGTTCAGGTTTTTCAGAAATAACTGCAACTTAGAAAATCATACTCCTTGAACAAGGAAATAAACATATTTATTTCAAGTATTTGTCTCGTGGGGGTTGCACATTACCCTCTCTCAGTCTAGCATGAGCTAACTAAGAACCTGGATAGGAAAATATGGATTAGATAGATTATTCCTGCCCTTCTGCTTTCACTGAAATATACTGCAATAACATCACCTCTAGGTGGTACGCTCATTATTCACCTGGCAGTTATGCATACACACACAAAGGTGACTATCCCTATGTAAATGGACAAAAACCTACTATATTTGGTCAAGAAAGGAAGCACTGTTTATAACTTTGGGGTTTTTTCTTCCTTTACACCTTTTTAGAACAGCCACATTTATCACTTTTATGGTGTACATGACTTTAAATGCTGCCAGGTTCTGCATGGGTACACAAACAGAATTTCAGTCTGTCCAAAACATCTGCTTTGAAAGAGTTGGAATTATTTTTTTGTAACTTCTTTCATGGTTTTTTTTGGTGACTATCCTTATTCATCAAAAGAAAAGCTCTCTGCTTAAAAAAATACAGTACAACATAACAGCAGTATCAAAATCCTCTAGCACTTCTAACAGATGCTTCTGCAAAACATCTAATATAAGGTTTTACCTGGGGAAGCTGTTTCATTAACTTGTGAAATTATCCAAGGCCTTTGTTAACTTTTTGTTACGTTTTTCTTCCCTACTTACCACTGAAATGCTAACATCCTTTAGGTCTCTAAGAGGAGGTATTTATGAGCACTGCCTACCCAATATTTCAAATATTTCAGTTGAGGTTTCCTTTGCCTCTGTGCACAGAGGGACATTGGTGGGATGTGATTCACATCAGCGCCAGTCACTTGGTGCAGAGATTTAACAACGTGCATTAGACAGAGTGCAAAAATCATTAAATCATCACAGTCCAAATTGCAACTGTTGTTTATTGAAGGCTTCTGGCATTAATTAAACCTCACACAGCTAAGTACTGTCAACAATTTTACAGATTGCTGTCCTGAGGAATGAGATTCACAATTGTGGCATTAGGAGCATACAGTACAAAGGCAATGGAAGGGTCATTTGTGAGTTCTCCCAGCAGCAACTGCATAAGGAAGGCAGATTTTGATCATCTGTTGGTCAAATGAATAGAGAAAAATAATCACATAAATCAAATAATTGCTGCCACCATGGAAATCAACAAATCCCTGGACCAATCTCTGTGCTAAATAAGGCTGCAGTTTTTTTCACTGATTTCAACAACATATAATCCCTGCATCATTGTAAATACATCCAGCAATATTGAAAACAACCCACAGCTGCCACTCTGAGCTGTGGTCCCTATGAATTTATGTCAATTACTCAATAAATTTTGGCAGGTGTTTTGGACAGAACCATCAGTTTGGATTTAGCATGGCCAGAACAGACAATTTTTTGACTTGCTTTTGTCCTGCACTGGTGTGCAGCCCATTCAATGCACACATTTAAATGCACATGCTGGAAGTGATCACGCTGCCTGTACCTCTAATTATTTTTTTCACAGTGGTCAGCTCTAACTGGTGCAAGCAACAGAGTGAGTTCCATGAAAGTCACTGGATGGATAAGGAGGGCCTCAGCTGGCAAGGGGCTTCAGCAGGAGCTTCAACCTGAAAGTCAGCCCACAGGTCACCAGCAGAGAGCTGGGCAGCACCTTCTGCCCAGACAACACTTTGGAGCCCAGAAGGATTTGTAGGGATTATATGGGAAAATGAGGCAAGGAGGATTTTAGGGAAAGAGAGAGCATCAATAAAAAAATAAGGAGACATACTCAGGATTTAGCAGTAGAGCTCAGGAAAAAGCTTCAGTCACTACACCAGACACTCACACTGCAAAGACTTTTTCCTGGGCAATTAACTGCTTAAGCAAGGACCAAAAGGCACTTTTACTCTTTGTGAACCTTCTCTCAGGGTAAGTCACAGCATGGTTTTTGCAAGTAATTGACACTGGAATGTTATTAAAGTAGATAGCTTTTTACTGTGAGTTTAGGTTCATCATTCATGCCCTCCATTTTTACCCAGTCACCTCAACTGAGACACTGAAAATTAAGTTTGAAGCACATAATATTCAATTCACTAAGACAAAACCAACACACTTCAATATGCATTATCAGGTATTCCAAACAGTATTGCAAGGCCCACAAGTAATTTTCAGCAGCTCTGTACTACTTTGTCTAAGCAGAATAGTTGTGACCAGACAACGACATTTTCTTTCACTTTTACAACACCAAAACAATCCAGAAGAGAGGAGGATATCAATCTCCCCTTCTTTCAGACATGTCTTTAATTAACCAGAAACTTCCCCAATGATGGGAGTTTGACTTTGTGAGAGCTGTGAGAATGTTACAAATTCTAGAGCAAATAATTTGGATGCCAGGACTCAGTCAAGTATTTTTGCAATAACATTTTTACTTCAACTGGTGAAACTAACAAAATACATAGTAAAGTATTTGCATTATCACCTAAAAATTGGAACTTTCCAAGCATCTGCAAATGATAATAACAAGTATAATACTGTACAAGGAAAGTAACCATTACATTCAGGTTTTTGCTATGATGGCTATGCAAAAAGGCAACTGTTGCACAAAGAATTGAAATAGGATTCATTTTACTCTTTCCAGAAGAATTACAGGATCTTCAGGAAAGAGTACTGAAAAAAGATCTGGCATTTTTTCTTCCTTTTTAAACTACAATTTCTCAATTGTTTAAGGAAATGGTGACTAGACCTTTATTTCCCACTAACATATTTCATAAGCAAAACGCGTTGCTATGGTCCCCAGATTGCTGCTGCAATCAGACCAAAAAGGATGACTTATAATCATGACCATAAAGCAGCTGTCACATAAAACTGTTCAAAGAGGGGAAATCACAACTGAAACTATGATACATTAATAAAAACACGAGAATTACATTATACAAGTCTAAAGACACACCCTGATACTTCCTATAGCATTTTTCAGACAAAAGAGGAATAAATTCTCATTTTGCCTCAGAAAATAAGAAGTGAAAAAGAGATAAGGTGAATCTATGGCACTTGAAAAACATTAATAGCCAGTTTATACTGTAACATAAATCCACTCCACAAATAAACCATCTTTATTGTCTCATAATCAGCCTGTTGGTACACTATTGTTGATAACAATTTTTCAGCTAAAATTTTTACAAGTGTTTTTTAATGCTGTCCCCGTGGTGTCTGAGCTCATTTTGTGTACCTATTATGAAAAAAGGATTTGTTTGCAAATGCTGCTTTTAGATTAGCCAGTGTTGCCTAAGAAGATGCCTCATTTCTCAACACACGCAGCAGAGAGATGAATCCTCTCTGTTGGCCAAAGACCAGGGACTCCCTCTGATAGCCAAGTGTAAACCAAAAAAGACAGCTTTGAAACAAAAGCACTTTCAAGCCAGGCAGGTTAAAAGATGCAACGAATGGCTGCAGTAGAAGATGGAGCTATAAAACCACAAACATGGTCCAGGTTGCACTTCACCAGTGAGCAGCAGAAATCCTTTGGAGGTTAATAAATAAACAGGTAAAAAGCAGTTCAGGAGATCCCTTGAGCTGCAAACTGATGGACTGGGAGAGCACTGAAGAAAATATTGAATTTCTTCAAATGCCAGCTTTTCTGAAAGCAGCTGCTTGTGTCCACCACTGGAGACAGACAGCTGAAGGACTGGATAAATCCTCGCACTGACTCAGTACAGATTTTCTCATTTTATATTCCAAAGACTAACACAAATCCACTCTTTTTGTAAGACTTAAATATCATACTCCCAAGAACCCAGCTCATATTGTTCCAATGGAAAGAAAATTGGTTTCCTCTGCTTTTCATCCAGCCATTCCTTATTTCTTAGTAACTAAAAGATACTTTGGGTTGACACAACAAAACCGACCCCTGTAATCTAAAAGAAATCCAGACAACCTATTTTAACCTGTAACTCTTTGGGAACCATATGGCAGGTCTCTCTCCATTTTCAAAATTTCAAGCTGAATGGAAGTTATCAAACATGCTAAAGAAACAGTGTGTTATTAACACAGAAGTGAAAAGATACTCTAAAAGACCCTCAAACGGTGCATCCAAAGGCTAGTGCCAAAACCATTTATCTGTGAGACCTTGGCGATTGTGACCTGTGCCTCTACACCATACTACTGCTATTTGGTTCAGATTTCTGTTTTCCTCAGAAACTTCCTGCACTGTCCTCTCTAAGATATCTGTGAACTTAAGAATTAAATATCACCTACAATCATTAAGTGCAAGCTGTGTAAAAAGCTAAGCCCATTTTTGTTCACTGATAATTTAACAAAGTCAGAAAAAGGTAAAAATCTTGATTTTTCTGTGTTACTTACATAGGTTTAGCAGAACCCAAATTAGACTATGTCGTTCTGGGGTTTTGAGTTGGGTTTTTTTAAATCCAATTACTCAATCCATTTGTTTCCTGATTATCTAGTATTGAAACTCAAACTGGTTCAACAGACCAACAACTCAGAACATCACTGAACTCTCAAAGTTAGATGCATAGGAATAAACTGGTTCAGACTGCTGCCAATTTGATAACCACAGAAGGTTTGACATTTTTGTGTCCTGAGCATTTATGGCACATTATTCCATTCATGGCAACCAAGAGTCTCATTCCTCCGAATACAGCTCATTTACAGAAGGCTGTCACACGTCTATTTCCAAACTGCATAAAAAATGAAATACAAAAGCAGAAAATAAAACAGAATTACTTGAGCAAACATCATTTATAAAGTACAGATATGGTAGATGTAACTTGTCTTCTGTGGAAAATTAGCTGAGTTTTTCACGAGTTCCACAGAATTTCTCAAGTAGATTGTCTTAAGCTTTCAGGTTCTCTAGCTATTTGTTTTAGAAATGCTGCAGAAAAAAAATAGACTTGTTATTTACAAGCACCACTCTACATCAAGACTGGAAAGCTTGAAAAGTGATGTAGTGTTCAATATTCTTAGGAAGAGATGTTCAGTTTATTCTGTTTACACTGGCTTTTCCAGCATCCCTTACAGAGACAGTATTTGCTTTCCTGTCAGGATATGCATACAAGCAGAAGGAAAGAAAACAATTACATTTTGAAGAGCCCAAATTGCACCCAACCTGTGAAAGATTTAATTGTTTTTGGCAGCCTAAGTCTCCAATTCTACCACAGTCATTACGGTAGACGTTATAAACGGGTGAATGTGCCTTTTTTCTGTTCTTCTGAGTGCACTTCATTTCTATCCTAGCCTTAGCTTGTTTTCCTGAGGCACTCCAGAGATCTTCCTTGACAACTGATCCTATATATTTAGCTCAGCCTCATCCATATGCCAAGTTTTACCTGCTGGAATGTAACGTTCCATTAGTTGTTTGTTTTGTTTATTTACTAGTCCTGGTGGAGGTCACTACACAGCCTCACAACTAGAAGGAAACCACATCACGCAGAGACATAGTCAAAGAACTTGCACAAAACACACACATGGAATGGGCAACACAAATCATTTTTTTTGTCAGTGGATATAGAAACACTGGTGTTATAAGAGAACTTCAGATGACCATCTTTAGTTCTAGAGCTGGTCTCTCATCAGCTCAGGTGGTACTCTTCAGGTTTAGCTTCCTTAGGCTGCTGCAATTTGTGTGATCTTTACATTGTTAAAGAGACCCAAGAGACACATTTTGTTCCACTCATAAAAAACAGGGAAAATGAAAAAAAAAACAACACAGCTCACCCCCTCCCCCCAACTGCACATGCAGCTTCCTCATCATCAGTGATCAGGATAGTTAAGAATTGGACTCAAAGGCTACACAACTAAAATTCTGACACAAAATTCTCAGTTCTATTAATCTGAGTTCAATTCCTCTTTTCATCTGCACTAGATTTGAGATGACCACCTCTTGTACTCGGCTTTCCACTCATGTTATCTCCTTGGAGACCTGCTCCTTCCTTACTTTGTAACTTTTCCTGGTCCTTTCTTTCCTTGCTACGAAATGGCTGACAACCTTTGTTCTTTTTCTGCCCCTGAAACACTTGGCTCTTCCCTTTAGACTTCAGTCTCTGATATGTACAATCCTGAAAGCCAAGGTCTCTCCCCATCGCAATAACTTCAGTTCAGGGGCAGCCACAAGAGTCGGCTCCTCAAGTGTCAGGGTTGCCATCTTTTTTAAAAGTTCTTTCTGAAGAAGTAAAGGTGTTGCAGAGAGGACAAAAAATGGAGCTCACTTCACTGCAGAAGTTATCCCTGAACTGATACTTTCATGGCTTTAGAACATCCTGAGGCATGAAAATACAAACACAGCATCTTTGTTATTCTCCTTAGCTTTTTTCTTTTTTTTTTTCCCCAGCAAAGAGAGCACCTGTTTTCTCTGTCACAGGATAATTTACAAATGGAGCATATTTGTTTTACATTATGTCCTAGATGTGGATCTAGACTAAGAGCCCTTGAGAGGGCAGGGTGATGTCCCTCACTTTCTGCTTCTCCTTCCAACCACTGCCTCACATGGGATCTTTTTGTTCCTCCATCTGGCTCCAGGGAAGCGACCAGAAGTGGAGCTACAGCCGAGTGTTCAGCTGGAACTCCTAAATGTCATCCTGAGTTCCGGACCTCCCAGTGCCACGATGGCAGAGCAGCACAGCCTCCACCACACTGCCTATGGTGCCAGTCTTCACCCTATCTTCCTACATCTTCCAGAACTCCTCTGCCTTCAGCAAAACAGCCTGCATAGCTCAGATTTTACAGAAAAACCTTAGCTGACTGGAACATTAAATAGGTCAATGTGGAGGGCACAGCCAACGCCACCTTGTCAATACACACTCCTGCCCTACCAAGTTCTCAGAAGAGAAACGAAGACCACCCTTTTCATTAATGTGCTGTCCCCAGAGCTGGCACGTGGGTCATATTGGGCATCATCAGAGACAGGTAAGAATGCTTTTAATGAAATGGAATCTTATAGATCTTGTCCTAGAAGCTAGCTGATGTTGATTCCTCAGCTTATCATGGCAGGAAAAAACAGGCCTGTGCTGTATGCTGACCTTACATGGTTCAAAGTGGAAAAAGAATACATTTTCTATAAAATTTCAGTAAATATATGTTTATGCACAGACCCCAAAGTCAGTGAAGGAAAGGAAAGGAGGTGCTCCAGACCTGGAGCAGAGATTCCCCTGCAGCCTGAGGTAAAGCCCATAGTGAAGAAGCTGCACCCCTGCAGCCCATGGAGGTTCATGGTGAAGAGAGAACCACCTGCACCCTGAGGAAAACTCCATGATGGAGCAGGTAGATGGGCAAAGGAGTCTCTTACCCTCTCTGAAGCCTGTGCTTGGAGGAGAGACTTCCAGCAGGACCTGCGACCCCATGGGACACTGACCCTGGAACAGTCTGTTCCTGAAAGACTGGACCCTGTGCAAGGGATCCATGCTGGAACACTTGATGAAGAACTGCAGCTCGTGGGAAGGACCCATGATGAAAAAGTTGGTGAAGGACTGTCCCCTGTGGGAGGAACTGATGCTGGAGCAGGGCAAGAGTGTGAGGAAGCTTCCTCATAATGAGCAAGGAGTCAGAGAGACAGTGTGTGATGAACGGAGCACAACTCCATTCCCTGACCCCTGCAATGCTGTCACGGGGGGCTAGAGCAAATCCAGAGCAAAGCTAAGCCTGGGAAGAAGGGAGAGGGGAGAAAAATATTTTTTTAAAGATTTGATTGCATTTGTCTTTATCCTGATTTGATTTGGAATAAATTAAACTGACATCCACAAGTCAAGTCTGTTTGTGTCAGTAATGGGTGTGTGACCTCTCCCTGTCTTATCTCAACCCACATAGCCTTTAATTCCACTTTCTCTCCCCTGTCCAGCTGAGGAGGGGGAGTGATGAGCCAGCTTTGGTGGGCACCTGGTCCTCAGCCGTGGTCAGCCCACCACACTTGGACCTGCAGAGAAGTGCCCCCAGACAAGTGGGATGAAATTCTGCATGTACCAGCAGCACAGAAGTGTATGGCTGCACTGGGCCTTCACTGCTGTAGGGCAAAATGATGGTAAACTTCAGTACAGTGTCCAAAAGGAATGTTACAGAATATATTTATCTATCTCATAAATACGACAGCATTACAACAGTCTCAACTACTTAAGTTATACCTAGTCGAGTGTAAGTAGCTGCTTTGCACTCTAGAAAAACTCAAAGGTTTTGAATTTAATTTAACACATATTTTTAGCAATTCATTCTCAGGCAGAAAAAAAAAAAAAAAGAAATGCTCCAAATCACATTGTCTTTGATGCTAGCCTTCCAGGGAAATCTTTAAATTGGACACAATGAGAGATCCAAGGTCAAAAGGGAAAGAATATGTGATGTACCATGCCTCTCTCTGAGACACCCTTTCCCTCTTCTATTTTCATTCATTTTGCAGTTCAGAAAGGTAGTCACCAGAAATTCAATGTTCTATATCAATGATTCTCACCAAATTGCCTTGCAGTACAGGTCACACAGTTCATATACTCCCCCCTGTTCTGTCTGTTCATGTGTTTCAGCTGACTGCTTTAGACAGGTGGTTTCTTTATCCATCTCTGAATTTCTGTTCCCTCTAGTTACTGAGTGGTAGTCTCAGGTTGCTACTCTGAAAGAACAGTAATTCTGATTTCCCCAAGTGTACTGTGTCATTACAATCTGTCAGGTTAGCATATCCAGCTTATCACTTCATTCCCCATACAAAAAGGAAGCTCCAAAATAATGTATACCCTTTAGACTTCTTTTGCAAAAGTAAACCATGAGCACATCATCATGTTTCAGTCACAAACACAATGACAGAACACTTCAGTGGAATATCAAACTAAATACCTTTGTGGAAAATCTGGAGAAAAACAGGAAGATCCTCCTGCATGCTTGAGCAAACATTATTATTTATACAATTCTGAATGTCACAAAATTAGTTGTCCAGACCCTGTAATCTACCATGAAACTATTTTCTATGTGTGAAGCAATGTGGTAGTAGAAACATATTTCTTAAAATGATTTGGGACCTGTGGGAAATCAAGTGCAGTCAGACACTAGTTCAGACAAAATATTCCAGTGAATCAGGTTCCAAAGATGAAATGAAATTATGAAAAAAAACCCCAAAAATAGAGAGGTAAGTTAGGTTATATAGTAGGAAGTTGTAAAAAAAATATTTTGTATGTCACAGACATAATTTTTAGTATGATGAAGAGCACTGCTTTCTAAATCCTGGGTGTTTCGTTTTTGGTTTTTTTTTTTTTCTTTTTATTATGAGTTTTTGCTGGTCTGTTTTAATAGAACACCACCATATAAGCATACTGCCCTATTATTTGTTCCTTAATAGTAAAAAAACCTTACAAAACACTAGGTAACATTTAGTATTTCTCAAGAGGGAAAGTTTTCCCAAAACAATAGTTTCAATGAAGTTCAGCCTCCTCAGGTTTTTTTTCTTAACAATTATTTTATCTTGGGAGTTTTGCTGTTTTGTTTTGGGGTTAAGTGTTTAATTTGTTATCAAAAAATTAATCCATGTGAAATACAACTTTTTAATTGATTTCTAAGGCCTCCATCTTCCAGCAGCAATTACAGGCATGAATGGGGAAATGTCCAAGGCCTAGCTCACAAGGAATTACACTTTGTGTTTGGCAGAAAAGAAAAAAACAAAATCTGAACTATGTAGCATACAATGCTACGTATTTATTTTGTATATATATGTATAATATTGCATTATTGTTTATTGTGTATATATATATGTCTATTTATTTTGTGTATATATATATATATGTATAATATTGCATTATTAAATGCAATAAACTCTCATCAGAAGATGAATTTCTCCCTTTTTTTAGGGGTTGGGGTGAGGAGGGGGAAAGCAGGAAGGTGGCCCACATAACTGGAAATTTTATCACAGCCAGCAGGAATATGAGCAGAAATAAAGCCAGTCTTCTGTAGTTCCCAAGGGAGTGCTTTGCAGCCTTCATTTTCCTTCAAGGTTTTGAAATTATGTTTCCATAATTTAGTCACATAAACAATATTATGACTTAGGTACTTCTTAATTTTATCTCACAAGAAGAGCAAGTTTGAATTTTCCACTTATCACTGTAATAGCCAACTTATTAAAAACATGTAGCAGCATGAAGTGATAATAGGTTATCCTTGCTTTCCAATATTTCTTTTAGAATTACCTTTTACATAATTCTGTGGAAGAGAGGTACTTGAACAATTTGGCTTTCTTCGCTGTGAAGTGATTCTATCAAAATGAAATTCATGCAGCTGGTTGATGGACTTGCTTGTGAAACAAAGTCGTAAAGTTTTGGGGCGGGTTTTTTGGGGGGTGGGAGGGATGTGGATTACTTTTGGTTTTGGGTTCTGATTTGTTTTTTATTACAATGCAGTTTTGGATTAAGCTGTTAAATCCATAAATAACCCATTTTTCAAATGCTGAAAGCACACAATTATCTGTGTTTGCTTCCATGAGGCTCTCAAATACCAATTGTATTTGAAGACTTGCACAATTTTCAAGGAAAGGACCCAGAATTTAATGAGAATTTAAAAATACCACAAGATAAGCACTTAGTCTTCAAAACTTGTCTCTCTGATAAATTCATGCCCTTAAACCAGAAAAGCAGAGAAAAGGGAGTTAAGTATTCTCTTACTATAGCATGTGACTAAACTAATCTTTACATATTAACAACACGTTATTTCACCAACTGAATTAAGTTTTGCAAGGCCAGTGAGCAACAATTGTCCCTGTCAACTTGTCAAGTAAAACTAACTTCAATGAAAACCTGAAGCATCAGCCCAGAGGTAAAGGCATTTTAAAAAAACAAACACAAGAAATTAAGTTGCAAAACATGAAGGGTATTTAAAAAAATACTATGAAAACTAGATCCTGGAGTTTGAAGAATGGGTGTTTTGAGCATGAAACTAATTCTAGAGAATGCACCAGTTTGTTTCTTTTTATTTATGGTAATATTTAGCAGATATTATTTATTTTCTTTTGTACACTGAAATAGTCAATCAAATAGCTACTTACTCAATGTACCTTGTACTTCTTATGAATATGGTAACTTTCAATTACACTATGATTAAAATTGTTAAAAGAATCAGACTGAAAATGTTTCAGTGAAGTACTGCTTTGGTCTTCAAGTTATGGTAACAAGTCTTGAATTTGCAAAGGGTGAAGCCAATGAAGATTGATATATTATAAATACTGAATTTGCATCATATTTCAGCTTCAGTATCACAGTGTGAATCCAAAAAACACCAATCAAAATTGATACATCATCATACCTTTGGGTATGAAACAGGACAAAAAACCTTTATTTGATCTCACACAAGTGACAAATTAATTTCATCACCATATTCCTAATACCATGTTATTACCATTATACTATTAATGTGGAAGGGTAAACTTGCAAGCACTTGCAGTTTAAGTAGAGGCTTTACTTTTCAGTGAAAGGGTTTTAGTTTCTCAATTATTTCTGCTATGCATTGTTACACAGTGATAACCATCTAATAATGATTTTAATATTTTCTTAAGTTTCACATAAAATGGCATATCTGGGGAAATATAAAACCCATACTTACTTTTCAAAGAGCAAAGAAACAGGGATGCAGAAATAAAGTATAGAAGTAGCGAACTAAAAAAGTCATTTTAATATAATGGGAAAAAACTTGAAAAAATTACTAAAATAACTATCTGGGAGGTTAGGGAGCCAAGAAATATGGTCATGAAGGAGTCACTGCTTATTAACTGCATACATAAAGGTATTCTACCAAGAACACCAGCTGGTGGCTGCACAGACCTCACAGCAAGAGGACTGGTAGGGACCTTGCTTTGTAGCAAAGAGGAACTCTTTGCACTGGGGTATTTCAGTGTGTCAACACAGGTACCACAGGTGCCAGACCACTGACAATTTAGACCAGAAGACCAGATCATGAGAAAGGCACAGTTAAAGCTTGTTTGATTTGGTGAAGGAAGAACATGAAATAACTAGATTTTCTAAACCTCTGAATTCATATAATCATCTAAGAATACATTTCTCACAAAAAATACCACTAGGACAAGCCTGACTCAGACAAAGCAAGGCAGTAGTTGGAAAACAATGCAGAGAAGCAAACTGAACCAACAAATTTCTGCCAGCATTTTTTTTTCAATCTAAAACCTCCATAGGGCTTGTTCCTCAAAGCACAAGTCATTATCTTTGGTATAAACCAGTTCAAACTCCGAAAGCACACACAGCTTAGAATTATCCACTGCTTAGGTGAGTGAAAACTGCTGGATCATGTCTTTCAATGTTGTGCAGTTCTGTACACCTGGTGCAGTTACAGATAAATTACCAGTTTTATGTATTTTTGGTGTATATTGAAAAGATTCTACAAAGAATTACACCATTCAGTATTAAACATACTACATTTGGCAATGTGCCCAGGCCACTTGAATTTCCTTTGTGGCAGCTCAATCCAATGTTTCTATTGCACATATATGAATTCTTAACACTACACTTTCACTGAAGAGATAGGGAGCAATGGCACTGCTTTGCTTTCAAGACTCTTTGAACATAGCACAATGCATTTTCTTGGACAACCAGAAACACAGGCACAGATCAGGTATCTCTAGATGTCTGTTGTCCAACAAAGCAATCTCCTAAATGTGAACGAGATAGCAGCCATACTGTGTTCTCAAAAAGCAATGAAGTTTAAAGGTACACGCAGATTAGAAATCTCGATTATGAAAAACATAAGTATGTAAACATGTGCAAAAGAATCCAGGAGTTTTAACTATCCAGAAGATATTCTGGTTTTAACTGCCTTCCGAAAATCTGAGACAGTAATATTTTGACTTCCGTATTGTACTGCATTATTTTTAAGCAAAACTGATTGAACATACTTTGCTATCAGTCCTACCCTGCCAAATTCCACTCCTCTATGCTAATTTCCACAAAATACATTTAAAATATATCCAAATAAAGGAATTTGCAAATCACTAAGCATCATGTGCGTTGACCTTCGCTCTTCTTTCGAATTTGCAGTATGGTTCATTTTAGTCAAGCTGTTGAAACATTTGTGCTATAATGCATCAAATTAAGGCAACCAGCTGTGATGTTTAATTTAGGCTAAAAGTTTATGATCTACAACTACACAATACCTTAGGGAATAACTTATATTTCATGTTACTAAGCTAAATGCACTTCAAAACAGTTAAAATCTTCACCACGTTTTACACAGAGCACATTGTCATTTGAGCTTTGGGTCTGTAAACAGCACAGGCATTCAGTCAAAGCTGCATATTATAGAGAATAAATGAACAAACAGTTCTAGCCTTTGCTGAAAACACAGTTTCAAAGCGTTCTGTCTAATGTGTTGTTCGATTATGGCTACATTTTATCCTTTATTATGCTTAATGGAGGTTCTCCATTTGTGAGAAAGAGAGAATTAGAAAAAAGTCATTAAATATTTTGTCATAATGCACCATTTTAAGCAGTTATTTTGCCCAAACAAATACAGTACATAGAGCTGAATAACTGTAACAAAAACAATTAAAAAAACCCCAAAGCCAAACATCTTCTAACTATGAAGCACTCATGAGAGAAAATCCAGTCCAACAGTGTTGAATCATTGTATTTTTCTTGACAATGGCAATGTATAAAAGGAGAAAGGAAAAACACTTTCTGAATGATTAAAAACCAATACCTTTTGGAATGTCTTGTGAGATTAATAAAGGAGATAAAAACGATGACATGTATATTTATCACATGCAAAAAGTGTGAAAATCAATGCAATGGAAGTTGAAACTTCAGGCTAACCGTCTAGAAAGGAACTGATTCAGCAATACAATTGATCTATGGCAAAACCATAATGCATAGTAAACAGCTCACTATTTTGTTCTATGGGTGGTTAGCTGTTCTTTAAAAAAGTTTAACCTACAGATGTCGTGGCTTATAAATATAGGAAACATAACACACATGCTGCAGCTAGAAAGGTGTTACAGTCTTGGAAACTGAAAACTTTCTGACAATGTGCCTTCTAGTGTGGAAGCATTTTGTGAATTCATTCTATTTGGGTTAGTGCAGCTTCCCTTATTGGAAACTGGGTAATTACTACTAGTTCAGTGAAATCTACTCAAACTCGCCTCAACTAAATAAGGAAAAAAATAATTGTGATTCCTATTACTCCAAGAACAATGACAAACTCATCACCTTTAACATCAAGATATTTACAGTAATTTAAAACACATTTTAATAAAATAGATGTCCATTTTTATTTCTCTAAATGCCTTGTAATCACCACTCTGCTCCCCTGCCATATTACAATTATGCATGATTATAACGGGCAGTTTCATCAAGGGATCATGAAATTGAGAAAGGCTGCTTGAAAGCTGATTATAATACCAACATCCTCGTGACAGAACTATTGCCATCTAGGGAAGGGTGGACTGTGTTACTTTCACTACCCTCTAGAATCAGAAGTCTGTTGCACTAACACTTGAAAAACTGGGGATTTATATTTGAAATATAGTATTATTTCAAAATCTTTCAGATTCAGAAAAAACCTCAAAATGTCAAAATGAACAAAGCCAAGCTAAGCCTTAGGATGGTTTATAATGTTGTCAACAATTATTTAAAAGATGTTTTAAGTGAAAATTCCTGGCTTGATCCTTATTAACACAATGATAACACAACAACCATTAAAACACTCACATAAAATTTTAGGCAAACCCTGTGTCACCTGTACTATCTCAAACAATGCTATAATTTCCCAAACAGAACTAAAAAACCATGAAAACATGAAGTATTTTCAGAATACAAGATGCTGGAAGTCATAAGTGTAATATAGGCAGCGTTTTCAAATTATTAGAGTCTGCCATTCAAACAGCACTAGCTACAACTCAGACAGGAACAAAAAAACCCCAAACTGCAAAATAAAGATTCAAAATAATTATATTTAAACACGAAATACTTGACAGTCAATTCCTCCTTTGATTGCCTGCCAATACTGACATCAGAATGTTACATTACTCTAGCAACTGCAAACTAGATCAAGTGTCTGTAAAAGCAGGCTTTAAATTTTGTAACAAAAACACACTAGATCAAGATCTGTGAAAAAAAACCCAAACAAAAAAGGAAACAACAACAGAACAACAGCCTACCCCAAAAAAACCTCAAAAAACCCAAAGCACAAAAAATTAATCCTTCATTTATAAATTTCAAGGTAAAAAAAACCTCCTGAGTTAAAGCATTTTGTTATTATGGTTAAGAAACACCGAGAAAATTTTAATAATAAATGATTAATAGCTAACAAAGTGCATTTCAACCTCAATAGCACTTTCCTTAGCAGCCTTGTTAACCACAAAAAAAAGTACTGAAAAAAACCCCCTGATTTCTTTCCATAAAAATTAGCTGTGTCAGAGACTTCCTTGAGTCACTAGCATCTTTAAAATCTTTTGGAATCCTTGCAGGGAGGGGAACCTAATGGTGCTTTGCTCAGATGTCTGCTCTTTTTTTTTATCAATACAATTGAGTTACTACAAATATTACTACTTTATTATTCCAGATAAGAAGTTTGTGTTTAACAAGAAACATATGCCAGAATCCCACTTGATTTAATGCTGGAGTTCACTTTATCTTCTCCTAACATATGCTGATGACCAAAATTTGTGGACCTTGCAGGAATAAGCATCTAAAAATGTAAAACTATCTCAACTAATGTAATCAAAATTATACATGCAGCATGTAACTTTGAAGCGTTGCTTACAAATGGTGCACTTGGTTGAATAAAACCTGAATTTGCATTTTGTAACAACATTGTAGTGCACAAAATGGTATTTTCTGTCAGAAGACATTTAGACCTGCCAACATTAATAGATGCATGTGTGAAAGACTGGACAATGCAATGGAAGAGATACACCTTCAAGAATCTTAACATGAAAAATAGTATTATTTGCTATTTTGTCTTGTGAAACAGGAACAAAGCAGGCAAGGAAGTTTTCCAGAAAAAGTTCCTATTCTGCAACTGTTACTGTAATATTTTGCTGAAGCATTACCTATCAAACAATAGTAATGTTCTCTATTCTATTCTGCAGCAGCTTTGCTGACTACAGGTTTCCTACACGTTATCTTCTGATAGATAAAAATTTCAGAAGAAAACAATCCTTTTTGTAATACTTAAAACTTGATGTTTATTTTCCCTAAGAATATGTGTATAACTTCCTTAGAAGTTTTCTTTTTTTGACAAATCAGTGAGAAAAAAGTTGTTCTATTTTGCAAAGACAGCTGTTAAATAACAACAGTTAAGATTTGAGCCCTTTTGGAGGTAAAAGGAGCAGGGGAAAGAGGCTAGTAATGCTTGTGTTTTTCTACTAATCATATATATATATAAAAATCTATCAGCTTTACATGAAACAAAAGGATAGTTCATGAAAATGTATGTTCTGATTATACCAAGAAATATATAGCCAAAGATTTCAGGTTAAACATGTGTGAAAAGTGTTTGATTTTCTCATCATGGACTATACTACCTTCAGAACAGAAGTGACATGTCAAAACCTATGCAATCTCTTTCTAAAACACACTGGCGATGTATTCTAAGTGTTATATTTTACACACTTAAATTTCCCCCAGACAATCACAAGAAAACTAGAAATTGCTAGCAGCTCTCATCTAAAACTGGTCGACAAGCTTTTGAAAAAGACAAGAACATAGATTTACACCTTTAGAACTGTATGGCACAGAGTAAATTCCTTTGAGGAAAATTCCCTTTTGTCCTAAAGTTTCAGGACACTACCAAGAGCCAAAGGACTTAAGCAGTTTGTACATTGACTGCAAAGTCTAATGGAATGATGGAAATGCATTTTCTCCCTCCCAAAAAAAAAGCTTTGCTTGTCATTAGACTCTTCCTTGCATTGGAGAGATTAATAAATTACTTTATAATTCTGAGGAAGACATACCATAGAACTACAGTTTTACGGGTATGGAAATGATTTTTAAAGAAAAGCACTGTCTTTCTGTTAAGCTTAATTTCCAGGGCTGTACAGCCCTTCCAGACATCGATTCATTCACTTGCAAGCCACTGGAGCTCTGGCTCAGCAAACACACAAACATCAAACAGAGAGGGCACCCGTAGTTCATGAGGACAAGGATGCAAACCTTGCCACACTTTCTCTTCCCATAGCTCAGGGAGAACAGGAAGGCTCTGGAAAGCAGCAGGAATGAGCTCCCTGCTCTGCCAGGGACTGCACAGGAGACCTCCACAAGCTTCTGGGGGGGGGAGAGCAACAGAAGTCCCAAATTCCTCATGAGCAGTATTGGGTTTACACACCCAACAGTGCCATGCCAAAGGATCACAGACACTTCCAAGCCCAATTTAACCGCACCGTCTCATCAGTCTGTGAGAGCTCTATCACAGTGAACTCCTGATACTGATGCACAGAGTTTATTCTCATCCACAGATCTGAAGGAAGTCTTAAAATTTAATTATATATGAATACTTATGAGACTTATTAGTACATAATAAGTACCCATTAGTACCCATGGAGCCAGTGTTAGTTTCTTATTTCCACATTAAGGGAAGCAAGGAAATGGAAAGTGACACAAATTAGTCATGTTGAATATTGATGGATTTGGGGTAGGAATATAAAGTAGTATTCAAAAATATTTGCATATGTATGTAAATAAATAAATATTGTCATATAGTGTATTAGATAAAAGGATCCAAAATGAATTAACTAATTAAATTTTTATGCAGCTTATAAAATATTAACACCTCAGCAATATTTATGTAAATGCATTTTGTTAATATTTAATTCCATTATGCTCAAAAAATTGAAAAATTAGTTAGTAAAAATCTATTTTTTTCTTCTTTTTATCTTCCAACTTGGTGATATTCTGTTATTCTACGTTGCTTAATAATGCCTCTCACAGATACAACATACTGTGGATGAAGAAAATGTAGATTGTTTTAGAAATTTTTTTAGTGGAATTGGAGAAGGAAAAAAACACCATCAATGTTTATAAGACATAAAATAAAACTCAACTGAACTGCTCAAAGACAGAAAATGATTAGCAAAGCTTTATTAGCAAAACAGTAGTGTAGTATCTTTCCCAAGACATCTGCTACTGACTGCTATTAGAGATGTGACTTGGTATGAGACAAATAGTTCAGCTGAACCAATGGATGATTTTTCTCATAATTTTAGAAATATATGAATGTTCTTATACTCTTACATTTTTATGGCCTTACAGAGAAATCCACAAGCATTACAATGGAACAGGCAATAGAGCTCACAATGAAATACTAGAAAAATTAAAGCCTCACTTTTTGGCCAAGCAGTTAAGAACATGCCTAATTTAAACATCATGAATAATTCAAGTCACTTTAAAAAAACCCTAAGTATTTAAATCACACATAATGCTCAAATGCTTTGCTGCAGCAGTAAGAAACCCGGAAGATGGTACGGAATTGCTCATACCCTGCCTAACTTTTCAGCTATAGGCTCTTCTCCAGTTTTAAAATAAAGTAGAGTTTCTGCATACATTTAATTCTGTCAGTGTCTTAAGAGTTTGGATACACCTTTACATACTGACATCACCACTAATGCTTTGGAAAACTGGAGCAAATACTATCTCCAATGTTTTAATAAAGCTGGATCATTGAAGTCATTAAATGAGAATATGAAAGGCATCATTTTCGTCTATACAGTTGAAATAGTAATTTTAAAGATGTCAGTGTCAGGCTGTTCATCTGGAAGACAGTACCTCATATGTAGCCTAATGAAAATGAAGTTTTACTTTCAATATATAATGAATGTGTGTTTGGAAGTAGGTGCTTCCACTTCAGAAGAGAAATAAGCTACTGCAGCAAAATGTTCCCTTTTGTGTGTTACAAACCATGCATTTTGCTGGCTCCATGAAAATGCATCATTGAATTATAAAATTATTTCCCTTCACATTACAAAATGCAATCAGAGTTATGGAGATGTGAGAAAATTATGTACCCAGAAAATACAGTAAAATGATGTCAGTGTGTTTCTATACTAGCATCTTGGTGGAAAAACACATTTTTCTCTCATCATCTTATACACTGTCCTACATGGCAGTAACTTTGTTATGCTTATGTTGTCCCCTTATTGCAAAGGTTCCCATACCTTCTTGGTGATTTCTCATGGGCAACTCCTTGCAGCACTGACTGCTTCTTCACAGCACAACCAACAAACTCCATCTCCCTCCTCACCCAGCTAACCCACTCTTTTGTAGCACTCGTCTTCTTATTGGACACAGCTGTGGCCTGTTAAGGGCAGGCCTGTTCCTAATCTTTGGTGATTGGTACAGCTGCAGCTCCTCAGGTGTGAGACTGCCTTCTGCACTATTCTCTTATTTTCTTACATTATATCCCTCCACATCCTCATAGGACAAAAAGGAGATTTTCAAATACCTCCCTAGAAAAATCAGTTTGATCCTACTAATGATAGCACTTGGTAATTTATTAAACTTCCATCACCAGGGTAAATCTTTGATACAGTAATTGAAAAATATATAGAATACCTTGATGAAGCCAACTTATTGTTCAGAACAGAGGCTGTAGATTGCTCCATCTTTCAGACCTACTCTTTAGAGACTTCTGCACGCTCACAGTGCCACAAATAAACTCTGCTAGGAATGCTGCATTGCTCACAAGCAATCTCAGCTGGCACAAGAGCTTTTGAGCAGCGGTGAACAGATCCAAACCAGGACTTGCGTGACATAAAATTGCATTTCGTGATTTTAACCAAGAAAACTGTAGGAGCACATCAAATTTTCAAAGCAAAAACCACCTCTATATTGCAAAATACATCTGATTGGACTTAAATTGACTGCACCAGCTGAGTAGATCAGCACAATGGAGGAAAACTTAGATTATTACTCTAATGCTCTTGCTATTCTTAACTCCATAATCATGGCCCTTCAGCTCAGGGAGTTTAACCAAAGTATAGGGACATCCTGGTAATGCTCACTCCTAATGAAATAGTCCATTTAAAGCTTTCAAAACAGCTGCTTCCCACTCAAATAAAAGAAAAAGAAACACATTTGTGACCTCAAAGCAACCATCTTATGCTTCACATATTAAACTAAACACTGAAACAGTGAGGAGAGCCAGCTCTGTTTTGTGACAGGTGGCTTAATGGAGAATCTCACTTAATGGGAAGACAATTTTCTACCCCACCAACTCATTTTTGGCAGTAATTTAGGACCCCTGAACTTATTTAATAACAATTGATATGAACAGTCTCCAATTTAATGTCAATTCAAAAATCAGACTTCCTGCTTGTGATAGTGGTTAATGTCAGGTACTACATGTCACAGATACCTTTTTCAATCTTTCAGTAAAATACACAGCATCCATTTATGTTTTCATTCAAAGTTGTTTCAGTGAAGGACTATAAAATAACAGCTTCAAAAAACAGGACTGAGTAAAGCACTATGTAGTGATAATGCCTTTATAATCACCCTTATAGCCTGGGAATGAACAGGCAATTACTAATCCTGCATAGCATAAAAAATAATCCTATAACATTTTGGAATTCACTTCAGATTAAGGGAAAAAAACCTGCAATTTCCCTCAACTTATTATAAAAAGAAACAACTTGTAACTACACAAGTATTCTGACAAGAACAACTGCAAAACCTTGGGAGATTAAAGATCTTAGCCAAAGGACATTTTTGAAGATTTTGTTGTATTTTCTAAAGGCTAATAAGACTTCTCATAACTGCACCTCAAAAATATCAGAATTATGCCAGTGTTAGTAATCCATGTGAGAAATGACTTTGTTCAGAAGCATTTCCCAAAACACAGAGTCTTCCTCTAATTATCAAAAAGGATTTAGAAGAGACACACACAGCATAAAGAACATGGTTGTCCTGTTCACTAATAACATAAAAGTGATTTCACTTTCTCCATAACTTAAGGCTTCTAATGCTTGAAAGAGTGGTCAAGGACATGCCATAATCTTTCTGGGGTTTGACCTCTCATTCCAAAGCTGTGGATAATGCACAAAGAGCCGCACTGTCAAAAAACCTCTTTAGGTGCCATGAGATGAAGTCCAAGTTATCCAAGTGGAATAAACCTATTCAAGGTTTTGGTTTTAACGTTTGGGGGATTCTCCATTATTTTTTGCTTAAAATATGGATGCAAACAGTTAAAAACTCATTCTGTAGAGCAACATACTCTACACATATTTTCAAATCAGGAAGTGAGCATTACTTCATGTAAATACGGAAATCAGATGTTGGCTTTGAAATTTTGGAGAAATAATAGGGTTACAAAGGATGTTTTAATCAATATATTTAGGGGAAACGTACAGTGAGACACAACATCCAGTGAGAGAACAGAGAGAAATCCACAGGAAATTGAGTTTAACGTGAGCAAAGCTCAATAATCACCTAAAAATGTAGCACAGACCTCTTCCCCAGCAAATTTAGTTGTTTTGTAACCACAACCACATGGGAAAAATTTGATGTAATCAAGCATAACAGAAATTGACATCAACTGACATCAACTTCTCCAAGTGACTGGTATCTGCTTACCTGGAACTTTAGAACTGCAGAGGTTTTTAGTATGATGAAACATTCAGAGATAATCAGAGATAATTAAATGAATTCTGTACTGCTTCATTCATAAACTGCAAAATTTTATGCTATCACCTGCATTCAAAAACTCATTCTCTCCTTTAGATCTACACTGAAAACATCACATTGGCATGATTGCTACAAGAATGGGAATAGCAGGATTGTTATAAAATGTTTAGGCACTGAAAGGGAAAAATAATGATTTGTCCACTTACAATCTGTGTATCTTTAAAGGACTCAGTCACCAAAAAGCAGAAAAACATGGCATTTATGTGAATTTCAGTCACTTCCTAGAGAAAAAAGGAGACTTCAAAACACTAAGATCAGTTCATGGTGCTTTTTTCAAATACCCAATAACATCTTTAATGCTTACTGGCACACGCATGTGCATACACCCAGACATGTTACAAAAATCCATTAAAAAAACCCCAAACAAATCAACCCAAAAAAGAAGGAGAAGAAAAAACAAGTTTGGTTCGTTATGGATGACTTTTTAAAGGAGGCCCAGAAAAGCATCAATACTGACTATCACTATTTGAAACAAAAACAAGCTCTTCCAGAACCCTAGAACTAAGAACAAAGCCAGCATTATCTTTCATAAAAATTAGGTACTACATAAAAAGTTTCAGAAAAATTTTTCTAATTCCAGTATCCTCACAACAGGAACAAAAAAAAACCTTTTCATTTTCAGAAGTAACTTGCAAAAAATTGTTAATCCCTGGTGGAACTGCACACAGAAAGCCTTAAACTGCTGAATTTTTACTCGTAATGGAGAGGATGCCACAGTGGTTTAAATGGAGTTCATCATTATTTTAAACAGTATTTTTAAAAAATGGCCTGCATGGCACTATATGTTCAGCCACACTTTAGGAACAAATAAAAAAACCTGTGTTCAATAGACTGTAGGGGGTTCTCAGATGATCATTTGGAACCCCATCCTCTAAAGCCTACAGGGCTAGTAGTTTCAACAGTAGCTACTGTTTTCAACTCCTGCAACACCATGTTGCATATCTCTCCTTAAAAGCTACCTTCATATCTCTCTAGGTACTTATCACACTATAATCTCTATATGTACAAAAAAATGCCCTGGCTATTAAACTATAAAACTGTATATTGCTGGTAATGCTTTAATTGTCTCTGCCTGAAAAAAAAAATGTTTGGTTTGGGTTTTTTTTTTTGGGTTTTTTTTTTTTTTTTTGACAATGAAATTGTGGTTTACCAAAGTAATGAAGAGAATAATTTAGTTCTGTTAGGATAAACTCCCTTTGCATGACCAAGAAAAGTAAGCGATACCAAAGAACACAAACATTCTTTCTTCTGTTCTTGGTATATCTCCCCCAGGCAGGGTAGACATAAATACATTATCTAACTCCACTATTTCATCACCAGGAGAGTCTGCAGCAACAGCAGTGTTTTCTTCTCACAATAACAAAATTCATATCATATGTAACCTTTTGGTAACTCCTTTGTCAAGGCTAACATAATTCTGCATTGGTAAAATCCTTTTTTTCCCCCCCAGAACAAATGAAATTCTCCTTTAAGCTGATGCTACTGCCTAAACCCCTCTCAAAGCCATTTCCTACCTATGCTTCATTAAAGCTCAGACATATTTTAATGCATTTCTGATTCCTCTTGTGGCAAAAAAATTACAGGATTCACAGCAGCTGAAGTGAAAAGAACAGTAACAATCACCTCCAACAGCCGACCTTGTGAACAGAGATTTTCTATAGCATTCTAGTGCACAAGTTTTTCAAAACTTCCCTAACAGGGAATCATTCTGGTTGATTTTGAGATTGCACTCTTGAGGCTCTGATTGTGTCCTTCAGCTACTATAAACCAGAAAAGTCTCAGAAAACAAAAATAATTACTAAACTTGCAAAGTTATTCTCTTGTTTTGTTTTTATCACATGAAGTCTATGAAAAACTTGCCATTTGGCTTTAAAAATATTAATTTTCAATTTTCTATTGAGATAAGGCTGTGTGGGTGTGTGGGTGTGCATGTGGGATAGCATATGGTACTGTCAACTCTTTCCTTTCTTCATTTCCATCCTGATGTTAAAAATAACACCTTGTTCTTTTTGGTTATTTAATTAAGGAGGTCACACCATAAATCATGAAGGGAGGCAGTCAACTTTGTTAACACCGGCCTTCCTTGCACTTTTCTATTTCCAATGCAGTGCACAAATCATCTTTAAATCAAAAGGTACAACCTGATCTAATCAATGCCAAGGTAAGTTGCCAACAATCTTTACATGTGAGGTGCTACATTAATATAGCTGTCCACCAAAAGCATGTTAAGGAAATGAACCATTCTATCATTCTCTTACAAAATGGATATTTACAACTTTCCCCTCTAGGCTTACAATGACAGGACTTGATGTAAATCAGCACGGCCCATCAGCACATCATGTAGCTACATTTACACATGCCCACTAAAGGCCTAGCCCTTATTGACAAATAAATCACCATGAGCAGAAATTAGAGCTTTCTTTCCTCTTATTTCACATTGAAGTCTTGCAGAAAAAGTCTAAGTCACAAAAAACATCTTTTTTTTTCTTTAATGGCTTAATTGTGCTTATAGTAGACAAGATCTCACTTTGAATTTGTTTTGCTTATTTGGTTTTTTTGTTTTTCAGGACTTTTTGCCTCTGCTGAACAACATATGTGGGTATTAATGCAAACAAAGACAGTTGCCAGAAATGAAGCCTCCACATGAGAGCTTTCATGGCATGATTTAAGGCACTTCCCAACCCTGTGTAAGAAACAGAAAACAGCTACTCTGGGCTGGCAGAGAATGAATGAGAAAAAGGCTGAATTATCACTTCAGTTATTACTCCAGTGGAGTAAGAGATTACCTGGTTGTAACCCTAAGACATGAACAGCATGCCACCAACATATTTGTGCATTTATGTTCAAGGCAGACACAACAGGGAACCAAGCCAACGTACATGTTGATGTATGGCTGACAGCTGGGATGAATAAACACGTTTTTCTGCTTTTAACAGCAAAGAACCATGCATAAGCCTGTCCATGCAAATCTCTCACAATAATTACATATGAAAAACCAAAGCAGATGTTTCACAGATAAAGGAAGGATAGCTACTTTCACTTATTTTAGCATAAAACCAGATGAGCTGTGAAAGATGTCTCCTTGTCTGTGATTATTCTCAATAGCATTAATTAATCATAAGTATAAAATTCTACTCCCATGCCTTCTGAAAAATATAATACTATTTATAGTACAATTCAGGAGCTACTTCACCCAATGCCAACTGGGAGACTAGCAACATTACTGGGCTCTGGAATATTCTATGTTGTATTTATTCACATCATTCCATACAGGTACAAGGAGTCCAGCACCACAAAACACAAAGAGGGATGCTAATGATTATTAGAGCTCTACTAAAAGAAAAGTGAAAACCCTGATGAAATGCCAAGTAACAGGGTTTTACACTTCTCTAACATTCTTCAACAATAAACATTTCTAATTCTGCAGCCTGATGTAATTACTAAGAAAGCTGATCAAGAACCACTAAGGCATTCGCAGAGCTAAACTCCTGTAGCCTGTCAATGTGAGACCACTAAGAGCCCTTTATAGATGCTGTCCCACAGGTTTGATGTACAATACAGCTGTGAAGAGATGATCAGCAAACTAAATGAGCAAACTTCTGTCAACATTCTATGTTGACATTTTCAGTGTACACCAGTGTAAGTAGACATAAAAGCCTGAAAAGCATTCCACAAGTCACCTCACACAAACCCCTCCTCTTGTGTAGTAGCAGCTACCTAGGGAGCAGTTCTCCATGGAGAGGTGAACAGATTCCTCACCCTTCTAAACAAACTTATTTGTCCTGATGAAGTCTGTTAGCCTGGGATGTCCTTTCTATTAATTATATTATACCAAGTCAGAAAATAATTAAACTACAAAGCATTCTGTGCAAAAGAAGGAGACAAAGAAATTAGAACAGGAGCACATAGCCATTAAAAAGATTTTTTTTGAGCAATGCTTGCATGCCTATCTATGCATACTGAATAAAATGGCAAAAATAAAAGCTATGACAACAAATTTTACAAACTATCTTGGTCAAAGCTGTGGAAAAAGAAAGTGAAATGTCTGTTCTGAAAAGGTGTCTATATGCGTTCAATACCTTATCGAGGAAGAAAGAGTAATTATGGAGTAATTGTATCCTGTTCTTACTGAGACAAAGCACAGCAACATCTAGTTGGTGCACCTGGTGCTCATCTGATACACACTTCCATGCAGTACTCAAATTCTGAGCTGTAATCACCCATATCTACTTGTATTCCATCATTTCGTCTATTTTAGCTTTACACTGCCCTTGACAAGAAAAATGTTTTCCCACACACTGTTTTTTCTTTAAAGTCTAATTACTAAAATTACTATATTTATTTATATATACTATATATATATAGTATATATAAATAAATGTATATATAAATAAATATTTATTTATTTATAGTATATCTAATTACTAGATCTTAGTTCCCTAAAGATATATCCCATTTAGGTGTAGTCTCTCAGGTACTCCTAAGCATTCAGTTTCACAGAGGCAATACTGGGTTCTCAGCTCCATGGAGCACCTCCTACTGAGACACTGATGATTATCCCAAATGCCAGTGGCCATGTAGAGATTTTATGTAAATATGGGATATTTCATGGGATACTTTGATTTTATGTAAATATGGGATACTTCGAGCCAGGATGTAGGACTAGGGTACCCTCTAAGGTCCTTCACTCCTAAATTACCCATCATCTTAAGTTACCTGCTTAGGTTCTACCAAAAAAAAAAACAAAAACAACAACCCAAAACCAAAAGAAAAGAAAACAAAACAAAAACCTGTCTGTATCAATAACTCTCTGGCAACACGGTCACTGCTGAGCCTTGATGTTTCTAATATTTCTCATGCCAAATTCTACATATTCCTTATCAGAACAGCCTCCCATGAAGTTAGGGCCTTCATATGTATGGAAGGTTTTAATAACTCCTGAACAATAAATTTTAAAAATTATCAAAATTATTTTTAAAAAGAAAAATAAAGCTGAAATGGAAGTAAGATAAAAATTTTACAGGCCTGTTTCATTACTGATTCTAAGAATTTTTCCAAGTCATAACCTTGTTTTTGTCACACTTTTAGGGTTCTTTCTATGCTGACAAACTGGCATGCACACAGCCTGAAGCTTCCTGATTCCCTACAGGTTCAGAACAACTGCACTTCCCACTTAATTGTCACCTTACAGTTTAAGTAGTAGTTTTCTCACCCTCTCTCTCCCCCTCAATCTGCTTACATGATTACAAAAATCTGGTTTTCTGCAGAATAAAGTATGTGAAAAAAGCTCTCTGCCTGGATACTACTTTAATTTTGCTGGCTAAGCAGAACGGTCCATTTATTTTTAAGTTCAAGTCCAGACAAACAGATACACATTCTTAACTGTGACTTGACAAATAAAGACAAAATAGTACTAGAAAAGATGTCTTAAGCTACTTGTGGTTCATCAGCTTTTTCTCTACAGCCTCATCACGCCAGTGGTTCTGAACTGGAGGGACAAAAGAAAGCAAATATCTTTGTCCCTTAAGTACTGAATTCCATTTCAATAAATCAAAGATAATGCACTAAGATGACTTCTAAAAAATTGCAGAAAATGGTTAAAGCTTTCTTCATCACATTGGCTAAATGAAGATCCTTTGCACAGCAATTTCCATTTATTTGCACAGCAATTTTTCAATCATGCCTCCATTTGCAGTGTTCTTAGAAGGTATATAATCAGGGACAATCCAAAAATCCTGCCCTCTCTCTACCACCCTTCCACTCAGAGCCCATCACCCTGCTCTTAAAAGCAGTATGATCAACACACAGTTCAGCTAAAAAATTAGAACAAGTTGTTCAGCTAAAAAATTAGAACAAGTTGTTAGATCATCCTTTAATTGCACCACTTTTTATTTTTCCAGCCTATTAGCCTGAGCTCCACTGCAAGCAGCCCCACCAGACAGGTGCAAGTTTACACAGTTAATCTTTATTCCTTCTCATCACCATACTACCAGAACAACAGCTCCACTTGTTTTTTCTAAAGTCCTAATAATACAGCATCCTATTTCTCAACCAGCATAGCTGAGTGCAACTCTCATTTGTAAGCTGAAACACAAATATCACACTTGGAGAAAGTCTGGTTTTATTAATCCCTATGTTAATAATCGGTGAATTCTGATAAATACCAGAGCCTGCAAACTCTATTATTCTTCTGGCAAATCACAAGAGCTCCCTTTGAGAAAAACAATATCATCTGTAAGTCAAATTGGGAAGTGTAAGATAAATGTCTTCCATTATTACCAGAAAACACTAAAATACGTTAAGTACATTTCAAACATACTGAATTATTCATGAAGAACAGCTCTGGAAAAAAACTCACCAATCAAGCCAAAAAAGATATATTTTCACTTTATATTCTGAAATCAACAAAGAATATTAAGAAACAGTTCATTGCTTTTATTTTCCTAGCTATACAGACCAATCTAATGAAAAAATAGTCAGAATTGAGTACTGAGTACACAGACAAACCAAACAAATGTACAAGTGAGGTTAGGCTGACTTACTATTAACCAGTACCTTATTTTCTCCCTGCAATTTAACTGTAATATGTGGCTAAAAGTCAGTAAGATTGGTTTTCTATTTGATTTTTGGTAATGACCATAAACTAATCAAGATACAAAGGAATATAAAATGTTTTTTCATCAAACTATCAGAGGAGACAAAATAGCAAACAAGATTACTTGAGCAATAATTTTTATAAACAGCTTAGAAAGTAGAAGTAGAAATTTGCAAGCTAGCTCTGTGCCAGGACACTACTCAGGCTTTTGTACATGTTCTTGTTACACACTTTTGCATCCATGATATCCCCCATGGGAGTTTTTACTACCACTCAGCATGAATGCACTACAGCTCTTCAGTCATCTGCCTCCTCCCTGCAGGGCAATGAAGGGCATTTGTACAGCCCACTGCCTATCTCACCAAATACCCAGCCTAAGGACAGGGTAACCAGCAGGCAATTCCTGAAAGATTGGCTACAGAACCCATTCCCTTCTTGTTGCACTGGGATGCTGACAAAATCTCATCAGAACCAGAATTGTTACAGCTGTGAAGCACTACAAAGGCCTAAGCTGGAAAAAAAGTCTCCACTCAAAAACCAGAAGTGGGCATTAATAAGTTTCTGGATAAAGAATTGATAAAACATGCACAGGACATTAAAAGATGTGCAGACTGTGTGTGGTTTCTATAGAGAGAGGGGAACAGTATTTCAAAAGATGCAGGAAATCAGAACAGCAGAAGAAAGAATCCAAGGGAAGCATTAAAGACCTGGATGGAAGAAAGAGGCTTGACACTGTGACCAAAACCTACCTCTTGTTGTAAGATTGCTATTCTGATTTAAAAAAAGAAAAAAAAAAAGGGGGAAAAAAAAAGCATTTATCTAATATCTCTGAAATAAATGGCCACTTCAGCAGTTCTCCAGCCCCAGCCTCAGCCCCACCCATCCTAGGCTAATTACAGAGACATGAGAGGGCATGCAGTACAATGATTATCTACTCAAATCCAGAAGATCAGCAGTACTTTATTCTATTTAATTCACTTCTCCAAACCATGGGAAACAGCTATGGCAAAGGGTATTTTTGCTCTCCAAAAACTGGAAGAGGCAACTTTCCCAATTTCAGAGCTACAACCTCATGTAGACAAACTAGGTATGAATCGGAATTTCTCCATGGAAGTTCTACTAAAACTCCATATACACACCCCAGCTCTAAACAGGACTTAAAATCACTAAAGAATATGTTTCAAAGAAGGCAGAGCATCTGAGGAAGTGTTTGAGCATCCTTTGAACCATGCAATATTCATGATGCCAAAGTACAGAAGGTATCTTCAGTGAGAAAGTGCTCAGTCTTTGAAACAGAATTTGAAATGGAGTCTTTGTTGAATCTCTTAAATCTTGTGCATTTCAAATAACAAACGGAAATAGAGTAATGGAACAACAAAAATATACAAAACTTGGAGAGGATCTACAGAGTCAGTCTCTGAGAAGCAATACTACTGAGATGTAAGAAATACTTTCATGTAACTAATTTCTTGTTAGTTTACTCTTTTAGGAAAGGACTAAGGACTGATACTGCAGTTCAGCTTTTTGGTGTCTTAAGAACAGTTTCTCAGCCCTAACATAAAAGTACTTGTAATTTTTTTTCATCCTAAAAATTCTCCTGTGTGAACAACAATGTGTTATTTACAGACAAAATTATTTATGCCTTTAAATTCTGGAATATACTAAGAGTGAATGAAAAAACATTCACTGAGGATGAACATTACATTACACCCTTCCTTAAAAAACTTCACTAGCATGCAAAGAAAAATTATACCATGGTATTAAACCACAGATGATTCTGCATTGGTGATGGTTGCTACACCAGTGTGTATTTAAAGACTTGTCTGTGAATTATGCTCAGCTATGGCAAAGAAAACTGGACCAGGCACTAAACTAAGATTGAGGGAAGGAAAGAGAAACCAAACAAAATATTATTTTTCCATCAGATCCTTAACAAACTGCACAGACAGATATCCCCACATCGTGAAGAGCAAAAATATTTCCACAATCAGAAAATTAATTATTGGAAGAAACAACACGAACAGTTGATTCATTACACACTGCAGTGCAGAGCTGAGGATAATGCATTTATCAATCTGAAAGTCATCCATATCAGATGATTACAATAAAAATGTGTCACACGCATGCCTTTAGCAATATACTCAAAGTGTTACGTCATAGAAATTAAACTGCTGATCTTCAGAAGCAAAACAAGCTTCCCAGCACACCTGTATTTGTTTTTAAGCAACATTACCTTTCTCTGTTCTCTGAGAAACACACAGAGGCAATAGTATTTCATTAGATGATACTGACAGCAGTCATTGCAACGCCACCTCAAACTTGAGTACTTTGAGAATTTATCTAATACCACAAACTTACTATCAAGCAACAATGAATTTCAGTACTTTTTAGCCAACTTTCATCCTACAAAGGAAAACATCTACAAAGCCGAACTGCAACACACAGTCTTCCTTCCCTGCACATCCCCAAGATACCATTTCCATTTGTCCTAAAATTCACCTGTTGTCAGCTATCTTTAGATCTTCACTTGAGTAAAAATAAGTTTAAAAAATTAAGTTAAAAAAAGGAAAGGTGATATTGAGACATACATTTTGTCCTTCAGATAGCTCAAAAAGTACAGTTTTCCTAGATTTTGGCCTAAGGCCAGATCAGAATTGCCTGCTTATACTATGAGGCCCATCAGTAAAACATTGCACATCTCATGAAGGCAGCTGTCTACAAGTGACACTCCTGCCAAAGATAAGCACACACAGTGCATTATTATTGAAGGAGGGCAAGCCTCACCACTGTGTCTCAAGAGAGACTTGGGACAAATTCTTTATTTCAGATCTGTTCATTTTGCAGTGTTATTTCTATTAAATACTCCAGAGCAGAGCCTCAGTGAAACCAGGAATACACTCTGTGCTCATTATATCTTTTTTTATCTATGCCAAACACCATGATATGACAATGTTTTGAAGTGGGAACTTAAACTCGTATGCAGAATCACCTCTACAAGTGCCCAGAAATATTAAAGATCATATCTGACTGGCAGCTTTTCATCAAGGGACTGGTGGAGACCAAGGAGTTGGAGCCTAATCCCCATTGTGGGTTATAGGATATTGCCATTTTCACACTCCATGTCTGTCTGGTGGAACTGATTCAGAGAGTAATTACTGCTCAGATAAGCCTCTTCTGGAATACGTGCAATTAATTCTCCTGCAAAAAAGGGGGAAGATGCCTGACACTTTAATAATGTTTAAGTACACCTAATCTATTTCTTTTCTACTCCTAATTTTTCCTAAATATGGTGAAGAAAGAGGATTTGAAACTACTTACAAATTCTGGTTCTTATGCAAATTATCCAAGGGTCTGTAATACCCTCTCATAAAAACAGCCAACATGAAATAATACCAGAAAGCAACAGAATGTAAAGCAAATGGGTAATCAGTGTAAAGAGCAATCTAGATTTCTTTTTTCCAAAAAAAAAGGACTACTACTCTTTTCAAATGGGAATTAATTTCTTTAAAATTTCAAGAAAAACTGTTTTTAAAAGGTAGACAATAACCTGGACTAATGAAAATGTCTCTTTTTCGCAACAATTCAAAAAATTATTTTCCCCATGCATTCATGACATTTTTATCTGAAACTCATCCTTTGCCTGTCAAAACAAGTCATAATGTTAAAACTGTTAAATTCAAGGGATCTGTACTGGCATAACTACATTTTGAAGTGATTTTTATACTTAACCTAAGTGTCTTTCATAAATAGTTCATCAGCAGGATTCAAATGCATCTAAGGTTTTCTGTTACCCTTCAAAGCTGAGTAACTAGTACTCATCCTCACCATACTTCAAAAATCGAGCAACTGGCTAATTGACCATTATTGAAATCAAGCTACAGAGAACAGGTAAGCTTGCCATCACTCTTGCCCTCCAGGAACACACTGTATTTAGGATACAGCAACTAAGCAACAACTACAAAAAAGTCGCTCCTCGCCAAAACCATCACCCACCAACCCCCTTCCCCCAAACCACAGCACAAGTCCCATGCCCTCTCAAATCATTTAACCTACGCTTTGGGCAGGGAGGTAGAGCTTATTTATGATTGGAAAAGATAAGAAAAAAAGTTTAAAAAATAAAAATGGAGCAGCTTTGTTTTGTGTAGCCAACTCCAGAGTATAGCCTGAAAGCAGTAACTTGTGTAACTTGTGCAGCTTGAGGTAAAGCCCACTTAGGTAGCACAGTACCTTGCTATTCCATAAATGTAGGAAGTCTAACATTTGATAAAGAGCTACCTCCATGGCAGAAAAATATTCCCAACAGCTGGGCTATAAGGGGGATTAATTTCCTGACCTAACTTTGCCTCCAGTTCCACTCAGAATCAACTCCAACTGCCTCACTACATTTTTCATTTTGGTGGCACAACACACGACTTAAGTCACACAGGGAATCAAGGTTGAAAGGATAATGGTGTTAAGTCTCATTTTTCACCATGAATGTTGCTGTACCAATGACAGCAATAGAATAAATGTTACTGTAAACAGCAGTCAGTTATTTTTGCCAATATAGCTGGAAAATATTTTGTGCTTAAAGTCACTCTAAGTGCTCACGCTGCAGCAGAAAAAGATCGATTTGGGAAAATAGACGAAAAGATGCAGTTGCAGGCAGACCTGGGTATGAGACAGCTGAGGTTTCAAACATCCTCATGCCCAAAGAAAACTAAGATGTTTATTTATTTTGGTTGTTTTAGGGGGAAAATAAGAAGAAAAAAGCAGAGCACATTCCCTGCAGAATGGATATGCCTAATTTGATTCCATGGATAACATTTTCACAAGTGAGTACAGTTTTGAGATAAGTGGTGATTTGAACCCAAATTTTCAATTCCTGCTGAGGTTTACCATTTCCAGGTATCTTCAGAGCAGGTTTGGGTACCTGACATTTCTGAAGCAAGCATTTTTCAAGAGATAATGGAAGCATGGAGGTATTAATTCCACTTCCCTACCTACCTATCTTTATTTCTCTAATAATCATTAAATAAGAGAACAAACAAAAATCTGCAAGAGACTATGTTCTTTGTTTTTAGGAGGTAGGTGATGGCTCCTTGTATTTTATCCTCTCTACCTGGGTATTACAGCTGAGCATCTAAACCCCTATTTTCATTTCTCTAGAATTTAGCCTTTTCCCCCTTAAAAAGCTATGCAACAATTCCAAGTTCTGAAGCTTCATCAGCTCACACTCCACTGACATTTTCCTCAGTTCAGCTCCTTCATAATGCACTCAAATGAGGTAGGAATGCTTTTTTACAAGCATTTAAAATTTAAGAAAAAAAAAATCAGAGGGGAAAACTACAAGAAAAGTCTAGCAAATCTAGAGGAAAGCAAGAAGCAAAAGCTCACACACAGCCAAAATTACCTTAAGTTCACTTTGGGTTAGTTGAAGAGTTTTGCAGTAAAACCAACTAAGCAAGCGTTTTACATATACATACAAACATTCAACTTGAATGTTGGAAGTACAGATTTTAATGTACTTCTCAAAAAGCACAAAACTGACTCCTACTCAAATAAATTTTTATGTGCTATTTCTGAATTAGCATCAGGATGCCATGCTTTCAAGACAGGCAAGTTGCATTTAAAAATTTTATCTTTCCATATTCAGAGTGACAAATGGAACATGGGCTGCCCCAAGACACAAGAACAAAAGCTTTCATTTTCTATTAAGTGCTATGTTTGTAATAAATTGCAGCTATGTGAAAATATGTGCAGTTTCATTAGCCACAAATGACTGCTCTTAAACAGTCTTTTCTAAGCAATCACTTTCCAAATGTTTACAGTCTCACAAACACCTAAGTAAATGCAGCATTTGCAGAATATTAAAGCATGTTGCACATCAATTTTTGGTGAGTTTTATGCAAGCTATGAAAACATTATCAGAATTTCCTGGCAATCATTATAAATTTAATTAATTTTTAACAGCTCTGAAAGACAGCTTACCTTCCCTCAAGAGCACACTGAAAAAAGTTTCTAAGAGCATCTCTGACAATCAGGAGCCAACTTCATCAAGTGCCATGGGAAGGACCCAGGGCACCTCCAGAAAAAGGGCACTGAATGTGCAGTATTGCAGAAGATGCAGTAGAGATTCAGTAGAGATTTTAAAAGTACACCTATGACTGTACTTAGACAACTCAAAACGACAACAACACCACAAAAAAACCCAAAAAACACACCCCAAAAAAACCCCAACCAACAACCCACAACCACAGCACAAAAACCAAATACTTCTTTTCCTATGGTGTTTCCACTTGTTTTTTTTTTAGGTTTCATAAACTATAATAGTTTCTGTCATGTTCAACTCCCAGCCTGGCTTTAGTCAGTTCAATTAGGAGTAAATCAGATCTATGAAGTCCTTTCCAAGCTTAATTTCCAACAACTAAACATGGTCTCAAGAATCCCACCTGCACTCCTTTACAAGTCTTAAAGCGTCAAAACTGAAGTCAATTAATAATGGATTAAATCCACGGTACTTTCAGTCATATAGAAATCCTTATTTCAAGGCCCTGGAAAGTTGTACTTTTTGTCTATTATGACAGTTCCCTGGGGGTCTTTTTGTCTTCAAATGATGTATACACAGATGAATTTTGACAACTGTTAACAGCAAACCAGCTACAGCTCCCTGTATCAATACCGGCTAATTTTACACTGACAGAATTGTCCACCAGTTAAATAGCATATGTTCTGAACTAGACTGATACAAAATTAATGCTCCAGGACTGTGGAGGAGTTTGATGCACCCCATGTCCCATTTTGTTATTTAATTTTAGATAATAATTACACAATACATCATTTCTTAATGTAGCCAAATACAACACAAAGAATATTGATGATGTGTATTTATTTTGCAGATGTAAATATAGCACAGAAATCTTTCACTCTTGGGCAGGATTACATTTTTCCCATGCAACTTGAAACTCAAGTTATTTGGCATAAAAGTGTACTCCTGCTTTTAGTGAGTATAAAAAAATGCAGTAATAGCTAGACCTGAATTAATTCTGTTCAAGTTCTGAGCTAGGCACGAGAGACAAAAGACAGAAAGGCACAAAAATCCCCTGAGGTAGATCAGCAAATTAAGATCTAATTAGGGAAACAATCCCTTGTCCCAAAGGGTGATGAAACAAAATCTTAGGTGCCCACACAGCTGCAGCTTTCATGGAAGGAATGAATGTGCTGAATGTCCTCCTGAAGGTGGTGCCCTACAGGATTTCTCTGCAGTGAGAGAGGAGGTGGAAACTCCCTCTAGTTTATTTGAAAATACTGAAGATATCCATGCTTTAACCACATTTCATCCAAAAAGGAATCTTCAAATTCTGTTACCACAGCCTTAGCAAAATAATAAAACGCATTTTCACGTGTTTAGTATTTTGTAATTGCTGAATCATGTATTTTGCTTCAGTCACTGGAATGTCTTTTGTCAATCCTTAAAGCAGCAGTAGCCAAGCATTAGTAGCTCATATGCTAAGTAAAGGTTCAGCAAGTGTAAGAATATTTATTACCTTATGCAAAGACACCTATTATGGAGAAAAAAAATAAAATTATTTCCTTTTCGACTGAAGAATCTCATAGATGTGAAAAGCAGCCCATGGGAGAAATACTGACAATTTATCAGGCATGTGCATGGCCCTTCAAGATTTCTGGCACATGCATACAGTGCTGTGCTTATCTGCCTCTGATCAGACAACTGTCAACACAATGTCTTGAAAGAAACTTTTACAAGCAGTGAACCTAGACAGTAGCCACTTCAGAGGCTGACAAGTCCCTAGAAAAGTACAGTCAATGTTATCAGTGTTTATCTGAATGATTAACATAGCCTTAGGCTAGTAATTCCGTAGCAGGTGTGAAACTGTATTTCTTTATTATCTGGTCTGGGATTGACATTATCAGGGAAATGAACCCAAAAACACCCAGAAAACCCAGGACAGCCCCCGCATTGCTCCTCCTGCTTACCAGCTCCTCACGAAGCCGGGCTATGAGTTCATCTCTCTCCTTCAGCTGCAGCTTCAGCACTGAGCACTCATCTTTTATTCCATCCTAGAAAAACATCAAAAGAGATGTTATAATAGGCTTAACGCTTCTACTTTGCTCATGACAAGAAAACGCTGTTCCACATAGTGTGAGATAATTACATTCAAATAATGAAACTCCATTTTTCTTTGTCATGTGTGGTATTTTCGATACCATTTCCTAAGTTGCTGCATAAAGAAATTAATGTATCAAAAAACATTGCATAGAAATTTGAATAGCTCCCTGCACAGAAGTCCATTTCATTGTTTTCTGAATCTTTCAACTCTTTTTACTGAAGATCCTATCAGGTCATTCCTTTTCATTTGAGAAACAGCTATGAAATGTTGTAATTTTAATCATACAAAACAACATTAGAGAACTATCAATTTAGAGCATTATTGCAGAGCTCTTGATCTTGGAGAGATGAAAAAAGCACAACAGACACGCACAGGAAAAGGAAAGCACACTCCCCATCCATACATCTTTTGTCCCACATCAGTTAAAACAGCTGCAGTTCTGGTATTAGCTGGGGGAGGAAAGAATTTAGTTACCACTTAGTGAAATAACTACTGCAACTGAATTTGACCTGCATGAAAGCAACCGTAATAGCTAAAACTGTACCCAAACACATGTCCAGGCGGCAGGCTGCAAACTGTCCACAGGAAAACTTGTGAGTTCATCATATGAACATAAGTCTTAACATCATATTTGAAGACGAAATATCAAGTTCTGTGTTGTTCTGGATAAACATCTCAGAGGAGAAATTCAAATTAAGAGACTGAACTGTTGAAAAGTGAAAACCTAGTAAACGAACCAGTCAACTAGCTGGTTATGCAATTGTAACAGAAGAATTCTATTTTTACATCCTTCTAGCGTGGAAACACTTAATGGAAACATGGGAAGTTTACTAATTTGGAGTACTATTATTCAAAGATAAAAACAAAAAAAACCCAAAAAACCAGAAAACCACCAGCCATATGACAAGAAAACTTTCAGCAATCTGGTGGTATATTCACAATGCTTATTCTGAAAATAAAAAAAACTGGACCTCTAGTTATCAGCTAATAGCAGTCTAAGAGTGCAGGACTTATTTATATTGTGTTGAGTTCAGAGGTTAGAAAAGTTATAACCAGTGTGATAAACTTGCACTTTGCCATTGCTAATGTGTTTGTAAATCCAAATTAACACAGAAATACAGGACAAAAAAAGTAGCGTAATCCCATTTTCCTCACATAAAAGATAATAATTATATTATTTAAAAATAATTTTATTGCTCATCATCTGCTCTAACAGAATTGGAAGAAGGAACAAGACACATAGACATCAATATTCTAAATATTTTAAATAACTGCAAGAGAAAGTGTTACACCATTTCTGGCCACTTGCACACTACTTCAGTACTACTAAAGATTTTCTGAAAGATCCAAATTTATAAAAAAGCCAGAACTCACACTATCTCCACTAGGGAAAACCTCATGGAAGTTTTCTTTATTATATGCTATTGAAGCATTTTACTGTCTACTGGCAGATTGATGTTTAGGCACATTAGCTGAAAATAAAATTTTAGTGCATCCCAGAATGCAGCCCGCAACACTGGATGTGCTATCAGTACACATTTAACATTACTATTAGCAAAAATATCTGCTTATAAAAAATATGGTTTTAAGTATCAGCAACAATTATCTTATCAAAGCAAGGTCTTTATTTAACAAAATCATTTTAAAACAATATGGCATCAGCTATGGTATCTCAAAGTTTTGTTACATTGTTCTGAGTTCTTTTTGTCAGCGCAGTTTTACACTGTTGCTACCTTTTGAATCTCTCCTTTTTAACTTAGAATAAAATAGTACAATACACAGTGGGAAAAGAAAAACATCAAAGTCCCATAGCCAAGACTATTACAAAAATATGTATTGGAAAGCATGCACAAACAAATACAGCAATGAGGCGTGTAACGTCGTGCCTCAACCACAGCAGGAAATATTTTTGCAGTGAGCTTTGGCAGTAGGTTTTGTCTAAGAGGCAAAGCAGAACTCCCTTGGACTAGTGAGAGCTTGAAGAAAGATTCTGCCTCAGAGAGCTTCCTATGACTTGAAACCCACAGTGCAACTCTCCCGGCGAAAAGCAGTCGAGCACCCAGCTGGATCTTCCTTGGCATGCAAGGAATGGAACACTCCTGCTTGGCACAGTTCTCCAGGCACTTAACTGCCACATTCCATGCAACAATTGTCTCATAAAATTTAGACCATAACTATCCTTAGAGCTTGGAGAAAAGCATGAAGGCTAAGGTTTTTCCCTTGTATTGCCTCATTTCAGCAAAACACAGATTAACCCTTCCAGCAGGACAAGGTGTTTGGAAATCAGTGCTGTCATTATCAACTCCTGCACAGGCCACTGCAGCCTTGTAAAAGAGCACCCGGCAATTTCTGGGATAGTTGAGACTCTCAGGTTTGGACTCTGCAATGATTTTGGCTGAGGTAGAGTTAACTTTCTTCACAGCAGCTCTTATGGCACTACAGGTTGGATTTGGTCTGGAAGCAGTGTGGATAATACAGATTTTATTTTGCTTTTGGCAAGCAGCACTTACGCAGCATCGAGGCCTTTTCTGCTTCTTGTACTGCCACTGCAGTGAGGAGAGGAGGGTGGTGGAGCGGTGTGGCCGGTGGAAACACGCCCAGGCTAGAACGACCAGCCCGCCTCCAGCCAAAGGGGCGCTTCCCCAACACGAAGCCGGGTATTGCGCCTAAGGCACTAAACTGCCTTCCGGACGTTGGCCGCTGAAAAACTCCGAGCCGCAGGAAGAAGAGGCATCTCTCAGTCTCTTAGTATGATCAGGTTTATTGGGTCCCGAGGGACCATACACTCCCAATGGAACCAGGGGATGAGGGCTAGGAGCAGTGAGCTGAGAGCCCCGAGGTATGGAAAACCTCGGGTTTTAAAGGAGATGGGAGGGGTGAGGGGTAACAAATCAGGAGAGAGAAGGGAAAGATACATTGGGGATTGACATAACAGTAAAACCAATCATGTACAACGAAGGGAGGGGCCCTGGCCCCTGAGCCAATCACCCGACACCCTGGCCAGAAGCTTCTGGAAAAGGAGGCGGGGTGCCGAGTGACAGGCAGGCAACCGGGGGTGGGGAACAAAAAGATACATGTGATAACCATAGAAACTGGGGAGGGGTTTGGGGATTGACAATTAACTGGGTTTGGGCAGGGCCTTTCAACATGAACAATGGGGGGGAACAGAACAAACGCAAAACGAACCACAACAGGGTGGCAGTTGGGAGGGGACAGAGCCAAGACAGCCAACTGATCCAAGGAATATTCCATCGAATATGGCATCATGCTGGGTACACAAAGCAAGGGAAAGAAAGAGGAAGGAGTGATGGTGCTCATCTCCCCAAGTCATCGCTACACACAATAGAACCCTGCTATCTTGGTGCAGCAGAGAGCTGTTTGTGGTTGAATGCAGAGTAGAATTAGGATGTTATAATCTCATTTTGCTGCACAGTATCTGCAGAGGCATCAATCTTTCTTCAAATGCAAGAGCATGAATAAAAGAAAGAAAACACATTGTCAAGCAGTTGACTGCAAAAAGGCAGGGCAATTTCAGCGTCCCAGACACCTGTCTGAATGTAGCACTAACAGAATAAAAAATGTTGTGGAAAAAACTGTTACCAAAACAGTGAATATAGTCCCTCCAGAAAGTAACTACTGAAAGCTATGGCAGGAGAAGAGGCACAGAAAATCCTTTTCTCATGCAAGAACCAAACTATTTCAGTGGAGGATTACATGAATGGTATTAAAGAAATTCCATGTTACGGAAATGTGTGCAGGGCAGCAAAAACTGGTGGAATGCTGTGTTCTTCATTAGTCTGTGGGTAAACAGCAATGTATATCTGATGGTGTGAATTCAGGAATGGATCATCTCTACTCCTGAGGAGGTCTGAAATGCTCCATTATCTGCTGAGAAACTATAATACAGGGCAAAGCTGCTGTCGAAAGACCAAACAATTTTTTGTGAAAAGGTTCTCAAAGTCAATGAGAAATAGCAGATACAGTCTGATGGGGATTTATAGTACAAAAAACAACAACAAAAAAAAGCCCAAACCCAAACCTCCCAAAACCCCAATATTGCCTCCTAATGAATTGCCACAGCAACAGATATTAAAGAAGAAATAAGTTGGAAAGGATGGCCTGCTTTTCGGAGAGCATGCACTCAGTGTATTCTAAATCCACACTAAATTTTACTAACCTGGAAAAAAAACCATTTCCCTCATAATGTAGGGCTTTCTAAATACACTTTGAATACTCTGGGGCTGTGAGAGTCAGCCTCTTAGCTATCTCCACATTCCAGTTGACACCTGACTCATGTATTCCTGTGTTTAGAAATATAAGCCCAATTATAGTGTGGGCATAATCACATTTGCAAAATATGTCTCCCACTTTTTTCAGCCCTTACAATATTTGTAGAGTGTAAAAGAACAGACTGTCATATAAGTAAAGTTGAGTTCAGAAGCCAATTAAAATCAATAAAATGTCCACAGATATAAAAGTCTGCTAGGTGACATTTACTTTTTCTATTTACTAAAGCAATACCCTTTGCCGCTTTGAGTCCTTATCTTTCTGCAAAATGAAAGGTAAGATTTCTCCAAATCTTTCTGCAATATTTTATCAAGGCTACTAGTCCAGTAAGAACATGAATGCTATGAAATTATCAGTCCAAATAATTCAATCTAAGCTCTAGGCATGTTTTCATAAGATACCTGTATCACTGCAGCTTTGAGGCCATTTTGCAGAGCTTAATAAATTATATATACTACATATTACATTGTCTTTATTATTCTCATTGTTTTTATGAATGCTGTTAATTATTTTACTATGAAAAAAAGGACGAGAATTCTGCTCTCAATTGTAGTAAGGATGTCCATGACTCTAGAAATGCTTGATAAAAACTCAGTTAACAACTCATTGTTAAAGAAAACTGTTACCATAATTTGTAAACAGTACATCTTCAAACTACTTTATTAAATATAGATAATCAAAAAAAGTTTTTCAGACTAAATTCCAAGTGTATTTCATAAAAATGTGAAAGTAGCTGTGTGCAAAAAGCTATCCATCATTTTCTTCACTTATATCCTGTGATACTTAGAAAAAATCCATGATTTAGGTGCAAGTTCATTATGGATCTCCTGTTATTACTACATACATTTATGGTTAGAATATTTTTCAAATTATCACCTTTTTACTTATTTGCAGTTGCTAGCTATGACAGCAATAGCTACGTCTCAGTGCCAGTATTTTCCTATTTCAGTTTAATTCTGCTCATTTGGGAAAATGCTAAACATAGTAGCAAATCTGTTTCTGCTCAGATCAGGTCACAAGATGAGAAATTGTGCTGTGTGTGAAGACAGCTGCAGCAGGTTATGCATAAGTGCCAAAAAGAATAATCATTTTAAATTTGAAAACTTACTTTATGCCTCTTCATAATTTGGAACACAGAGGCATATTGTGCTTACTGTAATCAAAGTGCTATAAACAGAACTAACCAAGTATTCTGGGAGATAAATTTACTGCTTTTCCTCTGATACTAAACAGAATATGTTTCTAAAGAAACACCATAAAATTAGAATATGATAAAACTCATTTGATAAACGTGCTGAATTTCAGATGCTAAATGGATTGTTTACCAACTTAGGGCACTGCAAAAATCAACAATTACTTAGGATATAGTGTCTTAAGAAAATAATCCTGGAACAAACAAAATTAAAAAATTTAAAACTGAGTATCAGGTCCAGAAAGGCACACAAATGCCACAACAGTTGAAACTTCCTCTCAGTTATGCAGCAGATCTAGATAGAAAAATTCATAAATTTCTGGATAACTCTCTGGAACATTCAGAAAAAACACAAGGTTTAATATGGACATTATTAGTATTCTCCTGTGAACAGCATATAAATCCAGATAGGGATTGTGGATAACTTCTATGGTTCACTTTATACCACCTGACATCAAAAAAGGAACAAGTAGTTTTGTGGATCTTACATGAAATTTTCAGATGAGCGCTACTATCTTTCTCCAAACTGAGACACCACTTGTGTTAGCATGTTTCACAAAAGGAAGAGCATCTACCTATTTGAGCTTACACGAGCAGACTGCTGGACATTACAGACAGTGTTTTCAGAAATGAGTTTTCAGTTAGATCATGAGTACTTGCACTGTTTATCATTACTCTTGTTTTAATCAAAGTCTTAAAGACCCTAACATGAGCAGAGAGACCAAGTCTGTATCATTTCTTTCATGTGTCAAAACCAAGTCACTAGTCTGGTCTCTGCTGTAAGTACACCATGGCATCTCACATACTCAGTGTAACTCATCCCTTCCTGTGCCTTCTCTAGCTCTACCTACAGCATCACTTCATTTCTCTTGTATCAATCCCTTTCAATCACACCAAGAGAGAAATTATTTGGCTGGCTGCATTTCTTCACATGTGCAAGGCACATGGATTTTGTTCCTGTGGCTCATCTGCTGTTTTGGTGCCTTGCCAGACCAGTTAGTCTTGGCTGGAGTCCCAACACCTCTCCCAAAGAGCATCCCTGCTGGCTGCAGGCAATGGTCACACTAAACTCGCCTGCTTCTCATGTCACACTGCCCCACCACCTGTTGCTGAAGCCCAGAACAAGGGTGAGAGCTAGTCCATGCTCCAGAAATTCACATTAAAGCATAACACAACAGCTCAGAGCCATCTCCCATGACCATCTAGACCCAGCACATGCAGAGTCTCACTCCAAGTTATCTTTCCATTAGGAAAAATACAAATAAATAAAATCCTTAATCAGCTTTGTAAACCTTGATATATCAGAAAAAGACATAATTTTATACATCTTCTTTCCACAGAGCTCCAGTATTGAAATGACACTTATAAAGGAACAACTCTCAATTTCATTTCTTCATCAGGAAATGAAATGGAATTTGGGGAACACAGGATCTGATCTTCTTATGATACATAATGGTGAATAATCCTAAAAAAGATCTATGCAATACTATAATATATTCTAAGTTCAGTTACATGGAACATGTCAATAAATATTTTACTAGGTGAATTAGGGCAGTTACATCCATTTAAATACTGGAATTCACTTGATATTCAACTGTGAAGGTAACACTCAAAGAGACTATATAGGCTATGCTACCTTGATGTCAGACATTTATGAATACAAAGCTAAATTAACAATGTTTTCTTCATAGTGAGCCAAATTCCGTTTACTCTGAAATACAGATTAAGCAAATTATTTTGGATTTTCTGTTTAACTCCAGTTGAAATTTTCTCTCTTTCTCAGTGATAATAAAAAGCATTAAGTTTAAAAGTATGAAGCTTGACTAATAAACTGCAGAACATGAAAACTGAATGATTGTACCAGGTGAAACCCAAGATATAACTAACCTGCAGAAACCATGAATAGCAGCCAAGAGCATAACAAAAGATCTGAATGCATTTTTCCCAATATAATCAATCCACCAATTCTCCCTTTATGGCCAGGATTCACATATACAGTACAGTGTCTCCTTTGGAGATATCCCTAAGTAAATTCTACATTCATGTAGAGAAAACAAGTGACACAAAACCCCCTAACCTTCCTCTGGTTCTCAACCTCTTGTGGAACAATGCCATTGTTCCTGTTTCCTTAAGACAAGTTAGCTGTATTTCCTATTTATCTCCTCCATGACTTCCATTGTTTTATAAAACCACATGCTTATTTTGTAACTACTGTCATCTCTTTTTGAAGATAGCAAATATCTTCCTCCTTACACAGCACATTCTGCATCTCTGACCAAAGCCTTCCTCCACCCTTGGACTGTGTCCTTCATTTGAACCAGGTAATCAGGATTCTACTAAGAATAAATGCTAAACTGTAAGTACCTTAAATATATATATATATATATATTTTAGTAAGTACTGAAATAAAGGAAGTCTTTTCAAGGATCTGTGCACCATGTCTGAAAGCTCTTTCCTCATCTGGAAAACTAGGATTGTTCTTCCCCTCCTTCTCCATTGTGTCTGCTGACATTGAATCTCAACTGTCTTTCATCTTTACATCATTTAGTATGATTAAATCTTTCTGCAACGTTTCAAACTCCATTTTAATTCTGATTGTTCTGGACCTTCTAGAAGTATAATTCTTCCTTTAATAAATGACTACTTATGTCTTTTGTACTGTACTCCTGATCTGCCATTAATCCAAGAGAAGATTCTTCTACTCATCATCGTATTTTTAAAAGCCTTTGATGAAGGGCTCTGGTGAAAGGTTTTTGGAAATTGAGTTAACTACACAAAAGAGATCATCCTTATTCACATGCATGACTCTTCTAGCAGACTTCTGAGGTCTGATTAAAATCTCAGGAAGCCTCTTCTGCTCTTCCTCCTTTATTACATTCATTCATGCTCCAAGCAAATCTATTTTCCAGAACATTTTCTGCCAATTTAACCAGTAACAAACTCTAATGAAAAGAACTTTTTTTAAGAAACCCAATAAACAAAAAGTAGTTGTCTATTTCAATCTGACATTCAGCCACAAAGATCAAAGCAATAGATAACAGGCAAGAGTTAGCAGTTCAACCATTTCTCATATCAATCTCATACTTAGAATGAGTAGCTGCTGCAAGGGATTTCCTATTCTCTGCTGTTCCATTACTATTCTCAGATATCTTAAACTGGCATTTCAAGACTCATTCTTGGGTTATTCCCCCAATGTTGCAGATGTATCTACTGATGTGGAAATAAACACCCATTTTTTAATTATACTTTTTGTTTTTCTTCGACAACCTTATTAGCCAAGAGTGCTTCCTTAACCACCCTTTTTTTCAGCATTGCAAATTCTCTACAAGACCCCACTGCACTTACTAATTTGATGAAAACCTTCTGTAATCAGGGTGGGGTTTAGTTTGTTTGTAACCATATGTTCAGAAGTTTAATATTGTCCTATTAACTCTCATTATCATCAGGGATAAAATATTCATATCCAATTTTTTCCCTAATGTTGAATCAGCAAAACCAAAACCTCTTCACACTTTTACAGGTAAACAACCTTATTAATCAAGTTAATACAAATAGACTGAGCCACATGAAAGAATATCCATAAAATCTATAACTTTGTGCAAATATAATTTAATTTACAACTGAAATGCAGCCACTTTTTCATTTGTATGTCAGTTTCTTTCCGCCAAGCAGCATGACAAAAAACATTCACGCCAAAAAAGTAAAAATATCTGTCAATCAGAAGCATTTTTGTAGAAGTTTCATTACTGCCATACCAGTAAATGTATTTCTTCATATTCAGAAAAAAATGTCCTCAACAAAACAAACAAAACTTCATTTGTCTAAACAGAAGGAGACAAGTCCAAATTGGATCCTGGCTGCCCCTGTGAGGAGATCAATAGAAAAGTTTCTTCTAGCTCCAACAGAACACAGGCCACTAAGCTCAAACCTCCCCTGAATCCATTGTAGTTTTCTACTATAAGCTTGTATATGTGACACAATACTTACTGGTTTATGCTGAATGCAATGTTTCAGCTTTAAAATATTCTTTGTCCTGCCTCCTGGAATTACAAGAAAATTTCAGACAGGAGGAAAGGGGACTGTTATGAAATAGTGACCTTGCTTTCCGCCAGTTGTCAGGAAAAATGTGACAAAACAACATCTTGTGCACAAAAGGGACAAAACACATTTTTATTTTACCATTACTGTTTTTAAAGCCAAGTCAAGTTTTTCTTTAGGATCTAAATAAAAATATATAAAAACAATTTTGGATTGATGAGGATGATTCAGGGAAGAAAGCAATGAATAAGCTTTTAGATTTTCCAAGTACATTAGAAATAACAGACATAATCTTATTAAATGCTCTCAAGAGACTAAGAAAGAGATCCAGCCAGCTCTGCTTTAAGTTATAATTATGAAAACAGTATGTCATTCCAGGAAAGTCTTTAGGATCAAATATACAAATGCTTGCATGCATGGATATCATGTTCAAAGAACAAATCACTGACAATCTTTGAGTATGCCAGCCTAATTAATCTATTCCAAAAGGTTCCCTAGATCCACCATAGTGACATAGAAAAGAAAGAAACTCTCATATTTAGGTAAAATGAAACCCCAGCTGTTCTACTGATTCTTTGTATTTACATCATGAATATGTATTGAAAGAACATGATCCTCCCTATACTTAAAACTTGTAATTTACTACTGCTTAAAGACTGTCACATAGACATTCTATACAATATTACTGACCCTTTAAAGAAAATATCAGTGAATAGCAAAAGGGTGCACAGCTGGTGAGCAAATCAGTAAATCATGTTGATAGTTTAGAATACCTTGCTACACTTAATGTAAAATTTACACATATAAAATGTGAAGATTGTTTCCTGCCTTTATCACACTTGCCAAGCACAGTTGGATTTGTTTCTGCACATAAAAAAAATCTCTATTTCCTCTTTCACCTACAGCCATTTAGTACAATGAGCTTGGACACACATTCCTTTAGACCCACTGAGGTTTTATCTTCTCATCAGTAGTCAAGACTAGATTCTGAATTACAGTGAATTTACTTCACTGTGGTGAAGTCAACCAGTGTAACTAGACTATATATTCAGCATGACTCCCTCCTCTACTGCATTTTCAATTACTCACTGACCTTAAATTGAAACACATTTTTTAGCTGAGAATAAATCTTTGTTCAACTAACGGGACATTTTTTATGCAGATGCATCAATCTTTAAATACATTCCACTTTGCATACATGCAGAAAATCAAATTTCTGGACTGACATTATGGTCATTACAAAAGACAAGACTTGTTTATCCTTATGATTTTTTTTGAGGAAAAAAGCCAGAACCAAGGCTTTGTCAGGTAACTGAGACAAACACAGTTCAGCTATCATAAAGTGATTGTCCTATGAGAGCATAACTACAAAGATACTACAAAAATTTAAGTCTCTTCAGACAAAACAATACCAACTATAAATGCCTACCTTTGTTTGGCCAGTATAGAAAACAGCACAGTCTACATAATTAGTGAACCACTCACCAGCATAATAAATATGCTAATACAGAACTGCTCTCCCTGGTTCTGAGCTACCATGTAAAGAAATGTGTCAATACACTAAGCCAAATCAAGCTAAAATTCTGTGTATAAAATAACAGAAAAATATGCCTGTGGGATTTGACTAAAGAGCATCGGAATGCTAGAAAATCCAGGTAACTCCATCAGTTAGCTGCGATTTGCTATTCCTAGACTTTATTTGTTACAGATGGGGAAAGTTGTGGGGTTAGAATCAAAGAAAAACAGGTGTTTTTTCTAGATGTATATTTGCATGAATCTTCTCTTTCCACTCATACATTTTACCACTTAATTCTCCAACATTTTTCATTATGAAATTGGATATGAAATAACCTTGCAAGCTCTTCTTTGCTCATTTTGAGAAAACAAAGTAAAATGCCAAGAAACTCAGCCAAAAATGAGCTTGATGTTATTTCCTTCAGGCAGTTTCCCCAGAGAGCCAGTTACTAAAAGATTTTTTTCTAAGTCATATTTCACATGATATGTGTGTGCCACAGAAGCATTAATTATTCTATCACTTGCAGTGCAATACTAGACCTCGTTAAGGTCCTGCATGATTCTTCCTTCACCACCATTGGATGTACTTAGCTGTTTACCCTTTCCAATTCTGATTATTAGAAAACATATTCTACTTAAGGCATACCTCTGCTTTCTCCTGTTTCTATGCCAAAAATGTGAAAATAGATGTGTTTCAGTATCCATTTTTTTCCTGGGCATGTGTTCTACCCTATACTGCCAGAGAAGCTTAGTCAATAGATGTGGTGAGCAAGACTGGCTAGATTAATGAGCTCATTAAAATTCATTAAAGAGTGATGTGGGGATGACTGCCCACTTGAATTAGCTTTATTACTGTAGGAAATTGTTTCATATGCCAAGCTCATCACCAAGCATGCCTGGAAAACATTAGAGTAGTAATCAGACTTGATACGAGAACCTTTCATTACCCTGTAAGGCTAAAGGCACTTATAATGACAAGGAAAATATTAACAAGATGGACATGAGAGTGGCTAGCATAAAATAATTTATTATGCCTAATAATTCAGTGATAAACTGCACAATGGTGATTTCAAGTTAAAAATTCGGTGGAACAGCTGTGTTTCCATGGCACACCATGTGCTCTTCCTGTAATCATGACATTTACTGACAGTAATAGATTTAGAAGGTTTAATAGGTCAGGTTTGCTCAGATAATAAATCCTAATGCAAATTAACTATGACTCAAATATTTTAATGAAAATCTTAATTGGTAACTGGATTTTCTTCAGGAGTATGTGAGCCGCTTTTCCCAGTCATGCCTCAGATTAGCAAACATATTTCCACACATTTTCTAATAATCCTAAATTGCAGACAAACAACAGGTAAGAAATACTTGTACACAAAGATAAAAATATGCAGATAAAATTGTAGAAGATATGGAAGCAGAGAAATAGAAAATTAACATAAGACTTCTCTTCAGTCTGCAAAAGCCCCGCTGAAGAAAGGATTATGTTCTACGATCTTTTTCAATGTTTAAAGGCCTATAACATATTCACAATCAAGGTTTCTCAACATTCATCAAATGCCTTAAGGTGTAATCTCTGAAACCTCAATAATTTATTCCAATCATGACTACCTTATCATTTTAATTACACTCTCTTTCACTCTAAGCAACAATAAATGTTCCTAAGCCCTACCTTCCTGATTAGTTTTATTTTGCCTAAATTGCTTAGCATTATCAAGTTCTATATCTAATCAAGACTTTGGCATTTGTTTTAATACAAATGTTAAGGAAATACCTGCAAGTACCCCTGTTTTATTCATGGTCAGAGCATGTAATGAGACTATATATAAATTAATAGTTCATAAGATCAGATATGATCAAATTTTTCAATAGCATATCATAATAAAGTATGGCAAATTATGGCTGAGGATATTTTTAGTGATAAGAATCGTTCCATTTAAAGATGATTTAGGGGTGGTTTTAGAGTGGCGTATTGGAAGATTCCCCCCCCCCACCCAGCACTGTAAGCTAACTAAACAACGTGCAAAAAAAGTGCTTCCCAGCTCTCAAACATAGCATTACATTTTCATGCCTTGTGTTGTTGAGCCACTCCAAACACCCACTACCTCAAAGCAATTCTTTCTTTTCAAATTTTCACAAGCAAAATACCAGTTACTCATGAATTTTCTAGCGCAAATGAATAGGTTATCTCTCTGACTTCACATCAGAGCAACTGCCCATTGTTATTTTGCTTCTTGTATGAAAACTAATGTCCCTAGAACCTCATTCCTTAGCAACATTCCCTGCAGAAAGGGACTCCACCAGCTATTAGTTGAATATGACACTACTGGGACTGACAGGGCAGCAGCATCTGACTCAGATATTTTCAAATTCCTGTTGAAAATACATTGCATGCAAGCAACACAAATGGAGGACTAATAAAAACAAACAAAGAAAGGCAACACACAGACTTCAGGGTTGACTTCTTTACAGTTCTGTCGTTATCCTAAAGGCAGCTGCTGCTTCTGCACTGTAGCTCACAGAACTAAAGAAATGAGCCTTAGAAAAGCCTTCTTACATAGGTCATGGTTGTCATGGTTGTGATCCTAGGGAAGAGGAAGCTGAACAAAAAGGACAATGAGAAAATCTCAGAATAAAACTGAGGTTTTTATTTTCCATTTCTTGCCACGACCATAACTGAATTATCTTTTGCTTGTCATGGCTCTCAGACCCCTTAATCCTCTTTATCCTGTATTACACCTGCATCAGGCATAATGAAGGACTTCACAGTCTTCCTAAGCCATGCTGGTTTGGAGCCCAGGACTTCACACTCCCAGAAGTTTTCCAGACACTTGAGAGTGGGTAGGGTGAACCTAAACTTGAGACTACTTACCAAAGGATTCCTGGGTCTACTTTCAGTCACTGAAAAAGATGGGGGGATTTTTTAGGATCTCATTTTAGGATTGATTAATACTGATTTCCTAACCAGTTAGAAGTTCTGTACTTCTCCCTCTTGTACACAATCTTTTTGAGGGTCAACAGTATCCCTAGCAACTATACTATGAGTATCTAGTCAACATGTGAACGGGGAAACATTCTACATTTTAATCATACCAAGTACGGAGAAACATTTTCTGCAGTTGAAGATGCAAAACAGTGAAAACAGAACAACCCCAGCCCACCATATAACCCCCTTTCACATCCAGGTGGGAGGAGCTGAGCTGACTTTGGCACAGTCATCTGACAATTGTACATCTTTTATTTTTATAAGGCTACACAACCAAACCATTTGCACAGCTAATACATAAAATTACGACAAACCTGTTGTTTAGATGTTTTGAAAATTAATATGCTGTACACAATAAAGACATAACAGGAAAATTATCTGATTCTGTGTGAAGAAAATACTTCTTCAAAATACTACCTAACTTTTTCATCAGTATAACCTGTTCATGACAAATTACTTATCCAAATGACATCACTAATCTGTATAAATCTATATTACAACTCAGTCTTTAGGACTCTCACTTCAAAAATGTGAAAGATCTCAGTCATTCACCTTTTTTTTTAAGTACTTACTGTCCTATAGTTCATACTCTATGTACATTTTTTAAAAAGTTTGACCCAAGCATCAGCCCTACCTATAAAAAGAAATAATGAGGTAGAGACAAAACGAAGGGAATTAATTAAAAACTATCAGAAAAACAAGGATAGAATGTTAAAGATCACACGTTTATGTGCTTAAAAAAAAATCAGCAGGTTCTGCTGATTAACCTGGACCCTGATTTTCTTAGCATATATATGTTTAATAATGGTTATCATTAAGCACACTCCTTCTCACTTAGCTAATTGTGTGTTTTCATGTTTCAAAGTTCTTAGTATTCTTGCTCAATTCAAATTACACAGAACAATTAGCTTATGACAGAAAGAGAAGAAAATGTTCTTTTCTCCTCAGTTACATTTCTTGATTGGAGATGAAATGAAAATCTGAATGAAAGAAGCTGATGGCCCTCACTCTAGATGGTGGACACAGAGCACTGGTGAGCTCTCAGTGAGAATCTATGTGCCTTTGTCAATGCTTTAAACATCTGTCATTAAAAGATGCACAGTCTGACAGAAAAACAAGCAGAATTTAGAACCAACTATCAGTCCTCAGCTGCTGCTATATTTATACACCATTTGTAGTAACTTTGTCCTAGAAAAGTCAAATGCTATCCCTGGAAATATAAAATGGCTGATTTTGCAGTAAAAGAGCAGAAGTTTTTGGTAAATCTAATAGAAAAAAATCATTAAAGTGTGAAATTTGCTGTGGTAATAATATGCATGGTTTCATCTGACTGCATTCATCCCCACCCCAGAACTCAGATGTGTGAAAATCCTCTGACAAGAGTAACAGAAACGACTTAGAAAATTACTTAGGTGCTGGAGACTGTCCTTCAGAACCTTTCACATCAGCAGACGAGTACTTTAGTTAAGACTATAAACTAGAGACAGGGGTACCTTCCATATCTACTATATATGATTAAAAATCTGTCCCAGTGAGGTGCTGATCTTTAAAGATGCTACTAAGCACTCTCAATCTTATAGGTTAAATGTCCAAAAAAAATAGTAACATTTACTTTGATTGTTGATTGAATGACTCATTTTCACAGGAAGTTGGCAGCCAACTAAAAGGCATCTACAAAGAAATCTCCTTTATGCTATACTGAGAGCTTTGTTTCTTCTGTCTGCCATATATAAAACAGGAACTCATGTAAAAGGCTATGAAAACCTTAACACCACACCTGTGACCTAAAACAAAGAAGCCAGTGTGAGGCATGCTCACACCTTGAAGCAAACTGCAAAACATTAGAATACTTACTTCCATTTTAACAGGCTTAAGCAAAACAGAACCAAGCAAAGGTCACGAACATCGCTTGTTGTTGTTAAAAACTTGAGAATTTTCAAGGTTAAACAAGTTTCCCTGTCTATTTAAGAAATACAGATGTAGTACCCAGACATAACACCACTGAAGCTGCAGTACAGCCTTTCTTCCATGTAAATAGAAGCAGATCACGCCCTGGTGAACACTGCTGCAAGCATTACCACCAACAAAACAATTACTTCTGCACAAAATTCACCCTCTGGCTCTTCACCAAAAGCATCCTGCCACAATATTCATGTAATCAGATTTTCATCCTCTATATATCTCCACAGTTGTATGAAGACAGATGTTGATTTGCCCAACATATTTCCCCCACCTGTAAAAGCAGGCTTAACACTTAGTACTAGGTGTTAGGAAAATTAATGGAGCTATGAAAATTAGAAAGCCTGTGTTATACACCTACAGGAGTGAACAGCAACTTTTTATATCCTGCAGAGAGATGAGTATAGTTTTTAGAAAAATGAAAAACCCAGACTGATTTCACAGAGGTGTCAAACAAAATGAAAACCCCAAAGGAGAATTTTTTCTTTAAAAGGGAAGCATAGATTTTTTTATTTTTTTTTTGGCTGTCCACAAGACCAATGTGTGTTCTCTTAGGTATCTTACTGCCAGGCTAAATTGTAATTATTTTACTCTCATCCCTAAAATTTTTAACATTGTTGGTATGTAGTCAAGCCTGTTGACAAAATGATGAAATTATTTCACTCTTCATGACCTATCAGATGAATTATTTACTGTTTAACCCTACTTTCAGTGTTCTACTAAACCTCTCAACAATGAAAATCCTGTAGCACAGCTAGTAACCAGCTATTGTATAATCTTTAAGAATGTTATTAGCCTTTGTAATCCAGTCCATTAAAAGCAAAGTAGTCTATATGCATTAACTATGAATGACATCAAAAGGCATTAAACTAGTCACCAAATGTAATCAAAATCCTAATCTATTAGAAAAAGAGTTATTTGCTCATCATTTGCTGCTCAGGGGGTTTGCTGACTAAATTTATTCTGGCTTTCTCGGCTAAAATTCAATACACATATATGACACAACTGAACAAGAAAATTTATATAAACCAGCTGATTTTAGAGAGAGCAGCCTGTTATGCACAACAGAAGTTCATGGATTGGGATGCTGATGTGAGGTGTAGAAACCTGCCCAGTGACAGGTTTGTGAACTGTTGCTAAAGGCTACTTATACATAAAGCTCAATCTCAGTTCAGACACAGTTTCTTACCCAGAAAACCTGTTGGCTGAAACTGGGATGGGAAAGGATTAATCTCATTTTCAAACTGATGCTTTGTCCCCTGCTTATCAGACCCAGAACACCAGAAAGCCTATTAAGTGTCCAGGCTTGTGTATGTGGTGGCAAAAACAAACCCACCAATCTGTGAGGAGAGGAGCTGTGAAAGAAGGGTAAATGAGTAGTGTAATAAAAGAATGGATTAAATAAGACATGGAGAAAAGAAGATTACATGAAAGAACAAATAAGGAAAATCATGAAAGAAAAAATAAGCTAGAGGAAGTCAGCAAAAATAATGGAAGAAAAGTTGACAGGTTTTGATAACAAAATATTATTAAAATGAAAGATAAACAGAATAAATGCCAAAGAAAACCTGATTTTTTTTTCCACTCCAATTTACAGTAATTGACAACAGAACAGATTCAGCAATGTAAATAGTTTCATTTTATATATAAGCAGAAACTAATTTTCTTGTACAAGAATCTAAAATGAATGTTTTATGAAATCTCTGAACTTTCGATGTTCTAAGAAAGTAATTTGCTGAAACTTGGTGCAGTATTCATCTTTCATTCTTGCCTTGAAAAGGCATGCAATACTGCAGAAATCATCCAGAAGAAATAATGGCTTAAGGAAGGAAGTCAGGGTTACATGAAAAAACGCCAACGGTTGAAAAATTCTATGTATTCAATATTTTTTAGAGGCAGACCCATTGAAAAATTGCTGTTCCAGCAGAAAAAAGAGACTCAAATCAATGAAAAGGGAGCAAAAGATAGAGAGAAGAGTTTGACATTACAGACCATAAGAGACAACATTTTAGAGTTAGGAAAAAGCCCACAAAGATCAACTGGACCTTGAGCAGACAGTGCATCTGGACAGGAACATAAGCTAAGGACCATTTCCCATCAGGGAAGCTGAGAATTAGACAGAAAATAAAGGGCCAGAACAAATGACATGCCATGAGGAGGACATGAGACCACAGCTCTGGATGCTTGGTGAGAAGTGTGGGGCTTGACAGAAGGGCAAATATACCAAATTTTCCAGTAATTTCTCTTTTTTTTTCCTGTTCCCTGGGGAATGCTATTATAATTATATATTATTTTGGTATAATTTTCAGTCTCTAGATTCAGATAAAAGCCAGCTCACACGTGGCTGGCAGAGCACTTGATCTCTGCCTCTTCAATTCAACCTCTTTCTTAAAATAGCCACACATTGGGCTCATTCTCCTCAGACAGAAAGGATGGATCACCAGCTCATGCAGGCTTCACTAGTTAAGATTCCATAAATGTTTTATGGTTTTATATAGTACCTATTCCAGTATCAACAAAATGGCAATCATAATGAATGTGATTTAGTGGAGGAATGTATATATGACTGCACAGAATTGACAGAAAATCATAAAAGTTTACCCTAAGATTCATATAATAATCAAAATTAAATACCAGATGGTATTGTTTTTGCACTGACAGAAACATTCTCTGTTCTTTATGTCACTATGAAAATTTTTGTGATAGAAAATGAGTTAACATATTGATTACTCCCCCACTTCTCCTTTAAAGCAGGGAAAATTATTATAAAAAGGTATCTGGCTTATTTTTAAACATAGAATGACTGCAGAGCTACCTAACTAATCAGACAATAGTACTGAGATCCAGTGCTCAAGAACCAAGAAAGAAACTATACCTCATTTTATTCCATTTTTCAGTTTTCCACTGCTGAAAGCCAGGATAGTCACTGTCTTACTGTCCACCAACAGTTTTGACATTTTTAAAATCATAGTACTAAAAAAAAAAAAAAACCTAAAAATTTGTTCATTACAGAGGTTTTTTAAATGGACCAATAAGTAACTTACACCAGTAATGTGCTGAAGGATAGATGTACAAGGACAAGAGAACTTTGTAAAACTGGTAAACTTGTATACAGAGAACAAAACACTCCCACCTGCAACAAAAGGCAACACGTTCCTTGTGTTTTGTGGGGTTTCATCGAGGCTGCTGGGGAGGATGGTGGAACTCATCTCATAGCATTTATGGGCTAGAAGAGGTCCCACTTAGGCTGCTGAACTCAAATTGCATGTATCAGAGCTGAGAACCACGACAAGAAAGCTCAGCAAAACCTTGTTGCAGGGACAGGAGAGAGAGTAAAGAGAATGCTGTAGTCAGATGAAGTACAGCACCATTTCAAAGTGAGGAATGCCCTGGGTTACATCCTGCCACAGCCAGACATAAAATATGGCAAATAATTTCTAAAATTTACAAGTTTATGATCAGGCATAAAACTTGGGTCTTTCATTACTTGAGCTACAACTTAAGTACACATAAAAAACACTTTCTAATTCAGCTGCTCAATAAAACATTTTAAATTAAAATTAGATTAAAATATATAATTTCAATATGCAATTACAACTTCCCAAAAAGTGCTAATGCTATGCAACCTTAGCTAATAAACCTGTAATAAACACAGGATCAAACCAGGGAGATGCCAGTGTGCTGTACGTGAACAAATACTAGGGAGTTCATCTCTTTTTGGAGAGGCTCAGTAAAAAACAGAATATATACTTAGTCAAAGTTATCTGAGTCTCATCAGGTAACTAATGAAAAGAAATTGTGCTCATTTAGACTCTTATTCCAAGCACTTTCTGAATATAATTTTTTACTTTGAAAATCTTTCAAAATTAATAATAATTTGACAACTATATCTTAAGGTGTGAACTACAATATTATTTGATAACTGGATAACCCAGTGATCCATTAATTGTGTAACTTTTCACCAAACAAAAAAGCAACATGCATCTTTTTTGAAATATCAGGTTGCAGCTGCATCCCTATCAGAAAGGTTAAAGAGATTTATATCTCAAGTACAGATCAGATGGTCTTGAGACTCATCAAACATTCCTTGTGGGATCACAGGCCCGTGCTTTCTTTCAGCAGACATTCATTACTGAGCACTCACTTGGCAGATGCGCAATATCCAAACTGCCTCGTTGCCATGTGATGGCTATTCATCCCCAACATCAAGTTTGCTGGAACAATTTCCCTACATCTCTGAGGGCATGACACCACTTCTGCTCTGGTATTTTTAAGCTGTTTGTACAATAGCACTCCCACGTAAAGACATTGGCAGTAAAGGCAGCAGATTATCACATTTCATTCTGAATTTGACATGGCCACGTAATAAAGGAATGCTAGATAAATCCTGAGGGTTTTTTTAAAGCAAAGAATTACTATCACAACACCACCTGAAAACAGAACATGGTAATATTATGAATATACAAAAGATTTTCCGTTGATTTGTTTGAGTGCTGTTGAATTCTACTTTTATGTACTGAGTCCCAACAGTTGGGACCATCGCTTAAGTAAACATTCCTGTTCAGTATGGCTGCTTCCTTTTTGAAAAGAACACTTTTAATGACTCTTCAATTTTATTTCTCCAGTACTGAAAATAGCAGAGATGTGCATTAATGAACCCAAGCACACATGCAAAGAAATACACATTCTATTATCCCTTCTTTGAAGGAAGTTGTTGCAGGTAGTTACGATTTTCAAAACATTTATTAATTCAATGAGTGTCATACAGTCAAGTGCCTCAAAAGACCATGCAGAAATCATATGTTTTAAGCAAGACATCAGAGGTATAGAAAAAACTTTTTATGAAAACTGAAATATACTTTTGGAAAACTACTGTAAAATTCAATATACTGACAGAGGCATCAAAGTTATATGAACATGTCCTGCAGCATCTTAAAATTCAGCTGATAAATTTATTAAATAAAAAGTTGAGAGCATTTAGAGATTGTGCTTTAAACAACAGGAAAAATATATATACTACAGTGAATATGGACTTGAAGAAGTTTTCCAAACAGAAGGGAGAGTTTTATGACCTTACTTCTTTAGAAATATATTTAAAGTACTAAAATAAGTAGGTGCCTTGTATACCACTTTGGATGTGTGTATGGGTGCATTTTACAGTGAACAATTTGAAAATTCTATTTTTGGACAACTTTATTTCTCCACATGCTGTGTAAATGATGCAGCTACTTTTTATACGAAAGACTTCACTTATATAAATAGCTACCATGACCAGAGTAAGGTTTTCCCTATTTTAATCATCATCAAAGATCACTCAATGAATACTTTTAACTGATATTAGGCACTTTAGTATATTCAAATGAATCGGTAATGGATTTTACAGTAACTACCAGCAATACTTTGGAAGCCTTTGAGAATGTGTTTGTAGACCAGCCCTCAAAGACAAAGTCATAAGCTATGTAAAATATAAACTATTATCAGTTTAACCCTAAACACCACAGATGGGTGCTCTATTTTTAATGTCCAAACATAAAACTTCTGAACTAAAGTTTTGTGGCATACCCAGCATGAACTGCTCCAAAGAGCAGCATTTCTTTTTTGTACAGATGATATTTACCAGTGGCTCCTAAGGAATCTTTAATTTTAGGTAAAAGCAACTCTGAAGAGACTTGCCTTGAATAAACTACTGGATATTTGAGCACAAAATACTATTCCTTTTCAGGTCTTATGCTACACATAAAACCTAAAGAGCTCACATCACTCGTGCAAACTTCAGCTAAAACCAGACAGTTTTGAGTAACATCATAACTACATCTGAAAGGGCTACATTTAAGAAAGAATGTCTTTGTTGAAATTACACCATTTATGCTTAGGCTTTTTCGCTTTACAGACACTTAGGGATGGATGAGGGAGGAGGAAGAACCTGAGAATGAGAAAAACAACTATTTTGCTTACTTCTGACAACCTTGAAACTTCAACCACAGCTATACTGTCCTGATTTATTTTAGCACTGAACTGCACACTTGACTCTAAATATCCAATTAATCTCCTGTCTCTCTGCCCGTTCCTCCCCCAAAGAAACTCCAATGATGGAAAAGTACATTCTCACATTAGACAAAAAAAAAAAAAAAATTTTCATTTGATCAGCCAGAACTGTTTTTTTCTTAGACACTGCTGATGCATTCTTTTTCGCACAGGTGAAATTTCACAAATCAAGTACAATGCTTTCACAAGAGCCAAGAGAAAAACGTTTCTGCAGAAGCTTACTGTAAAAGCTCCTGGAAAGGGCCAGTGAATTAATTAAGCTTTCTAAATACATAAGATAGTTTAAGTAAGATCTTTACCTTCTTAGTATAGAAAAAATATTCCAAGCAATTTGAGTGGAACTGGATAAAAAGCTGAGCAGAGATTATTTGGTGTGACAGTTGAAACAGCCACTATACACAGAGTATCCCCATGCAGTTTCAGAAGGCTTTAAGCATTCACCCATACAGAGTAACACCATATCTACCTCATCAGAAGGCTTCAGGCATCTCCTCATACAGAGTAAGGGGACTTACTCGGTCACCATGTCACTTCAGAAGGCTGCAAGTATGTGTCCTTCTTGCTCCTCAGCCCAGCCTTTTATACCCCCCATGTCCATGCATTGCACCCGTGTGCCCTCTGCTCCCTTTGGTGATGGGTCAGTGCCCCTGGGCACTCCATGGCTCATTGCTGTCAATGCTGCTCACCTGCTGCTCACAGCTGCAGCCCACTGGGGATGAGGCTGGACACAGCCCCACCCCAATCACCACAAACTGTGTGCGCCTACAATATGGCATCACACTCTGTTGGAAAGATTTATAGAAGATGGCTGATGTGACTATAATGGAAAGACAGAATTCTTCTTCCCTTTCTATCACCACACAGAACAGAGAAGACAGTTTAGGCATGCAGTTGATTTATCCAGGAAAAGCTGAAACCTCCAGTTCAAATGACCTTTGTCCTTTAACCTTCATTGCTGCAAACAAGGTTGGCAGCTTTTTTTCAGGCAGATTTTGGAAAACCTATCATTTCCCAAAATACCAAGTAGGTGGCATACTCCAAATAATGGAGAAAGTAGTGGCAACTGCAAGACCCACCAATGGGAGTACCTGCAGCTCAGTGAAGTCACAGAAACCTTTCTCAACCCTCTGCTCATGAGTAAATTCTCATGCTAGCACAGATCCCATCTGGAATGAGCCTCTTACACAGACATGGCCTTTTCCACAGAAATGACCAGAGTACAAGTGCCTCCACCGTTGTGAGGGATGCTGTCCTCCAATCCATCCAGCAGTCTCATACTTGCTCCCTTCTCCAAATCTAGTCTTTGGCAGGAGCTCTCAGCTCTGACCAGCCTCTTCCAACCCCTTTAAACAGAGCCTGGACAGATGGGAATCAGTAGCAGAAAGCCATCAACTTTCCAGTATAACCTTGGCGTAAAACAACTAACCTTGCTACCATCAGGGCAAGCTGGCACCATGAAACTGCTAAGCCATGCCATTTTCATACAGATTGGTCAACAAGGCAGAGGAGGCATCAAGTCCTTGACTTCTCTCGCTGAAGGCAGGGTATGGCCCATCAGCCATTTGGTGGCTATCCCCAATTTAGCTATCTTCTACTACTCCTGGCCTGTGGATTTCCTACTACTTATGTCTCTGCTGTTCTCAAAAAATCTTCATGCTTTATGAGGTGTATGATCACATGACACCTGTAATCTTTCCATTACGGTGTTTAATGTTTTCTTTTATCTCCATTCTGTTAATTGCTTTGCTAAAATTTAACTTCAGCTAATTGAAACATTGCTATCATACTCTAATAGCTACAAAAATTTGATGGATATATTTAGGAATAAGAAATTAGTGCTGTAGCAGAATTTGAACATGAATCTGTCTTCATAAGCAGTGTCTACTGAAATTTTATTCTTGTTTTTCATTCAGAAATTATATCTTACTTTCCCTTATGAGTGAAAAATAATTTCTGAGCTTGTTTTCTAGCAAATAGGACCAAATCTTATGTCTTTGAGTAGTTGTCTCTTTTAAATTAACTAACTGGAAAAATGAAACAGTAATGTCATAGTTATAATTACTTTGCATTTTGACTCCACTACCTGTTCCTAGTCTCTAATCCATCTGTGTGGCAGGAAACGGAGGGATAAAGCCAGTTATTTCTTTAATGGAATTTTCATTATTATTTGAGTTTCAATTACATTATCTGATAAACATGAAAGAAGTGTTTGGGTCCACTTGTGATATGAGGGAAGGGTGAAAAGACTTTAAAAGAGAGAATAATCAGTAATGAAATATTGCCTAGAATTCAATGATAAAGATTCTTATCCTAAACTTTATGACACTATGTACATAATGAAATAGATGATTACTAAGAACTTAATAAACAAACTTTTAAGACCAGCAGCCACTTGCAAAATATATTCAAATCTTATGATTTTTATGATAGCTCTCTTGATCCAAACTTATTTATTGGGGACAATGTGACTTAGAGGGGAACCTGATTTTCATTGAAACTGTCAAATATGATGTTTTTTAATCTCATCGTGTGCATGAGATTAAAAAACACTAGAGCAAGGGGATTTAACATGTTTCCTGTAAGGTAAGGTGTCAACCTTTCTGAAGCTCTGTTATGTTCATAATAAAAAAAAATAATAAAGACATAGTATTAGAGATAGTTACAATAGGCAAGATATTGCCCACTCCTTTCATGGATACCAGATCTAATCCTACCAGCTCAAGGAAACATCCTCAGATGTGCCAAAAAGCAGTAATTAAATGATAGCATTCATACAAGTCAAACAGTCAGTGTGGACTCTTTAGGTGAATTAATATTCCTACTACCCATCATCTCTCCCAGGTTTTCAGAATGCAGCCTCCAGGATCATGTTCACTGTTCTATTCCTACACACTTTGGCATCTACAACACTTCCAAGAACAAGTATTTTGCACATATACCATGGCTGCCTTCTGAGCACTTAAAAGGTTTAATAAAAATTAGTCTGACTATACCACTAAAAAGAATAAATGCACTCTGGCAGTTCTGCAGATAGAATTTAAATCACCTACATTATTTCCCCCAGGAAGATATGCTGTTTCTGGTCCAGAAGATCCATATCCTCTGATTTTCAATTTTGTACCTTAAACCCAAAGCCCTCTTTCTCTATAAATAAACTACTAATATAGCAGAAAGCTTGCACTAGTTGCGATTTAAACACATTTTTAAAATTCACAAATGGAAATTCTCACCCCTTCAACTTCTGCCTTTTGTACACCCAGAAAGCGAAAGAAAATCCCGCATCCTTTTTGGATAATCACAGGTAGATTCAACCCTCTCTTCTCCTGGGGCTCTTGATAAGAGCCTTTGATTGGCATTTGATTTACTTTTTCCTCCCATTTTCTTTTAATGCCTTTTTTATCACGAAACAAAGGAGAAAGAGGATGAGTAGGCTGCTGTTGAGAGCTACACAGATGCAGCTCTGAACAACAGCAGCTGTAATTAAAAAAGAAAAAGCAACCTAGAAATTGACAGCATGTTTACAATAAGTATGTCTGTAAGAAATGTACACCTGTATCTGTGGGTGGGTAGGTATCAGGGTGAAATCAATTCCCCAGGGAGCCTGCTAGTAAACCTTTTATTAAATACACTTTTATATGAAACTTTCTTAAAACTCCATGAAATCTAAATGGTCTTAAACTCACACAGCTCAGAAGGTCTGCTAGGATTAAAACAAAAACATATACAAAAATACTTTCAAGAAACTTTTAGAGCAAACTTTTGAGTTTTCTAGGGATAACTGAAGAGAACTGCAGTCACTCCTCAGCTGCCCCTTTGCCATGGGAGTTATCTTGTTCTGCAGGCCTGCCTTCAGCATCTCCCATAACACTCCACTACCTTCTACATTCTATTATTAAATTGAATTTCTCTGTGACAAGAGCAACCTCTTTGTTGCTGGGTTTAACCCAGCCAGCAAACACACTCAGTCCCTCACCAGCAGGACCAAAGAGATGATCACAAGGGTAAAAGCTATAAAACTCGTGGGTTGAAAAAACCACGAGTTTAACAAAGAAAGCAAAAGCCATACACACAGGCAAAGAAAAACAAGGAATTCATTTAGTGCTTCCAATGCAGGTGTTCAGCCACCTCCAGAACAGCAGGGCCCCATCACAGGTAACAGTTATTTAGGAAGACAAACAGCATCACTCCAAATTTTCTCCCTGTTCTCCTTTCCCCCCACTCTCCACACTGAGCATGATGTCACATGGTCTGGAATATCCCTTCGGTCAGTTTGGGTCACCTGGCCTGGCTCTGTCTCCTCCCACCCTCCCATGCACCCCTAAATTCCCTGCCAGTACAAAAACCAGAAAAGGCCCTGCCTGTGTCTAAGTCCTGCTCAGCAATAACAAAAACATCCCTATATTATCAACCCTTTGTTCTGTACAAATCCAAAATACAGCCACCGGGAAGAAAATTAACTCTACCCCAGCCAAAACAAGCACGCAGTCATGAAAAATGGAATTCTCTTTCACTCCTATTGCCTGTAACATGTCTTGGCTAAGTCTTGTGGAGCTTCTCTATGTACCAAACCACCACCACCCAAGAAACTACACCCTCATTCCAGGCACCTTTGATTTTCCATAGGTTATCCTTCCAGTGGCAGCATATTCTAGTTGAAGCTGTATGCTTATATGATCTTGATCAGACAGATCATGGTCACCCACAGGTTTACTGAAAGCTGTTCCACTCAGATAATTTTGCTCTAGCTTGTCACATAAGGAAAAAAGTTGTCATGGTTTTTGGCCTTGGCTGGTTTTTGGTTTTGTTTTTATTAAACTAATTATAGAACTTAGTGCAAGTAACTTTGATCTTATAGTGCAATTAATAATTAAGCAGAATCAGCAGGTTCTGTGCCAAGAGACCAGGTCTCACTGCCCTTTCCTCAACCTCAGCTCATTTCCCATCTGTATGCAAGCAAGCACAGTAAAACCAAAACAGAGATCTCTCATACAAATGTGATGGCAAAAGAGAAGCAAGGCTGCAATGTGGGACTACTTCTGGAAGCCTATCACTATACCAAGTTTGAAAAGAGATTAAGCCAGAGAAGCACCAGGTAACAAAGTGGAAGATCATGAGATCTGGATTTGTCACTGCTAAGCTTTTTATTCAAGTCACAGATCCATGCTGTAGTCTTCCCTGATCACTGTTTCTATTTTAAATTAGAAAAACCTCAAGATTTTTTTTTTAATTGAAAAAAAAAATAAAAAACTTGTTATAGAAGAGAACCAGGGAGGTTCACACCTTCTGGAGAGTTTATGACCTTGAGAAAGTTACCCAAAACTTCATGTCTGCACAACAGTGTGGCAGTCTATCTATCTGCATGGTACATACGTTGTTGCAGTGCTTTTTTGAACACCCTTAAGAATGTCACACATTTAATAAAGATTAACAAGCATACAAATCATTCTGTAGGTCATCTGCTACACAGATGTATTTTCCATCCCTTCTTTGAACAACTTTCTTTTGTTAAAACAAGGTCATCTTGGGTTATCAAATTCTATTCTGTATTACCAAATCTTCTCCGTTGAAATTATAATTGATCTATGATCCTCTTATATTTATGTGTTCACAGCATTTTCACACAACTCTAAAATTTAACAGAAAAAGCAGCAATATTCCCCCTCTGTGGGAAAACTGCAGGGGCCTTTTACAAAACTCTGGATCCTTGTTCAAATACCAAGAATCCAGTGTTAGTCAGACTCAGTGAGATGACACCTGTCATACAAACAACATTATCTTTACAAGTAAATCATTTTGCTAAGGCTCCAACATTGTCATACTCTTAGGTAAGGGACTAGGAGTTCAGATCTCTTAAAAACTATTTTGTAGTTATTTTACTAATTAGACTCTTACAGTGCTTTTAAATAAATTTACAGTTGAAGTTGTAGCTTAAGTGTCACCAATTTCTGTGTTTCTTTGAATTACATGTTTATATCACCATGATACTTGTAAACACTAATTTTGATGCCAAATGGATTTAACATCAGAAAAGGTTATCACCTTTTGCCAAGAGCATTGAGAGAGTTCTTTTTTGATCAACAGAGTAACAAGGGGCAATCAACCTAATTCGCAAGAGGCTCCTAATAACACCACTGGAGACAAAGCTGTACTGCTGAATTTCCTAATCACAGTAGGAAATACAATCAGCTCACCGTAAAAATCCCAACAAGCCTCCAAATCCTTACTTGTAAAAATTCAACTGCCTAAAGGACTGTGAAAGAGTCAATCTACAAGAAGCTCGTTTGACACAGTAATATTTCCCACAATGCTCATCTTTTCCAAATCTTTTTGCAATGCCACAAGAGGAATCCTCTATTCATATTAGCAGGGTGTCTCATCATGTAACACAGAAGGATTTTTCTTTAAAAACAGGATTAACATTAACTGTCACATCACAGACCGTATTTGAACCCTCTCTCTCAGGTAAACCATTTATAGAGGAGAGATTTTTCTGGTGTTAGCTATGTGGTATTTTGTGCAGTAGCATTGTTTTGTAAGAGTTGATATCACAGAGACAAAACTGACTCAAGAAGACAAAGTTATGAACATGCTGTTATTTAAGAAAGGAAACAAACCACAACAACAAAAAAGAGATTATCGTGCAACCAGATGGAAAGAGCTGCTTGATAAACTGTGTTGTCATTGTATTGGAAAAGTCTCATACCTTCTCAGTGATTTCTCATGGGCACTCCTCACAGCACTGATTCCTTCTTCTTCACAGCACAACTAACAGACTCTAACTCTCTTCAACTAGCTAACTTACTCTTTTGTAGCACTCTTCTTCTTATTGGACACAGCTGTGGCTTATTAAAGGCAGGATGGTTCTTAATCTTTGGTGATTAGTACAGCTGCAGCTCCTCAGGTGTGAGATTACTTTCTGCACTATTCTCTTACATTCTACCTTTCCACAAAGTGAACTCTTGCAGGGCAAAGAAAGATGGCTTCTGTTGATTGAACTTAACAACTGGCCAGTTCTGTAAACATCTTTGTTGTAAACATTTTGGTTTTGCTGCTAAATACTCTGTTTTGCTCCACAGCATAATGTTGCATGAACCACAGCGTGACAGTCAGTGGGTTTCTTCCAGCCTCTTGACAGCCACATACCAAGAAATGAAGGTGTTACTTAATTCATTCAAAGGAACAGAACTTCCTTAATCCAAGTTCCTTCAGCCATTCTTAAGCCTAATTTCATTTTATGAAAACTACATCTCAGCTGGAAAAGAAAAGCACAAAACCCCAAAACTGATAAGCCTGGTAGGGCCGAAAATTACAAAGAGTAGCACAGCACAGTTTATATAGGGGAAATCTTTTCCAGCAGGGAAATCTGTTCAGATGAACCCTTTGATGAATTTCCCTGGCAGCACGTAGGTATTGAAATGTAGAAAAGTCAGGTTACAAGTATCTCTTCTATGTTATTCTGCCTTTAGACTAATGCAGGGACAAAGGAGAATATTAGTCACGTTGATTAGAATGGTAGTTTCAATTAATGCTTCAGTCACTGGAGTGAACTATAGGTCAGTCCTCTATGTGCACACAGGATGCTTTGGAATGGATCTGAGGAAGAGTCAATCATTCATTAACAGGGAGACAAGTGGCATGGTCCATCTGATATTATCCATCCATCTGTCCAGTCATTCACCCATTTTTAACTGGACATCTCAGAAAGCCTGGAACTGCAGGGCTCAGACTCCCTTCCATTCCTGCTGGGTGAAATAAATAAGGTCCAGACCTCTGGCACACAAGAGCCTCCAGAATCACCAGATACACAGAGCAGGTGTTTCATTTGCTTCTGACCTTTTCTTTAAATCAAGTGATTGTTTCTTGACTTCTTTCTCTGCCATTAGGCTCACACTGCCATTAAATGCCACCTTTGCTAGCAGTCACCTTTCTTACCTTTTTCGGGACAAACCATCCACAGTCAAGAGGCACAAAGGCACCTGACATATCATCAGCTGCACTCCAGTTCATGTCCTCACATTTATTTTTTTTTTTAAACTGCCAATAGAGCCTGAAGGGATAAAGCTGCTGCAACTGGGCAGTCAAATGTAGATGCATCACAGAAGAACATTTGATGTCCTTTAAATCACTATCATAAGCCAATTCATTAAAACTCTTCCCTGGTGAGGGAAGCACTTGCTTAGATTCAGTTTTGCCTTTTTGGACCCTTCTGGGAATGCTCTTTCAAAGTAACTGCATCCACAAAACCCGCTTGCACTGTTGCTTTGAATGATTCATAAAGGTGTGCAGGACTTTCTTATGTACAAGTAATTATTATTTCCATAAGCCACAAAATAAATGTATGAATACCTGAGAAGAGGGACTGAATAATGATGGATACTTACAACTCATCTCCTTGTGCCAGAAGAGCCACTAAATTTTCTCACTCTGCTCTTGATGTTTCCACACTTAAAGCCCTTGGCGTACAGACACCCAATGGGAAAAAAACCCCATAAAACAGAAAAAAAAAAAGAAATCCATTTCCTTATGAGATGAGAAGGACTCTTGAGATAGAAAACAAAGAACTATATAAAGGAGTATTTAACAATCTACAATTCCCAACAAATAACATAGTGTGTATTTGTGTGTTTGTATATACAAACTATTTTTCATGTTATCATTCCATTCCTATAAGCAAAAAAAAGTTCATTATACAAGAGAGAACTGAAGCATCACACAATACCCATGACTTCTCTGTTTAATGCTGTAATGAAATGAAAGTTATCTTAAAACATAATAAATATTCCTCAGATGCCACTTTATTTAAAGAGAAGTTATCTTTCCCCACACCAGACTGTGAATGGGGAAATCTGTTTGCAGAGTGGGCTTCACTTCCCAGTGTGGCAGCAAAGGAGTTCCAGAATTCTTCTTCTGAGTAGGAATATTAGCTCTTTGACTAAGACACAGGTCAGTGAGGAATTACTAACAAATGGAAATTGAAGCCAGGAAAAGCAGGATCACTTCCCCAGCCCGAGACCAGGGCAGCAGGGAAGATCACCAATACAAAGAGCTCAAGCCTCTTTCTGTGAAAGGAAGATAACACCTCTCCACCCTATAGGAGTGTTACAGGAATTAGTGTTTGCAAAAGCCTCTGCACCTCAGAGTTAATTAATATTTATGATGATCAGTCCTACCAAATTTGCATGCTGAAGACATCTAGTTAACATGTGAGTAGCATTTATATGACTGTGGTACTGATACATAAAAAAATGACAGCTTCATAACATTTGTTAATTTTTCCCCAATTAATTTCATTTACTCTAAGGACCTCTTTCTGTCTAAGAGGTGCACAACGCTTTATAAAATAGATTAAACCCAATATAATGCTGACTTAATTTATGGATAGCTATTTCTGTGGTTTTTTTCCTTGTTATGATAAGGAATTATCATTCTGCTAACAAATTTGCATTCATCCTCACACATCACTAAGGATAATTATGGAAATGAAGAGTACTGGAATCAACCATTCTGTGGTCATGGAAGGAAAGAGGATAAAGACACTCAGAAGAGGAGACTGAAGCAAAAGGCTTAAAGAATTCATAACTTAAAAGCCCATATATATATTATTCACTCAAAATGTTTATAAACATGGCAATAAACATGCCCAATTGAAAGGTGATCCTCAGGAATACAGCAAAGCATAAAGCAAAATAATGAGATACAAGAAGCCATAAGTACCATTCTGTCCATTTCTAATTCTGAAAAATACTATCACAGCTAAAGACTTTGCTGCTTAGAGCTGGGGTGACCAAATGACACAGATTATGATCTGCTTGTTTCATACCCGGCTCAAGAGTGTCCTGAAATATTTGGAATTTCCATGGTACAGGAAAACTGTTTCTTGTCCAAGTTTAACTTTGCCTTGATATGAGAACTCTCACTTAAGTGGTCAGGTTGGACAAAATCCCTCCTCCCAGTGCTGCTCACTGAGCAGAGGTCACTATGGACAAAGCAGCAAACCCAGAACTGCCTGCACAATGATGCCAGCCCCGGCCTATTAAGCTTGCAACTGCAGGAACATTTCTATCCAAAGAGACTGAAGATTTGATCAAAGAAAACTGACCTAGAGGAATCCAAACAATCCCTGAGAAATATTAGTAAGTCAACTTTATAGTCCAAGTTGCCCTCTCACAGAGTATCCCAACTTCATCCTACTTCACATCTGCAACACCAGAATGAAAGCAATATTTAATATCTTTAAACTTTTTCTTTCATAGTAGTAAAAAACATTTAATTTGTGTTTGTGAATCTCCTACATTCTGTAACATGGACATGCCAAACTAACTAATTTATTTTAAACTTCACTGTCACCAGTTTTCCTATTTCTCTTTTTCCTTGGTTTCCATTGCAGCTGTTTTTCTATGATACATTATTATCCCCTGCAGATTTCCAGTTAGTCTATGTTTCCTAAGCATTTTAAATTTGATGCAGACATACCAGCCTATGAAAATGGTAAGGCTTTAAGTATTTTAATGAACAGTAAACAGAAAACTTCAGGAAACATCTTTGTTTATTGTTGTTTGTAAAAACTACTTCATCTTCATTCCGAAATTTTCCCTTGGTTCAGCTGTAGATAAACACTCTCCCCACACATCCAAAACTTTACCTCTTTTTACCAACTTATTGAAAAAAACTAGCAACTTGTTTGAAGAACCAGAAATAAATATTACCCTGTACAGTCATGGGGAGGATGATGTGCTTCTCCCTTTCACTTAAATATGAAACTGTGCAGAAAAACCCAAAATAAACAACAATCAGTCGTGTTTGTTCATTCCTTTCTTGGTTCCTGACAACATCCACAAATGTAATGATTACAACAAAAGGTAATCAGATATGGACCTAAAGAAAACTTTTTTCCACTGCACCCTCCTTAATCTTAATTTAATCTTTCAGAACTCTAATGACAGATGCTAACTCTAATGATATAATTATCACAAAGCTATCAGTGTACCACATAGCTGTACAGGTTTGAAATGCTTAGCAAATATTATCCAAATTAAAAATTTGGTATTCCTTCTCATCTATAGCATTCAGCCCTGCTTGAAAATACCAAATTTAAAAAAAAACTGCTGAATATTTAGTTCATTATTCACTAGGACAAAATGAAGTGATTAAGTCTGTTTTTGGGCTTTCCTCCCTCCCATTATCAACTCCTTCAACCACAAAGGTCATGCTCTTTTTCCTTTAGTCCACTTTTATTTTACCAAAAATTTTTAAGCAAATCATGTCCTCATCCATTTATTAAGAAATATTTTAAAAATTTAAATCATCTAAAACTTTGAAGTTTTTCTTGAATGGTCAAAGTTATCTGTGAGATACTCACAGTAGGCATTTTCTTATATGTGCTCCCCATGACAACAATGCAACAAGCCCACAGCCTTAAGACTGAGTTTCCAACATTTTAAAAATAATTACAACTGACACTTTGCATTGTCTCTATCCCCAGTGCCTTTCAGGACTCTTATTAAAATCTCTGCTAAATGAAGAAGTCTGAATAATAGATTTCTTATTCTATACACATGAAGAGACATAACTTTTCTGGACTACTGGTAAGAGCCAGCTCATACAGCCACATATGAGAAAATTTCAATCAACAAAGATATCCTTTTACCTGTCCTGTTTTTTTTTTTTTTTAATGTGTCAAAAAAGTGGAAGAAACTTCATGGTTCTTAAAAAAACGGTAAGACATTATAAAGTTACTTTAAGCACACAAATATATTTCATTACCAATAGTCAAAGTATTGAACTATACCATGAGAAAGGAGAAGGGCAGAGAATGAATTGAATGCACATGCTATGGCTTAAAATCAGAGTATACTAAACCTTTCAAGACCAAGAAATTTACCCCAGTACTACCATAATGATGTTATAATCTTTAAATACAGGGGGAAATTTATTTTTTTTCACACAAAATTAGCTTTAATGTTATATAACAATGCAGTTGGGTGGAAACAGTAACAGCACTTCAGAAAACCCTACCTAACAATTCAAGTCACCACTGCATCAGGCCATCAAAGCCTCCCAGACAAGTCACATTCCTCAGTAAAACTAAACAGCTCATTATAAACAAGTGGCTCACAAAGGAGTTACCAATAGACAGAGCATGACCAAGTCACAATCTTAAATGGAAAAGAAAACAGACAGACAACAAAAATCAAACTACAGCACAATAGCTTTCATCGCCTGTCAGTAATTGTCTCTGCAAGGAAGCTAGCCAGAGGAAAGGCAGGATAGAGCTTTCACAAGTGGCACAAGGTGTCTATGTGTCAGCAATTAGATCTTGCCTTTAATTTCAGTTAATGGCTGTCTAAATTGCTCACAAAAATATCTGCCTCTTTAAACTCTCAGTAAACATTTTCAAAGTCAGTCAGTTATTTTTTGTGTCATACTTTTGACACATTTAACTCGATAAGGATTTCAAAATGCCAACCCTCAATTTCTTACTGTAATGGATTATGTTTGAAAACATGTGGCTGGGTCATTAACATTACTCAGTACTGGGAAAGTTGTTTATACATATTCTAATGGAAGAGTCAAAGATCAGATGTTTTCCATTTAAAATCATTAATTTCAGTAAGTCAAAACTTCTTGTCAAAAACACGTCAAGTTTCCACACCTATGATTTTCAGAGGCTTTCTGGATGAAAAAGCAGCAGTCCTTGGCCAGAAATGGAGAGGACCTGCTACAGTGAGAATACACATCTGAGATGTACAAAACCCATTTTCAAGTTCCCAGTTTGTTTAATTTATCCTGGGAAGAAAACATTCATTGCTGTAACACATGCTGGAAATGAATAATTATTATTAAATAAACTCCTGCATTGCAAACAGTTCTACATTTTCACCATATTGAACATAATTGATGAAAACACTTGAATTTTACCTCATTTCCAACAACTGCAGAAAGTACTCTTGGATTGGAATGGTCAAAATAGATTCACCTTTAAAATAATTGATGGGGTTAAAATGGTCAACGCAGATGAACATGTTCACTTCTAAAGTAATTGGTGCCTCTGAAATAATCCATGCCATCCATGGCCTGATGGCACATGTCACTATAGTCAGCGGGCACCGCGCCATTGACTTAGATGAAATTTGATTCCAAACTCTTTATAATGAGTCTGCTTACTAAAAAAACAACAAAAAACCAAAACAACAACAACAAACCAAAAACAAACAAAAACAACAACCCACAAAAAAACGCCAACAACCAAAAAAAAGTGTCATATTTCACAAATGCCTGATAAGGAAATTTCCATGTCCGACCATACAGGAGCCCCTCTGGCAGCCCCTGAGCTGGCACTTGTGACCTTTTGCAGCTACACCCTCCACACTCACACAGTCACACCAGGTTTCCCAGAGCAGTCTCAGACTTGCAATGATCCTTAATATCATTTAATCATGGTGCAGTAACGAATAACAAATCACGGCTCAACTGGTGCCTCTGAAGAGCAGCCCCAAAGAAAAAAATCAAAAAATCCTGGGCTTTTACACCCTTACAGTCTAAGTGAGTGCAGGCAAGTCTGGAATCACCAGCTCCTGAGTGTCCTGTGCCCTGGCAGGATCATGGGCACCTGGGACCTTTGTTCTGCCTCGGGCTCAGGCTCCTGTCCTGCCCCCCAGAGCTGAACCTGCAGCTCCACCCCGAGCTGCCTGCACTCAATGGACTCCTCAACACACCCCCAGATTTCCTTATGCCTATCAGTCCCATGACAAGGGAAATTAAGAGGATTTACTGTCTGTATCAAGATGATTAGATTAGCACCTTAAGTGCTCTTCCTGGGTGTATCAGAATCCTCCCATGGAGTTTCAAGACAATCTTTTTTCATAGTCTTAGTGATAAAATCTTGTCAGCAACCTATAATGTTACAAGTTTTATGACTTTTAAATCTTGGATATAGAGTACTCAGCAGGAAAAGCTTACTTTGTAGGTATGCATCAGAATTCATTGTGTGAACCTGTGTCTGCCTGAGGGAAGGAACCTGAATGAACCCAATATTTACCCTTGCAGTGCTGATTATATAAAATGATAAGTTTTGCTGGAAACCCTATTAACTGAAAAAAAAAAAGTAATTGTGATCCTTCTGCATGCCTTTGTTGAATCATCATTTGTGTTTCTGGTTGCTTTTGAAGATTTTAATAAGACATACATTAATAATTTTCCTATATGTGGCTCATTGAGTAAATCACTGGATTTATAGCATTTAAAGCATCAGTTTTGCCTAAGACAGGAATTTTAATTTTGAAATTCTGAACTAGCGGTGAACCTGTGATGAAAGCTTCAATAAAATAAAGGAAAATACACTAAAAAATACATGTACATAAAATTTTGAAAGAAAGGGAACTATGATCAAGGAATAGAGGCAGAAAGAAATCAAACAATACATGTGTAGTTCCCAGTCTCATTGCTGATACTTTCAGTCATTAGTAAATATGTCAGTATTTAGTAAATATATCAGTGATACTGGGAAACTACCAATGTACCTACACTGCCCGCAGTAAAAAAATGTTTATTTATTCATTAAACAGGTGATGCGGGGTTCTATTCAGACAGACTCACTGGCAGAGCTCTTTTTCTTAGGAAAAATGTGCTCAGAGGTTCTGAGAAAAAGAAAAAGACAGTGAATAAATGCACAGAAGCTTCCTGTAACAGGGCCTATAATACCCACTTCACACTCCTCCCTTCAAAACAAATTCAGTGCTGTTCAAGATCTCATATCTTATGATGATAAAGACTGTGAAACAAATCAGATGTATAAATCCTTTTGAGAAATGACAAAATGGAAGGCTTGCACCGAAGGCAGAAAGCTGGTGTGATGATGTGACTTTTAGAAGTCTGTGCTATACCAGCACAGGAGTCATAAAGAAAGCAAATAACTGACATGGGAGAGAACAATTAAGAGTGGGAGGAATCGATTAAACCACTGAAGAATGGTGATAGACTGGTCTAAAACAGGATGGAAACTGAGGCAGCAGAAGAGTAAAGGTGGAGTTGTGTGAGTCATACTTCTACAACCCTACTCCCTTTACTACAAATATCAAAAACATCTCCAAAACAAACAAAAAACCAAAACCACAGAGGCTTCAGATGCTTCTCAGCAGAAGCAGAAATTCAGCTGGAGGGTGGAAAGAGAGGGACAAGAGCTACTGAGGCCTCGAGGCCATTGGAGATCATCACTGAACCCTAGCCTGCTCCATCTGCCATGGGGTCACAAGGTTTGTGTGATTATTTCAGAGCCCATTTTGAACACAAAGCAACACATTAAAATCTTCATTTAAGGAAGTGTCAGAAAATACTTAAAATATTCAAAATAGTGCATTTAAGCTAGAGTGGGTAAATAAGCTGGCTGTGTCAACTGCATAGGAAGCTTTTGGAACTCCAGGCCCAGCTTGCTGTCATCACTGCTGAGTAAGTTAAGAAAGGATCTCTTTCTACACCTAGAAATACAAAGCCCCACTCTGAAAGATGAATTCCCTGGGCTAAACGGCAGTCATTACTGCACCTTTCATATTGATTATTCCAAATATCTGCAGTAAAATTAAACTGTGATTACAGACCAAATGGATAATTTATCTCTTGCTAATTCTAGGCACAAATGTCAGGAGCTGCCAGAGCTCATGCCCATTCATGAACTGCGCTGATTTGCATTTCCAGAGCCTGAAAAGATGCAGGATGAATAGTAAACCTCTAAGTATAGACATAATTTAGTACAGATTACACTTTACTAGACCTACAGCAGTGGTAACGCTACTGAGGACTGTCAGCTTTTGCTACTTGACCCGGCACTTCTGTTTTCTTACTGAAGGAATTCGTATCAAGGGTATTAATTACAGAAATCAGAACACAGTAGGATAATAAATACTGAAGGAAATTCTCAGTTCCCTCAAAGGAGAAAGGAAATAATGGAGGAATTTTTTTCTTTCATTTAATGCCAATTAGTAAAGCATGGTTGAGATTAATCAGAATTGAGACACAATTAAACATCTCTACAATAAATTACTATTATGGTTATTATTTACAACTTGGCTGTGACTAATAACCAGTGAGACTGATGCTCATTACAACAAATAATGTATAATTAGCTAATATTAGATATTTCAAGTACCAAATGGCTGTCATAGATCTCTTCTTAAAAGACTGTCACTATATTTTAGAATAATTTAAAAATAATAAAATACTATTATAATAAAGCACAGGATAATGAGTAGGAGAAAAGAACAGGTTCTAAAAAATGGATGAGACATTGCTTGCTAAGTTGACCTTTTAGAAATACCCACTCCTTCACTTATCTTCTAAATGAAAGGCAGGATTATTTTTAATTCCAGCTAATGAGAGCAGATGTAAGTACTCATAATTAAAAGTCACTCACATTTGAGCCAGCTACAGTTTTGCTATTATAAGAGAATAACACTTAAGGTTGCATGACAAATACCATTCTACTCCATTATATTACAAATTCTTCGTTTTGGAATATTTCAATTGTGACATAACTTTTTCCCACAAGTCAAAGACCTAATTCTTCAAGAAATATTATAAAGGGACAGAAGAAAAAACTTCTCTTCAAAAGAGGATCCTACCTACTTCAAAGTTTAAGAGCAAAACCACCAACAAAGATGATGTTCTTTTCTGAGAGGAGAAATAAACTTTTTCTACAATGTAAGAAAAGATCTTCCTTTTCTAAACACATGGAAAACAGCAGAGGATTGAAAGCTGAAAATAACCCTCATTAAAAAGAAATGCCTATGATGGCTTTATCAAAAATGGTTGTAGAAACATTTTATCAGTGTCTGTGTACAGGGCGGAACAGGATTTTTTCTAAGATTTTGAAGAGCACAGCTAAGGAAGACTGCTCTGAACGAACATCTGTGTGTTGCTAACTCCACAGGGAGAAGGATCCCAAAGCCGGACAGAAAATTGGCTGTACTGGCTGCTGTGCAAAGTTGCCCCTTTCCTCAAGGAAAACCGAATCTACTATTGACAACACTTATGGAACAGTGGTTGCTGAATGGCATTAACTATATGTTTATCTGCTAATTTTCTCCTGGTTGCTTTTAGGATTCAACAGTTCTGGAGTTGGCTATATTTATTTCTTACCCAACTGTTTTCTACTCCTTTTGCTGGGTATCAGTGATCACTTTTAAAGGTACTGTCTTGATGGAAGTACAGCACAATGCCTCAGTTAAAGTAATGGTATTTGATGGATTTAGGTGGACTATTTCTTGCTGCACTGGAAAATATCTTGCTCCAAACACTCCTGAGCAGGGTCCTATATGATTTGGATCTTTCTGCTACAAGTCACAGCATGTGTAACACATTGGGAGAACAATAGCTGAGATTGGTGTTAGCAGAGATGCAACCTACAAGTACTTCCAGGGAAATCTGGTTTCTAACTTTGATTAGATTAAATTCAAAACCTTAAAATGGTTTTGTACTAGCTTAGGGTCTTCATATTTTTCCAGCACATATCCTGTGGGACTAAAAATGATAGGCATCTGCTTTGGTGAAGTTGGATATACAAGAAGAGTATGGTGACAGGATTTGTATTCTTTCCTTATACAGAAATGCAGAGTTTCTTTTGAAGGTAAATGGCTAAAAACCAAGGAAGGACAGTTCTCTTTCTTGGTATCAAACCAGGTATGATTGAGAACCCAGGCTTGGTCTCCTTTCACAGTCTAATATAAAAGCTCATTAGCTCAGAGATCTTCAACTGTCCCAAAGAGAGGCAGTTGATAGGGCCCTGCTTCCTTACACCTGTGCTTTCCGAACCACAGAATGGAATTGCCTTTTCAATCTCCTTCTCTGCAGCAAGGATGTGGGAAAGGTTATTATCATGTTGCCAAGGGAAATGCACCATCCCATCATCAAAAGCCAATATTATTGACTGACAGTATTCAGAGAGGGTTATGGCTTGTAAAACCAGTCATTGACATTACAATTTGAACAACAGTGCTCTCTCTTGGAGTGAGCCAAGGAGAAATAACATAAACTTTTACATTTTATATTATTTGTATTTCTACTAAATGCTGTGAAATTCACTTAACTTTTTCCTGGTCTGACCTCCATTCATTTTACTTGAATTGCAAAGGAAAATGTTTCCTGGTTTGAAAATTGACTGAAAATGAAAGATTAAGTAATGCTCTCTGCCCTATTTTTCAGTTTCTTTCACCATTTCTACTAGACTTTTAATATGAAAAACATCTTTATTGTTTTATTAGAGCAACTATTCCACTTCAAATAAGTAATTTACAACCCATTCTGGGTTATAGGAACACCATTTCCTTAAAAAATAAAGGCACTACAGTGTACTTGTCAGTGCCCTGATGCAAACAGAGCAATGTTTGATTACCTCAGCATGAAAATTAAGAAGTTAATTAACTAATGAAAGTTAAGAAGATTTTCTTACCTCTTATACCTTTAGCTGAGCTGAGCAGCCCATTTCTTTCTAAGTGTAATATCTTAGTAGTTTTCCAGGCATGGGGAGACTCGACTACTGAATCTGACTTAGATTGTTGAGCAGACTTAAATGTGCATGCAAAGTGGTGTTCCAAAGAAATAAAGATCTGTATCCTGGTATCTGGGGAGAACATTGCTCCATTTCAGACAAATCTGACTGAGAGACGGGGTCTTAAAAGCATCCCAAAAGAGGAATAAGAATCAGTGAATAGCTGACCACTGATACCCCATCTGTACCTCCACTCACGAAACAACTAAGCAAGCACAATACTGAACCCTTCTAATAGCAAGAATCAGCTGGCTGGTTATACAACTGTTGCACAGACACTGAAAATATGGGGGGAAAAAAAGGAGTTTCTTTTCTGGGCTTGGCCAGGTCAGAACAACACTTCTGTGCTGGAAGAACATACAGGAGACACGTGAACTTGACATCATCAAACTTCATTAATTCCAGTTTCTCAGCTTTTACTTAACATCATCTCAAAGTGACTAAAACTCAACCCAGTCAACTGATTGCATGCACAAAGTGGCAACTTACTTGAGAGAGGGAAAATTTTAATTTAAAAGGGATACTCCTGTGAGTGCAACTTAGTCCATATTATGACACCCAATTGAGTGAATGGTGCTGAAAACTCAAGTTCCTCTTCCTTATCTAAGGGAACAACTGGCAAGGTGACCTCTTTGCTAGATGATGCCAGCACTGCCCTGAGTACCTGGGCGGCCTCAGGAGACCTCTTCCAAGAGGATCTGCCTAAGGCTATTCTGTGTCCCAGGGATGGATATCATGGTGTCAGCTGAAAATGTGACATATGGCAACTCACTCCTCACAGGTTAAACCTCATGAAGTTGTGGACATTGTCCCAACATTTATTATTAATTAAAATGCCAGGCCTGTGGCTTACACTGGACTTATGCCAAAACTGTTCTTTGACAGATCTTTAATGTCTCCTGTATCCTTGGAGAAACTAATCATTGTTTTGTTCAGAGATATACTGGAAATACAAAATAAAGATAAATCTGTTGGTGACACACACTAGTTCACGAATGCACATATCCAAATGGGATGATGGATAAAAACACACTCTTACAAATAACAGTTCGCAAGTCTGCTGGAAAACTATTCAAATCCAACATTGTATTCTAGGTATTTCTTGAAAATTGCATGGTATAGACACAGAACATCTGCTGACATCATGGTAATTTGAAGAAAAGGAAGAAGCAACAATAAGCACTTCACAGTACAGCAGATTACCTGATAAGCCAAGATTAATAGACAATATTTATGATGAAATGAATTAACTGTACCTTGAAAAACAATGGCTCCTCAGGAAGGGGGCTGACAGGGAGGGAGGCTGTGCTGCCAGCTGGGCTCATATCCGTACTCTGAAAGAAAAACACACAGGAGTTCGCATTTCCAATCAACTTCTACGGACAACTTTTTTTTTACATTTTGGAGGAGGGGGATGAAAGAGCTTGAAAACAGCACTGGAAATCCAACAGAAATAGACTGACAACTGCAACCTGTACTTATTTGCTCGTAATTAGTTCAAGTATTTCACTAATAGGTAAGTACTTGCATTTTATTTTGAATTAACTCCCCATTCAAAGACTGAAACACACAAGTATACAAACATGCTGTTCATATTTGTTCATACAGAAAAACTTATTCATCTCAAAAGAAACTATGACATAAAATTTTAAATTATTTTTGGGATGGCTCAACAGTATATTTAGAAGGAAATATTAACAGGAAAGCAATATATCACAGGAAAATATTAGGTTCGATGTTTAAAAAAAGATCCCATTCACATGAGTCAATATACTTTACAAACAAGCCCTAATACAAGAAAAGAAACAGTGAAGACCAAAGTTATAAATAAAAATAATTCTGTATACTTCAATGGACCTGTCAAGTCAAAATGCTTGAAAGATTGATCTAGAACCCCACCCTCTTCAAATCACATTTCAGTAACCTGTTGGTTAGCATGGTCATTATTTTTACAGATGAGACAGATATTAAAACAAGTGCGTGATTCTTAACAGTATTTAATGGTAATAATAAGAGAAGAACAAAATCTGGAGTTTAAAAACATACATAAACAATATCACAATGCTTCTGGAGAAAACTAGAATAATGCTACCTCTTGGGAAAAAAATTCCCTAAGCGCTAAAATGAAAAAAAATCCACCATGACCACTAGTAAAACAGAAATTTATAATATAAAAAAAACCCAAGTTTGCATAGCCTAGTAGTGCATTCCTTTTGACAATGTAGCATTGCAATGCAGAATGATCTCATAAATTCAACTTGTGCACTTGACTAATCTAATACCTGTTTTTGCATCACTATTAATCAACTCTAAGTCCTTTGATAAACCCAAATTCTGCAAGTGAACCCACACTGCTCCACCCTGTAATTTCTAACACTTCATTCATCAGAAGATGTTTATGGAGAGACACTGCATTTTACTCAGCCAACTGGTCAGGGATGAAAAACGACAAAATTTTGGGTACAAAATCCCTGTGTCAAATCCAAAACAGGGCAAATCCAAAACAGAGACTTCAAAGTTAACATCCACTGAGAAAATGTGATTTAAATTAGCTACCTATCAGTTACACCATAGCTGAAAGAAAAGGCAACAGTTGCTTGCTAAATAATAGGGATGCAAGTAAATGAGAAAGAAGGGGGCCATGGTAATTATATCCTAAGAAAGAGACGGGTAATTTATAACCCACGGAACACAGAGGTGATGTTGAGGAATAGATTGCAGCATGTCAGACAGTCAGTATCTCTGCAGAATCCATTGTATTCAGAAACACTACAAATTTTAACGCGGACTCCTGCATCTGATCATCAAGAAAACTGGCCAGTAATATTTACAAAATGAAGTGAAACTTAGCTGTTCTACATTAAACACAGAGTGCAGACAAAACTGAATACTTCTGTGGGAATGTTTTGACTCAAATGCCAGCAGCTCAGCCTAAGACAATTTGCCTTTTAATTTACATAGAACAGAAAAAAAATTTGGGGGGGGGGGGGGAGGGGGAATCGAGCATCTGATTTCCAAACCAAATCAAGTGCCCTAATTTGCAGTTAGAAATATGCAGGAGGACAGGCCCATCTTTAAGCACTGAAACAGCATCCCTAGGAAAATCTGCAAAGCATGAGCTGCACATTGTTCAGGGATAGCTGGAATCCAAGGAAGGTTTAACAGCCCTGGGGACGGCACTGGTGTTGCCACAAAACACCTCAGGGCACATCCAGAGGATGGCCTCAGAAAAATATCTGCTCTTCCATGATGAGTGGACAGGAGCCAGCCCAGGTCTGATGTCACACTGATGTGGCTCCATGGCCTGTTGGGGGTGGGGGGCGTGTCAGCAGGGGCACCACGACCACATGGCTTCTGGACTGAAACTAATTTGAGTCTGGCCAGACAGGAGCACTGGCAGGAGAGCCTAAAGCTGTCCACATATACATACTCTCAGTGGCTCCTCCAATACCTTCAGTAATTTTTGTCTTGAAGGAAAGCAGAGCGCTATCTGTGCCTGTGTAAATTAATTAAACCCAGTGGTACTAACACAGTTTATTATAGTGGAGGGCTGAGTGAGCACCAAAAGGGCTGTTTCTCAAGCTATTAAAAAACCCAAACCCTTACAAACTAATCACTGCTATGAAAGATGTTGATAGCTTGCCCTCCTGAAGCAACATACTAAGAATTTCAAACAACACCCCACTCCCCACTTAAATTTGCTCTCTGTGGTGTGGTTATCATAATCACACTTCGCAGTCTAAAGCTCCCCATACATATAAAAAAAAATCACTGGGAGGAATTTACTTACTGGGGACTTTTTATTTAATGTTGTCTAAACCAATTGTGTTCTCATAAAAGCAGCCACTCACTTCAAGACCAGCATAAACTTGATCGGTTTTAGTTATAAATTAACCAGAAGATGCTATACCATGAGGCTATAATTACATGTTTTAAGTAATTGCAAATGCTAAATAAACATAATTTTTATCCTAATTCAAAATATTAGGCAAAATTAGGACATCTGATTTTGAAGTACTTTGCTTTGCAACTATCATTTTAATATGTGTTTTTTATGCACAAAATGCACAGCTGGGTTTTGTTGACTGAGCCTTTTCCATGTGTCACTGGAAACCTCTCAGTTTACCAGAGGGCAGAAAATTTGCACAGCTTTAATCACCTAAACTACATTTTCAAAATATGTGAATACCAAGCAATTCAAGTATTTCTCAGAACAACAGTTTAGAAAAATACCATCTTGCCTATGCCAAGAAAAAAAACCAAAACACTGTGAGCATTTCTCTCAGTGCTTTTAGGCCATTTTTTTTTGTTTGGAACAGGCTGCTAATATCCAGAAAAATGACATTATTAGAATTTTGTCAATACATTTTCCATGATTGTAAAGATCAACACTAAGTTTTATTCTAATTTCTAGAATCAGTCTCAATATACATCAATCTTATTGTGCAGTTGAAAAGGTACCTTGGAGTCACTGACAGGCCATGATAATTATTTATCCTTGGAGAGCAATGTTAAAACTGTAATCAGGAAGTATCCTGATAACGAGACAAAGGAAGAAAACAAGTCCAATAGAACAAGCTTTTCCCATTGCTACATCCATTTTGGAGATCCAAGGTCAGGATCCTGTTTGAGGACCAATTCTCATCATTTGAGCTAGATGGAAGTGAAAGCACCTGTTTCTAGAGCTGTTTTAAAGTAGTTACAGGCTTGGTTTTGTTTTATTCCACTTGTCTCTACCTTCCTCAAAGCAGAACATTTCACAAACCTACATAACAATATAAACTGTCTAACAGCAGATTAGAGAATGTAGTCAGTGGGTTTCCAGCAACACAAAGTGTTGTGCAGAGTGTTAAAAACACACCCCTTTGAAAAGGACTCCTTCTTTTGAAGAGTCATCTTCCAGTCTTCAGCAACTCTCCTATAAATGAAAGCAGATTCACCGCATAAATTCAGATTTTTCTTGCTACAAACCTTTGCCTTTAATCTGACGTTCTTTAGGAAGTGGCCTATCTGTCAGCCTTCATTAATTGTGCCGTAAAATAAGGACCATGCACCAACAGAAGCCAATTTAATTTGCTACAACTGCTGTTCAACAGGGGTAAACACTGCAATGGTAGCTGGCAGACACTGACTCCTCAGGAGACCAGTATCACAATTTATTGATCTAAGGAGTTAATACTGACAGAGAAAACCTTCAGTGGATATTAGAGCTAGAGAGCCAATAAATCTTTATAATAACTGAAGAAAAGACAATCTGTGTACTTTATAGCTTTGTCTAAGGGGTAGTGGATGAGTGCTGAAGTGACTTTCAGAGTGATAGTTTTAGTTGTATCATAAGTTATGTCAGAAAATATCATTTTATAATCTAGAAGTTGAGTAGAACTAGGAAATTAAATAAGTGCAGTCAGCAAGCTCAGTAGTGACATTTTGATATACTGAGGGTAATCAAAGACCTGCAAATGGATTTATTAATGGGTTTGCACAGTATTTTTATGAAATATTGTACTTAAATATCATTATCCTATTTTATCCATGAACGTGAAAAAGAAGGGAAAGTGATTTCCTCAAAGCTATGAAGGGAGGTTAAAAACAAAGACAGAATCATGCAGTTATTCATGCAGGGTGTGCAATGCTCTCCTACACAATTTTGGAATGCTCTGGTTTCTGTAATTTCTGTATTATTTCATGTCATGAAGAGGTTTTGCTCATACATATACTTCCAGCAAATAAATTTTCTATAAACAACTGAGGACAGAAAAATGAAAATTGGTTTAGATTAAAGAAAATAGTAGACATACAATAAAAGCTTTCACCTCCCACCCTCTATCAGGTTTGAGTAACGTCCCCCAACGTCTCCCATCACTCTCACTAAGAACAGAGCGAGAGGCTCCTTAAAATGTGTTTTGTAATATCTCTGGATACAATTCAGGTGGTTATTTATAAATCCATGTCACATCTCCTTCCTTAGAAAATACAGCTAAATATCTTACTAATTACTAATGCATGCAATTAACAGCTGAGACATTTAAGTATTATTTTCCAGTATTTGCCTGGAGCTCGCTGCTCCCATAGCTAGGAAGGCTGTGAGGGTCTTGCATCTGACCTGAGTTATTGTAGCTCCCATTGCAGGGGTGAAGCATAAATTACAGCTGCTGCTGTGTCTTGCTACCTCTTTTTATGCTCCGTGAAGTACAGACGGCTGGGGAAGGTTTCAGTGGTTCAATTACCTACTGATTCTCAATCAGCAATTAGGATACAGGCACACAGATTAGTCCTGATTCCTCCCTCAATCTAAGCAAAGCCAATCACCTGGGAAAGTTGGGAAATTCCACCTCATAAAAGATAAGATACTCATCTGCCACTTAGCAGTATTTGTTCATCCAGAACTGGATTTTTTTTTTTCAGAAGAGTCTGAGTTTTCAGGAAGTCTCTTAAATCTAATACTTCGCATATTTTTCTTCTACCAAAGAGGGGTTAGTATGAAGAATATTTTGTTGACTGTTATTTATTTCCACCTGGAAAAATAGCTAAAAAAAAAAGCTCTTTCAACCCTCTAATTAGGCCAAATCATTTCTAGAGCCCATAACCAGCAAGCAACATAAAGCATACATGGTTTGTTGAAGGGCTAGTGTGTTTGAAATAGTTTAAACTCAGGCTATATTTTCACACTGTTTTATATTTAATATAAACATAATTTACTCAAATATTTAAATTTACTAAGTTATCTATCTCTCTGCTCTTTACATTAATTGCAAAAGTGTAAGAACACCAAAACACAAAGCACAAATTACTATTATTATCTAGTTTTCAGTTTCTAAAACGGCAATATGAAATTCCTTATCATAAAAATAAGTTGGTAGCTAGGACAAGGACAACACCTTGATAAAGGCTTTGAAATTTGTAAACAAAGTAGAAAGCTGAACTATTGAGAATGGGAGGTTGCTGGTTTACAATTCAGTGCATACAAAGTGGGGGAAAAAGTCTGTTTTTATAAGCAGGGGAATATCACATTTCTTACAATAGACACTGACATATATGCTATTTATTAACTAATGCATTCCTTTAACACCAAATATATCTTCCTTTCTGCTCTTTATTTTCACCTGGATTTTATCTTGCTCATCCTACCAGTCTGTCTTTTCTCCCTGCTTTCCTCCATAAAACTTGTAATAAACAGAGACACAAGTTTCCTAGTCAGACACCTTCCTGCTACAGAGAGGTTACATGAAGGGTCCATTAATATGTAGGAGAAAACCATTTTTACCTTCCCAACAGCAAATTCACTGCAAGTTAATCTCTAAAAATCCCCTTCACTTCTATTGCAAGCAGAATCTCATTTCAAAACTAATTTGGACAATGACTTTGGGGTTAACATCTCTTTGAGAGAAGGCACATGGGATCATCAGTGACTGTCACTCTCCCAATTGGGACTGCTACCATGACACATGATATTAAATGCAACTCCAGTCATATTTTTATCCTAATGAAAACCAGGGGGTCGCTTTCACAGATGCAAATGCTTTGTTGACAACACAGTGGAGAACCGATTTCCTTAAGCAAAACTCTACTCCTTCTTCAGTTTCTATTGTTTCTTCCATACTTCATTGACTATACTATCCAGCCTTGACATTTTGTTATTGTATATTCCTCCCTAATAATATCATATAAAATCAGCTTTTTCTGCTCTTTCAGCAGGCAATTGAGAGAACCAAGTGCTCTCCAGGGATTTTAATCTGCAGGCTGTCTATTTCAATTGCTTTTCTTTCCTTGCAGGAGATCTTTCAAATGTACACTTTTTTTTTTTCTCAAACTGCTTTCAGCTTTATAGAAAAAAAGATGGTTGTCTCTCACAGTAGGTTCACTGTGGGGCTTTTTTAACTCTAGTCACAAAGACACTTTCTTTCTCCAAAGCTTGCATCACAGCACTCACAGTAACTACCTGATACTCCACACCACAGCCATAATCTGAATGTGAAAGAAAATGTCTGGTCAGCATCCACTCAAAGAAGAGGCCATCAGCAGAGAACCTCTGGGCTCTCTCAAACTTCTACATCTTCCCTGCACAGAGATCCACTGTTTTCCTGCACTTCCAGATAAAACACTTAGAACAGAACTAATCAATTAATCAAACTGAGAAGGGTCAAATCCGAGAACATAATTGACTCCTCTCCCTCCCTTACACACACAGGCATGTTATGCATCATTACCTAATATAAAATACTGGGACCAAGATAAAAGTTGGAATTTAAAAGGACCAGATATCAATACAAACAATAAATGCACCTACCATTACATTAAAGAGGATAAAAGTATAAACAGAATACGTATTTATTTGCTGCTGGATATAGGGAAGCAACTGTCTTGATGGGTTGGGAAAAAACGCTCCAAACTAGGTTGTTCTGCAAGTTCCTCTGAAGGATCCAAAGACTGCCACTGTTGAAGCTAGACATGGATTTAGGTGCCAGTTTCAGCACAACAGTTCCTATGCTCACAACTCACTGTTCTCCATGAAACTCTGAAAGAGTTTTTTGTGATCTCCTTACAGCCAATGTAACGTCTTTTTTTTAGTCTACAAAAGACATGATTCCTTCAAGACAAAAACCTACTTGTACTTGGTATTAATGAATATCTTTCTTGAAGGCACACATTTTAGCATACACCAAACTCACATCCAAAAGCTACACATGCTTTACTGCCCATAAGTACATAGGGATATATAGGTGGTATCTCCTCCAATATTTGGATCAGTTAACTGACTAGTTTCCCTGACTTACAGAGCTTTTATCTAAATGAGGGCAATGTTTCATAATATTGACACAATTTATTTTTTAAATCTGAACACAATGAAACCAACCTGACTTTCATTAATAATTTTCTACTAAATTGTCCAGTTGTTTCCTAAGTTTACTTTACTTTGTAAGCATCATGGAGAACTTTGCCAGAGTTTCACAACTGTGTTTTAATCTGAGGCTATGTTTTATTTTTCTGTGATTCCCAAAAAAGATTCAGATGCCTTCAATTGCTATGCATTTCATTGAGGTTTTAACAAGCTATTTTGCACTTCCTAAATGTTGTGATTGCAATTATTCTCACTTCTTCATCAGTTCTCAGAAGGGTTTTTACAATTTTAGTATGGAACCACTCCTCACAGGGTATTTTAACTTATTTAGATGCAGTAGCTTCATTCTCAAAACTATCTTGAATTACCAAATAACAGCTTAAAGGAAACATTTTAAACATCTGTATCTATCTGCTACTAAATCAAGGAAGACAGGCTGGGTGTTTTCTTCACACTACATGAAAAGAAACAAGTGACATTTTATAATTTGAAATACGTTTTTCATGGCTGCAGCACTTCTTCTGTATAATATGTTGATAGAAGTAAAAGCTAAAAAATAGTGAGTTTTGCTATGTTATTTGCTTCACAGTGTTTTCAATAGTAATGACTTCTGAAAGTTTTGAAAGTTGAATTTATGTGGCATATATAAAAGGCACTGAAATGTAGAAATTCTGATTACCACAGACAGTTTCTAGAATGCTAAGCCCACTTTTTAGTTGAACAAACAGATTCCACTGTGGAGTTGGTCCAGGCAGAACAAAAATTCCTTGCTTTTGTAAAAACATGTTATGCTGAGTTCTCACCTTCACACAGCACCTTTCATTCTTAGGGGAAGGATTAAGGGAAAGGCACAACAGGAACTTCAACTCCCACGCTGTCAGAAGGTTCAGTACGAACTACCCCAGCTGCAGTAAGCTCTCCAAAGTCCTTCCAGCTCCACTTGCTCACCTCTCTACTTTCCAGATAAACAAGATATAAACAAGATTTCCTAAGATCTAAAGATCTTCCTGTGCTGGGACCCCAGAACTGATGCAGCCCTGCCGGTGGGGTCTCACCAGAGCAGAGGGGCAGAACCCCCTCCCTCCCCTGCTGCCCACACTGTTTAGGATGCAGCCCAGGATATTTCTGGCTTTCTGGGCTGTTAGTGCCCATTGCCAGCTCATGTCCAGCCTCTCATCCCCCAGCATTCCCAAAACTGTCTTCAAGACTGTCTGCTCTGTCCTACCTCTTTGTTTACTTGCACAAGATCTCCTATTCCCACTTCTCCCACTCCTGCGCCCATGCCAACACCAATACTAGCCCTTTTGTGCCATCCCCCTGAACCTGAAAGTATTCCCATCTTCTCTACCTTTCTTCCTTCTTTGGCTAACATCCATCCCTTTCAGTCTGCATAGAGGCTAATATGTATATTAAAATACATCTAATATAGCTAAAGTAAATACTGCATATAGATATATATTTATTCAAACTCAGATTCAAAAATACACACATAATTGACTGAAGGAATCCTTCTGCAGCTGCTATACAATTAATTTGCTACTGAAAAGATACATACACAGCAAAGCTGGTCAAATAATGAATTTGTGAAAAGGTTGTTGGGTTTTGCTACAGAGAACTTTCATTTTGAGACACTTCTCAGCCTCAAGCTTTGTGAAGTCTGGGGAGGCCAAGCTACACTGTTTAAGAAATTGATATCATTTGCAAAGAAAGAGAGGAGTTAAAAGCTGCTGTACTAGTACTTAGGCATTGCATTATTGTTATTTTTAGAGCCCTCAGCTGAGCTTTTTTTTATTTTTATGTTTTAAAATAGAATTATATACTAAATTTGCTGAGATATCAGAATAGCATTTTATAAAGCCATTAGCAATAAAATATTCATTTTTCATTTATATTATGTCCAGGAATACAAATGAGCATAATTTCTTCCTACCCTTCAACATTAATAGGGAAACCAGGGTGAAAAATTGAACACACCTTTCACATGCATTTAACTACAATAAAATATAAAGAGCCTTTCAAATGAAAAACAATTTTAAAATAATAATACTGTCTGTTTTCTTTGGCGGTATTGTTTCTTTGGCAGGATCTCCACTACAGTATTAATACATTTTATTGTTTTTTTCCTAGTTCTGTAATTTCACAAAGAAAGGTTAAGGTGCTGGCTCAGTCACCATGTGATATATCAGTATTCCTTGCAACAGCTTTGGTATAACTACAAAAATAAATCAGCAGGAGACAAAGGAAATGAGAAGAGATGTTAACAAACTCCTAGGCTCGTGCTACAGGCGAGGAGTTTATCCATACTCCCATTATGCCATGGAGCAGTTGGCACTCTGGCTTATCTGATGGCAGCCTCTCTGCACGGCTCCAGCAAGTTTCTTTTATCTGCTCCTTTTCCCCTCGCTTCCACCACTGTGATTTTAGCTCTCAGCAGCTGCCACTGCTTACAGGAATCTCTGTAGGCTCAGTTATGGTAAAAACAGAAGCTTTCCTTGGCAGAGTTGTTGGATCTTTCCCTGCTCAGCACCACAGAGGTACTGGCAGGTGCTAACACCTCCTGGCTGCTGCACTGTGGTTGTCACTGCTGCCATCCCACTGATAAGCAAAAGCTGGTTCCCCATCTTCTTCCTACAACCCTCAAGAACTCCAAAAGAAACTGACATCCAAAAGCACATAAAACAACCCCCTGAGAGATCACAGGTAGCAGAAATACCCTGGTTTAAATGATGTCCACCAGCAGAGCTGGCCTGAAAAGCCCAGCTCACAATTATTCCTGTTGAACTCTAGCTCTAATCCTACTGCTGCTCTCAACACCTCAGGAGTGGGAAGTTCAACAGAAAAATTTCACCAGTCTGCTATGTCATGCCTCTTAAAGTTGGGGCAATTTACTATGGCTGCATCAGATATTGCATACAAAAAGAACAATCTTGAAAAGGAGGTTGCCCTGATAACTGAAACAGATGGTTTTCGCACTGGAATACAGGAAACAGATAAAACATAACAAACTTTAAGCACATAACACCGAAGATGCAAAAAGACACTTGTGGAACACTTAATTTTCAACAGAGGAAATCAATATTAAGGAAATACTAAAATCAATCCCGTGCCCTTCTATTTTATTGTAACTTTCAGTTAATGGCCACAGACCTTTTTTGCCCTAAGTCCTGCATCAATCAGAGCACATGATGATGGCCTTTAAAAGCTTCTCAGTATTTTTTTTAACATACAGAACTCATATTGCAGCACTAGGATATTGCAAAGGGTCTGAAAGCTGCCCACATGTGATCAGAAAAAAAATCTGCTGCCAGGTTTCAATCATTTCTAGTCTAATGCCTCTATTTCTTTCACTCAGTTCTGATTACTCTTCAGTAGTATAAAGTCTAAATGGTTCCTGTATTCAAGAGCAATGGACAGCTGCCCAGCAGCAGTTTCAATCCTTCTCCTAAGCAGAGACATGGAGTTCAGTACCAGCTTTGGAAACTCTTAAATGAAACAAAATCCCATTAATACACATTTTTTAAAAAGAAGAATTGGCAACTTTTACTAATGGCTCTCAAAAACAAGGTATTAGCAGTAAACACAAATAACTTTTACATCGCTTTTAATTTGCTTGTTTTCTGCAAATTAGAGTGTGTCATAGCTAAAATGCAGGGGAAAAAAATAAAGCCATGTTGTAGCTTTTTGATAGATGCAAGCAAAAATCCAACAGAAAATTCTCATCATTTAAGTATAGTTTTCCTGAAGGAAAGTGAAAATTCTCATAGGATTCTTGTTGAATGCTTTAGAAAGTATTTTTTCTTCAGGTATATGCCTAAAACCTATGTTCAAGGAAGCTACTTGCAGGTATGTATTCTTCAGAGGATTTCTACAAAATTGCACAAAATACACCATATTAACACTATTAATTCCCATCTATTTACTGCAAGTTTCCTAAAACAGAAGTATCTTGTTTTCACAGTGTCAGTAGTGTTTTTAAATGCCACTAGGATCCAAGCTGCAAGGTGTGACAGACACACTGGAAGGACAGGATGCCATCCACAGGGACCTGGACAAGCTGGAGAAGTGGGCCCACGGGACCTGATGTGGTTCAGGAAGGCCACGTGCAAGGTGCTGCTTCTGGACTGGGACAACCCCAATGGCAATACAGGGAGATGAAACAATACCAAACAGAAAGGCTGAGAAAAGTGGGTTTGTTCAGCCTAGAGAAGCTCCAGGGGGACCTCACTGCAGCCTTTCAGGACTTGAAGAGGGTCTGTAAGAAAAATGGGGACAGACTTAAGCAGGCGCTGTTGCAATAGGACAAGGGATAGAGGTTTTAAACTAAAAGAGAGTTGATTTGGCTTAGGTATCAGGAAGAAGTTGCTTACTGTGCAGGTGGGGAACCACTGGAACAGGTTTCGCTGAGAGGTGGTGCCCCATCCCTGGAAACATTCAAGTTCAGGTTGGATGGGGCTCTGAGCAACCTGATCTAGTGGAAGATGTCCCTTCAACTCATTGCAGGAGATTGGACTAGATGGCCTTTAAAATGTTTGTGGTTCTTTTGTTTCTTGAACACAGGATATCACAGAATTCCAAATCTTCAAAAAGACAAGCACAGGCCTTCATCAGATTTATGCAGCAGTGACTTACGCCCAACAGTCACAAACTTAAGTTACTGATGTTCCTGTTCTGCAAGCCCTTTCAAGCAGATGAAGGGTACTGCCTGCATGGAGTGTCATATATAAATGGGGCCTGAAATAGTGAATAATAAGGTTCAATTTATGGAATCAACAGCAGTGGAAAAATACAAGGAAAAATTATGCAGGGAAAAAATGTAAAAATGCAGAAATGCATGAACATCAAAATAGCATTGACAACTTTATTTTCTATTTCAAGCAGTATGATCACTTATGCAGTCTAATTTGAATTTATTTATAAATAAAGCTGATTAATGCTTTATAGTATAAAATGAATTCAAATTTCAATTCTTATGATAATTTAAATACTTTTCAAGAGAAACATGTTTTTCTTCAGCTGCTTCTCATTTAAATCTGTGCCTCAGGTGCACAAATTTAACCTTTATCTTACACCACTTGTATAAGCAAGGCTAAATTAATCTGTAAGCCAAAGCCAGCCAATTCTTCCAGGACTGAAGAATCTTCTCCCCCACAGACTGTGCAGGCAGGGAGCTACTACTGCAGTCATTCAGGACATGAACATACACAGAGAATGATTTGTTCTCATTTAACTTTCCACAAGAAAATTCTTCACACAATTGTTCATTTGAAATACTACCAAACTATTTCAAAACTGGAAGAAAGAAACCCACTGCTCTGTAAATGCAAATTGTAACTGTGCACTAAGCACCTCCTCTGGATAAAACCCAATTTTTTCCCCCCTCATGGTTTACATTTATAAAGCAAATAGGGAAACTGGAGATTTGAAAAGGTCAAAGCCTTTTGTACATCATCATCATGCAGTTCTCCAGCTAAGGGTACAGCATTCTTAACAATTCAGCCTAAGGTTTGCTGAGTGATTATCAGAATAATTTCTAAAAATAGCATCAATTGCTAGATGCTGTGAGGAAAGAGAAAAGGGTGTGATTGCTGAAAAACAAGCCTGAAAAAAGGAACTTATGTCTTTTGTGCTTAGTTTGACACAATCTTTTCAGCATTTGACTTGCTGAATTTCAGCTGCCTACACAAAGATACACCACTCATTTGATATATTATGTTTAAAGAAAGCATTCCTTATTTTTGCATGTTTTGTGAAATATGGAGTCTCAGGTTTTTTAATCCTAAACATACTAAAGAATAAAATTCAAAAGCATGCTGAGTGAAAAATAATAAAATACTATGTTGCCATAGAAGTCTAAGAAATTGAGGACAAAAGTCACATCTCTCAGATTTCAAGAGTATATTAAATACTAGCAGTAATTTGCATACGGTACAGTTTTATTTTTCATGCGTTAAAAAGTCAAAGAACAAAACAGAAAAACCACACACCTCTCCAAAAAAGACTTGCCCTACAACTCAATCAAGAGCTAAAATGTCTTGTCTATTTTGTGCTTAGTCTTGATGAAGAATGGAGGGGAGCAGGCTTCTAATGCTGCATGATTGTCTTGTGAAAACAAATCACTTCTCATATGTGTTTTTGAAGGCCAGCAGACAAGAACAGAGATATTTTGTTTCTGGTTGCTAGGGGATACAGAAGACCATTTTCACACAGTGAATCATCACTGCATTTGAAAAGTGGCATTAGCAGGAATTTCACCCATGTGCAGATGTCTCTTTTTCTTTCTCACCTTCTGTGATCCCACAGTGACCTACACTCCTGGTGTAGGATGAGGTACTTGGGGGGTTTTAATTTTCACTAATTATCTATCCCCATGGCCTTTACAAAGAATATATTGCCACTAGCACATCCAAAAATTAGAAGCATGATTACATAGGGGCTGAAACACTTCTTTGGAACAAGTTGGGTAATGCACTACCTATTCAATTCTACAATAATGTAAATGTTCAGAGTAACATTTGGTATGACTAAAGTCTCATGTGACATGATTTTCACCTACTTAAGTGACAACAGAAGACTTTACAAACAATGGGACAGCAGCATCCAAGAATGTACTCTACTCCAGTAGTTTCAGTCAGCACTCCGATGTGTGGGTTTTGTGCAAATCCACTTGCACACCACATATGGGGACTTCCATAAAAAGCAACATCAGTTGCGGTTAATTTCCATTGAGCAACAGAAACTCGAAGGAGGGAAGGGAAGCCTTCAAAAGATAATTGCTCTGACATGAAAAGAACTGTGTCAGACCAAAAATAGACTTTGCTGCTTACTAAAGGATTGTGTCACTAAGACAGCTCCTGAAAAAACACTTCAGTGGTATACCATCAACAAGTTTTGTATCTGATTTTCATTACTAATTCTGTATATTTTACGTATTTTATTTTAAGAAAGATAAATAATACATTTCAGGATGCAAAAAATTAATAGAAAAGTCTTAATTCTATCTTTATCAGTTCAGCTGATATCTGGTGATGTGCTCCTGACATGAAGAATCACCCAGAAGAACTGATAAGAGAGTATTTTATTGGCACATTTTTGTAAGAGGGTGAAAATTCAGGAAGCCAAATACAATGGCATCCTAATGGTGTAATTGATTCCAGAGCACTGCACATAATTAATTCCATAAGTACCTTGCAAGGTAAAGTTAGGATGGATTGATATCAGGGCAATAAACAACATTACATGTGGCTATACAGGGGGTTTATCTCTCAGCCCACTCAGATTTACTTTCAACAAAACAAGAATTGGCTGTAGAAGATTATGAAATCTCCAAGTTAACCTTTTATTTGACAGATTAATGTAGTCAGATGAGATAATTCAGTGAGGTGTGAATGAAGTAGAAAAGGACGCTGATGTGATTGATGGCATCTGACAATGTGCTGGTGACAGAGCCAGGGCATTCTGTACTGCTGAAACCACTCTAGAGTCTGAAGCAGGAGGGACAAACACTCAGTGACGCCAAAAAGGACAGGACTTGAGGAAGAACATCCTGACATATGTGGTTGGCAGGTCTGAAATGGGGGAAAGGAGCAAAGGCTTTTAAGTGAAGGAGATGAAGGATGGACTTAAGGAAAGTCTAAGCACAGGATTCTCCATAAATCTGAAAGAAGCCATAAAGTGGTCCCAGGGTTATCTGCAGTTACTACAGAAGACATTGAAATAGGATTGTGTTGTAACAGAGAAGGCATGAAGAGGCTGGGGAGAACAAGGAGGAGGAAACACTTGCAGTATGCTTTCTATAGAAAGCTAATCAAAATACAGGGTCTGACTGGGGCAAGTGGGGAGACTGGAGAATGAAAACAAGTGAGGATTGATATGGCCTAAACATATAGCCTGATGGAATTTAAAAAGAAAAGGAAGTTTATAGATGAGGGAAGTAGAAGAAGGTATTGCCCAATTTCTTCTCTCTGAAGGGGACAAAGAACACAAAGAAAAAAAGCAACACAGCACCCTCAATACTTGGTTTGTTCCAGAAATGGATTCCTTCAGTTTCACAATGTGCTACAGAAAACAAACAAACAAGAGAAACCCATACAGGGAAAGAAAAAATCTTGCTATTCCTATCCCAGTCACAGATTTCTTGTACAATTGCATGTGTGTGTTCCAATACAGCTTTTGCGTGTAACCATAGTACTGTTAGATCTGAATATTAAACAAAAAAAGTGGCAAAATAAAATGAAGATTAAGCACTCAAATCAGTCTGAGACACTAGCCAGTACAAAGGATAAAATCATTTTATGTGCTTACAAATTATTACAGAGAAAACTAAACCAAACTATATAAGAACAGGCTATATTAATGCAAGCGTTCTTTATATTGATCAACAATATTTTTGACTAAGGGGAAAAAATATGGTTTGTGTCTCTATCTATCTATCCATCCTCAATACATATACTCAAGTACTTATGCTTCACCCCCCAATGATGTTTAAACCAAGAAAAAGGAGTGTTTTTACTTTCCTGCAGAAGCACCCTATAAGACAGATGAAAATAGAGATAAGCTATGATGTCTTGTGAAATGCACTGCAGCACCCAGTGCAATATATAGCACAATACAAATGCAATCAACCAGGTAATTAGACTGATTTCTTTTCCCAGCAGAGCTCACCATTTGGTTTTTACTCTCAGAAAATGCACTGATACTATACGCAAACCATGTAGCTTGTAACACACACGGGTCTGAAAGACAGTATTTTCTCTAACACACAAAAAGAAGTGAAATGTCCATTTAAGATCAAGAAGTCTATCGGAGAAGGAAATGGAAAGCAGAAGCCATGATTGTTATTCATGTATTTAAGAAAATAAACCTAGTAAGAGCACAAAACAAAAAAAAAAACCAAAACACGCACAAGTACCATGTAAAAGAGCTCTTCATTGTCTTGCAATGTAACACTAAACTTATATTAGACAAATTCCCATGTTTCATTTACATGGTTTTATTTTAAAAGCTGATGGGGAAACATGTAAACTAAAGATCTTACAAATGCTGAAAGATTGCAGTTTGTCTTACTGATTAGGCAGGCACACAATTACTCACATGTCTGCACTTAATTGTTTCCAAGATTAGGCCTCCGGGTGCACACAAGACAGCTTGTAATGACACCTACAGGCAGCCTGCCAAATGTTTTTCATTTTAAAGAATTCCTCTGACCTTTTCTTCAAAGCTTTCATGCACCCCATTTTCTCTGCAGGTCTTTTATATTTAGTTCAGAAAACAGCCTTGAACTGAAGAGTGACTTTTGTTTCAAGAAATCTTGCTGAGGTATAAACCACTTAAAACTACAATTTTGCTACACTTTTTTCACCTTTCCTGGGAAAATGTTCACAGTCTACCTAAAACACTAGCCCATCAACACAAAACCCAAAAAACTTAGTTCATTGCACTACTGAAATGCTATTGTGTGCCACTGAATCCATAAGGTAATAGCTGTGAGGTGTCAGTGGAAGGAAACTGTCCATTTGCTGTACCATACAAACCGATTTCTACCAGGAAATAAAGAACTTTCCACTTGAATTGAACCATAAAGTGAAATCTATGGACATGCACAAAAAAATTCCTGAAAATGAAATTTTAAGACACCATACCTCGATTATATGGTCTGACATGTGATCTTTATCACCTAGAACTGTAGTAGCACATATCAGATGCAACACCTACTTACAAGGAAAATATTCAGGACAGTCATTCCATCAAGTTCAAGCTGTCAAACTGTCTGCAATTCAGCTGTGCTTCCCGACTGCTGATGTAGCTGACAATCACAGATGCGTGGGCAACTGCTGTGGGAGCAGGCAGGAGATGCAGGAAATTCCCGAGAATTGCACGTGGCATGTACAGGACATTGGAAGCAAAATGTGCCCACTGTATCTGCCAGCAAAGTTATCAGTTCTTATCTGGTGGGATATATATTTTCTGATGCACATCTGGGAACTTGGGAGGAAATTCTCTGAAGATGAAATGCTATTAGCAGATCCTTGTGGGTTGGCGTGGCAAGACACCAAAGTTGCTTTCAGTGAGAAAGGCAGCCCAGGAAAAGGCAGCCGCGCACTGAAGTTCCCCTGTGCCATACCACTGGTGACCCTCAGATCGACAGCAGGAAACAGAGCAGGTTTGTTCTAATGCCTCTGCTCTTTTCCTACAAGGCCACCATTCCACAAATAAAAAAGTGTTTGAAATTTGGACACCTTAACTGTCTGATAATCTTCTTCAGTCTCAAAAAGTGGACAAAATAAATAAAGACTCAAGAGATCTCACAAAACACAGATTAATGTGTGAAAACAAAAAACGACTATAAAGCTCTCTTATTACAGTTTAACATTACTCAGTAGTCATTAGCAGGCTTGTTTATTCAGCACCATGGATGTTCTTCCCTTGCTGTTCTAATACACTAAAGAGATTAACTATGACTCCTTTTCAAGATGAAAGGTGTTGTTACCAAGCCTTGTCTGTTGATCTGAAGCCAGAGTGAAACTGCAGGCTCAGTACCTTGGCTGTGTGCTGGCTGGAAAGCAAGCTTCACCTGATAAAGTAATTTCTCATCCCAAGTGACCAGCTTTCTGGAAATATCACTGAGAAGAGGGCAAGATGCAGGAGCACTGAAAGGAAGCCTGCACCAGGAAAGTGATGGAGATGGATGGAGGCTGCTACAGACAAACCACACACACTGAGGTGGTTTATGGGCTAGCCTGCATGGGCAGACTTAGCAACGTGCAAGGAGGCAGTCTGTGAGCAACAGGTATGCTACAGCCATGGCTTTACTCACTGCAAAGGGACTAGAAATGGTTACTGGTACCAGCACAGTCATGGCAATGGCATTTCATCTGATTAATACTGCTCATTGCCTAACCATCATCCTTGAATCTGTGAAGATTAGGCTAGAATATACACCCTTTATGCATATCTATTTTTAAGTGCAGACGTCTGTAAGCTAGTCTATATAACAGATGTGCAGAATACTAATCGACATTTTTTAAGTTGATTTTTTTTAAAGTTTATAGTTCACTGCCTTGAAATTACAATTCCACTTAAGCAAAAAGCATTCCAGATGAACTGCTCCCCTAGTGGTAACTATAGGGAATGAAAGAAACTGTGAAAGCATTAACAACAGTCTGGAATTAAAAGTAAAGTATGTGCAATGTGTAACCTTTCCTTTATTTTTTTTGCATGCTTCTCAGAAGTTATGGGGATTTCTTCAGAACCAAAAGAGGTCAAGAAGAAAAACATCCAAGTTAGTACAGCAAGCCTTCAAAGCAAGCAGCCTCAAGTGAACCAACACAAATCACAGGTTTCAGAAGAGGTTTTGATGCTCTAATATTTTTGCCCTATGCAAATTGGAGGGAACAATTAATTGTAAAGAGGGAAAGTTTAGAAGTAAAGAGAGGCCAAAGACCTGCAGGTGTCTCTGCTTTGACCAATTCCTCCAGCATGTCTAGCAGCCCTTCAGATTTGCTAAAATAAGATTTAGGCTCAAGTATCAATCGCGTTATTCAAGCACTTTTGGCTAGTGCCTGGGAAACAAAGAAGGTATGCCAAACTGGTTATTATCCTCATCAGCGCAGATCAACTCAAATAAACTGAGTAATAGCTGCTTCTGCTGAAACTGATTGAGCAAACTCCTTCATTCTGCTGCTTAGCTACCCAGTACTTAGTGATTCATGTCTGCAAGCCTTTCAGACTCAAAACCAACACCCCTTACCCCACTTGCTCTCCTATGGATAAAGACAGTGACATAGACATATATTTTGATATATCACAGTGATATTTAAACCCAACACCAATGAATTCATTTTGACAAAGGTCAATGATGCAAAGAGCAAAGAAATGGCCCAAAAATCAAAGGCCTCATTGCTGATGCAATACTAATCTTGTACTTGCCAGTGTCTCAAATCAGAGCTTCACCCACACAATCTTTTTTCACCCTTATTGGTTTTAATCACTTGCTCACAGACCACAAAGAAAGAGCTTACGAAGCAAAAGGAGAGCAGTGCAAACACTTCATTACAATATAAACATTTGCTTTCCGAAAACAACTTATTTCACAGAGGTTACAGGCTAAATTAAGAAACAGTAAAAGAGAATTAAAGCAAACTGTATAAAGCTGGGTGGAAAAAAAGAGAAATACAGCAGCAGTACATGCTATCTAGGCACTATCATGACAATATACTTTCATATCCTACTATTTCCACATAGCATTAGAGTCTTCTGGAAGATATTGGGATGCTTTGTACTGAATTTTCAAAATTTTAAAGCAATAACTAAAATTATTGTTGGCACTGTCTGAATGGAAAACTAAATCACTGATATCTAACCCTGAATTGTCATGGAGCATAAAGAACCAAAAGGAAGGCACTATAAACCACGATAACCCCTTCATCTCCTGCTCAGCTCACAGAGCAGCTTGCTCAACAAGCAGTTAGGGAATGATATGTTGCATTTTTCTGCACCGCATATGGTGAAGAAATTTTAAAGAGTGACAAATTTTGAGCTCCCAAACTCAAAGACATAACCCTACAAGCAGTAAAGGAGGACCATGCTGATTCTCACCTCAGCAAATCCAGATACTTGTAAAGCTAACATGAAGTGTGCAGCCTTAACTTGAAAAGGGTGATTTGTTAGACTAAGCTCTTTCCAAATTAATATTGCACAATATCACAATCACACCAATTCTGTCAGGCTTTGGCATGACTCTGCATGGCTCCTCGCAGGGCTTGGCAGTCTCTTCTCCAACACCTGTTTCTTGTAAATTGTAAAACTCCTGTTCTTCTCTCTCTGAGGACAGTCAGAGCCCTGTTCCCAGCATTCTGTGTCACGGATGTAGCAGAGCCTTCTCATACTCTGTTCTTATACACAAGCAGTGCTGATTTTTAAAAAATCCCTCTTTGTTTAGACACTAACGGTACTTAACCATTAGAGCAGAACCAATCCTAAGAGCCCAAATAAAGACTTACACAAACAGATTACAATATATAAAAACCATGAACTCTAGTAACTTAACATGACACAAGTGGGTCTGAAAAATGTAAGGACACAAAGAGAAAAAAATCAAAGCAAATAGCTTACTTATGGAAAGTTCTGATGCCTTAGAGGCTCTCTCTCCAGTACTTTCAATTGCTGACATTGGTCTTAAGAATTTATTGTTTTGAATTTCAAGGATGGCCCAAGAAGCACATCAAGTTGGTTTCAGGTGTCTTTGATGCAAATCAAAAGTACAAATATTTGGGACAGATGCTTTCGCTCAGAGATTTTTAACAGCTATATCTCATTTTAAAACTCCTTTCTCAGTGATGTTAAAGCCATTTATGAGCTTCTCTTGCATCAAAATTTCCTACTCCACACGTGACACTAGTTTATCAGGAATAAATGCAATACAATTCAGCATGCACAAGGAGTGCCATATCAAATTCAATAAAACCTCACAGTTGTGAGTACTTAGTCTGATGATTTACACAAGCCATTCCATCCCTGTCTCATGTTTAGGGATAGTCATGATACAAGCTCAGAAAAAACAGTGTAAATGAAGCCCTTAAACACAAAACATTACAATAAATTCCTACTGAGAAGGAGAAAGGTCTAGAGAGAAAGGAAGAATAGAAGAAAGCAAACCAAGTCCCAGAAATTTCCTACCTTGCAGCAAAGTTCCTTATGAAAACACAGGTTTCCAGAAAGAAGCAGTGCATTGATTCTTTTAATTAAACAGCTTGCCTCCCAATTACTTGCAGCACTTAATACTGGTATTAAGACTTTCTTTTCCTACATCACATATCCCAATTTTTAATATTTTTACTGGGATTACATGGCAAGGTTTTGGTAGAAGTGAAGGACACTTTAAGGGGGTTTTTGTGAGAAGAAGAGCCAATGCCAGCCAGCTCCCAGAAAGACCCACTGCTGCCCACAGCTGAACCCATCAGCAATGGTGGTGGCACCTCTAGGATAACAGATTTAGGAAAGGGTAAAACAGGCTGTGCAGCACCTGGAAAGAGAAGTGAGAATATCGGAGATAAACAGCTCTGCAGACACCAACATCAGTGCAGAAGGAGGGACAGGAGGTGCTCCAGGTTCAGGAGCAGAGATTGCCCTACAGCCTGCAGTGAAGCCCTTGGCAAAGCAGCTGTGCCCCAGCAGCTCATGGAGATTCACATCAGAGCAGACTTGCACCTGGACTCCAGGCTGGACTATGTGGAAGTTCCCTGCAGGAAGCTGAAGCCCATCGACAGCCCACACTGAGCACTCCACTCTTGCAGGACTGAACCCACTGACAGAACCCACACTGGAGCAATTCTTGGAGCGCTGCAGCTACTGAGAAGATCCCAGGATAGAGAATTTTGTGAAGGACTGTATCCTTGATGAGGGACCCCATGCTGGAGAAAGGGAAGAGCATGGGGAGAAAGGAGCAGCAGAGATGAAGCATTATGAACTGATCATGACCCCTATTGCCTGCATCACTCAGGGCTTGTGCGTGGGGGGAAACAGGAAGAGATGAGAGGACTCTGAGCCTGTGAAGAAGGGAAGGGCAAGGGCAAGGTGTTCTTAGGTTTTCGATGATTGTCACTATTCTACTCTGTTACAATTAATTGGCAATGAAATAAGAGGAATTTAAATAATTTTCTCAAGTCAAGCCTATTTAGCCTTCTTCAGTAATTAGTAAGAAATTTGCCCTTATTTGAATCCATGAACTTTTTGACACATATTTCTCCCCATCATGTCCATGAGGGGGACCAAGAGTGGCTTGGTGGACAACTGGCAGTCAGCCAAGGTTAACACAAAAGAATATTGCACCATGCCAAAAAAATCAGCCTTAAGGACCTGCAGAGCCAAAGAAATTCTGATTTTCTGTGAAAAGATTAGAAGAGGCTCTCTTTCTTTGCAAAGCTCTTTGACAAAGCTACAAACAACAGGTGTCTGCTTTCACCATCAGCTACACAGCAGATAGCAACAAAATAATATTTGAAAGGAACTATGACCAAAGTGGATGCAATATTGAGCACCATTCCAAGGGAGAGTATCTGGACAGATGGCCAACTGTGCCTGAGTGAAATGGACTGACAACTTGATGTTGTAAAGAGAAACACAAAAATAATACAGATAAAATTCCAGAGACTTGAGATACTGTTCCTCATGAAAAATGAAAATTAAAGGCACTATTTAAGAAGCATAATGTGTGAAAACTAAACATTAAAATCATGACATTTGAACCAAAATGCAAATGTGTACCTTCATAACTCATCAACTGAATGAGAACTCATTTCCAACAGCATACTTCAGGACATCAGTCTTGAAAACTACTTTTAGAACTCAGACCCTTCAAATGCACATTTACAAGACTCCTTTGCCAGAGTCACTGGAGAGACAACAAGGACTAACTGTATACTGAACCACAACATCACTGTAGGAGTCCATAATAATAGAATGAAAAGATCAGGCCCTCAAGTAGTTAACTAAAACAGTGTGCAAAATAAAAAAAGGAATGAAGGCTTTTAAATTGTAACTTCAGAAATTCATTGTTTTAATAATGAGTAAAATAATCCTGCACTTTCCACCTCAACTTTATTAGCAACTATAGTTATCTCAATTTTAAATTAGTGCAAGCCCAGGTAAGTATTCTAAGACAACTCCATCTTACATAGAATTTATAGAATATATACAACATATACAAACATTAAAAAACACATCATCAGAATGCATGACAAAACGCAGCTGCATGCCATGTAGCTTCCATAAGTGATATACCAACAAATAATGGGACCAAGCTAATATAAAATGTGACAGGGCCTTGACTTTGCCTTAAAAGAAAAATGAAAATTCCACTTAAATTTTCTTTTACATAAGCACATTCACAGGACATTTAAAATCCAGCTTCTACACATAAATCTGTTATCCCCATACTTCTGCTACATATTGTACATCTTAGGGTATATAGCTTATGGTTATTATTTTTAACTGTTCTGTTCAAGTACAATACACCTGGAAGACTTCCCAGTATTTACTAGCTATGGCAATAGAGCCCAAGTCCTAGGCAGGTCAGCTTTCATTCCCTCTGACTTTTAAACCGCCAATACAAAAGCCTTATGTCCTGTAAAGAAGATTGTGAAGTGAATGATGTAATTATAATTAAGCTACTATTTTCAAGACATCTAATATGCTCTAACTGTGCAGCAGTATTAATTATGCAAATGCCCCAAACAATCCTTAACTCAAAGAAAACACCTTACTTCTTCACCAGAAACTTACTTGGAGGAAAGATGCAATTTTCCTGCAGAGCAAAGGGGAATTTTCTTTCTACAAGATAAGGGGTTTTTTTTAAGTGGACATCTACACCCACTTAGTCATATCACTATTTGGTGAAGAAGAGGACTTGAACAACCATGATCAATAACATAATCAAAGATTGACAGAAGAGGAGAAAACTATACATTAGAAAATAAAATGCCTCTAGGTTATGGGAACAAAAGAAGGAGGGTGTGAGGGAGGGGGGGAAGAAAAGAGTCAAGCTGCTGCCAGTGGCTGTGAGGGACATTAAAAAAAAACATGTAAGAAATTATCTTAAAACTGATCTGCTTTAGAATAGGAGGGGTAATCAACAAAATAGGAACAAATACTTCCATAAAAAGCGCTCCCAGGAATTGTGGACTATAAAGGTTCCCTTGGCAGGACACATCATCTTAGTAAGAGGAACCACAAGCTTCAAATCCCGGGGTTTAGCACAGGAGGCAGACTACAAAGGGAGGCTTTCTACTTCTTTTCAGTTCTGCTTGATGCCAAGCACTCCTAGAAATTCCACTGGCAGTCTCTACATTTGTAATTAATGCACTGCAAGATGGTTTCCAGACAGTGTTCATACAACCTGGCCACAAAAGTAGTGTGTATTTGGGAAACAGAAATTTCTGTGGAGATTCACAGTTGATCATGGAGAAGCTTATGTGGATTACAAACAAGGAGGGAACTGATCCTGAAAATGCCAAGTTGTCCATAGATAAGACAGATTCTCCCTTTTCCTTGCAAGGGAAAGTGAAGAGACACTTCAATAAATTTGCATGCATACACTGCTTTATCTTCTTACTTCAAATTGGATTGAAACCTTTAGTCCTGTAGGCTGCCCATTTTCTAAAACCTGTATATCACTATTACATCAAAACAAAGGCTACGACAAGGTTTCTGCTGGTTAATACAGAAACAGAACATTATGCAATATTTTTCACTTCTTTAGAAACCTGAGATTGAATTTCAGTGACCATTTTAATGCTTCAGGCCAGACGAAAAAGCAGTAATTCTCCATGAATTGATGAAACTGCCAAATGAATGAGCATATCAGCCAGAGGCATCTCTCCTTAGGTGGAAGTTAATGAAGCCAAGATCCTGACTTTGGTATTAGACTACGTTCATAACACATGACCTGCAGTTTGCTAAGTGCCAAGGGAAAAACCAAAAGGCGAGGCAGACCAAAATAACATTTTCTAAGATCTCAGCCTAGGAAACAGAGAACTCACAACTGCTCATCAAAGAATTTGATTTCTGTGGTATTTCTTGCCTTTTTCTTATTCAACTGACTGAAGAATGCTTGTTAACTTCCAATTCCAATATATTAATGTTTTACTTAAAGCCAGCTGTCTGCTTTCCTCATTAGACTGGCACAATGATCCAAAATAATTTTTGCAATGCTTTATATTACTTCAGCATTTTTTATGTAACTCTTCTTGATGTGTAAGTCGTTCCCAAGAACATAATTTTCTTTAAAAAAGCACTGCATTAAATACAGAGATAGTCCTGGGATCCAGTCGGGGAAAAAAAAAACCAAACATTTTCTTCCTAGACAAGTGCTGAACAAAGACCAAAATCACACTCACTGATACTCATATAATGCTTGTTGTTTTTTTTCTCTCTCCAAGACAATTAATCTTAGATACATTTCTGCACAGAGGCACAGTACTGGAAGAAGAAACAGAGAAGCATTTACCTTCTGCCTTCATGAGCTGCTTTGCCCAATCGCCAGAAGTGGGTCTGAATTCACTCATGTGCAAGAAGAACATAATCCCTCCCTAGCACAATCCAACATCCCTCCCACCCTGCTGTTGTGAAAAAGGAGGTGCTGCTGCTCCCACTTCCTATGGCTGCTAGCTAAAAATCAGCGAGGCTGTTGAGGACACCTCGTTTTGTGGTTACGTTCAGCAACATAACCAGAAAAACACGTACGAGAGAGACCCTTGAGTGCAGGGGGATGAAGAGACAGCTCCCAACCTTGAGCCAGACCCTGTATGAGCAAGGACAGCATCCTGGCAACCTCATAATAGACAGCATTTGCTAGACTCCAGTTTAGCACTTCAGCAACGACATTCCCAAGTCGCTCTTAAAAGATCGAAGTTTCTTTGAATCGGGATCATTAACAGATCTGCATAATCAGTAAGAGTTAGCTTTATAAAAATAGAAGTGCTTACAACTATATGAACATATTTGGAAGTGGTGAAATTTATATGTAAATATCTGTCAGCACCTAATCAAATAGAGATTTTTGCTTTTCCCCATGACTGGCAAACCGCACCAGCCATTTGGCAGGGCACATGCTTGATTCAAAATATGCTTACATAATCCAAACACAAGTATGCAATAAAAGTTTAGTAATACTCCCACTTGCAAAGTTACCCTCTTAACATGGATAACACACTTGGAGCCAAAATGGGATTTTTTAATATTTCCACTATCCAAGCAATATCACATCGCTCTTCAACATAATTTTTAAGAAAATCAATAATTTTGCATACGCACATATGGACAATGCATGCTAATATACACATTTACACACACTAATGCACATACATGTTTAAACTATGGTTTGAATGCTTCAACGTATATGCCATATACAAGCCATAAATAATGTTCCTTTATTTTAACACAATTCAGAAACTTGAAACACTTCTTGAAGTTAGATCTGGTAACTTTGATTGCACCTGTTTTTTCTTATTGTCAACAGTAATTATGTAATTAAAGTCTTTTGAATGTTAATGAACTCTATCTCAAGAGACAGATTTTGTGCTTTGCATTTAATTTGATGGAAAGAAGTTTAGATGAAAACAATTTATTGGCAGGCCGGTAGATATTCTTTTATATAAAGGAGACTCAGAGGTGACCTTATCACTCTCTACAACTCCCTGAGAGTTGGGGGTTGGTCTCTTTCTCCAGGCAGCAACTGACACAACAAGAGGACACAGTCCTAAGCTGCACCAAGGAAAATACAGGTCGGATATTAGGAAAAAGTTTTTTACAGAAAGGGTGATAAAGTACTGGAACGGTCTGCCAAGGAGATGATGAAGTCACCATCCCTGGATATGTTTAAAAAAAGACTGGATGTGGCACTCAGTGCCATGGTTTAGTTGGGGTGTTGGGGCATGGGTTGGATTCAATGATCTTGAAGGTCTCTTCCAACCCAGTGATTCTCTGATAAGTAACTATCTACTTACATATCTGTATCAAGTTTCTGTGGTACTTTTTGCAGACACATTTTGATCTTACTCTTTTGTTGATCAATGATCAATAGCCTTGTTCAGGCTGAATCTGAACCCTATCTTCTTTAAAACAAAAAAGAAAAGAAGGTAACTCTTCTTTCTAGTAAGAATAGGGAACCAAACATGATGTTCCTATCACTCATACACACCACAGCTAAAATTAACTTCATGAAAATGAATTCTCCTGGAGGGCCATGTCAAGGTAATTTCATCTCCATGTCACCACAGGGCACCACGGTAACATGGAGACCTGGCTGTGAGCTGCTGGAAGCTCAGCCTGGCTCATTTGAAAGCCCAGGGTTACAACTGTCAATATCTTGGCACGAAGAAGGAAGCGAGCACTCCTGGGGCACGGGGTAGTGTACAACACGCCCAAGGTGTTCTCCAGGCTGGACTAACAGAGTGATGCATCAAGCTCTGCAGAGAACAAGGCTGCAAAGATCACTTGGAGACACTTCTGGAGAAAGAGAAAGGCCTTCAAATCTGCCTCATTTTCTGCAGGAGAGTTACTGAACAGTCATTAATCCATGATGTAAGTAATAGGTAATTGAGAAACAAAAATGAGAAGCATTTCAAGGCTAAAAAAGGGTCACTTTTAGCCTGAATGTTAGCATCATAATTAAGAATACCTTTCATTGCCTTCAAAAATCAACCTCAAGGTATACAAGAAAGGGTTTGGTTTTATTTCTTGTATATACTGTTGTAACAAGTGACCAGCTAGTACAAATTTTTCCTGCTTCTCTGGGGGATTTCACAATGTACATATAACTCCCCTCTATTTCCAAGCAAATGAATTTTGCATCAGGTACTTCTTCATATGCTATACTTACAAACTCCGAATAGTAAAATGCAGTCACTGGTGTAACTGCAACGTCACATTTTGACATCTTCACACAGCTCTCTAAATTTTAAGAGATGGGCAGATTTGCCTGTATTAACACATTTATCTTAATTTCAAACAATGTTTTTTTCATGAAAGATGCTTCACTACTGACTTTCTGAACATTAAGAGAAAAAGAAAATACCAGGCTCTAGATAGATAATGAGACCAATAAGCAGTCCTTTCTCTCTTCCTTGTGTTATATTGATCCTTATAGGTTGAAACTGAAGCAAGATGCTTACAGTGTTGATGTTCACATAAAAAGGCTCTTGGTTTCTAGGCAGGTCTTTCCTGCACAAAATCAGGAGCTGAGGCCCCTGTTTCAGAATAACAGTAAAAATAATTGTTAACATTGCTCCTTCTTTACAAAATAGATTCAATCTACGCAGGCATTTGCATTCCATGGACCTCCAAAATATTATAAAATATGCTCAGATGCTTCTTTGAACAAAAGCTTTTTTTGAGAATTGCATGGAATATACACGTGGCCATATAGCCGGTAAAGGATATTTAACTGACTTTTTTAGTATTTAGATCATGCCCTATGTAACTCCATGAATTCCAGAGAAGAAATGAGAGAATAAATCAGGGTTTGAGTAGTTATTCCAAGACTAGCTCACTCTATCACTGCTGCTTTGACTTTTAATTCTCTCATCTCAAAAAGACAATGAAATAGATTGTTCTAAGTTAAATTCAGTATGACATTCAGCTCTGCCAGTAATTTAGGAAGCCAACTAAAAGGGTCTTTGTAGTGAAGGTTTTAAGTCTCATAGACTGTATTTTCAACTCAAGAGCGTAAATTCATAATTCTGCACAGTATTAAAAAGAGTAAGTAAGCATAGAGATTTAAAAGATAATGCAAGAGGAGAGGTACCCAGGAAGCTGTGAGGCAGATAGTGTGAGTTTATGGACAGATGCTGAAAATCCACATCTACATGTTCCATACAGCCAGAAAAAAGTCAGCACCTCTGCCTGGTTAGTAAATAGAAACCACCACTGAACTATGTTTTCTCTTTCAGAATCCAAATTTTAGGACTACTACATTGCTGGAGAATCCTAAGTTATAATTAAGGAGGCAACAGAGACTGAAATCTTCTTTAGCATGAAAACTGTACATATTATTTCACAATTAGAAGCTTTTTTTTTATTTGAGAAGCTTTGCTGACATTTTTCTATGTGCTATTTGATACCAACTGTCACTCAAAAAGTAAACCACTTTTGCTCTCTTTTAGTAAACTGAACAAGATGAAAAATGAAGGTAGAAGGTAAGAGACAGTTTCAGGGCTTCCTGACAAGCAACACTAAAGCCATGGTTTCTTAGTTGTCCCATACTGCAAATGATATAGGCAAAAAAAAAAAGACACTCAAACCATTATTATGTCACATTGAATTATAGCAAGGGGCACTTTGGCAGGCTGAGCATAAAATTCATCCTTCATTCCAGCAAACAAACCTTATTTAGTGAAGAAAATGTGATATCCTAACATAACACCAAAAATGAATGGAAATTATTCTGATTGTTCAGTATCAAGAATAAAAGATGCCATCACAGAAACACAGCACCTTCTAATTTACAGTAATTTCTACCCATAACATCCAGATGGAGGATGAAAAAGCTTTTCTATACACATACACAGGAAAATACTGTTGCCAAGTGCTTCCAATTTAACTTGATTTATGGGGAAACACTCTATTATCTTCCAGGATCTGCTATCCTGAAACACAAAAAAACCCAAATAAACTGTTCAGGATATTTATCTTGGCTACATGGATAGTATGAGCTGTGAGATATAAGAATGGAGAAAAAAATTAAAAAAGGCAAGGAGCAAAACCACTGTGGGGGACTGAACTGATTTAAGGGAAAACCAATCATCTGCATCACTCCAAGAAGTGTTACTCCTCAGATTGTTAATTCTTCCCAGGTGCCTATCAGGCAATGGGAAAGAGAAGGGAAAAGAGGAAATTAGAAAGGAAGATTGGTTTTGGTCTGTACTAGTTTCTTTGTTAATAAAATAGAATAAAAACCAGGACACAAATTCCTTTAATATTTTAAACAGTATAAAAATTCCCTGCCAAAGAGCAGTTATGGTTCCCATACTGCCTTTGGAATAGGGGTGGCAGAGCATGCTGTGTGGGCACGTGCACGGATGTACACACAGCATCCTGTGTAATCAGGGTGTGGATTCCCACTGCCTGATAGCCTCGCTGTGTGACAACCTGGCCTGCCCCTCTGGCTGGGAAGCAGAGCATTCTGGAAAAGAGAACTTTGTCAGGCAATGTCCCACTCTTCAGACTCGTGCCAGTAACACATCACACGTCCCACACCCCAGTCTGATGGTTCCTTCCGAAGCTGCAGTAGCTGGAAGAGAGAAGGTCCCCTGGAGCCCCCTGGATGTTACCAGGAGTCAGAACTCCATCCCAGCTCACAGAGAGCAGCTGACAAACCACATGCCTTTGCACAATGCCAGCTGGTTGGTTTGAAATCACTCATTCACCTTATAAAAAAAAATAGTAGAAGAAAGACCTGAGCTCAGCTATGACAGGCAGAGGATGGGACAGTCCAATTTACTTCTTCAATAGCTTGGATTCTGTTTCCATTTAACAGTTGTAACTTTTGGCCCGGTTTCTGGCCTTCACCCAAGCTAGAGGCACATAAGCTCTTTTAGGTATTAAATTACTTCACACTACAGGGCAATTAGTGAGGCCAAGAAGCCACCAGAGAGCTGCACGTGATGAATGTAATTGCTTGTAGGAAATCCTTCAGGGTTTTTGACCTTGTTGCTAATTTTTTTTTTCTTCTTTGGGAATACCGTGAAAAGATCACACAGCTGGGACAACACTGTTGCCTCAGAAAGAAATGATGAGGTAATTTACTCATTAAAGAATTAATAACTTCAGAGGCTAGAGAGTTTAGGAACAAGATCATTAAAAAGATCTTTGTACCACTATATAGGAAATTTTTAATAGAAGTCTGTTCAAGTTAAAACCAGACAATGTTCTTTGGATAAATAAATAAATAAATTTCTTTTTAATAAAAGAAGAAACAACAACATTCTGCAGAAACCCAAATCAAAGGTGAAGAAGCACCTGCTGCCTTCCAAGTTACACCACTGAAGACACAACAGAACTGAAGCAACTGCAATGAATTTGTAGGACTTGCCTTCATATTTCTTTCCAAAATTTAAAAGGGAAGCTCCTTAGGCCAATACAGAATAGAAGCCATAGCAAAGGATGTACCAAAACCACTTCTGCTGAGCAGGACACCTCCACCCCCAGCATTCAACCAGCTGAACTGGGCACTGCCAGCAAGGAAGCTGAAGTAGCCTGGAGTTCACAGTGGCACTAAGGTAGCTTTAGAGCCTATTCAAAAAGACACCAGTGGCTTTCATGTTGTGCTTAATGGTGTGGCAGCCGCAGCACAGTATTCCAAGCCTATTCATAGAAGCTGCAGTCACTCCCGTGCAGATATTTGCTGTGCTTGCTCCTTTTCAGCTGTTGACAGTCCCTTCAGATAGGTTTGTATTTTTTGGGTGTGCAGTGAGGTGCCCTAAGAAGGTTAAGTCCCTACAGAGAGGAAGATTAACTGCCGCTCTGTAGGGAAGTAGTGCTCCTTCTCTTCAATACAGAGAAACTGATAAAAACAAGCATTAGAGAAAAAAAATAAATAAACCAACCAAAAAAAGCATCAAAGTCTAACAGGAAATGTAATAACACTCCTTGGGTAACAACAAGGAATGCTCTGAGCTTCACTGGAGTTTGTCACCACATACAGTGACAAATATGTATTCACATAAATCATTATGCCCACGCTGATGGATAATACTTTACTCCAGCTGCCTATTACACAGAAGGCATTTCAACATCCTTCTGCAGAGCCTCAATAAAAGGAGTATCAAACGGAAGGTTTAATTTTTCATCATCACAGGAAAACTCTGATTCCCGCGGGAGCGCTCTCAGCAAAGGCAGGTGGATTGTGCCATCAGAGAAACGCAGCAGACCTATGCCTTGTAATGAAATCAGCTCACTAAATCTAATACACACTCTAGCTGAAATTTGAGCTTCCAAAGCAACAGCCCATAACTTCAGAAATTAAACCTAGCAGAAAAGCACTGATGGTGTTCTTAGATTTGCTATTTTAGTGTCGTTCTTGCTTCACATGAAAAGTTTCTTCTGAAAGATAGAGCCAAGCTGTGTGGGCTGGATACTGCTATTAAGTCTTGTAACAGCATTATTTTCCTGCATGCTTAACAATGCTGAAAAATGAAGATTTAGGTTTTCTTGTATAAAAGGCAAAGAGACTTGCACATAAACTGAATTTAATGGTTTTTGCTTGAGGATTATTTTTTGTTTGGTTTGGGGGTTTTTGTTGGCTTTTTAAATACCTGTTCATAATCTTGATCTTAAAAAGACATACTACAAGAATGAAAGTAGCTTACCTTTTTTTTTTCTTATAGGGAAAACAGAATGCACACCCCCACATTAAGTAGCCCTAGCACAGCAAATACATTTAGAACTATCATTACTCCCACTTTATATTCTATTATACTCTATAGTATTACAAAAATGTAACAATAGGATGGTTTGGGCTGGAATGGACCTTGAAAGTCATTTTGTCCGAACTCCTGCAATGACCAGGGACTTCTACAACCAGATCAGGTTGCTCAGAGCTCCATCCAACCTAACCTTGAATGTTTTCTGGGATGGGGAATCCACCACTTCTCTGGGCAACCTGTTCCAATGTTTCATCACCTGCATTGTAAAAAGAATTTCTTCTGGTAGGTTGTAGGTCTTTTCAACTGTTTGGTTTCTGATTTGAGATTGTGGGAGCAGGTCAGTTGCCTAAATTTAGGTATCTCTGAGATATCCTAAGGTATTTGAGCCATACAGAGGCCAGCAGATCTGGCACAGACCATGGAGGAGGACCCTTCTAGAGCTGCAGCTAGAAGCTAGATGAAATTACCATTACCATACAGCATATTCAATGGCACTCAACATCTGCAGCAAGGGAACTGAAACGAGCCCTTTCAATATTTAAACATATTTGCTTTGTGCCCTGCTAGTGTACATAATTTTGAAAGAGTGCAGTTTATAGCAAAGTAGAAGTCTGTAAGAATGTCAGTAGGAAGTCTGGATTCTTCTCCTTAAAACACCCTGAACATGAAATGAGGTACTTCAGCAAGTTTTGAAGCTCTCATCAAAACTGCTGACCATCAAGAGGAACCCTAAGAATAGTTTATCCAAAAGACTAATATTTACTGAGGTTTATATTAAATTACTTATCTATTACTTGTCTTCACTTATTCCTTTTTTACTTCTTGCTATGTATGAAATTATGAAAATACAGCATAAAAATCTCATCTGGCTCATGCAAAGCTCACATTATACTCTAGAAGCCACTGAAGGCTCTCTGGATTTCTGGAAGAAATTGAAGGCAGCTGAACCACCATGGCATTTGTTCAGTTCATATACTTTTGTTTACAGTAAACCATGATAATTCCACCCAAACCTGAGTCCCAGCACGACCACAGACTGAAAAGCAGCATTAGCACAACAAGCATATTTCTCACCAATGAACTCCAAATGCCATTTTAACCCATTCCTGTAAGATCATACTTTTTACTTACAAAAATAACATGAGAAAACTTCAAGGCACGCACTACCACCCCTAATGTTGTCCTCCTCAGAACTCAGCGTAGTATGTCTGAATATAAACAAACATTTCCATAGTTCCTATTACACCTTAACACTGCTTTAAAGAAATGTCTTCCCATTCTTCTATTCCCATTTTCCTCCTGTGCACATATTAGTAAACAGCTTCAGGAAGGATGTTCCTATTCCTTATATTCTGTTACTGATGGATATATGTAATTTTCTGTTTCCCACACCTTACCACTCCTATCCAGTGCCTGTAACACTCTCCTTCCCCTCACACACAGACACACATTTGCATTTTCCTCTCCAGTCTGGCTGATAAAGGGACACTACCATCTATTACACCCAAAACCACACCAAATGCCTTTATATCATTGGGAGACTCTTCTCAATGAGGGAAGCAGCTGCAACAACAGCCTTTACTATTCTCAAATTTACCGTTAAAAACAGCCAATGAAGATCTAATTTCACATATGTGGGGTTTTTTAGAAAAAAGTTTGTCTCCCATCTCCTACCACAACTTTGATTTAGTATCAAAATTAAATATCTTTTCAATGATCTTTCATGTTGTCTTCCAGAGAGCAGTACACATTAGCTGCTCTCCCTCCTCACTCATTGTACTACTTTATTAATGTGAACTCAAGGTCTCCTGCCCCCTTCCATAATTTCTAATTACCTACAGGAAATATGAGGAATGTCCATTAGCATAAAGATTATTTTTGGCATGATAAGACACATTTTAAGGCTATCAATCTTCTTCCAGACTGAAAATTATATATTTTTCCACCTCTGGGTTTCGCCTTAAAGCTTTTCAAAGTAGCATTCCATGCAGAGGTTAGATTCACTGCATTCTCTTTTAATTTTATTCCCAGCTATTTTTATTTCACTACATTCCAATTTTAAATTGAAGCTTGCTATCACTTACAATGACTGACAGAAATTTTCAAAAGGATAATTTCATCTTTTCTTACATTCAGAAACAGTGTTTAGAGTTTGGTCTGTCATTCTGTGAAACTGGTTTAGATCTGCAATCTGCAAATGTACTTCTAAATACCAAAAAACGTCTCTGAGCATCAGGCAGAAAACAAGTTCACCATTTGACAAGGCTTGTCATTTGAAAATACAAGTAGGACATATGTGGGTCATAAACACAAGCCTTCCATGTAGGAAGAAATGTCTCGTTAGTTGTCTGCTCAAGCCCATTTATTCTTCAATATTTAAAGGCAAACCCACATGTGACAAATACGAGAACATTCACAGAGGCACTGAAAAACACACATGCATGTTTATATTACACATTCAAAGGTAAATTGCAAAAACAACAACTCATTTCTTGCTCTACGTGTTTGTAAAACGCCAGTAAATGCTGCTTAATTTGAAAATAAAGGCAGGTTTTTGGTACACAGAAACTGCAGAAGGAAGTCACAATTTGCCAGTGTGCTCTCAGCCTCACAGAACAATTAACTGCCTCCTCCTCCAACCTTACTTCTCCTACTCAGAAATTGCCCTGGTCTAATTGGGGACTGTCCAATGGATTCTCCCTTCTTACCACTGAGGTGTTGAAACTATCCTTCCAAAGAACACAGTTTTAGTTGTCCTGAGCTGCAGTTAGTGCAGCAGAGCAGGCACAAGGAAGGAAATGAGATGCCCTCTTGGAAGAACTGTACTAGTTCCCATATCTTTCCTGATCTTGTCTGAAAGATGAGCAAGGCAGGAAATGAAGTATCATTTCTCCTCTGGCTTCCTCTAAGAGCAGCAGTTAGCAGTGGCTCCTTGTGTTGAAAGACTGATGCTATCCCAATCCATGTGCTGTAGCCTTGGGAAAGAACGAAATCTATTCCATATAAGAGAATGAGAAAGCACCAGATTAAAATCTCCTGGATTTCTATCACATTTTTCAAAATGAAAAACTAAGACTACTAGAAACATTTGCTATAAGTTTTGAAATGGAAAGATGCAGAATTGTTCTTGCCATTCCATACACTGTTTGTAAAACAACTCTTTCTGCTCCCTGAAGGCATTTAACAGTGGTCACAGCTTAACAGCTATCTACTTGAAAATGCCTCTTGGAATTTCTACACACAATTTGTTCATCTTCCACACAAACACATTAAAAATAAATAAATAAAATCTATTCCCACCTAGAAACAGTTCAGAGGTAATCTCAGGTGTCCTGAGGAGCCTCTTCTCTGCATGCCATTAATATTAAATCCTTCTTTCCAAAGCTGTGTTTGCCCTTTCTTCCCAGGTCTATTGCTTCTGATTATCTGATTAAGCCACCTTATTTATTACAAAACCCAAAAAACCTACCAGCACACAAAGACAAATAGCAACTGCAGATATTTCAGGTGGTACTAAAATTCTTGAAGACTGAGCCTAAGGGTATGATTTCATGTGAAACTATATATTGATTCAGAAGATATTCACAGGCTTTTATCCTGCTTTTACTGGAACTTAACATGACCTTATTTCTACTTCCAAAAGCCTGTATATATAAAAAAACATGCCAATGCATGCACTTCAAAATCACTTCAGTTACATTTCTGAGAGCCATCAACACTAAATTTGTATAACAAAAATATGTAAACATTTCAGTAACAGGGCTTGCAAAATCTAAATACCATAAATATTGCACAGGACTTGGCACTATTAGGAATACAAGGATGTATGTGCCCTAAACAGAAAACTGTATGACCTTAGTGATTTATTATTTGTCCTTTAACAAATGAAGGTGAAAACACAACAAAGCCAATGTATAGGATTCCACAGAAAATGCTAAGTTTTTAATAGGTCTTTCAGGTCCTACAAAATTCCATAGTAACTGTACAGTAATCTATTCACTTTCAGAGGATAGGTAAAAAAACCCTTAACAAACACTTATCTTTCCACACCAAACCCTGTAAAATTTATTTAAAAGGAGCTGGAAAGACTTGGATTATCTTCTCACCTGGCACCTATTGAACTGACCTTTTCTATAGGTCAGATAGCCACTGAAAGATGGATATTACTAAAAGTGATATGAATGTACAGAGCAAGAGGCCAGTGACACACAGCAGCAGAAATCTGCTATGAATTAATCAACTCCTGGATGGAGTAAGAAACTAGGAAAATACTGGTATCTTGCAACATTCACAGTACAATCAAAATGCTTAAAACACCAGTGAAAAATGCAGATCAAGAACAGCATCATCCCTTGTCTCCAAAAGTAGGCATGAAGAACCTTTTGTCCAACTCCTATCTGGAATTCGATGGTGCAGTGGAGGTACAGGTGAAACAATCATGAACACACCTTTTCAAACACCTAACTTCAGAAACTGATTTGGCTTTAAAAAATCTTAAGGTTACATTAAAGCATGACAGTATTTTTTCCTGGTAAGAGGTAAAGACTTGTTTTGTAAATGGAATTAGCCTGCATCAACCTATACTGTAACTCTCCTGTGCTGTAATCAATCAAATGACAATAACAACAACAAAGCTTTTTCATTTCCACAGCCAAGGATCTCTTCCCTGCCTAGTCAAAGGCAAAGGAACTGCAATAGGCACACATTAAAAATAAAACTGATGACTGCACAATTCCCCATTAGCATGCAGAAGAACAACAGAGTTACAAACGTAGCACGGATCAGGATACACCTGTGCTGCACACAGACAAAGAAGCTTCCTGGTGCCCACAAAGGCCTTATATGTGAAAATGCTGTCAAGCTGTTGAGATCCCTGGCTCTCAGAAATTTAAACTAGGTCTTCAGGACTTCTTTTTTTTCCTTTTCACCCTCTAGGTGAAGAACCTTTTCCTGATATCCAAACGGAACTACCCGTGACACCGCTTCAAGTTGTTCCCTTGGGTCTTGAGAGTGAAGAGATGGGTACCTGTCCCTCTGCTTCCCCTCATGAGGAAGCTGTAGACCCTTATGAGATCTTCCCCCCCAGACTCATGTTCTCCAGGCTGAACAAACCAAGTGGTCTCAGCCTCTCCTCATATGGTTCCCCCTAAACGTACCTGTAAAATCATACTGTCATAATTTTCTTTATTCTACTGCAACACAAGTAACTAAGTCCACAGTAACAGTCAATGTTACTGAAATATAAGTATTTGCTTAAAAAAATTAGTTTCTACATAGACAGAGTCTGTGTAGGAAAAAGCCACTCTTTCCATAAGATAGTTTAGTAGAAATGGAAGGTTTTGTCCCTAGAAGTGCCCAATGTGTGCAACACCCCAATTATTTCATGTCAGCTTGGGTGGCTGATCTGGGCCTTTCTAGATGGTCAGTGCATGAGGAGTGCCTGTGTAGAGCTCTTTTAAATTCCAGCTGCCAGACCGACGTCATGCATTTTGTGAAGGGCAATTTTTTTGCATCATGATGCAACTGAGCTGCTGTGCACTGGAGTCAAGTGGAAACTGGAATTCAGGCACCCTTGGCATAAATTGTGCTAGTGATTATCTGATTATTTCTGCTGCAAGACCAAGACTTAAAGCAGGATCAGCACTTGAAACTGAAAAAATGGCAGATTTCAGATTTGTTGCTTTCAGTCAAAATTTAAATGGTTTAAATCAGTACACATAAAAATCAGAAAAATACTCAAACTACAGTTCATGCTTGAGTTTACTCTAAAAAAATTAGCTATTTTTAAATTAATGTTATTATTTTAATTTCAGCTGTAGTTTGCCAATCATGGTATGAAACTGAACAGTGCTTTGGTACAAGCCCCCTCTTTGCTGGTATCCAGAGTACAAAATATCTTCTCTAACTGCCAGTATTACAAGCTACCACTGCTTTTTGCTGGGCAGAAACCTCTCTAAATAAAGCTTTGCCCTAAGCCCTAATGTAGGAACACAGAAGTCTCACAATCTCACTACCAGCACCCTTCTCAGTCAGAATAAATGCTGTACATTATGCAATTATAAACACTTTTTTTTTCTCTCTCTCTCTCTCTTTTCACTTCGTCAGGTTTTTTTTTTCCTTCAAAAGCAGCTGAGTGATTCTCTTACCATAGTGGTGATGAGCAAGAAAGCCCTGAAAAATGTCATGGGCCAAAGCCACAAGGATTTCATCAGACAGTACATGAATATTTTATGTTACTGCTCCAAAAGCCATCTGGAATAATGGCTACCCCAAACCTTAGTCCTCTTGCTTTCCCTTGTGGTTGGAGCTCATAATCTTGCAACAGCAAACTGTATTAACCCCCTAGCTCCACCAAAAAACAATGGAAAAAAAACCCAGAACAAACCAACTAAACAAAAAACAAAACAAAACCCAAAACCAAAACAAAACAAACAAAAACCCCAAAACACACACACACACAAAAAAGAAAAAAAACAAAAACAAAAAAACCACCCACCACCTTAAGAAAGCTAAGAGCTCAGCTGCTTGATCTTGCTTCTGGAGTTGATGTACACACTTGCTGAAGTGTACCACACAAACCACACAAGAGACAGATGACAAGAAGATCCAGAAACAAGAAACTAAGCATATTTGCCCTTAGAAACAAGGGAGAAAGTGTTAATCTTACTGAAATAGGATTCTTGCAGTACTGGCAAAGTTACTGTCAGGATAAATTACTTGCTTCAGCAAATAGCAAATACAGAAGCAGGCCTGCCAGGGTGCCAGACTAGCTCAAACAACCACCCCCCATCCAGCAAAGCATTTCTACATTTAGTTCCTATCTCACCACTTTTCTCCTGCTCCTATTTTTGCATCTGTGCTTTCCTCCCTCTCCCTTTTGCAGCTATATTCCAGATAATGGCAGGAATTCACAATTTAACATTAAAACCAAGATGGAACAAATGAAGGGGGGTTTTTTTGGATGTAACTTGATCAGAGAATCCTTTCTGAATGACACACAGGTATCACTGCTGGTATTGCATTTCCCCAAAAAATCTGAACGAAATAGTAGTTTAAAGGTATGTAATTTTTTATTATTCTGACACAATGAAACAGTTCCATAAGAACAAGTATTTTCAGTTCCCAGCATGCCCAAAAAGGTTAATTCCTATCTGTATTCCCTAAAAACTGGAATGAAGTTCTGCATTGCAACCATGGCACAGACAAAACTAAATGAAATCTTAAAAACTAAAAAAAATCAGCACAAGAAAAATGTGGTCTTCAAGATTCACCATGTATCTATTTATACTCTAATCCTACTACATGAATAAAAGTAAGCACTGGCTTTCAAATTATCACCATACTACATCTTCTCCCAACTCTGACAGAAACATATTCTATAAGAAACTGTATCAAACTAATAAAATCTCTTTTTTTTTTTAAGTAGACTCTGCAAGACCACAGTGCATTTTATTTATCTGTCCGCAGTTCTGAAAATCACTTCTAAACAGTACCCATTCTCTCACTGTGGAGAACACAGCATTATGTAATGACAATATTATAGCACCAAAGTTCACACAAAACTAATTTTTTTTCTATGATTTAAATACTGTCAAGATATTTAGAAATGCTTCTCTAAGGTCCTCTGCAGCATTCAGATACAAATATATTGGGGAAGGAAACTGAATAATATCAAAATAATCAGAAGAATATTCTGTACTAATTCCAATAGTAGTATTCTATTTTATACTAATTCTTACTAATCCTAGCCAATTAAGCTGCACATAATCCAAGTCCTGAAGGGACTAGAATGTGAGAAAATAATTTATCCAAATAATACTACGTAATTATATTTTTGTAAAATCTGGGATATAAATAGTAAAAAATTATATTTTGAGCCACTGAATCATCCTAATAAATTGCTCAAGAAGCTGGAAAAAGATGCCATAAAAACAAGATCATCAGAAAAATGCTTAAGTTATGAAAAAAAATCAATTATATGAATAAACATACCAAGAGCCAAATATTGTATTGTATCAGCAAACTACAGCATATGTTAAAATATGGCCCACAAAATGTACTGATGAAGCTTGCATTTTCAAAACATAATGGCATCTTAATAAAGACAGACACAACTTAGAAAGAGCTTCATCACAGCAGTCAAAAGAAATACAGTAGAAATTCATATTCATTAGGAAAATCAGCTGCGAAGAAACATAGTTGTGAAAAATAGTTGTGAAGAACAATGTGATGACAGAAAGAAGTAGGTTAGGCAAGCTCAGCCTAAGAAACATATTTTAAAAATACTTTCTGGTGGAAATCATAGAACACATTTTTGGTATGGGTTCACTTTCTAGCAGCAAATTCAATGCAACCATCAGTGTCACTAGCAAGAGACAGTGGCACATTTTAGGTATACCCATGAGAACTGCAGAGTTATGTATGCATTAAAAAAGCACATGTATCTTCCTAAGTAATTTACTGTAAAAATGTGTAATTACTATACACCTATATACTCACATTTTACCCACACACACAACTCCAATGAAAAATGGTAGTCAGGCCCACCAGAATGTGAATTATAATGACAACCACGTGCAAACAGAAGCTGTGAGTGTGAATCCATTCTGATGTCATTGTCATACTCATTCAGGGAGTCCAGAGCTCACTAACATTGAGGCAGAGCTCTCCACTGCCTCAATGAACTTTGAGAGAGAGCTTTGCTGAAATAAAAAACTAGACAGCAAAACTTATACTAGTTGACTAGTTGCAGTAAAGTCAGTACGATCCAGCAATTTCTTTACCATTTTTACCATATTTTTGCCACTTATCTAAAACTCTACCTTGAATGTTCAGTTTGACTACTCCAAAAAGGCTAATCTCTGTTTCAATAAAAAAGCAATCTACACAAAAGGAATACAAAGTTCTTCTTTCTGATGGGGCAAATTGGGAAAGATCCTGCTCACGTGGGAGATTTGCTCACCTATTAAGTGATGATTTTAGTTAAATCTTGTGGCTATATAACATTCAGACCCACTAAACTGTCTCTATGTGCACTCTGCCAGTCTTAATTTTGAAAGCAATTGTTGTTCCAAAGCACTGAGGGTAGGAGTACAAGTTTAAGACACCAACTGATCCAAAGCTGCATCACAAAGTGTAGAGGTGGAAAACAAAAGGGGTCGGGGACTGGTGAGAAAAATGTTCATTTTCATAGAAAAGGACTGACCCAAATACTGCCTTCTTTCTCTATGCTACTACCAGAAGTTTATTAACAGCAGAGGTCTTACATAGATAAGCAACGTTGGCATGGCTGTATGCTGGAGATTTAGGAACTTATTTCACCACTGATCTAATTTTATACCATAGTTCAAATGAAACGTGAAGAATAATCTTTAGAAGAGATTTTTGCATGGGGTGGCAGGTAATGGAAACTGCTCCTCTATGTCCACAGTGGCAGTTTGTAGCTGTGACCAGAGATTTGTTTTCTTCTTATAATAAAGCAAAAATAAAAAGTTTAAGAACAAAACCAAACCCTCCCAAAATGCCACCATACTGATTTGCCTGGAAGAGACAGGAAAAACAGTGCCACATAAGAGAAATAAAATTCCTAGGGTATAAGTGATCCTTGGTTAGTCACTCATTCTATTTATCCTGCTTAAAAGAGATGTAAAGATACAGTTTGACAACTTTTTTGGCTGCTTTATGACATGTTGAATTTCTGCTGGGGCAACATCAGTTATCTCTGAACACATACTTGTTCCTATTCTGATTATCTTCACAGAGATTTGACACAAGAGCTGTTGATTAAAAGAAGAATCTTCCTCTTCAGCTTGCAGATGTGGATATTGCTTTTACCTGACAACTTTTCAGTACCTTTTGTTAAATCCAGGAGGGAAAACAGAGGAGAGTTTTCAATTCAGATTTAAAAAAAATTCCTAGGCATGAGCAACTTCGCATGTTACATCCATGAGCTCTTCATCACATGGATGATTATTGTGTCTGTAAAGGGAACTCACCATGAACACAAACGTGTAAGGAGAAAGAAAGATGAAGAGAGCAGCATTCTGACAAGGCACAAAGTCCCAGCTGGATTAAATGCACTGTGCTATTTCCCACCCAGCTGAGGCTCTGACCAGAGGCAGAAAACTGCTGTATCTGTAATATTAAGGTACATAAGGGAGTGAAATACAGACTATTGGACATATGCAGTATTTCTTTAGATACACCAAATGCTCATGAAAAATACATGTGCCTACCAAGTGGCTCTGGACAATTACATAACCATATGTGTCCCTGATGTGCAATCTCTAAATACTTTTCCAAAAAAAAAAAAAAAACTTTCTCTTTCTGTCCCTGGCATTCATCACGTAAGCCTTGAACCAAGCCACTTAATCTTCATGAATTCAAGTGGAGCCAGACTGCACAAAATCAGCACTATTATTTTCTGTCAAAACCATAAAATCCTAACAGTCCAACTGCCCTGCAGTGAGCAGAGATGACATCTATTAGATCAGGGTGCTCAGTTGTAAGCATGCTATATCAGCATTTCTCATATATTTCTTTCTCCCACTGGAAAAATGATCAGCACTGTTCTGATAACTCTAATAGAATGCAGGGTGCAGAAAAAACATTAAACAAATCTGCAGTACAGAGCTATACTAGGATTCAGCTATGCTACAAACTGTGAGAATTTCTCCTGTGACTCCTTTCTCCTGTTTCAGAAATTCTGGATGACCAAGGCATTAGAGACAACTTAGAGATCAAATTTAAATTCTGCATAATCATCCTTATGGTCATATATGAACACAAATACTGAAATGGGTTACTACATGGACATCTGGCACTCCACTGCCAGAGTATTAGACCTACATTTTTATCTGTTACCTCTTACTCTTCTTGAACAGCAATTACAGCAATTGTAATTCTTCTTACAGCAAATTACAGCAACAGTTGCATATTACCAGCTTCACTGCTTTATCTATAGAACCAGTCATTTTTCAGTGCCAGGAAGACTCTGAAACCTATCAGAAGGAAGAAAAAGCCTTAACACATAGGAGGAATATAAGGTATGACTTCAGAAGTTGAGAGACTATTTAGATGAGGACAATTCTTCTTGGTTTTAACCCATTGGACTTGAAGGTAATGGCACCAGCTATAAAACTCATATGAAATGCTCTTGGTAAACTCCAAAACTGTTTGATGAGTTGGTATTTTCATAACAATAATAAATTTGCAGGGAAATAAATTAAAACTAAGCTTAGATGCTGTGCACTCATTTTCATCCCTCTTCTACTTTCAATCAGTTTTTCCTTAAAAAAAACGTGGATAACTGTGTAACTTATTGGGAAATTTGTTAGACCTGGCAGTATTACATATGTTTTTATCAGAAATTCTTCCATCTACCTACTGTCATTTAACTCAAATTACTAATAAGCCCTAATAACTTAGTATAATCAATTCCTCCTATAGACTCTTGCTGACATTCTGGATTTCTTCCACCACTTGCTCATTATTTTGCAATGCACTTTTTGGTATTTGTAGATTTATCCCAAAATGCAACTGGTGTGATCAGCTCCATTGGTGGGATTTACCTGACTGACCTGCAGCAACTGATCAAAACCATGGAAGTACTAAATGAGAAAATGGTTTCAGTTCTGCAACAGCTATAATTTTATGGTGTTCAGCCACAGGTTAATCACAGCCAATTGCACAGAACTGCTGATGTAGCAACAATACATATTAATAGGGTTACTATTTTTAATGCCTCTTTCCGAGGTGCTGCTAAGACCTGGCTTGTTGAGGTAGCTGGGGCACAGTCTATGCAAATTTGTGCTGACCTGGACCACACTGCCCTGCCATATAAAAATGTTTCACTCAGACAACCACAGAAGAAATAGGAAAACTCATCACTTGCTTTCTGAATACATGGAGTAGATACTTCTATCACCATCACTTCTACATGTGGAAGAGAACTTGCTTCTTGGTCAGCCTGGTTTCAGTGAGGCTGTGGCACATAGACACATGTAATCTACAAAGATTAGGCCATTAAGCCAGTGGCAGAACAAAGAGAACAGAAACAGAGAAATTTTCCATTTTCAGTATTAAAAATTAAGGGTATTCATTTCAGACTGATAATGTGAAAGCGTGGCTCAAAAAACATTCTGAATGTAGCCTTCAACAGAGCTTCAACGTGAGCATGGGCCATGACAAATGTAAATGAGCTGAACCAATTCAGAAGGTCTTTTTATTGAGCCAGGATTAGCGTGACTCCACAGAGGCCCAGAGTTGTGCACCCATCCCAGCCTGTAAGCTCACACTCTAAAGTTCTCCAAGAGTGCCAGCAAGTAAAGACACTGTCCAGGAGCACCTGTTATAAAGAACAAAGATCTTGAAGAGAAAAGGAGTCCAGGAAGGCTGGACATTCTTCAGGAAATAAATTTTAATGGCACAGGAACAGCCCATCCCCATGTGCCAAAAGACAAACTGGCAGGGAAGACAACCAGCATAGCTGAACAGCAAGCTTTGGAACTTCAGAAAAAAAAAAAAAGAATTTAAGAAGAAGAGGCAAGAAAAGGCAAGAGTTTGCAAGAAGAGGCAGGAAACTCAGGATGACTACAGAGACTTCATGAGGTTACACACAGAGAAAATTAGAAGGGACAAAACCCAACTAGAACTTAATTTGGCTACTGCCATAAAAATATGAAAAACAGTTTCTATAAATACATAAACAACAAAAGAAGGGTTTGGGAGACTCTCTATCCTTTACTGGATGCAGGGGGAAACAAAGTCACAAGATAAGGAACTTAATGCTGCTTTTGCATCCATCTTTAGTAGGAAGATCAATTGTCCTCAGAGCTGGAAGACAATGGCAGGGAGCAAAGTGAAACCACCATAATCCAAGGGGCAATGGCCAGCAACCTGCTGGTGATACTGGCAGCATTCTCTGTTGCTTCTAGTGAGAATAATTCTGTAATGCTCAGAAAAGGTCATTCTTACCATGATGATAAGTGTAAGAATTTTAGTTTTAACTTGAGTTCCATTAAACTTGCGTAAGAATCTAGTGTTATTTTCTGTTTGGAAATATGCTGTACCTTTCAGTACTTCATCTTTAAAAACAATCACCAGGTGATCTCCTGCTAGACATGCACACATCTATGGGGCTGTTGCCAACTTATTGCAAAAGTTCCATACCTTCTTGGTGATTTCTCATAGGCAACTGCTCCCAGCACTGACTCCTTCTTCTTCATAGCCCAGCTAACAAACTCCATCTCTCTTCACAGCACAGCCAACAAACTCCATCTCTCTCCTCACCCAGCTAACCCACCCTTTGTGGCACTCGTCTTCTTATTGGACACAGCTGTGCCCTGTTAAGGGCAGGCCTGTTCCTAATCTTTGGTGATTAGTACAGCTGCAACTCCTCAGGTGTGAGACTGCCTTCTGCACTGCCTTTATTTTCTTACATTCTGTCCCTCCACATGGGGCCAGAAAGGATCCACCCAAGGGTACTAAGGGAGCTGGTGGAAGAGCTCACTGACCCATTTTCAATCATTTACCCCCGTGTCCTGGCTCGCAAGGGTGGTCCCAATTGCTTGAAGGTCAGCCAATGTGATGCCCTTCTACAAAAAAGGCTGGAAGGAGGCTCCCAGAATCTACAGGCCTGTCAGCTTGGTGCCAGATCTGCTTAAGAGCCATCACATAGAACAGACATAATTGTTCCTGTACCTTGAAAGTGTGTAACTAAATAACTGACACTGGGTTTGTTCATCGTTATTAAATACCTTATCATGGATAATTTTGGAATAAAACATCTTCACTGCCAAAGTGAATATCTGATAATATCCACTTGTTCCAAATATTCTCTACTAATCTGAGATACACTTCTAGAAAAAAAAAACAACACCTGAAGTACAAGTATGGGGTGTTCTGTGTGTCTTTGCAACCAGCTGGGCATGGGTATGCCAATGTATATTCCCAAGTGAAAAAGCCAATTTAACATGATAAATTTGAATTCTATTACTAAATCTAGTACACTTTCATCAGTATTTATTTAAATTTATGAGTAGATGCAGTGTCAACATACCATGAAATGAAGGAACTACAAATTTCCAGCATGAATTACTTGATAAAAGGGTCTGCATTAGATGCAGAGTTCTTGAATAAAGCAGCAATGCTACAGTGGTTAATTACAAAGTTACTTAAAGGAAGAAAATCTGCAGTATTTTATAGTGTATTCGACTTGCAATTAGTTCCTAGCATGGCTAACACAGTATTAGCAAATATAATACAATTCATAGAGGACTGAAGGAAATGCTTTAATGTCTCTAAAAAAAATAGTTTAAGGCCAATTCCATATTGACCAGCAATTAGCAAACAGCAATTAGCTTGCTCTCAGTACTTTCCATCAGTGGATTGCAAGTGCAGTATAAAAGGGGCCTCTAATTATGCTTATTTTACTGATGAGGTGAAAGACGCATGGGGAGAAGTAATGCAGTCAGTGATATCTGACAGACTAATTGCAGCCTGAGTGGTATCACTCTGCCCCACTAATCTCAGGCAACACTAATGGCCCTTTCTCAGAGCAATTTTGACATAATTTTCCACATTTCCCTTTTTTTGAGGGGTTTTTTTTACAAGTGTAATCTAAAGACACTGTATCGGACACATTAACTTTTAATGACAGCCACAGGCAACTGCAATTTCCCTCAGTAAAATAAATGATTAATTAGTAAAACACAGTATGCAATATATGTCCAAAGTGACTTAGTCCTATTGCTAATTGTAGCAATTAGCTAAAACTCCATATCCTGCATGGTGTTTTGCAGAGCTCCAAAGGAAAAAAAGCATGGGCTGAATAATTTATATTCCAAATTACACAAACATATAGACAAAATATCTTAGTCTTCTAGATAAGCAACCAGTAAGGTCACTTCTGACAGACCCTTAAAAATACCTAAAAGTAGAATTATGCAGCTGATAAACTACATATTTCATAAAGAATACATGGAAAATATGACCTTTCTACAAGCCTAAAGATTTTCTTCTTATTATGGCACTCAGTAAAATTAATCTACAAGCTCAACAACTAAAGTTTGAACAAAACCCCATTATCACTGATGACATGGATTCCTTCCCAATACAACTGTACTTTTCCATTCTGTTTATTTCAGCATAAAGACCTTCTATTGCTAGGCACAAAGCCAAAGCCATACAAGTTTTGCTCATATGTATCTGCCTGAAGTGTTTGACCAAAGATTTTTAAAAAGGCAAAGCCCTTAAATGTCCCCTCCATTAGCCAGACTTCAACACTGCCTAAGCCAGCTATAACTCAAGCCATAAAAAAAGTTAACAGATGGAAATAATTTCATTCTCATCTGGAAGAGTACAGGAAAGCCAACATATTGCTTGGTTAAGAGTCGTTATATATTCATTATTGCTGATAGCAATGAGTGAGAAAGAAGCTGTAGTCTAGTTTTCAGAAGCCCATTGGCCAAACACAATCAATCGGTTGCCAGAAATATTATAAAACACAGCAAGTATAGAACATCAATTGTTCTATACTTTCCCCTCAAAATGGGGGAGAAAAAAAAAGACAGAGAATAACTGAATAAACATTCAGTGCAGAGAGACCTATCTCAAGTCAGAAGGTAAAGAATCAATTTCTTAGGACTGGATAAAGCTCCCAATTTCATCCATCCAATTCCTATTTTCTTGTCTTCTCTTTCAAATGAAAGGAGTTACTACTGACAAAACGTTCAGTACTTGAAAGACTTTGAGAAAATAAAAAAACCAAAAACCAAACAGTCAAAATAATCATACTAGATCTGGAGAGAAAAGGGAAACCACAAAATCATGGACAGGCTGCAAAACAGCTTGCACTGTTCGCTGTGCTGAAGTGGCTTTTATCCAGCTGCCCATGCTGAGTAATATGGGTAATTCTCTGGTAGTACTTTTTCATTAAATTATGCATCCCACAGGCCTTGGTTACACAATTTATCGGAGATTTGTCTGTCAGAAATGGAACATCCATGAGAAAAAGTTTCAGACAAGATTGAGAGAGATCTTACGGAGCACTTGGAAAATCACTGAGTTTCCTCACATGCCAGGGCCCCTCAGACTATCCAGCTTAGTTTAATGAGGTTCCCAAAACCCTGGGTAACAACCTGCCTTTGAGCCTTGCATGGCCCAACCCATAAAGAATTACTAGTACACATTTTCAAGGCTTTCTCACTGAAAGTGAAATGGTAATTAATTCTCTTAATTGAACGATCATTCATTAGCCTTTTTACTAAATAACATTCTCAATCTTGAAAGTTACTGCCATGTCTTCAATTTCCCTTTTCAAGAAAAGACTAATAACAAGCCTGTATGTCTGCAGCACAGTACAGCATATATTGTGTGCTGTTTTCCCATTCAGATTCTTCAATTACAAGCAACTGCAGCAAAATGTATATTTTACTAGCCAGAATTACATTTTGGCAGATCATAATTAAATAATTCCTTAGAAGCAGCGCTCAGTGCTTAAGAAGAAGGATTACATTGAATAACAGGGCTAATATTTTAACTCAATTAGCATGTTATTTTTCAATAAAGAGGTATACACTACCGTAACTCCTTCTTCTATGGGTAATATCAGCTATAAAATAGAAATAGTGCAACTTTTTTTTTTTGTGGTAACCCATATAATTTTCCCCATGACATTTGTACATTTTTTATATTTTTAAAGTGGATGAAAACATGTGACATCTGATTATTTTATAAATATATAATCTTATTTTACACTCTTGCAAGTATAGAATATTTCAATTCTATAAAAGACTGCCAGAGACTATGCTTTTCTACATCTAAAAATGCCTGAGCATTTCACAGTAAGGAAAGAATTTTTCTTTTATGTCTTTTGTTCTGTACTGTTTTGAGTTTGATTATAATATCGGCTGGGGCAGAAGTGATTCCTGGTTGAAAAAATTACACCTAGTTGCAATGGAAGTAAGGGATCTTCTCCATGGAAACTGTTTGCTAAGCATGCTCAGATGACTTATTTATCAGATTCCTCTACACAATATTTCAATTTTATGGGATTATATTTTCCTGTAATCTTTCACTAATAATTTAAAAGTGACATAAACATATAAATGTCTGAATATTTGAAGATAATCAAGTTGCGTCATTTAAATATAAATTTCTAACATATTTCAGGGTCATGTCCTTGCTTGTTCAAAGCGGCAACTCAGGTTCTTTCTTTCAAGGTAAATTACAGCACATATGGATATCCTAAAGTAGGTTTAGGAAAAGAGCCATTTTGATTTCATAGGGCAAGACAAAAAGAAAACTACAGAGACACACTGTGCTATAGCCAGTTGGGGAGATGAAAATTATAAAGTACAAAGGAACAAACAAGTAAAACACTGAATGATTAGGATGAAAAAAATAAGATCAATGAGTTACATAAGGAGGTATTAGTAAGTGGGCATGAAATTCCACTGAGTCACATGAAATACCTTATATTCCTTTTGTGGACATCACCTGGTAAATGTTTTTAAAGATGAAGTACTGAAAGGTACAGCATATTTCCAAACAGAAAATAACACTAGATTCGTACACAAGTTCGATGGAACTCTTAACTTAAAACTAAAATTCTTACACTTATCATCATGGTAAGAATGACCTTTTCTGAGCATTACAGAAATATTCACACTAAAAAGGCTGCCTATATCACCACCTGAATGTTAGAACTGCTATGTCATATAATTTCATAAGTCTTATTTACTTCCAGATAAAATGAAGTTACAAATCCTTTAAATTCACTCTATATACACTCACATTCTATAAAAAAATCAACTAATGGGGAATTAATTATTTCAATTCTGGATTCAGTAACTCAAAAGGGGATTATGGATCCATACAGTACAGATCAAGCTCCTAGTGAAACTGGAAAGCCTGGGGCTTGCCAATGAGCAAAAACCATGCTGTTTAGGAGGACTATTTGCAAACTGCCATGGCTAAACCTTTGACAAATCTTTTCAGATAGGACAACAGTTCAATTAGATACAGATGACCTAGAAGTGAGCAGTAAAACCCCCCAATTTATTTTCAGTCTTTTTTATATGAAGCTTCAACAGGATAAATTCTGTTTTCATCTTCAGGAAAAAAGTTAACAATGATGTAGTCACATATTGGAATGGTTACCCAGAGATGATATGGAGACCCCATTAAGGCACCAAAAGTTTAAGTGGACAAGGATTTGAGCAACCTCTCCTGAGTTGGCCTTGCTTTGAGTAGAGAAGGTAGACCTCCAGAGAGCCCTCTGCACATAAATTATTCTGTAATTATATGAACTACATAGACAGAAACAAACAAACAAAAAAACCACCTTCTTGAAGATCAAAACAAAATGCAAACTGCAATTCTCTAACAATGAAGATGAAAGTTCACAGCATATACCAGAGTAAAGGCTCCACAGCTGGAAAGTATTAAAAAAAAAAAACAAATAATTTAATTTCTCTAAAATTCTAAAGACAAACAGAAAAGTTTCAAAGCAACACCAGCAGTCCATAGGGAAAGCAGGAGAATATAACAGGACGAGACAAACCAGGACTCTTGAAATTGTTCAGAGCGGCCCAGTGAATGGCCTAAAAAATCTGATTTCAGCCATCATTTACAAACTCAAGCTGGCTGAGTTAGAGTACTAAGTCTAGTATTGTTACTTAAAAGATTTTTTTTGTTTCCTCCGCATTTCTCCTCTAAATTAATTCCATGTGACTTCATAATGGAAAACAACTGTAGCAAGAAAACTGAAAAGCTCTAAAATGCTGAAAGAAAACAATAAAATGTATTTTGACCAGAAGCAGTTGGCCTCCCCTGTCCCCTTTTTAGCAAAAATTAATAAAAAGCTTTACATTATGGACACCAAGACGGCAGGATCATTTAAATTCTGCTCAAGTATAAACTTTCTGACCTTCACCATGTTGAGGCATGACTGTTTATACTTCAGCATCAATTCCATGTATTCAAGACATATTAAAATACATTAAGTCCATAAACTTTACTGACCCTTTTCTGCTGCTTAGTTCATTAATGCCGAAATATATTAATCTAACAAATAAGTGGGTGATTACCTCTTGAAGAACCCTCTTCATTTTCAGAAGCAATGTCTTGACAGCCGTGCAGTCTTGGAGCATCAGTCTGAAGGGCAGAGACTCAATGCCTCCACCTTCTTCGGGCCCAGGGAATGGCCACTCCACAGATGGGCTGCCAGCCAGCTGGCTGACACGGGGGTACCTGGCTTCTCCTTGCTCCACCTCCTTCGACAGCTTCAAGGATAGATTCCTTGTGAGAGAAAACAGAAAGGTCAACACTAAAATATGAAAAAGAACTAATAATTTGGGGGTGGTAATTCCTCTGAGCTTAAAGACATACATTTGCTTTTCGAGCCCACTACTGTGAACGGCCTTTATAACATACTTGTAGCCATATGGCGCTAGCAATAAAATACACATCTATAAAAGGACCATATTCTACAGGAATTAAAACCATGTTCTAGCTCATGCCCTACAAAAGAAAGTAATTTTCTTAAAACAAAACACCCTATGGGCAAAACTTCTACAGGTCTATTATATTTCAGTTGAGCTTTACAAAAAAATGAATCTGTCATGCACTTTCAGAAGCTAAATCAAATCACAATCTTCCATGTGCTTTACATAGAACTCAGAAAGAAAAGAAAACTGAAAAAAAAATAAAACACTCCCTTCTGGGCTGGCCCAGTGACACAAGATGAACCTGCTATTGTATAAAATGGAATATGGAATTTAATTAATCTGCACTCACTCTTAGGTTTAGTTACAACTAAAGCTATATAAGCAGAACATGAAACAAAAGAACCAGTAAGTTTTGGGTGAGAATCCATTAAAGACACAGAAAGATTTTGATGGACTTTAAAGGTAATCAAAGACCATTATTTTCCTGCTTACACACTATCTTCCTTTAATATCAGAACAAGTAATCTAATAATTTTTCCCATGATGAAGAGAGTCATACTAAATTAACTCAGTACAAATTAAGATGCAAGCACATAAGCAGTGAAGAAAATCACAATTATTATTCATTTAAAATATTGTTCCAGTTTTCCATTCCATTTGAATTTTTATGCAACACAAAACTGATTCTGCCATAGTTTGGAAGGACAAAGGACATTGTCCCACATAAGATTTCCCTTAGCTTTGGTTTCATAGGATCTACAGACAAAACCAGATTCATGCAATTTCTTAAGACAACTCCCACTATCATACTAAAAAAACCTGGAAATTAGGATACTATATCTTTTATGGATGGTTCATTATTATATTTTGAAAGCTATGTAATATGCAGTAAAAAAAAATATGTTTGATCAAGCAATGTACCACAGAGATCACACACACAGACAGATCCTCATGTTGGCCAATGGAACTAAAATTTCAGGCTCTTCAAGACTCATAAAACAACAAAAATTAGTCTGTTTTAATTTTAAAATTCACTGAAACATCTTTGAGTGGAATATCTTGCATCCTTTAAAATAAAAAATGAGGTGGATGGTAAAGTTGCTTTTGATTGAAGGATATTAAACCACTGCTGTTTTACAGCCTTTAAACCAGACCCAGGTGTAAATCACACAAAGAAAAAACAACTTATGAAACTGAAGTATCATAACATAGACCACTTTTAAAGGTTTATAAAAGAAGCCTATTCAAACTATTGGAATCTACACTTGGATAAGATATATGTATCCAGAAAAGCACATTATTTAAATTAAGATGAAACAACAAGGTTCTCTTTCTTCCCCACCCAGCACCTGCAGACTAGAAGATGGATTATTCCTTATAATATTCTGTACATTCACTTCGTAAGTCCCACTGCAGTTTCCTCATATTCCTCTACAGGCATTCTATGTGGGTCCCATCCCAGCCCTGAGAAAGGATCAATTTAACATGTACTGTCTCCCAGGAGGAGTCTTTTACTGCCCATCATCAGAGAGAAGACCCTGGTATCAGCAGCCGTGCCCTGCTCTCCTTTTAGGAGAAAATGAGTGGTATTCTTGGAAAACTATCCTCCCTTCTGGAAGAGATACATTGTTTATGTATAAGCTATAAATGTACTGGAAATATAGCAATTCTGAATTTCAAACAAAGACAATATTTTCAGTTACTTCAGTGGGTTTCACATTGCTACCACACTGCTCAACACACAAAACTACCATCTTTTCAAACACAGAATCTTGCACTAAAGTATGAAGAGCACTGTAATAACATATTACCACTCACAGTCTTAAGAGTTTAAAATCTGACTCAACTGTTTCTTGAAAATGGTGACTCAGAGTTTGATGGTACACAGAGACCATTCAGATTAAACAGTCCTTTCTGGTAGTTCAGAGGTACTTGAACTGATCTGTGACAGAAAAACTCTGCACTCTCTGATACAACTCATTCTACTTGCTGCAGAAAAAAAGAAGCTCATTTAAGCTTCATTCCAGAAAAGGTATTCCATCAAGTTCACTATTAACAGAATCTAGGTGGTCTGTTATATTATTATTACAGTAATCCACTGCAGTTCATCTCAAAGCAGCAATAAACATTTAGAAAGGGAAAAAAACACAAAACAACCCAATTCTTCCTAAATTAGAAGTTTCACTTTATTAGTAAGGCATCTCAGCCTCTGAAGTTGCAGTAGGGCTGGTTCCTTGACTGGCAGTGCAGGAGCTCCTTACAGATGGCCAGACACCTCGACCTTCCTAACATGCATTTATTTTCATAAAAACATTTCACTGCCAAATATTATCTATGACAAACTTGTTAAGCCCTTGGAAAAAAGCCTCAAAAGGTCTATTTTAATGACCAAAGCAATGTATCTCCTGTAAGTAACTACATTAACTACATAATAATATCAACATAGAGTATTTCAGAAAGGCAATTTGGCCACTATTAAATACATGGCTATGGCCAGAGCTCTAAATTCACCTCCCATACGCTCAGGCTAAGTTCCTACTTCAACAAAACCACATCTGAAAATGTTCTGAGCACTGCAAGTCAGTTTCAAAACACTTCTGAAGTGGCTCAAACCAACCCCGTTACCACTCTTCCCACTGATTCCCTGGCATGGTTTGGTTGCCACTACAGGTATACTGGATGGTTCCACTCCATTCTGGAGGATATCAGTGGTGCAGATGTGCACTGAAGTACCATCCCATAGTGAGGTCACCTCAAATCCCTGAGCACTGCAATGGAGCCGTGAATGGTAACAGAGAAAAGGACACAACTTTAGTAGAATTACTGCCACCATAAGGTCAGAAAATCCACAGAAACCATGTTACAACTCTGTAAATATTAAATACACTGAAAACTTGTGCAACTCAACAGTACTTCGTACTTTGGTCCTGCTGGCTTGTTTCTTATATATCTGGACATATCCACTGAGCACCACAAATCTACTCCCTCATTTCTAATTGATACAAAGAATTAGAAGCTACAATATCCAGAGTCAGTAAAATGGTAATGCCATTAAGGCAGATTTCTATTTCAAAAGCAGTCTTTATTGAAATAGTATGCTAGCATTAAAATAATCAATCAGTGGCTTTCAGCATTTAATAGCCTCCATCAATCCAATGTAACCACATGTTAACTGACTAAGAGACACAGTTGTGCAGATCCTTTGAAAGCTCCTTTTCCCTAAGAAGCTAGAACAAAACTGATTTTCCCTTACTAAAGAATTCTTATAGTGTTTTATAAAAAAAATTAGGAAAAAAGGGAAAGGAGAGGAAAAAGGAAACGAAAAAAGAAAAGAAAAAGAAAGGGGTCCCAAAGACATGGATTTGCAGCTTGAGCTTGTTTAAGTCATTCTTCCCTTCTTACTGATCCTCAGATCAATGATTTGAAGAGCTTATGGTAATTTGAACTTCACTTACATAAAGATCCCCAGATTATGTGGACTTTAATCTTCTTAGTTTTCATCAGCAGTGCTCAAGATGTTGCTAAATCAGAATTAGCCTAAACTAATACAATTGGTTCCCCTGAGTCTGCATCTCTTGATATCAGCTTAACAGAGGAGAACCCATGTAACACTGTTGGCATCAGGAAGGCTCTGAAAGCCAAGCAAAAGACCCCAGACTCTATCAGAAGAGCTGAACACACTTTCTTTCTTCCCTCAGGGCTTATCTTCTAAAGCAGGGTCTTAGAAAAAGCCTTAAATCTCTCATTGGCAGTGTTTAAGTGTGCAGCTGTGTGTGTAAATATTCACAAATAAAGATACCATGTATATACACACATGTATTTTTTATAGCTCTGTGTGTATATGTATATCTGTAGTTGTATAAGTCATACATATACTTATATATAAACACATAAAAATTTGGTCTGGGTAAATTTTCCAAAAAAACAAGTAGCTCTTATTAGTCCTTAGCTTGGCCCATCCTTTTACAGTAGAAGAAAGATGTTTTTAGTTTCCTACAGAGGTTATGTCCTGAAATCCTATTTCATATTTGTTGTGGTTTGTTCGATGTTTGTTCAGTTTTCCCCCTGTTGATGTGTTAGTGGTTCTGCCCAAGTTCCAGTTCTTGTCAATTACAGTGCCCCTCCCACGTTTCCATAGTTCCCCCAATGTATCCTGTTTGTCTCCCTCCCCTGGCCGCCTGCCCATCACCCGGCACCCCTGCCCCTTTTTCCAGAAGCTTCTGGCCGGGGTGTTGGGTGATTGGCTCAGGGGCCAAGGCCCCACCCGCAACCATCTCCCATTGGCTGTTTATGGTTGTCAGTCTTCAATGTATCTTTTGTACCCCTCTTCTGATTTGTTGTTCCTGGCTCCACCCATTCCCTATAAAACCTGAGGCATTTCCCTGCCTCAGGGCTCAGACTTCAGCTCCCCAACCTGGCACTATCCCTTCCAATAAAACCTTCTTCCCCACGAAGATCTGAGTCGCCCTTTCTTCCACGCCTGCAGCTTTGGAGTATTTTCACCTGCGTCCGACTGCCCTCAAGCCTAACATCGCTTGGGCACAGGGCCTGGACTTCGAGTCTGGGCAGTGCCCTATTGGCTGGAGACCGGCTGGACTTCTCTCCTAGCCTGGGCTTTTCACTCATTTTCTGGCCGCTGCTCCACATATTAATCTAGAAAGCCTTAAATCCATATTTCTCTCATCCAGAATTTTCTTTTTCCTAACAGTAAATAGGCTTTCGTCCTTCAGAGAATTAACTACTTACTATTTTGATAAATATCCCTCAGCTGGACCATGTAAGATATGTAAGAACAACTGCTTCTGCTTTTTAGATGAAAAGTTGCCTACCTCAAATACTTCCAAAATTCAGTTTGAAGCACTCTGTGGCTTTCCTAAAATGAAGTACATTACCTGTGAAAACCTACTTTAATCCCATACTGAATCTTAATTTCTGAGTAATCTCCTACTAAAATCATCTAGTAAAGAGACATGTTCTATCCCAAACAATTTCTACTGAAATACAGGGACGTATTTTGGAAAAAAAACAAAGGCCCCTCATCACATTTAGCAGAATTAAGGCAAAGACTTTAAAAAGCATGTTCCTAAATATTACAATGAATGTATAAAATAATGTCCTGCTTGGTGCCTGAATGTTCTCAAGATGTAGTCAGGGAGGATTAAAAAAATTGGCAAAATCCTCACTCAATTCTGAAAACAGAGTCTTTGCAATAGCAAGGTAAAAAGCTAACAACTTAAACACTTGGCTAATTACCTGTATTAGCTTTCTTTGGCACCAAAATTTCTACCTCTCTGTCTCACACAATTTCTCAAAATTGCTTCTGTTCTAACAGAAACTGCTTCAGAAATTGTAGGGATAAGATCTTGCAATCTTGTACATCAGTGTGTCATAAGGTACATGGTGTTTGACATTTTACAGCTTTTAGAGCTGTGGATCCTCTGTTGATGCTATGATTTTTCAAGGTCAGCCTTTCAGAGAAATAATGTCCAGTATCTGTCACTATCAAACTCTCCACCCACACACAAGTGTGCACACAAACTCTAATGGCCAGTGCTACTCTAAGTTAAGAGACTGTCAACCTTTTCCATTAAAACTACTTTTCTTTCCAAGGTTTATATCACAGTCATAAAGATATACTTTGGCTAGAACATGGTGATGAACAATACAGATCAAATTTTATTTAAAAAACATTTTAAAATTTTCTAAAAGCCCTCCATCTTCCAGCTGCTGGTAAAGTACTGCTCTTAAGGGCCTGTCAAGCATTTCTCTCCTTTCTCTAAACTCCACTGGAGTTAAGAGCTCTGTTTATATCCCCTGATACAGCACACAACACTTCAAACTTCAGCCCTTTTCTTCCTCCTGGAACCCATTAGGAAAACTTAAATGTAAAAAAATAAAATAAGATAATGTAATGAATAATCAGATAATCTTCAAAAAATAGCTATTTGGAAAAGATCAGCAGGGCTTTTTCGCTTTCAAATATTAAGAGTGTAGTAATAAGTAAAGCAACAAAGACAAACCAGCAAAAGTAAATTAGGCTGGCTTGGCACTGAGACTTTGGTAGCTTCAGTCTTTTTAAATTCCTCCCCACCTCCTGAAAAAAACAAGTCAGTAGGAGCTCATTCTTGAAACCATTTTACAACTACTAATTTACACCTTGTCTCTGCTTAGGAAATAAAGAAAAAATAAGTTTTGCCTATTCCTGTCCATGGCAGGGGAGTTGGAACTAGATGATCTTTAAGCTCTCTGCCAACCTGTGATTCTTTTATTTGGACAAAGGATACATCTCCTTGCAGACACTGAAGTGTTTGTAAACACGACACAATTCTGACTGGATGCTGCCTCAGTGCAGACTAAAGCTGAAGACACTTGGTGCTCTTTCCGAGTCTCACTCCAAATGCACTCCACACAATGGGATCAACTCAGCTGAACTGGGACTAGAACCACAACATTCTGATCTAATCTATTAACAACAGGCATTGAAACATATCCAGAAAACTAGATACTATTGGGAGAAATGGGAAAAAATGAGGGGCAAATCTGTTTTGTCACTGTCACCTTCTAGATCAGAACAACATTTCTCTTCACCTTTGCTCTAAACACTTCAGTCTTTCCTTTAGAAAATGTGCAGATGCAACATAAAACATTAAAGCTTTTACTAAGTTAAAAAAAAATCCTGTAAAATCACAATGGATACTGGATTTGATGACTGCCTTCCAAGAAGCACAAATGGTACACTCCTTTCATTCAGTTACCAAACTAGGTTTCATTACTTGAAGACAAACTGTCAAATGCTTCCTATTACAGGTAGTATTTTTTGCTATCAAAACTTTATGAAATCCTGATCAAAATTATGTGCATTTTAAATGAAAGAAGAAAAAGGCAAGCAATTTGCTGTGCTCAATAAGAAGGTACTGAACTGTTAGTATAAGCTTTAGTGGGAAGATTGGTATGCTAACAGGAAAGGTTATGTTTGCTTAGTGCTAAGTAGAATTCACAGATATGGGCAAGACAGACAAAGATGGACTTCCAGTGAGACCAGAAAATTAAGTGGAAAATTCATATACTTCATAAAGGAGACAAGCCACTCACTTCAAGACCTGTCTGAATTGGTGTTTAAGTACCTGGGAAGCACCTAATCATAGTATTACTGCCTAACCGAAGATATTATCTTTTGATGAGCTATTAAGCATTAAAAACACTTCTGTGGAGCAAGCAAGCAATTCATTATAGTTTGTGTTGGCCAAGAGGTTCATCTGAGATGCATAACAGATTTTAAAAAGGTACAATTAATATTTACTAAAATACCTTCAGCATTCTGTCCTCTTTCCCTTGATCCCAAACTCTGCCTGTCTTCCCCTCATCAGGTGACTCAGGAAACTCTTCCTGGATTGGATTCACTCACAAAAATGTCTAAGTTTCTGCCAGGGCTTAAAACCAGATACAGACATCTGAAGAATTATCCTACAGCCACATACATTGCTCCATTAGCAAAAATGCCCAGGCCTACAGGAATAGATGGCAGAGACTCAGAGAAAGAAAAAAATGTCAGAGGAGCTGAGCAGTTAAGGGATGTCCTATACAACAATTAGGTATTTAAAACTGTGTGGGTGTTCAGGAAAGTCCAACTAGTAACTCTAAAATTTAGCATTAACTCTATATTTTCATATAGTGAAATATAAAGTCAGTAACAGAACATTATCTCCAAAATACTCACTAACTACAAACACAGCTTTCAAGAGTGACGATACCTTTTAATACTCTTCCATGGAATCAACACAATGGGCTTCTATTTTGGTGAAGATATATGATGAAACCAATGTATTCTTTCTCCCTTCCCTCTAGCAGTTTTACAATAAGGAGTAGAAAACTGTTGCATCTAAATTCAGAGGATACCATCCATCTATGGTATGTAGCAAACTTTATAAATGTGTCAGGAAGAAACTGCAACTTTAAAACCCACCCTTTTTCATTATCACATACAACAGTGGGAACCTAATGTTAAAATTAAAAGAGCTTCTATGTTAAATTCTCTTTTCTCACCAATAAGTGAAAGCATGTAATGGTTTCAGGAACATAATTTATAAAGAAATCCAGACCATGTATGTAACTGCCTATTCATTCTTGAAGATATCTATCTACAAGCTGGTTTTTTCAAGGTTATATTGTGTTCTTCTTTAAAGTTTTGGAGAACATTAGGGAAGTGTGAGCCACACAAAAGTAACAAAACAACACAAGAATTCCAGCACCAGTGCTAGTTTATTGCTTCAGTGAAAACAGCTGACACTCCATCATCTTGAAATACAAGAGCCTGAGAGCTTCACAAGCACAAAGATTTCTGAGGAACCACTCACCTTCCAAAGGCTCAAAATCTCTCCTCCTCTCCTGAACACTGCACAGCTCCAGACACCAACTTACAAAAACTGCCCCCAGCACAAACAGAGACCAATAACTCAAGAAAAATGCCCAGCTACATACAGGGATAAAAGCCTACATTGTGAGATCCTTATGTTGTTTCCTTGGGAGTGTCCTCTCAAGCAACCAGAGGGCTTAAATTAACACAGAATGGTTTCACTTACAAGGCAGGTGCTTGCAATGTCTGCACTTGGAACCTCATTAGTGAAATTAAAGCCTTGCTTTAATTTAAGCACATGCTCAATTTTTTAAACAAAGGCATTAGAGACCAAACAAAAAGAAAGCAATAAACTAATTAATGTGTAAATTACCCTAATTGTTTTGTTCGCACATGACGTTATCAAACACTAAGTGCCACAGCAGAAACATGTTATTTTATCATCGGGTGAAATTAGCCTGCCTACAGGAGATTTCCTTGACGTTGCCAGTATGGTCCTTCAGTGTTTTTATTTTTGATTGTAAATAACTCATTAAAAATAATCAGAATATTTAATTTCATTTGACTAGAGCACTGCAGTAGTGCTTCCATACTGCTCTTTTACAGAAGAAAACATTTCTTGTACCTTCTCTCCCCCATAATGTGGCCTGCTGTGAAAAAGAAAATCTAATGAATTGTCAAACTGAGGCCAGAGACAAATGAAAAAGACAATGGTTTTTGGTTTGGTTGACAAGCTCAAATCTCTGAATCACACTGAAAATATCTCTAAATATTTATTTGTACACCAGCACAGAGGAGGAAATAAGCATGCTAAAACTTCAATACTAGCTCAGCTCTTCATGCTTGCAGTATTTTTGTTCTGATGCAACACTGCTTGACAGATAAGTGCCTACAAACCATGTCCCATCAGAAGCCTCATTCTTTCTGCCTCCTGTCTCTCTTCACTTTGAGGGCATCAGGTCTACTGCCTTTTAACACTGAGTTTTGAGGCTGTCACATTAAAATTCAATGCTTATTTCAGCTGTTGACTCTCTGGCTGCTACATTCTCTAGTTTGGGGACTCTGAATTACCTGAATATATGGGGTTACTGCAGCAGCTTCTAGTTTACAGAGCCAGTTTGCAGTTTAAGGCTGAGAATAACATGAAGAGCAATATTGTGCAAAACCAAGCAAGTTTAGAAAAGCTGCATCTCACTGAAAACATACAACCCATTATTTGAGTTGGATGTCTGATGTCTTAATCCTTTTACACTGCACATTTTTAAATTTTTAACAGTAAATGACAGTTATATTTAGAATACAATTTCTCTTAATTTAACATTACTGCAATAACTTGTGCCATTAATTTATTAAAGCTTGCAACAAATATGATAATGAAAAAACACACTTGTAAAAGTTGCTGTAAGGAAGTTATTAAAAATTTAGTATGATTATTAATTTATAATAGAATTTGTAGCATTTCTTCTGTGAAAACCTAAATGTACATTACATAATAGCATAATTAATTTTTTTAGTTACTGATTTTGGCAGGAGAGCAGCCCTAATAATTACTGGAGTGTATGTTAAGACTTGCTGCCTGTAGTTCAACTTAGACTGAGATTAAAACTGGACCTGCCAACTCATTTATTTTCAAGGCACCTCACAGTATGACTCCAGCTTTTGGAATAAATTCCATTTTTAAAAATAAAATGCACAAAATGTCAATTTCTGGCCCACACTCTTGCCAGATACAGCATGACATTTTGATCTAAGCTCACCCTATAGATTTTGGATGCAGAAGACAAAGCATTTAAAAGCTACACCTGTGCACATAGAGACACTGTACAATCTTTGAGGTTGCATACTGCTTGACTTATGAGTCTGAACCTTTTGTGGCAAGGCCAGTCTCTGCCTGTGCTTTCAGGGACCAGAGATCCATCAGCCACTTGGATTGGCATGCATACTACTGGCCAGGCTGCTCTGCCCTCAATCTAACACAGCAAACCTGAGGAACAAGCTAGGATGTGAGCGTATTAAAAGGAAATATGTTGTAAAACTACACATTGGACACAGACAGATAAGAAAAGAAGAGCCACAACTCATGGTCAAGTGGTAAAGGAAAGACGAACAAGATAGTTGCCAGCTACTACCTGAATATAGCTTTTGCTTTATTTATATGACTTGAGTCACTTTTTCTTTTGTTGTGGATGAGGTTTTTTTTGGTGTGGTTTTTTGTTTTTTGGGGTTTTTTTGGTTTTTTGTGGTTTGTTTTTTTATTTTGGGGTTCTTGGTTTGGTTTTTTTTTTGTTTTTTTTTTTTTTTTTTAAGGAAAAAAACACATCAGCTTTGAACACACAATAAAACTTTTTGAGGAGAACTGTGAAATCATAGATAGAATTGGGCTATAAGGAATGATTAGAAGTCATCTCCTCCAATCCCCTTGCAACATGCAGGAATATCTTCAACTAGATGAGGTTGCTCAGAGCCCCATTCAGCCTGACCTTGAATGTTTCCATTCAAGAGATGGGACATCCACCACCTCTCTAGGCAGCTGTTCCAGTGCCTCACCACCCTTATTCTAAGACACTTCTATCTTGCATTATACCTTGTCCTATCACAACAAAAAGTTGTGATCCTGCTAAAAAAGTCTGTCCCACCTTTATAACAGGAACTCTTGATGTTACGAAAAATAGATAAATGTTATGGTTTGATACCGGCACAATGCTAGTGCTTTTATGAGAATACTTTCTTTTTGGTTTTTGCTGTGAGATGTGACTAGGAATACGTAAAGCAGGCTTTTACTTAGAAATAAAAAAAAATTATTAACTAAACTACAAGGGAAAGGGGAAAAAAGAAACACACAAGGAAAATGAAAACTTCATAAATACAATTCTTCTTTCTCACTAAATTTTTAATACATCTATCTTTCAGATCACTAACTCTCAGTCTATCACTACTTTTTAGATAATCAATTCTCAGTTAATCAAGGAGTGAGGAGTCTCTCTTGTGCTACAGGCTTCTCTAGGAAACACAGTTGAGACTTCCTGTGTTTCCTGTCACATGTGGCACTGCTTGGAGATCATTTGCTATCGTGACATCTTCTTTCTATGCTTAATGCTCTCACTACTGCTTATGGACCACAGCTGCTTCTAGGGTTTTCTTTTTAAGGGTGCTTTGTTTAGTTCTAAAAAACGAGCACAGTCTCTCACTTTCAGGACACTTGTCTCTTCTAAATTTCACTCTTTGGGGCTGAGGGGGTCTTAAGAACAGAGATCTTCTTTTCTACTGAAGATTGAGGGCACTAACTACTTTCTTCACTTGTTGTCTCTGTTCACGCACTCTTTCACATAACATCACTGCACTCTCTTGGCTTTAAGCTATTGCTTCTCTTTAGATGCAGTTTCTGGGTCACAGGAAAAATGGTTCTGTCTATGGCTATACAAGCAAAGTCTAGATAAAGGCTACTCTATCACCTCTTCTTACTTAAGATTCTTCTCTACTTCTCTCGTGGCTCATTTCTTCTTATCTCATCTCTATCTTGCTTTTCATTCAGCTCTAGGAGGATTAGCATTTGTAAGGTTTCTATCATCTAAGAAAAGGGTTAAAAATCTGAGGCTCCGTCTGTCTAGAACTCTCACGGCTGCTTAGCTGGGCACCTTCTTGCTGCACTTTGTTTTCTCCTTCTCGGCCGGCCACTATTAAATTTCAAGGTGGCACAAGCACAGGCACAGGCTCTCTCTCTGTCTCTCTTGGGGGTGGCTGCTCGATGCTTCTCAGTGCTCTTCTACTCTTCTATCTTGCAGGGGCTTTCACTTTGTTTCTGTCCAGGCCCCGGCCTACCTCACCCGGCCGCATGGCTGCCCCTGGGCCTACCTCACCCGGCCGCATGGCTGCCCCTGGGCCTACCTCATCCGGCCCCATGGCTGCCCCTGGGCCTACCTCACCCGGCCCCATGGCTGCCCCTGGGCCTACCTCACCCGGCCCCATGGCTGCCCCTGGGCCTACCTCACCCGGCCCCATGGCTGCCCCTGCCCCGCCCAGCCCGCAGCCGGGCAGGGCAGCTCTGAACCTTTCCCTGACCAGAACCCAAGAGAGCCTCCCAGGGGAGAGCCCTGCTTTAACCCCGTGTGCTCAGAAACAGATCCAATGTCCCAATGGCCACATTAGGTGCCAATATTAAAATCTGAGCATCCACTGGCCTAACCACAGCATCCCAGAAAACATATTTCTTGTCAAACCACCACATTAAACCAGTAGCATTCACTTAAAAACACAGTTGTTAGGCCCCCAAAATCCAAATGTCATGTCTTTTAGTCTGCATCAAATCAGTTATAAAGATTTTTACCATGTAACTTAAAGTTCTTCTTACTGGTTGTAACAGCAAGTTGATGGAAAGTGTGATCAAATCTTCAGACAGGAAAGAGGGGACTGAAGTCCTATGGAATGCAGAATGTACATTTTTAGTCACTTCTTTGAGTGGCCAGGAATTATTCATTTTCCTCTGAGGCAATATTGAAGAGTAGGGATATCTGTCCTTGAAATCTTTTATTCCATCTCACTTGGTTGGTCTGCTACGGTACCTACATCCTGCTACGGTACCTGCATCTCCCACACTTAACACCTGGCAGCAACCTCCCAAAACTGCAAAGGAGCTGTTCCCACAAAGCAAGGAGATTCCCTCTTTACACACATCCCCAACAAGCCTCCAGCTTTCCCCTGAAGGGTTCTGTGCAGGCAGCACAATAAAGTGACATAATTAAGCACAATCAAACTACACTGACAACAGGGAGATTGACCATCAGCAGTGAGGGTTTCAACAGAACTCCAAGCATAATCCATAAGCTTTTCTCCATCCCAACAGGAGTAATGTCCATCTTTTGCTGAAATGCATTTTCAGCTTGGCCAGAGTCATATAGCAAAACACAAAGTTTGCTAGCAAAACCTAGCAGCAGAGAATTAAATAAATAAGCTTCCCCTTAGAGACATTTTTATTAGTTCTAGAAGCAGCATTTTGAAATTTCAGTGTCATTTTTCAGACTAAATGAACCCTGATGGGTTGAAGCCGGCATTTCTTCTACACAACATCATTTATCAAGTTGTTTTTTTTTTCTTCATTTTCAAGAACAAGTGCAATGTTGGAAAAAGACAAAGAAACAGAAATGCCTAGATCAGAGCACAGATTAAGCAAAAATCTCTTCTAAATTACTAAATCCTGTAATATTACTAATTACTTTTAAAAAACAGAAAATGCAGTAAGAAATAATTAACCTAATGCAGATTGTTCTCTCCTGAATAAAGGCTGTCACTAGAATAACTCAGAGATGAGTGAAGCAAGTAATTTAAATGCAGGCAAAAGCCATAAGTTAGATAACTAACACTTTTATCCATGTGCCAGAAAACAGAAATAAAATAGTCCAAGCCTACTGGACCTCTGATTGGCATTTTTAAAACTCTCAGTGAAAAGTAGGATATCTTTATTCTTCCTCCTCAGGATAAGCTAGTGGAGTTTTTGACATGCAAAACTTGCATGGTACAAGCCATGTTCTCTTGCAATAATGAAGAGGAGAGAAAATGTGGAAACATAAAGCTGATGCAACAGGAATATTAACTTCATTTTTAAAACAAATGAAGTGAGGATAACCAAAGAAGTAATTGCAATTCTCACGCCTTTAAGTGAAAGAGTAGACTTTGCCTTTTCCAAACTGTGATCAGCTCACTACCAACAGGGAGGAACCCTGTGGATCCTACAAGGACAATTACACAAAAGAATAAATGATCATCCCTTCAGAACATGAGCCAGAAAATTCACTTGCATATTTACTGCAGACATTGCAGTATCAATATAACTATTGAGGCAGCCACTGAAACAAATAAAAGTTGCAAGGAAGAAAGTTTTAGATGGTGTATTTTTATTAGCCTCTATCACTCTTTGTTTTCATCCTGCTTGGCTGACTGAGACAATCAGTAATGTTATTTGCGTAGACAACATTTTTCCCCACAGCATCATCTCAAACAACAGGCTGAGCATTCTGTTCTTAATTACTTTATTTTCAATTGTTTGTGTGCTACAAGATTTTTAGAAAAAAAAAAGAAGTCTACCATTTTAATTGGCTTTAAACTCCACTACATCAACACTCAGTGGGAAATTACAGTTGTAAATGGCAAGGAATAACAGAAGTGATAAAATAGCAATTCCACACCTTCACTGATATGCTTACACCTGTCTCTTTGTATCTATCTTCATCAATGAAAACTGCGGAAGTTTGGAAAATACACACATTCTCTTTATTCAAAAAACTCCAGGAATTTAACCAACTAAATCAAACCACAAGTGTTTTTGTTTATAGCCCATAAGATTATCAATAGAGAGAGGTGCAAAATGAGTATTAGAGATGTCTGGTAGCTGGAAGTTCTGTCATTTTCTGAGTATCTGTACATGCTCCCTCTTTTATTCTTGATATTGACAGCAAAAACAATGAAAGCCCTGGATAAGTGCACTGCTTATTTCAGACATGTAAGTTAAAAGACATAAACCTATTTGCCACTGAAATACAAATTTCTCTTTCTAAACTATGAAAAATCTCTTCAAGTTTTTAAACAGCACAGTGTCCAGTTTAAAAGAAGAAATTTAGAAGCATCAATTACAAATAACACCTGGGGCTACTGCTCTTATATGAGAAATATTTGGAATCTTACTAACATAACATAGGCAAGGATTCTACTTTGTATCACTGCTTAAGTTGGCCCATTTTATCATCACACTAAACTACTCCTTGAATATGAAAAGAAAGTACAGAGCTTCTCATTAGCCCTACTGGCTAGAGAGGCAGCAATTTTAAGGCAGTCCTACATCCAAATGCTGGTAATAACACATAAAATATCTCTTGCGAAGTTTTTAGAGAGGAAGAAAAATAATGTAGAGTGAACATGTAAGGAGGTACTGTTGAAGGACATCCTCTTCCCAGCCTGGGGGACACTATTTCACCTATGTTCCTGCAGTCTATCTCTGTGCATGTTACAGCTAAGAGTGAGATCAAAAGCAATTTCATATTCTGCTGACGCATTTCAGAACTTATCACACTATCTGTGCAACTTCTGCTGTGGTCTCTCCTGACTTTCTCCACTAAATTTCAAATTTCAACATCTAAGTGGAAAAAAAGTCAATTTTCAGGTAACCTGCTGTCAGTACTTGAGCGACAAAGCAAAGTTTAAAAAGGGAGCTTTTCAAAAAGTCTTCTACTAAAAACCTGAAGAGTAGGGGCAGCTCTTGCACTGGGATCTGTAGAACAGGTCAGCTTGGTCAAGTGCTGCTCAATCATTTACCCTGGTGCTAAAGGCACAAGAGACATGGCAATGCCAAAGCCAATGCTGCACAACATCACAACCAGAAGTGTATTTTGCCTCCCTCTATTTCATGGTAGTAGAAATCAGGATGAAGTTTTAGATACATACGAGAAGGAGCTCCATGTAGCAGGATGCTGGTCTCTACCTGATGTGACAAAGGCTACTGCTGATGAAGGGGACATTCTAGATGAAAAAACAACTTTCACTTATGAAAGTGAAAGGTGTGAATGTTATCCAAAATATCTCACTGGATTTTCTTGGATTTACTGCATGAGGTAATTAATGCTGTTTCTTGACTGGTCCAAGATTCCTGGCATAGGTGCACAAACTGCACTTAGGTAGGGGAGAGTGGGAGGAAGCTCTCAGCCACAGAATCAATGCAGGGGCTCAGGTGAAAACAGGCAAAACAAGTGAAAAAGGACATATAATCAAAAATACTCCCTTCTTCAAGGACTTGTGTGTGAAAGCAGAGGGTATAAAAGAAAAATTAGCACTTCATTTTGTGCTGCTAATCCCCCAAACTATCCTTCCAAACATATTCCAGTAATGCCAGACAGATGGCAAAGAGTGATTTCAGTGGCTCCAGGTGAAGACACCTAGCTAAAAGCCTTATTATTCTTTTCCTTGATTCTACCAAAGACATTCAAGAACAATTTTCCTTGCTACTGTTTTCTAACATTTCTTTATACTTCCCCCATTGCACATGCTTGCAAGAGACAACTCCTCGCAAATGGGCAAAGAGGTTCCTGCATTGCAACTCATTTGGGCAATACAGTAATAAGAAAATATAAATACTGTTTGAAGATCTAAATGACAATTTTGCCCTGCTCTTTAGGGAGGGCTGCTTGGAAGCAAAGAAGGGCAAAAAAGAGTATTTTTTGCTGCCTGAATGCAAAAAAACAGGAAATCCTACTTCTGTTCTGGATATTCTTTCCAAACTTTTATAGCTCAGTTTTAAAAAATCTTACCAAGTATCAAAGCCCAAGAGCCACACCAATTACCAATCCACTGCTCATCACTGTTTCCTAGTAGCAGTAATGATTGGAAAGACAAATAAACATCAAACAGGCATTTCATAAGGAAGTGAAGCTAAAATAAAACCTTTACTGAAGCACTAGTAAATAAATAAATACAATATGAACCAGTTTTAGAAGAGAAAAATCAATAACTGAGTATGAAATTTACAGTAAGAGCAATTTGACACAGAGAATGACAGCTCTGAAGAGCAACAGAAAGAAAGTGTAAACATTGGCAGTTATCTGGAGTACCCAGTGATGAGAGGCAAGTCATATAACACTCACTTCTGTGCCTTACTTTATCACCGAGGACAATCCAAAATCCAGGAAGAGGGAATGACAACCCAGTTTTACAAACCTACCCTGGTCCCACAGTCAAAGTGACTGTCAAAAAGTGTGATGTAAGCGACAGGACAAAGGAGACTAAATATAGGTATTTTAAGCTCCACTTCAGTCCTGCATCACCTGTGATATTATACAGCTCCAAGCAGACTGACTAAGAACTACAAGGTAAGCATTCAGCTGCAGGCAAGCCCTGACTGACAGCCAAGAATCATTGTCACCCACACACAGATGAAAATCTCAGGCATAGATTATGTTTTTCATCAAAACTGACTTAAGCAGGGCTGTATTTGAACCCCAACTGGCACCCCTCACCAGTGGGATAGGGGAGATAATCAAAGAGCCTAAGTGAAAAAAACCTTGTGGGCTGAGCTAAACACAGTTTAATGGGTAAAGCAAGAACTGTACACACAAGCAAAGCAAAACAAAGCAAGGAATTCGTTCGTTGCTTCCCATGGGCAAGCAGGTGTTCAGCCATTCCCAGGAGAGCAGGGCTCCATCACGTGTAATGGTGACTTGGGAAGCAAAACACCATCAGGTCAAACACCTCCACTTCCTCCTTCTTCCCCCTGGTGTATATGCTGAGCAGATGCCTCAGCATGGTCTGGGACATCCCGTTGGTCAGCTGGGGTCACCTGTCCTGGCTATGTCCCCCCTTCCAGCTCCTAGGGCACCCTCACCCCCTCACACCCTTCCCAGCACAAATCCAAACATAGCCCCAAAGCACCAAGCAAGAAAAAAATAACTCTACCCCAGCCAAAACCAGCCAAGAACTTCTCTATCAGATCTCAAAATAAAAACCAAAGCATTTCAGTGAGTAACAAGTTAATCTGTAAAAACTGTTTAACAAATACAAGGGGAGACTTTAACTGGCATTTTAATACCTTTTCATTAACAAAAAGAAAAAAAAAACGAAAAGAAATCCTGATGAGATCATGAAAGTCAGCACTAATTTATCCAGATTTATTACTTTTATGAAACCATCACTCTCAGATTTATCTGATTTCACTACACGTTCTAGAGAGGTTACAAAACATATTAGCTTTAGTCTAGAAAACAAAATTAAAAACAGACGTAAAATTTGGCATGACTGGTTCCTTCTCTAGTATTCCCTTGCTGTAATTTTTTCAAATTACAGCCATGACATTAATCTTCTAAGTATAGTATTTTTAGCTCATAGCTAGAAATATTCAGTCCTTTCTTAAAATTTATTTTATTTAAATACCCTCCTACATAGTAGAAATAAAATGGTGGAATACATGTTACACATCATTCTTGCACATGGGGCAAAATTGGGCAGAAGTAGCTGCTCAGCTGAGGAGAATATTTTTAATATAGAAGTAATATGGAGAAAGAAGAGAAGAAATAGATATATAACACAAAATATGCTGAGTAGAAAGGGACTCACAAGGATCATCCAGTGCAATGCCTGGGTTTGCATAAGACCATCCCCAGTAATAATCTCAGAAATTTCAAACATTACCTAATTGCTGCTGCAATTCTAATTGGATGATCAGTAAAATATTTTAATCAGATGAAGAAGGTAAAGGAAGATTCTGTGCCATACAGTGTTCCTTGGCAGACCTGACATTTACACCTATCCATTTACATCCTTGTAGGAAAAGTGCATAAAAGCAATAGATAAATCAAGTCAATCTATACAATCTCATTCAGAATAAAATCCAACTATTTATTTCACTTAATGTGGAAATCATTTCTAACCATTAATGCTTTCATAAAGAGTTCAGTCTCCACTGTCAGAAAAATTTAAAGCCCAGAGGGAACTTGGGAAGCATAAACAGGATTAAGATTTCTTGTTGCTTTTTATAAAACGCATTTCATACCCTGGGATGAAAAATCTTCGTGTATGAAAGTTCCCATAAGCCTTTTCCATGCAGATGCTTTTCTTTTATATCTCAAAGCACAAATACAGTATAAATAGCAATGACAGAGTTTCAGCCTTCATGATGTTAGCTTATAAAATAAATATTAAAGATCGCATAAAGGGACACTTCCCATTATAATAATGTACAGCAGACAGAGGGCTTTGGTTCACTCCCTATGGAAAATGTGCCAAACATGCTCTTCTGTATAAAGTACATAGCTGAAAAATTCAAATTGTGGAACCTTTGTTCTCCTGCATTTAAATTGCCTTCTTAGTATTGTGTGCCAGAAGGGCTTGTTATGCCAACAGGAATGCAGTTGAGGGAAAAGGAAACAGCAGGAAGTCAGATGTGAATTTGGTGTTACTCTAAGATGTATAGAATACGTTAAAATAAAAAAATCAGTAAGACAAAGAATGAAGTAAGCTACTGCTGCAGCTACCAGATGTGGCAGGTATCTCGGAAACTGAGACAAGTTTGGCAAAGCTGCTGCAATTCTTCCAAAGTGAGGATGATGGGGCAATGGCCAGGCTTACCTGCTGGCAAAACACAAGAACTGGCTTCCTCATAGTGAACTCCTTGCCTCCCTCAGTAACACCCCATGAACAGACACCTTTATGTCAACAATTTTCCACAGAACACATTCTGAGACACCTCAGTTCTCCAAAAATCTGCCATGCTGGCTGCACTTAAAACACTGACATAAATCTTTCAATGTAGTTCAGCTCTGTGTCAGTTTTATCAGTCAGGACAATATTATCTTTGTATGCTTTCTGGATGACATGTGAACCACTTTTAAATACAGAACACCTGAAATAGAAAAATTAAACACTAGATTTTCTTTTATTGCTCAGTTGTTAACAGCAGCTGTTTAATTCTACTAAAATGAACTCATTTTTCACTGTAAAAGCAAGCATGCCAATTAGTACTGCAAACAAACAGTTGGAGCTAACTTTTTAGAGGCTCTTTTTCATTGGAAATGTTAAAAACAAGTTTTCAGTACTGAATCAGAAGAACCACACATTGAAAAGTTCAAGGCAACCCATGAATGGAGTCTGCTATGTCCTGTTATCCTTATTGCTCCGGTGATATGGAAACAGCAACTTAAATGTGTGATCTGAGTTTCTGCTCTGGACTAGAGTAAAGCCATTACTGAAAAGCCAAAGTAAGGAACCCCCTTCAGAGCTTGAAATTCTTTGCATAGCTTTTTTTTCTGCTTGTTGCAGAAAGCGAGACTGTGTTTTCTTTCCTTGACAAAACTGTTGGTATATTCTAAATGGAAAGCTCTCTCCTTGATAGTACATTTTTAGTGGTTGTTTGCACTTTCAGTCTAAATGCTAGTCAGTGGCATGGGCTATACTTCTACAGCATCTAAACGCTATCAAAAACACAGACACAGATGAACAAGAAGAGTTTAGCTCTAGCAGCGTGAATTTTGCTGCTCTCGGTTTCATGACCCTCAGGAGTGTTGGAAATTAATATATTTTACCCCTTAATCAGAGACAGGCCATTCCATGGCTCATCACTACCAAGCCTGGTTTTATCCCCTTTATATTTAAAGGGGGAAGGGTTTTATACCCTTCCCCCTTCAAATCTTGTTTCAGTCTATTTCAGTAAGCCCTGTTAACTCTTAGATGAAGATTATTTTGCCCCTTTGAGACAGGGGTACCCTGTTTCTTGCCAGCAGGCCTGGTGTCATGTAGACCAACCCACAAGTAAAGAACCCAAAATTCTCCTGGTGACAGCAGTCACAAAGCCTGTTAATGGTCAGTGGGGTCTGCCTGCTCCTTCCTACATGACTCACTGCAGCTGGTAGGACAGAGGCTTTACTGCTTGTGCTCCTTACCTCTTAACCTGTCATCCCAAGGCCTTGGTATTTCTTTTGATTGCCCTTGGACTTCTTACTGCAATTTCATCACAATGTGTGATGCTACAAGAATAAAAGCAATAAGGATCCATTTCTATCACATATCAGGAAAGGTAATGTTCTGAGACTTGTGGAAAAATAAGAAAGTGAACATTTACTCAAACACAGACAAAATGACATAGTACAACAATAAATCCCAGAGAAAAGAGACAGAAGTTACTTTTTATGACTGCAGGTGTTTGAACTACATTTTGCCTATACAGGAGTTTATGTAAATGGAAGAGCACAGTGCATGTAAACTCTGCAGTCCAAAACCTTTTATTAATGGGTGAGAATGTGAAAAGCTCAATTCAGTGCAGGACAAGATAATGAAAGAAAACCAGAAAGGAAGGCCTAATCAATGAAGTCCATGCCATAGTAATAGCAGCTCTCTTCAGGACTATGGTACTAGTTTGTGGTAGGAAAAAAATTCTTTTAAAAAAAAAAATGTTTTTCTACATGGGTGAATGGGCCTGAAAACATTCCAATGAGAAGTTTGGATTTGTGTGCTTTTAATAAACAAACAATAACAACAGCTTCAAAATTATTACTTTTTTTTCCTCTGTAAAGTAAATTGTGTCTTTTTCTTCACAGGAGATATTAGACAGTGATTTGAAAGAGAGCATGGCAGAATGTAGCTGAACAATGCCCAACGAGTGGTGGCAAATCAGTTGCATCCTATTTACCATTCTGAGCCTTCTGAAGAAGAAATTATTAAGATGAATTTGTGCCAGGGAAGCGGTCAATCCTTAGCCTTATCTTTCCAAGTTTAAAATCCATTTCTAGGCTTAGTTCCTTAGTTTTGGATTAATCACATCTGCTTTCAAGTATTTTTGTGGTTTTATTTCTTTTACCTTTGGTTCCTTCCTCTTTATCAAAGCTACATTGTCTACTTTCATTAATGCTCTTTTGATTTCTTCTTTCATTTTGTTTCCTCATCTCCACCTCATAAAACATAGCATTTTCTCTTACATTGCCAAACTTTTGCCAAGAAAAACATGCCATCACAGAAATTTGTTAACTTGTTCAGACATGCTATCAGGTCTCTGAAATTTTCCTAGGATTGACTGAATCTGTTATACTTGGTGACTTGGCAACATTTAATTTTACCTTGTACTGCTGTTCTTCTCATACCCAAAGTTTTCACCTTTAAAGTCTACAGATACCTTTCAATTCGACCTTGAAGCCTCTTCTTTTATTACTGCATTCATTCTAGACTGTATCAAAACCCCTGCTCTGCATCTTAATATGCTTTGGTTGCATACATATGGTATCTTTGGTTCCTTGCTTCAACTTCCGCACATGCTTTGCTACTCCAAAATTTACCAGAAATCTACATTATTTAAATATAACTTCATGACTTAGTATGCCATTTATTACTCTGCCTTTTCTTCCTAGTATATATGTATGAAATTATCAGTGTAGGGGGAAAAAGCCTCCCTTATGCCTGAAAAGGCCCAAAATGTGACAGTGGAATAACTGACCAACACCTTCCTCCTACCTCCTAATTACCTGCAGAGATAACCTGTACCTTGCCTTCTACCAAACTCCCCTTACCAAAGGCTTCTCTGAAGACCTTTGTTTTCCAAGATGACAGCCTTGCAACTCAGCACTGCAGAGCTCTACCACTCAGAAGGAAGCACCTCAAGCAATATGAGAGTACTGCATAGATTATCTGGATGCATTCTGCAAACTGGCAATAAATGAGTCCCATAAACTTCAAATTGTCTGGGGACAACAAGTACCAGCAGGATTTTGTCACAGCACCATAAGAGGCTGAGGGAATGAGGCCATATCATATAGTGTTAGGCAAAACAATTCTGGTGAAACACCTCCTGTCTCAAAATTTCTTGAACAGAGAAGGGGACAGCAGAAACTGTGGCAAAGAAAACCTGCAGCTCCTTGAAGATCCCAATGCTATGCTTCTTTCTGATGACAGCTTGCATGTTACCAGACCACTGGTCTGCAGTGCAATGAACATCTTGCTGTGCTGGGTTCCACAGTTACTCTGTCAGGTTCCATAATTACTGATGTGCCATGCTGCATTATCTTAATGTTATGTTCTGTGCACTGGTTAAGAGGCACAGAGCTCAAAATGTGTGCCCAGGAAACTCACTCGTTAGGGATTATCAGCACAATCTGTTCCCTATCTGTCACCAGTCAAGAGACAGGGCTTTCAGACAGGCAGACAATTAGTTTTGTCTATGTAAAGTGGCTGATCAAAGTCTATGATGTACAAAGCCTAGGATGTAGGCCATGTATTTATTTTCTGTAAAGCATTCACCTCAGCTAAAACGGTTGTGTACCCTTGTGAAGCTGGAGAATGCTTATGTGAGCAAATTAAACATGGTATGAATTGCCATTCATTCAGCACACCTAGGTAAAGTGTGTAATTTTACCAAGTTTTAGAAAAGGCTGTTTGTTTATTTATTTTAAATACCAGTGATAGCGGGGAGAAGTTGCTTTCTTTTGTTTTCTATGAACAGGAGAAAAAGTAGGTTCAAACATTGATTCTCTCCTTACCAACCTATTTATAGCAAATAGAAAAGGTTTACTAGCCACTGCCACTGAGAATAGTATTCAGCTACAGAAAATTCATTACACTACATCTCACAGGGAAAATCAATTAACCCAGGAAGGGTCTCATACTCATCAGTTTTGATGTGAAGTGCCTCACAGTGCAGCTACTGCTTTTTTCTTTTTTTGGCAGATCCCTCTGCTAGTTTCTTAAATGGACCTTTCTACAATGAAAAGAAATTAAACAACAAGAAGCATAAAGCAAGTTGTATCAGCAATTTGTGAGAACATAGCACTGGAAAGTTACTTGAGAATCAATATTACAAAAGCAGGTTTCAGTTATTCAGCTGCTTATCAGGAAGCAAAGGAATTTGAACTGCATTGCCTGACATTTTTTTGGACTCATGTCTGTGTGACAACTAAAACCCTCGAAAAAGCCATCTTAGTGCCCACCTAATTTAGAGTGATTTTTTTTCATTGTCTTAGTCAAACAATATGAATTAAACCAAATGGCAGAAGCACAGTTCACTTTTGCTTTAAAAAAATCTTCATGCAAATGATGATATAAAGCCAAATGTTTCACAGTTAGAAATTTAGGGCCGTGTATCATTTTATTGGCACAGTAAAAGGCTACAGCCATATTAACATCTCTGCGTATAAAGTGTCAATTTGCCTTTTAATGTCCATCCTCCTCTATTGAGAGCCATGAAAATCAGTTTTTTGCTGGTTTTGAACAATTGCTAACTTTCTTTGGCTCAAAAACTTTTATATACTTCCTTTCTCACCCACATCTGGGGCCAGCCATAAAACGTAAAGCAGATAAAGAGTGGAGCACTTGAAGGGTTATGGAGGATATTTATTTCCCCATCTCCATGTTCACTTCTGTGCCCTCACACTTCATTTGTTTGCCATTAATAAGGCACGATGAGGGTCAAAAGATGGTTTAGTAAAACTGAACAGCATAACAACAACTGTCTCAAATGTCTGCAGCACAAAGAAGGAAGAGAAGAGCTCATATTGCTTTCAAACTCAGCTCTTGATATCCAGAGCGAACGCTCTCTTCTTTTGTTGTACGGTGAGGAAAGTGAGGACACCATCAGCTCCATGGAGTGTCCTACAGCCTCAAGGTCCACTCCTGGCAGATAAGTACTCACCAGAAGTCAATTTATACTCCTTACCCCTTCATCTGCCAAGAGAGATTTCAGCCAGACCTCTGGTAAAGCCCTGTCTTTCTGCTCCCAAGCCCAACGTTATGGATCAAAGAGGTTTCACCTGATGCGAAGGTACAGGATGTACGGCGCAGCTTTTGAGTCTGGCACTTCAGGAAAGCCTCCAGAGCTACTGGGGAACATCTCAGCCCCCCAACCCTTCCAACAATAACTGAGCCCCTTGTAGAGCTGACGAGCCACGGGGTAAATGAGACTTGGATAGCAATGATCCTAAGAGGAATGGTATTGGAAGAGACCGATACCACAGGCAGTAATGCGATAATCTACTGTGCAGAAGGCACCATACTACAATTCCTGTGTGATCAACTAAAAAGGTCAGAAAATGTAATGCTAAAATTATACAGTAATTTTCAGTTACTATTAGTAAAATTATTGCTTTAGGAAAGTACCTATGAAACAACCGTTCAAAGAAATGATAAAAAATGATGGCTTTGCAAAGCTGGAATCACTCTGCTCCATCTGCCCTGGGGTGAATTAAAAGAGAACACATTTCACATTCCAAGTTTGAAGTATTAACAGCCTGGAAAGCACCATATGGATTTTGGCATTCCCCAGTTAAAAAAAAAAAAAAATTAAAATATCGACTATGAATTGTTAAAAAGACAGACTGAGGGGTTTTTTCCTTATTGTGAAAATGTAGGTCTACGTGACTGAAAATGTTTAAAAATAATAGAAGTTGTCACATGCCACAGTGACAAATCTTCCAAAACCCATCAAATTTTTCTGTTGCCTTTTGTTAAACTTCTGCAAGTACTAGAGTACTTGAACAGAAAAAGGCAATTGCAAAGTAAATTCTGCTTGGTTTTGGTATTTGGTGTGTAAGTAATCTTGTCAATAAAAGACAATTAGATACGTTTGTCCTTAGAATCCACTTTGGTTGAGCTTCAAAATACGAAATGCACCAACATGATGCAGATAGAGACTGAATACTAAGAGCTAAAACCCTCAAGAACAGAATCAAAACTTATAATTATAATTAAAGCAGTGTAATAAAAAAAGAAATGACAATTTACATTTGTGAATTAAATTCTCTTCTCTAAGTAGCAAGAAAAATGTAAAACTTGTTGCAGGAAGCAATATTCAAATGGATAATTCTACTTTTTTTCTTTTTACCCCCTAAAAAAAACCCGAAAAGCCTAAAGCTAGGAGCACACACAATTTTTGTTCCTTAAAACATCTCTTAAAGCAGTGAAATACAGTAAACATGATTTGAAGCAATTCCTGAAATATATTGTTAAGGATGCTATTGTATGCTGCAATCAATTAGAGTACAGGATAGAAAAGACACTTTGCTTCATTATCATTGTTTATTATTTATGGCAAAAGAAAATTAAATTTGGAAGAAAACCAGTATCAAGCAGGCTGAACATGGCAAATATACATAACAAAGAATGTAAATAGGAGCAAAATCTTTATTCTACGAGAAATAACAACATTCATGATGAAAATGGTAAACTCTGGTGTCATTTGCATGTTTTTGTTTTGGTGTTCTGCAGCAAATGACACTTCTTCAGACATAAACTGCCTTTTAAAAATAAAACAGAGGAGAATTTTAAATGCAAATTTTTTACATCTCAGCACAAAAACATCCTTCATTAGAGATGGCACTGGCATCAGAAATGATAATTATACCATTGCTTGTTTCTGCAGCTTAAGGAGTTCAGAATTTCTTGGAGCTGTTTAGCACTTCACAGCACTGATATCAGGCTGCCTAACTTTTCATGGAAGGAGATTAAGCACCAGGCACAGTGTCTCATTCTAAGGATTGTCACAGACTATCAGAGAATGGTTTGGATTGGAAGGGAACCTTAAAGATCATTTAGTTCCAAACCTCAGCCATGGGCAGGGACATCTCCCACTAGACCAGGCTGCTCAGAGCCCCATCCAACCTGGCCTTGAGCACATCCAGGGATGGACCATTCACAGCTTCTCTGGGCAACCTGCTTCAGTGTCTCAGCATCCTCACAGCAAAGACTTTCTTCCTGATATCTAACCTCAACCTACCCTGTGCCAGTTAAAGGGATTCACCCTTGAACCCCTACAGACCCTTGTGAAATGCCTTTCTGGCTGTCCTGTAAGCCCTGTTAGGTACTGAAAGGCTGCTCTCAGGTCTCCCTGTAGCCTTATCTTCTCCCAGCTCACTCAGCCTGTCTGCAGGGGAGGCTCTAATAGGTAATAATATGAAATAATTTACAAATATAAAATTAAAAATATAAACTGACCCATTCATTCCCATTCATTACAGATTAAATTACTGGCATCCTGATGCCTTTCCAACAGTATGTGTTCTCTACTGCTAGTTTTCCTTACCCTGAGACAGCACATCTGCCCAGCAAAACGAATACCACAAAAGTTGTTCCTATTCATTTTGCTTCCCAACAATTCTGCTCATCTAGAAGAAGCATGATCAAATACAGCTTTGAAAATGCAATATGGTATATGCTGCCTATGATAGCTAACTAGACTGTGAAAAATGAGCTGAACGTGAGGGGTGGAAAAAAGCTAAAGTGTAGTTTTCTTCTTCTTAGAATGAAATTAAGTAACCTTTTAGAGCTAGCTATTAAAATGGCAATATAACACAAAAAATATCTCATTTTGAATTCCAACTTGCAAGGCCCATTTCTAATGTAAACCACCAGTATTACTATCTCTCAAAAAGGGTGAACTTCAAAAATGTAAGCTGATACATTATTTTTTCATCCTGTTCTTTTTTTTTTCCCCAAAAGAAAGAAAAAAAGACTGGAAATAAGACAGCCACTAGGTCTTGTAAATAACCTGCTCATACTTGCCTAAATTGACTGCTTTGTTCAGGGACATATCTTTTGTTTGGAAGTGATGTAAAGAAAAATTGGATTCTTTTCCTCATAATGGCTGTGGAGTCAACCTTTATCTAGTGGTATATATCAGAGAGATTAAGAAATTAAGAAAAATGCTTAAATTAATTTACAATTCGAGCTACTATTATATGTAGCATGCAATGTGCGGAATTTCAGATAACATTGACATAAAGGTGCAGAAGACAAAAACAGGAAATATTACTTAGTAGGAATAGTCTGACTCTCTTATTTTGTTTTCTTGACTTCTACCTGCATCACTACACCTCTTATCTGATAGTTTTATTCATTTTAGACATCTTAAAATCAAAGCATTACACACCTAAATAAAGTAAGGACAGTTCGCCAAAGAATTACAGGCAATCAGCTACTGAAATTATTACCCCTTCCAAGCCTTTAATCCATGGATGCTATCATCAACATATGTATTAAAATTACTTCAGGTATATTATGAAAAGTTCCTTTAAGGAGCTAAGACCACATAAAATATGAAAACTAAAGAGACAGCCAAGTTTTAAATGTAGCCACTGTCACCACAAAGACAGAACCAATTCTTTCCACCAAAATACAAGTCTGATGACATGAAATCTGGGTTTCACCTACACACTACAGAAAAGAAATTGGACTTGGTCAGACACAATTTTTTAAAGGATTATTCTGCTTTCATATGCATGTGACTGAATGCAACCTCAATGACAACATCTCTACCAGCCTCTGAGGTTCAACTGTCCAGGCTGTGGTAATGTTTTCAGCTTTTTTATAAATACAATCTGAAGCACTCTTCCCTTGTGACCTGCCAATTCAAAGTGCAGCTCTTCAGATTCTCATTTGTACCAAAAGATTTCCCAAAGTGAATGAAATTTGATGCAAAGAGGGAAATCTTTCTTCAAATACAGATGTTCTTTATATTCTTCCTTCTCAGAAGAGCAGATGCAGAAGCAAAATAGCATAAATTATGATTGACCTCAGCAGGAATAATTTATGCTCCTCAGACACTTTATGTGCTTGGCCAAGAGGGAGCTGTCTGGCTGTATGAATTTTTACACATCTTTAGCTAATTTACAGATCTGGTGTAGAACTCAAGGACATTATAAATATTTGTGGATATATAAATATATCTTCATCCTCTAAAGAACTTATGGTTCATAAACCAATTAATATATTACAATGATCCACAAATTATCCCCTTCAACAGAAACACTCTTCATTTTATTGAAATAAAAAATATAGGAGAGGGCAGATGAAGGAGTTTTTTCATGGTATGACATGTGCCTCTTTGCAGCAGGAGGAAAGCCACATGATGACCCTTTCTAAGGCACACCAAAGAATTTGTAACCACTACAGTCAAATACTGGAAACCAGAGTGGGGGCATGCATTACTTGTGATCCACTGCAATTATCAGAAAGTTAATATCTACTTGGAGGTCTCCATCTTTTTATGGCACTAGAGCCTACATTTTCAACCTCTTAACTTCCAGAAACTAATTTACTTTTTACAACCACTAACATGTCCTTCTTAACAATTACCATTATGTCACTTTATAAACAATAGGGGACATCTTGAAAAACAGGGCAGACCTCACATGGCTTAATTAGCTAAACTCCATTAATTTTCATTTGAAGAGGCTGGTCTGCAGTACTAGAAAATTTGGACATTAACTTCAAAACACAGCATGACGATTAACAACCATTCTTGATACAGGTATGCTGCTACAAAAGAATTTGCCCACAGATGGCAAACTGCATTTGCTGCCATCTCCTTGCAGAGAGTCCTATAATCTGCCAATTACAGGAATATTCTCGAAAGGAGCCAAACTCAGCACTAAACGGTAACAAAAAGAATTTAAATGCGCACAGTGAATATATTCCCTAGTTTTAGAGCCTCAGCCTCTCTCCCCTTTATATTTTTAAATTATTTATGCTCTATTTATTCTACTTAAGAGCTTACAAAGAAAAACTGCAATGATAAGAATACAGCAAGTAATACATAACTAAAAAGAAAATAAGCATATTTATTTTCTTTTGCAGGGTTGACAAGTATTATTTGTAATTGTTTCAGGTTAAAGAATTTCAGAAAAAAATACTTTAAGATCCCTCATTAAAAACACTGAAAAAAAATCCCAGAAACAGTTGAAATTTTGTTGAGTCTGCTGCTGGCAATGCTTGTTCAAAATGTGCAAATCAGTATTATTTCCATCAATTTTACCAATTCAGTTTTAGCAGTTTCACAGATGTTTCCTTACTCCTTCACTGGCTGAACTGTGCAGCAGAATCCACCAGTGTTGCAGAAAAAGGAAACAGTTAATTTCAAACAGAATTTTATCAGATGAGACGAGTGGGAAAGTATCATACAAACAACACCTCTATCACCATATTAGATTAGTAGGGTAATGGAATGACAGCCTACATTCACTCGGTAGTCGCAATATAATTACACAGCACACTCGCACGATCCCACCAAGGGCCACATTACTGAAGCCAAGGTTATTATAAGAAATAGCAGCATGTGGTTGTGGGAATGTAAGGTGAAACAAGTTAATAACTTCCTATTATCTACTGGTAAAGCTGCTACCTCCGTATGTTAAAACAAATGACACAAGAGAAAAGCTAAATTAAACAACCAGTAATTTATGTGAGGTAGAATTGGAGTGCAGATGGTGATCCTAAGTTGCACATATCACAGCAACAATAAAAATCACCTCCTTCTATTGGGAAAACACTCATTTCAATGGCTTTTTTAGTGATAGGCATGCTAAAGTAGAAAGCCCATAAAAACATTAGGGAAACATTAGGGTAACCACTTTGACACATTAGCAGAAAAAGAAATCTATGAGCTGCTAAGCCTCTGTATTCCACATCTTGATAATAAGAATCTGGGAGAACATTCAGATGTCCTGGACTCAAATCCCTCATCTACCTCAGGGACTTTTGACCTGCATGTTTCTACTCCTCCTTATGATTCAATCACAAAACTACAGGGAGTTTTTCAGAAAGTATTGAATGCTTCACTGATTTTTCTGACCAATTTAAACAGAAGAGCTCCAGCAAAACTGATGAAAATATCCTCAGAATACTAACTTAATTCAGGAGCTCTACTCGGTTCTAGGGCTTCGACATGACTTCATGACTTCAGAAAGACTGAAATGGTGGCTTCCCAAATATATTCCAGTTTTCAAGACAGTCACCTACCAAATAGATATGGATAATGGATAGATTCTGCTAATGGATAAAGCCGAAGTCTGAGATTCTGTTCCAAACCTGTTCCAAAATTTCCTGTCACACCAGTTAGGTCCTTCTTTTCCAGCAGAAAAACAATGGAGAAATACAATGAGAATCAAATCACCGAGAATCTGGTAGAAATACTTCTGTCAAATTGGAAGAGGTTTTATGCGAGAGAGCTGATAAAACCTGAAAGTGCTCCTTCATGTGTTTTCAGTGGCTTTTTGAAAGAACACTGTTAGCATCCTTCTAACATCTGGTTCCACAGGTGAACAAGTCAGGGCAATGTCTATTCTGTGAGTCCCAAAGGAGCTGAAAAAAGGAGCCAGATGTCAAAATTAACTGACTTTGAGCATACCTAGAGGCATAAACTTGGGAACCACAAATTACATAACGATTTTGTGAATACTAGAAGTGTCTGGAAGTTCTTATTTACATTTTTAAAGCTATTTAGTTACCTACATTTCCCTAGTCACTGTTTCAAGTGGATTTCTTCCTATACAATTTTTTCTGACTCTGATATTGCAAAAAACATTATTTAGTTCTATGGGTGATTTTTTAATTCTGTAGTAAAGTCATAGTCCTTGTCGGAATTTCGTGGAATTACGCACAAATGTACAAGATGTTAAACATTCTTTAAAGCTTGAAAGATTATCTGTAGATTTGTAACAGACTCTGCAATATTTTTACTTAATTATTTATCTAATATTGCACAAACACCGACAGGCTTCTCAGTTCAAAGCCTGAAAACACTGCACTGCATGCTGCCTCCATTGTCATGTAGGCCAATTTAGGAGAGTTTCAATCCTTGGGCACTATGTTCAAAAAATCACTTGTCTTAGAAGCAGCATGGCATGAATATATCACATATACCTGTTCAACTAACATAAACCTTCCAATGGGAAATTACATAAATGCATGATATGAAATAGCTGTGCATAATCATAGAATCACAGAACATCCAGAGTTGGAAGGAACCAGAAAGGATCATTGAAATCCGAAACCTGGCTGTGCACACACATAGTCAAACCATGTGTGTTGTCCAAAGCCTTCTTGAACACTGGCAGGCTTGGTGCCACGACCACTTCCCTGGGGAGCCTGATCCTGTGCCCACCCACCTTCTGGGTGAACAATCTTTTCCTGATATCCAGAGCCTAAACCTCATCTGACACAACTTCAGGCCTTTCCCTCAAGTCCTGTCACTGTTACCACAGAGAAGTCATCAGTGCCTACCTCTCCTCTTCCCTTCCTGAGAAAGCTGTAAGTGCAGCGAGATCCCTCCTCAGTCTCCTCATCTCCAGGCTGAACAGACCAAGTCATCTCAGCCTCTTCTTGTAAGGCTTCCCCTTCAAGAACCTGCACCACCTTCCTATCTCTCCTTTGGATGCTCTCTAATAGCTTACGTTGTGGCACCCAAAACTGTCCCCAGCACTGGAGCTGAGGCCATCCCTGAGGAGAGCAGGACCATCCCCTCCTCTGCCCAGCTGGCAATGCTGTGCCTGATGCCCTCAGGACAGGGTTGCCCCTCCTCTTACCATAAGAAGCCAGATGTGGTGGCTACACAGATAACAGGCACCAAAAAGAGCAGTCTGCAGTTATCCCAGGCACAGAACACAGTCACACACATACACCCTGCAAACTCTTTAGGTGATGTGCCCTATCTTTTTCTTGTATGCTTGTGTCATGCCAGCACAGCCAGGTCCTAATCTTTGATAAGGAGCTCTCCGTGTGATCTCTTGCAGTACAAAGACAACAAAAATTGTCCTCAGACAGACCAAAAGAATTGTAAATCATGATTTAGAAGTGAGAGCAGCAGCAGATCTTGAATCTTCTTTCCAGGAGCATAGAAAGAGTCAAAAAGTCAAACTTTAAATTCAATAACTTACGTCCTGTGGAAAAAATAGGGCTTCCCTTTCATAATATTACATTATATTATAGATAGCAGCACTGAGACAAATGGTCTGTCAGCATATAAAGAATACTGGAAATCAGTGGGAAAAGTCAAGAAAAACCAAACACATTTCCATTTAAACAACCATCAAGTATTTTCATTCTCTGTAACATTTAAGAAGATGATATATACAGAATAATTAACTACCTCAGAGAGATCTGGATTAAGAATAAGGCACGTAATCTTTGCCTTCTACTCCCACTAATGGGTGGAACTGTCCATGAGAATAACCAAAGAAATTGAACATTTTTATCTCTGTCTGAAAATTATCACTGATTTAATGACATACACAGAGTCGTTTCCAAAAGCTTTCACTTCACAAAAAGGAAAAAAAAAGAGGTTATCTGCTAAATATCAGTAGAGCTCTATATCCTTGTCAAGAAAACAGCCCAGATTGCTACTGCATGAGTGGGTTCGTGCTGTGTCTGCTCTAACTTAGCTGCTTTTGTCAAGATTTACACACCTCTTCACGTGAACTTGATGCCTCCTTTATTAACTTGCCCTAATGCCAAGTAACTATGGAACAGTGTCTACAAATTAATCTAGCACTAAGACAACTGTGTTAAAACCCCATCACCTATACTGTGGAAGTTTTCTGTGATGCTGCTGGGAGCATCTGCCAGGAAAGCTGTTTTAGATTTTCCACTCCAAGCTGAATTTTATTTGCCAAGCTTTTTGAACCTTGAAGCTGACATCTACCAAATGAGATGTCAAGTTCCAAAAGAGATTTTCAAAGACACTCAGAAAATACTGTGCTTGTAAAAGAGTTGTTTCCAGCATTCTGAAAACCCTTAGCAACAACTAATTCATTCCATTGCAAATGTATTCCATTTCACTTTTGATTTAATTGCCAAGTACTTCTCCCTCTCATCTTATTCAGGCTTTTGGTACCTTTAGACACCAAGTTCTTTTTCTCAAAGATGAAACTGTATGTCTTCCCCAGCCACCTACTAATAACACGGGGCGTTAAAAATACTTCTACAATATTAACAGTCATAAATAACAAGCGATATCCTGGTTTTATCTTCCACCATTGATTTCTGTGTTTTCCTGGACACATACAACCTAAGAAATTAATATTATCTTTATTCCCTCTCCACTCTTCTGTTTCTGTGTTCTTTGTCTCCTGGAAATAGTAACAGAGAAATTAAACCTCTAGTAGCACTTCCTCTTAAACGTGCAGTACAACCGTACATACAATATTAGGACTCAAAAAGGCAGGTTCTTCTTGAACAAGTTAAATTCTAAATGGTTTTAGGGAAATCACTTACTGAGCTTCTCTATACAGCAATATTCACTTAAAAATAACAATCAGCTAATTAATACTGTCTAGAGAACCACAAATTGAGCTAATTCCTTTGACAGCTCTATGCAAGGTGAGTAGTAGGGTTGAGTCTGATCCACTTCTGCTACAGGGATTTTTCCACTAAAGCACTGTCTCCTTTCAGGGCTCAAACAATTAACTTTATACTGCCAATAGCAGTTACAGAGCAAAGAGGCGCTGCAGAGTGGCCTCAAATACCTAGAATTCTGCTTTATTATCACTCACTTTATGGAAATACCACATAAAAAAAGAAATAAAATGGAAAGGAAAAATACATGGCAAGAATCATAAACTCCCTAACTATATTTCATTTTTTCTCCTTTAAAAGTAGCATCACACTGCTGTGATGATTATGGTTTCTTTTTTTCCTGGACTAATGATGCTTTAGTACTCTGTCCTTAAAGCTCACATTGCTAGGATGCAGACAATGGCAGTATCACCACAATTCAAATTTGCATTACACACTGAAATGTCAGCATTAGCCTTTTATCTTCTTCCTTCACTTGCTCTCAGATTTTCAAATGGGAGCCTTTTTAAAGGCAGAATGTACAGTGTAAGTCCTTTCAAAGGAGAATCCCAACAATCCATGTGGTGGCAGGTGCAGACTTGCTGACACCGAGCACTTGGGCTACATTCAGACCCATGTTCCATAGTCACACTTTTCAACAGCTGACAGGAGTATAGGACCACACAATAAAAATGTTTTACTGGTAAAAATGATTACTAGTTGGGAACAAAACTACTCCATAACACCTTGTGATTGGTGTCTTGACATTTCCCAAATCACTACTCTCCATAAACCCTGAATGATTCACAAAAATCAATGGCTACTGGCAGAGCAATATTTCACAAAGGTGACAGGCAACAGGCAGTGCAATGTTATCCTTTCTAACCTGTGTGGCAGTACAGATGACATTATTGCTGTATTTTTAGGCATACATGGCTCTTAATACATATAAATGTGGCTGGAACCAGACAAGTAAATAAAGAATAGTGATTGAATCAATGGGATTAGGGACTCAATGCATACACCACAGAAAAATAACAACAAGGAAAAGAAGGTTGAGGGTAGAGAGAATAAAGACTAAAATATATGGACACATCACTGCTACCTTATGTAGCTTTCCACAGGAAAAATTCACAAAAAATAAGTTTTGTATACACAGGAATATTTGCTTACACATTAAAAAAATTGCTTATCTGCACTTGTTCAGATAATAATAGCCCAAGATGAAATATAATATCAATAATTTCTGGTACAAAAAGACTCAGCCCCTGTTCTATGAGATCAGTAAGTACACCATCTTAAACTCTATGTCCACAGTAAAAAAAACAAATGTCTTTGTTGGAAATATAGGCCAGAAGATGTAGAATTAAATGTAGCTTTTTTTAAAAAAAAGGAAATATGGTATATTGAAGAACAGCAGTGAGACATTAAAATAATAACTTCATAAACAATTGAAAAAATTGTAAGAGGAAGGACAGGATAAAGTTAAAATTGAGTAACCAAGTATAATTCATACAGGCCCTATCTAGGATTCTTCATCCAATTTGTGGTGTTATACATTGGAGGCAGATGCCTGGTCCCCTTATTGCCTCCAAAAATATGAATCACTGATCATATTGAGGGAAAAAAAAATTCCAAATTTTAACGGAAGCATACCAGAACTAAGGATCTAAATAGTTCTTGCTACTTCCCTTATCTCCAGATCACCTGTGAGCACAGTAAATAAGTTCTAGCTAGTAGAAGAATTTTGAAGAATACAGCGATGAAAGACTTGTTTTTAATTAAATCATTAACATATGAGGGACTGAATTTATGCTGTGAATTATGCCTTGGATATATACAGAAAAGAGAGCTCCTGAGAGCAGTCAAGGATATTCTAAATAGCACTAACACATGAGAGGCAACTCAAACCAGGTCGCCTGAAGTCAGAGTAATTCAGTAATTCATGGAATTCTGGGAAGTAAATACAGAAACAGAGAAGTTGCAGAAGCACTTTTTGTATGATGGTTTCTCCATATTATCTCCTTTGTTTACTTTTTATTTTCAACAAGAATGAAGTTTTCTTCAGAGTTAATCACCTATGAAAAAGTAACCTTGTTGGCTTTTAAAATTCTTAACCTCCAAACATTCCTTCTTTTCAAAAAAAGCTTGAAAATGCCACAGCTCTTTCATTGATGTTAACAGAGGATCAAGCCATCAAGCCATTTCGCCATCAGACTCCAAGAGCTGTGCTCTTCAGCCTTTCTTTGGGATAGGCAGGAAACAGGATGAAGGGAGGCATGAGTGAAACGGGATCAAAATACTGCATTAGGGCACATGTGCTACACTCAGAGGGTACAAGCACGAAAATAATTAATAACTGAGGCTGAGCTATTCACAGTATCAAAAAAACACCACTTTGGACTTTCTGTTTTCTCTTGTAGTTTATACAAATGGAGGCCAGAAGTATAGAAAAGCACTTTGCCCATGAAATGGCAAAAAAGTATTGAAAAAGGCTGGGAAGGGGAATCCCCTGTGTCAGAACCAGTGCAATAAAATTCAAGAACACTTTTACTCTCTATCCTTTTCATTTCAATAAACAGAGGAGCTGATCACTCATGATGTTCAAGATTTCCAGAGCAGAGGCTGCAAGAAACCATGGGAAAAATTTAGAAGCTATTTGGTGTAAGCAATTTTTCTATGTTCTATTAGAATTTAGATGCCTATCCTAAACTTCATTAATGACTGCTTTTAAAACATGAATCACTGCTTCTAAAATATGAAATACACCAGCTACATCTGAAATCAGGATTTTTAATTCCAAGTTTCAGAAATTATGATCCTTGATGCTGTTACTACCTATCTGTGACCTCTACCAACCCTTTCTCCCCCAGCCAGGATACTGCTAATTTTCTTGCCTTCCTCAGGTCCCCTATAGCATATATTTTACCCCACTTTCGGTACAAAGTTTTATGATTGTTGAAATAAACTCCTACCTGTCTCACATACAACTTCTTTACATAAGAAAAAGTGACTTTGATCCACTTTGTCTGGAGTAGCAAATACATTAAACTTGCTATAATATTCTTAGTAGAAGAGTACTTGAATGAAATTCTCATGTTTATTTTAAGGAAGAGGTCAGACATGAGGACCTGCTGATCCCAACTAGCTTGAAGAACCTATGAATTATTTACTATCTTTACTGTATGATCAGAATTCATATTTTTCACAAGTTCTACTCTCGGCCTTGGCTTATTTATGCCAAATACATAAGAATGAAACTCAAGGTATCAGGGATTTATACTGGCACAAGCAGTAACAGAATAAAACAAAAATCTGTACAGTGGAAGACAAATAGGTCAGATGCCAAGTTTCTAAACAGGAATTAAATTCTGCTGTAATTTCAGATCATAAACCTACAACTTAAAATCTCATCAATATTCATTAATCTTGTGTATGCACATGGAGGGTGTGGGGCGTATGTGACAAATCTCCAAAGAGGCTTCATTTAGTCAAGATTTTTCTATTTGTGTTTTTCTGAAAAAGCAGAGACAGGATAGCATTAAAAAAAATAGAACAGCTTCCTCTTGACCTACAAGATCTAACCAAGACTTTGACTGAAAATTATGTGATTTGACTTATTTATACAATTAAATCCCTATTATGCTTCATAAAACTAACTTCTTAGTTCTAGAAAAGATGCAGAAATATAAACAGGAAGTGTGCCCTCCTATTGATATTTAGTTAGACAAACAGTTTTATGAGAATTAAAATAGTAAGGGAAGTTCATTCTTCTCACAATTTCCTTAGCTGTAAGACATATTTATTAAGATATTTTGATTGAATCTCAGTACTTGCAGTGCTTGCAGCCGTCAGTGACATCTGCAAAAAGCTACAGATCTTTTCAACAGGAAATACTTCATTTCCAGCAGATCTTACTTGCAATTGTGGCAAATTCCCCTCAAGCCAGTGACTCACATTCATATTTGGCCTCACTCCAGTGCACTGGGAATTTTACATTCTCATCTGTACTCATGGACTGTCTTTCACTATTTAGATAAAAGAAAGCCAACTGACAGCACAACAACATAAGTATAGCTTTAATTTCTTGCAGTGCAACTAAAGCCCTGAGGGTTTAGTCCTCAGCAAAGAGAGCTGGAAGCTGCAAATTAATCTGGCTGAAAGTTCCTAATATTACAAGTAGTAGGGGATCATTAAGCTCTCAGCAGTGTAAGTTATAAACAGCCTTTTGTAAACTGTGACAACCAAATATGAACCTAGAAGATGTCACAGGACTGCTAGAGTACAATATTGTGTGTGTGCCTGCCAGGAGTTCCCCTCACAGGTATAGGTCTCAGACACCTAAAAATCCATGGCAAGAAGATACAGGTGTGCAACCCTGCAGTATGGATACATAAGTGGCACAGTTCTACTCCAGCATAACCCATTAATCACCATTTTAACAGTGACCAGTAACCTGACCCCAAAAAAACAAGGTCACTATCAAATTTTTGAGAAGAGTAGTACTGTCAGTATCAATACTGGATTCCAAAATATTCAGGAAGTTCAGCATTAGAGTAGAGTAAATGTGAAGGGAAGCTGACGGGTCAGAAAGCAGAAATGGATACCATCCATACATCTCGTGATAGCTTTTAAGTGAAAACTAGTTTGTCAAAAGCAACTTTGATGAGGTAATCAGTCTCACTTTATTAATACACAGGAATTATTTCCTCCATCCTTGCATTTATAGAAGAGCTTGTTATATAAGGACTAAAGTACCAATGCCATTATGTACCTAGCTAAAATAGATATGGGGATATAAATTCAACAGTTCCATTGCACCTCAGTTGATATAAGAACAATCCACAAAACTATCTCACCTCAAGAGCCACCACATTTGGCAAACAAAGAAGAATTACTTTGCAAACTTGTCTTTTTGCAAAGAAAATCAATGCCATTTTAGGATTGTTAGGCTGATTTAGTCCCCGTTTATATTCAAATACTATCTATATTTCTTTATTTACATAATCCATCACAGCATTGACTTTTCCTCATTTCAAACAGCATACTGCCTATATAAAAATCCTATCATTCCTGACTATTTCAAGCATGCCTACTATTATTTCATAAAGAGTGGGTGATGTATCATCTCTAGTTTAGGCAAAGCACTATGTTTAATATGGTATGTCAGAATAAGTTCTATTCTGCATGCCATTACTTTCAAATATGTTCCCCCATCTCTTTTAATAGTCAGTCATAATGGGCTTTCTTGCTTGTGTCTGACTTTATTAATTTTTACTTTTTTTTTTTTTCTGTGTGGGTAACTTCAATATTCCAAGAGAATTATGTCCTCCCACCTTTATATTGGTACTGAAGTCATACTCTTTCTCTTGTGCTTTATCATCCAGATAACATCTTTTTGTTCAACATTAACCTGTGAACCACCATGCCCAAAAAAAGCCTCTAAGTAAAATAAAAAATAAGGCATTATTTTACTTTATCTTGCTGTAGCCTAATGCATCTTACATCTCACAATTCTTATTTCTCTCATAGGATCTAGTTCAGATGAATGAACAGTGAAAAGACCTTGCAACTAATTTAGTTGAACTTTCGCCCTTCACATTAACGTAATAAATAATTCACTCATGAAATAAGTTAGTCTATGTCTACCAGTTGACAAAGACAAATACTGCCATTTTTAAGCAAACTGCAAAGTCTCTAAATCTAAATTTAACAATAGCTAACTGAAGACTCAGGGCAAAGGTCAGAGGGAGATACAAAATCACATTTAGCAACTAATCCTCCCCAAGAGATATTACATCTAAATTTTTAGTGAAATATTGTCTCAAGGATGTTGTTTCAATTTCTTCTAGATTTAAACTTCATAGAACATTAATGTGTTTCCTTTTTCCCCCCTCAAATTTACTTCTTAACAAATGTGGACAGTAAGGTGCATGTGTGTAATAACACTGAAGAGTACAAACACTGCATTGAACATATGAATAAATAATTACTTAATTAAGTAATAATTACTGCTACTGCTGGTGGTGTGTCACCTAAAAGACTGCTGTGGCTGATCTCAGCACATGAGGACAAACCCTGCTTCAAGAAATTACAAAGTCTTCTGTAATAATGAATTAACAATAATAACAATTACTGAAGCCTTAGGAAAAAAAAAAAAGGTTGCTAGCTTCATTTTTTTTTTTTGTACCTTTGCTTTCCATATACCTTAACAAAAGAAAAAACAGATTAGGGGTTTTCTGACAGTAGGCTGTGTCTGGTGGATTAAGCAACAGCAGCTCCTCTGTGAAAATAATTCTCCTAAGACATTTTTGCTGGCTGATTGATGGCCTAACTAGGACTTGGTTCCGGGAACAGGGAGGAAATCCAGAAAACAGATTCATAAAAAGGATAAAAATGCATTTCTGTGGTATCACTAACAGTATACCATCAAGGAAATTCATATGTACCTGGCATTTGTAATTCAGTTTTAAAATCTATTTTAAATATGTACATGAACTCAAGTATATATACATTAAATCAATTTCTTTGAATTCAAGTGAAAAAATTCATTTAAATTTTTTTATAAAGTGTTTAGAAGTCTGTCTCTACTGAATACAGTAAGATTTTGGCATTATTTCTACTGAATTAAAGATTTACTGCTTTATAAATTTCATATGCTTCCCTCTATTTAAGACTTTAATCATAACTTCCAAGGATTTTCTTTCTCTTTACAAAGAATTCTGTACAACTTGTGCTGGCTTCTATGGGAATGAGTAATAGGAGAGTGGGAAAACCCCTCATCAAGTAGGGGTTTTGTTGTTTCCCACTTTACACATCAATCCACCTTGACCAAATGCACACAACCCATTTTCTTCCTACTGAAAACTCCATTTCTGAGTGGCAGAGGTGTTTGGGTGAAGAAAGTAGCATGGCAGGATTTCTGGACTACTGACTAAAATAAATCAGTCAATGTGGATTTCCAACACATTCAGAGCACAGAAAACCCACAGTACTTAAGCAGGACAGACAATGCCCTCCAATGCCAGTCAACAGAATTTAGGGGCAGTCAAGGTGCACTTTTGGAAATTAAGTTTTGGCAGCTGCAGTCTTTGAGCAGAGCTGTGAAATCTTCCATTTCAAATGCAAAAGTGAAGTAAGAGCAAGTGAAGTTCTAGTATGCAAAACAATGATTCGGTACAACTAGGTTTTTAATTCTGTAAACTAATTTCAATAATTTTCTCCTTATAGCATGAAATTCTGTAAGCTTATTTACAGCTCTGAACTTTAAGTACTAAGTAGAAATAAAAAAAAACCCAAAACATTCAATATTTTTCTTCTACAAAGAAAATGCAAAATTTTAAATGCAATCAATGTGTCAAACCAATGTTCAGGTGAAGTCTGTTCATCAGCGGCTCCACTGCTCATAAACCCTACAAGATCTTAAAAACTACTCTGTCTGAGAAAAATTATATTGGTAGACAAGACACAGCAGTAAAAAAGTGAGAGTGCTGAGTAGTAATGTATTTAAAATATAAAAAAAACTAAAAATCAAAAATCTTAAGAAGAAAAAATGTCTCTTGACTATAGCCAATATGTTCTCACAGAACGCTGAATTCATCAAAAGAAGCCTCACACTTTCACTGCTGTAAAGAATGTTACATTCAATATTTTACTTTCTCCAGCAGTTGAAACACCACATGATGTGATTTAGAGTCAGTCACAAACTTAGTACTAACCCAAAGCCATTGATTACCAGTGGGTCTGGTCTCAGTCCAGAGCTATTAATGGGCTTCAAAAATTAATCCAGTAGAGATGTTTGTTTTATGTAGAGTTGTTCTTTTTACAGGATAATATAGAATTAAAATGTTAAAGCAGTGGACTTTATTGAGTCTCTAGAAAGAGGAAATGGAGGAAGCTTTTACTTTGTTGAGTCAAGGAGTTATTAACTGACATGGCAACTTCACGAGATGACACCTGATCTCAAAAACCCAGGTAGTTGTGTCTCCAGTGAGCCATGCCAGTTCCTCCTTTAGAAACTCAAAACTATCTAGAAATACAAAGTGGGATTCATCCTAGAAGATCTGTCCCAGGTTACTGTGTAATCACTTCCCAAATTCACAAATCAAAGTCCAGTTAATGAAACATGCAAAATTAAAAACTTCCCCACTTCTCTAAGAGCTGTCCACAAGTTCATCAAATGAAAAAAGATGCAACAAGCAGGGGATCTGCTGCAGCTCCAACAGCACCGCAGGAGCATGCAATGATTGCTTCCATTGCTCCTGCAGGTAGCCACAAATAACTGAGCAGGTTGATGCAAGAAGAGAAGGGGATTGCTCTGGGGCCAGGAGCTCAAGGAAAAACTCCTGCAGCCAGTACAATGCCCAGAAAGGCACAATGGAACCAAGTATGTTACAGAGACAGATAAGCCTAGACACATACACATTCCAAGGAGGAGCATGAAATCTAGGCATTCTAAACATACAGAGGAGACAAAATTTTGGCTCTTTGCTGCAGACTGTAAAGTGACTGCAAGGAAAACCTTCTTTGCCTACTCAATTTACCTCCTCAGTCTTCTTAAAAAGAAAAAAATTAAAGAGCAAAGAAACTGCTCTCTCTAGTTTTACATGAATGCAGAATGGAGCCTATCAAATAGAAAAAGAATTATAGCTCCAAGCAAATTTTACTGGAAATTCTTTGAAAAAATAGATATAGCTAGTCCTTGTAATTTTAAAAAAATATGCAATTTTCAGTTGGAAGGAAATCATGTTACTAAAATAGCATTTCGTTTTTATAAAGGACAAGAGAAACCATTAAAAGTTTGAAACAGAAGCAAAATATTTTGAGGATATCCAGCTTATACTGAGTTCAACATCTGCCAATAAAGGCTTTAATTCCAAACTGGAAGAAAATAGCTTTAAACTGCCAAGTAACCAAAGCGTAATAATGCAATTGCATTATACTCAGGCCTTCTGAAATGTTTATTCAAATGCTACAAGTTGAAGTATGAAGAACACTGAATGTTGTAGAAATCAATGAGATTTAGGTAACTTGAGTATTTAAACTGGAGCTCTTAAAAGGGAAAATAAATTTGAGATTGCTGTACAAATCAGCTCATCATATGGGAGTTACAAAACTGTATTAGTTACAGGAAAACATCTCTTATGAGCTCTCAGTCTAAGTGTATGCAATGAAAGCAAATAAAGGCAAATTTAAACTCAAACTAACTTTTAATGCAGAATAGAAACAGAAAAAGAACTTGCCAGGTTACTGGTTAAAATAAACAGTGCTCACTATTAATAAAATGTTAGCCTCTTCTCATCTGTCTTCACCAGAGTGCTGCTCACACTGCTGTTCTGCTTTAAAACTGACAGGCATCAAGGAACAGTGAGTGATGTCATTTTTGTCACGAAGAATGCAAAATACTAAGATTCTGGATCTAAATAGGGACAAAGATACAAGGAAAAGGGATTTCTCCATCTTCAGAACCTAACAAAGGCTTTGAAAACAGGTCTGAGTTAGGCCAGTCAGTGCCCTTTTCAGTATCATCTTCATTGAAACTTCTCCAGAGGCCAAATCTGAACACCACTCACACAAAGAGAAACAACTTCCATGCTCAACAGACAAATGCATTTACTGGATATGAAGGTCCATGTTGCTGACACAGACTTTAATACTGTGTCATTTGCAATACAAAATGGCAGAGCCTATTTACTCTGTGATTTTCAGACTCTTTCTTCAACCTAATTAAGAAATACCACCCACTAAGAACTTGAAAAGTTGATTTTCACAGATAACTGGATTTTCTGTACCTTTTCTCTAGCTGTATAAAGATTAAGATAATAGTAAAAAAATAGTAAAATAGTAAAAAGTTTACTTTTTACTTTTACAATAGTAAAAAGTCAGTCACCAATTCAGCATTAAGTACTGCTGACCAGCATACCTAAGTGTAAACATTTCTATTCTTCAAAGGGGCAGAATGACATGCCTGAGCCCATTACAAGTCTCATGGGCAGAAATTAAACATTTCACAAACAGAACTATGAATAATGAAAGCTTAGCTTTAAATGGGTGTGAAGCTGCAGAAGAAACCACTGGAAGCTCCTTGTTAGAATTGTGCCAAGCATTGGTGGTTATTTTCCAGAATACGTTGAAATTCACCGTCTTTCTGCATGTTGTTAAAGCCATCTTTGTCAGAAAGTGTAATACCATAGGTACATAAAAATTACTGTAAAAAGTCAGACTTAATTTGTAAAACACCTGATGGTGCCAGCTAGCAGGTCTTTTTCCCGCTTTCTCAGAGTCCGCCCCTGTGGCCCCACTGCTCTGTTCGCTGAAACCACCATTTGCTATCTGTTTTCTCTCTCAAGTGACAGAAGCTGTGCTGTTAAGACAAATGCTTTTAGGGAACATGCAAATCTCTCAAATAAGCAGAGAGATGCAAATGAACACACTCCCCTGCTGAACAAATGCAATGTTCCAAATTCATCAAGGGTAACCCTGGGGGCAGTGCTTGGCTTCAAAGAAAATGCACAGGAGCAGCTGTGGGGGGAGTCTGTCCAGTTGCCTGTGCTTCAGTCAAAACATGCCAGCATAGCTGGTGAGCCTAAAGCATTTCAGATTTCATCTAAACTACAGTCACAAAATTATGTTATTCTAAACTTAATCAATGCCCTTTAAATTGGAAAAAAAAGAATCCCCAAGGTCATTATTCAAGAAGGAGCTCTGGTTTTATCTTGCTTTACCCACTTACTCTCCAGTGTTGATTTATCAGGTTTCCTACTAAAAATTCTCTCAAATGAGAAACTAAAGCAACTGAACCATATTTGCATAAAAACAACTTTACTGGGGTTCATGAAGCTTAACTTGATAGCTCTCCTATGATTGATGCAATTGTTACCAGCAATGGGAAGAGAAAAGGGGAAGAAAAATTTGTGAAAGAACATCGTCTATAAACTTGACTGGCACAAATGTTCTTCTCACTTTCTTCTGTGTGAAGACTTGCTTTCATCTAAACTACGGAATATTTCAGAGAACTGTATGTGATCTGACAGCTAATCTTAAATTGTGTCAGTATATAAAAAAGGGGAACAAAAAAAAGTCCACAGACACTATATTATCTGTCATACTTGGAGGAAGTTGTATAGGGCTGGAGCAACTCTCCCACAAAGACAGGCTGAGAGAGCCGGAGTTATACAGAGTGGAGAAGAGAAAGGTACAGGAAGATCTAATTGCAGCCTTCCAGTAGTTAAAGGGAGCCTAAAAGAAAGCCAGAGAGGGATTTTCTAGAAGGCCAGACAGGACAAGGGGCAATGGCTTCAAACTCGAAGAGTAGGTTTAGTTTAGATACTAGGAAGAACATCATCACTGAAACTGATGGAACACTGGAGCAGAGAAGCTGCAGCTGTCCCACCTCTGGAAGTGTTCAAGGCCAGGTTGGATGGGGCCCTGGTCTAGTGGAAGGTGTCCCTGCCCACAGCAGGAGGGTTGGAACTAGATGACCTTCTATAGAAATGTGTCCCCTGTTGACAGAGTGCAAAACTATCCTTTGTCTCCTTAAAAAGGAAAAAAGCCCAAACCTGGAGGACTTCACCTCAAACTTAAGGATAGCAAATTGGACAGAAGCCAAAAAGTCCCACCTAAGGAATTTACTAGAAAAAGAACAGAACAAAGAAACTAATCACTTTTCTGAGGTGTTTTACCAGGAGCAAGAATCTCTTGCACCTGGCTCGATTTTTCTCTGTAAAGAGTTTTGTTATTTTGCCTTTTATTAAAACTTTTCTGTTTCCAACACTACCACAGAAGCCATCCTGCTGATTTTATGCCTTCTAAGGTAGCTGAGCTATCTCATGTGTGATATAGATGTCCAAGAGCTTATGAGACCTGGCTCGAGGAGACCATATATCAACTTTTAAGGTCCCTTCCAGCCCAAAACATTGTTTTCTAACCTAATACATAATGTAAGCAGTCACTGAAAGGACTGCTTGATTTATTCCGAAGTCTTTCTTGAGATCCATCCTTCCCTAATTGATTGGTACATCTGGTGCAATGGAGAACCATCAGGCCCCTTTCTCATGCTCAGAGTACATTTACAGACAGGAGTATTGGTGCCTCAGGTTTGAGGTTTTATGTTTTCTGTACTGCTTTAGTGTGTAGTTCTGAGCTATGTATTAGAGGATGGTAAGCTCTCTTGACAGGGTAGGTAGACAAAACAATTCCTTCTCTAGCTGGGGACCAAGGACAAATGATCCAGATTCCACACCCAAGAGCATAAACAATGGTGGACCGAAGAAGAGAAAAACAAGAAGGATTTAGGACTTCATAACCTAAAGGTAAAATTGGACAATTAACTCCAATATGCAAATGGACCAGAACTTATAAAAGTGAGAGACCTCATGACTGGTTGTCCATTTTTATGAACATTTTGGGTTCAGTTTGGGTGTAGCCCTGGCTGGGCTCTTGTACTGTCCCCAGGGTGTATCCATTGAGGCCTTTTAATAAATACCTATTATATTCTTTAACTCTGTCTAGCCTCTGTTCTAGGCCAGCCTTCACAAGGCATCAGTTCCACTGTCACATGAAGACATCGAGCAGAATGCCACACAAATGCCTCTAAGCACTGTGCCCCATGTCATGCTAGAGTCACTTCCCCCTGAACCACATGGGGCATGAATGAACTCATAAACCAAAAATTTCTACTGAATATGTCCTGCCTTCAATTGCACAGACTTTTGTTTTCAGAATTGAGACAAAACCCCTTCAAAGAGTGTGAAGCATAGTGTCAGACATTGCTCCATTTCAACACTGTAGATGAACAGTTCAAGAGCAAAGGTTAATTGGTTGAGACACAAAGTCTCCTCTGGCTTAGGATAATCGTACATGTATTTTGGTGCCTTTAAAAAGAGAGATCCTAGGTAAAAATCTAACAATTATTCTAACTTCTTGCCCACAATAAAAACAGCAAAAGACCACATTTTATCAATCAAAATTCCACAAAGTTTCCATACAACTGACTGGACAAACAAACTTTAAAAACTTTGAAAATGAATCTTCTGTTTCCAAAAGTATTCAAGTTGGGTAGTAAACAGAATCTCCACACACCTAGAAGCTTGGGTTCTTTGCAACCTTCCATTCAGCCACAAAATACACTCAGCTTAGCATGCACCCTAATCATACATACTCAGAAATTTCTTACTTGAAGAATTACACTCAGCTGGCATCTAGCTGTACACTTCACTGGGTGCAGTGAAACCTAGGAGCTCAAGCGTTTGAAGCAGAAACATTTGTTGTGCTTTGTACTTCCAGGTACTTTGGAAAACATTTCCTCTAGCAAATGTAATATACATTTCATCCTTTTATTTCAACATCTGATTTTAGTAGTATTTTAGAAAGTTATAGGGATTTTTACATCAACTTTTTGGAAGAGATTATTACATCAAACCATTCTGCAATTGATTTTGCAATCACAACAACTCTTTTGGAGAAAATGCTAAAATATAGAGGATGCAAAGCAGGCTGATACAAAGAACAAGGAGTTTGAACATAATACTTGCATGTAACGTTTATCCAAGGCCAGCCTATGAAGGCTAGGAAGGGATGTACAAATTAAACACCATTTTCACTAATACCATCTAACAAGTAACTTTACTACCATAATCAGTCTTTCTTACCTAGGTTACTTGGTCATCAAAATATTTTCCTGTGGTTACCAGTTTTGAACACTCCTGTTCAGAGATGTGTTTCAATCAATTCCAGTCCTGCTAGGATCTGTCACCACAAAACATACTAACTTCATGAATTCTGTTGTTCCTAAAAAACCTGATAGACAGCATTATGAAACAGTATTACTGTGTTTTTTTTAGAAAAGCTATGGCACAAAATACAGGGTGGCTTTTGCATCAAGCAAACTCTTCTGAATGTGGTTCAGTCTCCACCATAAGGTGCCTGTTTTCCCTGTTGCCAGCTTAATAGTTTGCCTGCAGTAGACCTTCAGATGTGCTACACTACCTTCTTTTAAACACTTTCTTTTCAGATTTTTCACAGTGACACATTTAATCTGCAACCAAAGATGGAAATAAATCATAAAAATAGACAAAATGCACTCTGGAGTGGAGACATGAATTATATCCTAACGGGTTTGCTCTGAGATGCTCAGGTTACATGTAAACAGCAGCCCAGAGGCCATTTGCAGTCAGTCCTGGACCACTCGCGCTTAGGTTTGATTTCCACAAAAGCCACGGCACGTTCAGGAGGACAGGGATGATGTGTGCACAGCTGCCACCTCCACAAAGAGATGGGACACAGCTGGAGAGCTGCCTTCCCAGGAAGGCACCTTCTTTTAAGCACAACCTTCTTCCCTCCACAAGCTAACCCCACCATTCACCTTTCACTCTCCCTTGGGGGTGGATTCTGACATTTTGAGAAGCCTGGGCTGTCTATTACACTCAAAACAGGTTAGATAACACCTCTCCTCTTGGCAATTGTTGCTAAAAGGCTCTTCATTCCCTCAGGGCTTTATCTGGTTTAGGTTGTCCTCTAGAGGACAAGGGAAGCACTAACTGTTCATGTATTTTTTCATTATTTCTTCTTTAAGAAACTCAGTCTTAACACTACACTCCTCTCAAGCTTCCCTTTCTCTTTATACAAAAGCTTGTTTCTGCTTATCCCTCTACTCCCTACCCAAATGATTCTTGGAGATCCTCTTATACTTCAGCCCACTCTAGGATTAGAAGATGAGGGCAATTATTGGCTCCTGTTTTGCATCTATCCTTACACCTTGCTTATACTCAAAAAAAAAAAGAAGAGTTCCAATAAAAAAAATCTGAAAATTAACATTTCAAAATGCAAAGCACAACATTTCAGTATGCCCAGCAACAGAAGGCTCTAACAAGGTGCCTCAAAATCTGTTTTCTATTATCACTTTATAACCTTGGTAATTGCACAGATTATGAGACTCCATAACTCTAAACAGGAAACAAACAGGCAAACAAAAAACCCAAACATACCAACAAACCTGATCTAAGGTAGTCAAAGCTCATTCACATAAATAGTGATCCAATATAACCTGTCAGTATCTAAAAAGCACAATAATTCTTGTCACATCAGTTTATTAGTCTGCCAGTCAGCTTTGTCTTATTTTCCAGCAGCAATGGCAACAACTGGATTTCAAATATATTTATTTTCCTTTGATATGTCTACATATGCATCTGCACATTGACATAATTGGAAAGAACAAAAAGCATCCAATATGGGCAAACAAATAGGTGACATATTTTTGTGAGGAATAATGGGCACTAACTTGTCAGCTAGAGAGAAAGAATCATTTACTCTCATGAAGAGTCAGTCAAATCTCACAGGAAATATCTGGTCCTAGATTGTGATCTTCAGCTTCCTATCATGGGAAATATTCAATGCAGGAAAAGAAACAAAAGCCATGACAAAAGGAGTAAGATCAACTCGATGATATAGCACACATTTTGAATCTGGGGTATGAACTTCATACAATTAAGACTGTGATTTTAAAAATACTTGACAAAGCCATTCTTTAGGGCTATTCGGATAACTCATTTAACATGTACTCTCTTCACAAGCATTAAACCAGAAAAAAACAAGCTAAACATGTCAAGTAAATTATGCACAGTGATCCAGTCACTTGTGGCAAGATACAAAAGACACTTAAAGGTTGTGACACTGAACAAGGCAACAGATGCTGAGAACCCAGCTCCTTGGAGCAGAAAGCACAACCCTGACTTGGGCACCTAAAGTTACTGTAAAGTAGGTAGAGAAGTTGCCCAAAAGCAGAACAGGCTCAGAACAGAAACACTTAAACAATCCACAAGAAACATTCACAGGAGAAGACCTTGTTAAATGTTTTCCATTTACGATGACTAAATTGGACTTCAGAGACATCCCAAACTGGAAAATTATAACCTGCCTTGTCCAACACCTGCTCTGTTACAGATTACAACTGTCAGACTGACACTCACAATTTGTTTATTGTGTTTAGGCTTTTAAGCCATGAGAACATGCTCCAGCCTTACTTTAACAAATGAGTGCAAGCTAGAGGGAGGAAGCAAGAATGGAGCTGCTTTCCTGTCCCCAGGATCACACCAGGTACCAACACAGTGCAGGCACGGACAGGGTAAAAACTGCTTCCTGATGGACAAGTGAAGAGTGGTCAGAGCATGTTTTCCTTATTTCCTTGTGCTGCTAATGATTTCTACTGTGTGAGTACATAAAAGCAGATAAAAATTAAGGGCTAACCACTCAATAGATTGTACATGACTGAGTAGCAACTGACTTGTTAACAAGGAATATTCACTGAAGCACTTTGGCCTCCTGGTTAAGAGGAACATATATACCATATGTAAACATGATAAGAATCCCAGACAACTCCTAAAACACCACACTCTAAGTTCAAATTGTCAAAAAAAAAAAAAAAGATTAATTTACACACCACTGAAATGCTGCTAAGTTGCAAAAAATATTCCTGTTCTCTCTCTTACAATAATAAAAGAAATATAATATAAAGCAACATATATTATAAAACAATATATAATATAAAGCAAACACATAAAAATCTTCCTGAATAAACCTGAATAAAACTTCCTAGCTAGTAGTTTTTAAATCCGCAATTACCTGAAACCTTTCCAAACTAAAACACTTTATAAAATATATAAGGCAATACCTAATTTGTTTTCAAGGTTTAAAATTCTAAGTGCCAATACAATTTCATTCTTAAGAAAAAACTAACTGCCAGGTAAATACTGGATGTGTTTAAGAGAAATACAGTGTAGTAGTGTTATCTCCAATGTGAAAAACTGAATTATTTATCTACAATGTTGTTTGTTTCAAAACCTTGATAAAATACTAAATTTTAAAAAATTCTTAGGCTTTTGGAGAAATTAGTTTAATATATCATCCCAAAGAAGAGATAAGCTACAGCATTTTGGAAAAAAATTACAAGTGAATCTGTAGTTCTCAAAGAGTAGCAAAAAAATGAAGAGTATGAACTCAAAAATATATGCAACAAGTCTTAGACCTGAAATATTTGGATATATAAATTTTATTTTAACACGGCCAGGTTGTGTTGGCAAATCTTGCAACAAGTTGAGTAATGCCCCAGCTGGTATCAGTGAAAGAGTTCTCATTGATTCCAAGCAACTGCTCTCATTCAAAGAAGCAAAATGCTTTCTCAGCCCAGAGGAATATCTTAAATTCTTTCACAAACATTCACAAAAATAGAAAGAAACAAACAGAAAATAAAACCATAACTCTCTTTGCTTTTCTCTGCATAGTTCATGCAGTCATTTCTCCCAAATCTCCTTCCAAGTGAGTTTAATAAGAAAACTCAGCAAAACCAGTAAATCTTTAGTGAAGTTCAAAGAAAGCAAAAATTGCACCATGTTAACACAGCCAAATACAGCAGAACAACAACTCTGGAACACACCGTATAGACCCCACAAATCAAAAAATGAACATCTGTTGCCATTTTCCAAAAGGTACTGAAAACCCTACCTAGCTCACAAAAGCATTCAAGAGACACAAAGCTAGATTCTTCCTAGCACCTATAAATCCTGGACTTTATTAACTTAGTTCCTTCCACCATGACTTTTGATCACAGAAATGAAAACCAGAGATTGCAGCCATTAGAACCTTGGAAACCAATCATGCTGTTATTATCACGGTGATTTATTTATGCTCATCTGAGAATGGTAAAATACTGTCAAATAAAGTAAATCATTCTATTGGGGGGTGGGGGAGGGGACAGCAGGGGGAGGGGAAGAGGAAGAAAAGCAAATCAACATGTCACAAAAGCCAGCTGAGTCTACAAAGTGATTTATTTCAGTTTTCCCCAGCAAGGAATGTCTTCTTTTGACACCTTTATGTTTTCAAACTGATGACTCAAAGACCTTCTCCAACACTAACTGCTGTCAACCGAGACTCAATAATTTAGCACTATTTTGTCACATGGCTCTGACAAGTAATGTTTGATCACCATCCCATCACAGGATGCCATGAGATGAGTTGAGCACACAATAATATGCTAAGAAGTTAAGAAATGACAAACACTTCCCTCTGTCTCAAGTCCAAAGGAACTCCATCATGATCTTGCACAAGAGGTAATCTATTGATATGGAAAACAGAATACAGTTATGGAGTCAGCTCATACTGATAGCAACAGCAGGGGCATTGCCTACAGCACAGGGCTGTGCACCACATGGAAGTACAACTCTGCACTGGGATTGAAAACAACTTACATGAAAAAGGTCTGCAGCTTTGATCCAATGGGATGAGCTTGTTCCACCAGTCCTGACAGTTCTGTTTTCTGAGCAATGGCTGCTAAAGCCAAAATGTGAGACTGAACCATTAGAGGAAAAAATATCTAGAAAAGTCTTGAAAAATTTATTCTCAGAAAAGCCATATAACTGAGAGGCAGGAAACATATTGTGACAGATATGCAGAATAAGACAAGCTATTACTTTTTTCCCCTCATTACCTTTAAATGTATTAACATCTTCTGCACTGCCAGTGACAAAGCATTTAGAACTTTGCCACCTTATTACCTAGTTGCTAGATCTCTAACTCTCCTCTTAAAACACCACACATTTCAGAAGAAATTCACCTCCATGACCGGTGGACCAAAAAGCACCAAAATTTCGGTGCTTTCTTACTATATTATTTCCATAATGCTTGTTTCCACAGCTGATAAACCCCAGGATATTAAAAAAGCACCTCTATTTCGCTAAGTTAAATTTTATGCTGTTGTGGCTTTGCAAGATAACAGTCTTTTCAAGACTTACAAGAGGCAATGACCAACCTTTTCTTTAAATCGTTGTGGCAGATTAGGATTTCTGCTTGAATATTTCTGTTTCATAGTCCACATTCAGTGCCTCTACCTAATTATTCAAACAAGTGATGCAAGATGTACACCTCCACGAATCATTAGTTACATATATACACCCTAACACATAGTGAGCTCAAAATTAATTTTAAAAAAAATTGAAAAAAGATATGCCATTTTATGAGTGATGGCAGAATCACAGTAAACCACATTAAACTGGTATTGAAATGGATGAAAACAGTTCAACATGCAGAATTGCCTGACTGGATGCTTATGGTGCTTCTGTAGAGCTAATCCTGCCAAGGAAGAAAATTATTATTCATTTCATCTGAGCAGCTAAGCATAAGGTAATATAATGAGGAAGCTCAGCTAGCAGACTACTTAACTTTTCTTCCTTGAAGCACTGAAACTCCTATTAAATTTCTGTACTGAGACTTAAGGAAAAAACCTAAGCACCTTATGATTAACTGGTGCTTGCTAGGGAAAGCACTGTAAAATCATCAACTGCAACAGCACAGCAGAGGAAGGCTTTAACCATCAGATAAAAGAAACCTGCACTGAGAGCAACCACTTTTTTCAAAATCTGCATGCAAAGGCAAAGGTCAAATACAAATTTTTTCTGTAGCCTTAATGCAACAATAACAATTGGTTTTTAGGATTCTGTTGTTTTCTTGTAGGGCACAATAAGGCTGACCTAAGGCCTCAAGCAAATGCTGTCTTCTTCAATGAGCCTTTCTGGGCAACATCAATCCAGCACGAATTCAGAAGGCACTGCTTGTGGACAAAAGCAGTTGGTGGAGGGTGCAAACTCAGGAAAAAATGGAAAACAGTTTTGTTGACAGAAAAACTAATTCCTAATGAGTCATCTTTGGCTATGATTATTGAGTGATTAATTTTTGTTTTCAACTTTCATCAGTTCTTTCGTAGGGATTTAATGCTGGTCAGGACAGCTCCTCCAAAAATTAGCTTGATATCATCTCTCTGACTTGTGTGTATTTACACCATCATGAGATTTGAAACTGTACTGTATCAATACTGAAATATTTCCCCCTTAAAGAATTTCCTAGGGATGTGTTTGCTGTAATCCTGAGCTAAATCTGTCCAGCTCTCCAGGATCTCAGAGATTGATCTGGTCCACCCACTTTGACTGGATACCTGCAAAATGAAGCAGTTTTGTTCAACAGTTGGAAAAGTATGGCATGAGCAAAACATTCATTTTGTACACTCACCTTCAAGCTGAGAGGAACTAAAGAGAGCTGAGGTGATCCCAAAGCATCACAGCTCCTTCAGCTGAATCTCAAAGCATGTAGCTGATTATTCCTATCCTTCCAAAACCATAGAGTTCTGTCATAAGATGAATTTCTAGTCAAGACTCACATTGGTGTTTTCTGCCTTAGTATTTGGCAGGAACATCAACAAAAAGAAAATACAGCCTCACCACATTTTGGCTTTTGCAGTTGCCATCCTGTCCTTGAAAGCAACGTAATATAGCAGTTTTACAGTTTTCAAATAATCAGTTTTACCAATGTTTCTCAGTAACATGACACAGAGAGGGGACTCATCCCTCCACCCCAAACACCAGCTAAGCATCTAGTGACATGACAAAGAATTTCTCCTCTGGAAGAGAAGAAACACAAGAAAGATGGAAAAGAGAGTGAAGTTAGTATCCCTAGTCTGCCTCCACCAGGCAAATCCTCAATGGCTGTGCCAAGCTCCCATTTACTGCAGCAGACTAACACAGGCACAGTTTGGCCACTGTGTGCACTTCCAAAAAACAGCCAAAACATTTAAACACCAACTTGACTTGATAAAGGAATTATTATTTCCAAGCAGGACAAGAATCTGCAAATACATTATCTGCTACACAACGGCATCCAGGTTACATTTATCTTGTTCCTTCTAGACTGAGCAGGCAGACTTCCATGCTTCAGGCTCACAAAAAGTACCTGGTGGACTGAAGAAGGTATTTCTACTGTCCTGGAAAATTACATAAATCAAATGCTTAGTGATTGTCATTTTCCAGCTAAATGCTATTATAAATAACTGTTTATATGGACTTAACATTTTTTTCCCTACCTGTCAGCTACTGATAAAGATTCACTGCCTAAATCACAGTAATTTCTTTTTAGCTGTCAGAAAGGAGATTTAATATGGTGAAAAAGAAATACATGAAAACAAGTATGATTTACTTTTTAGAGCAGTTATATAATTTTGTGTAGCTGTTTCAAAAGCATTGTGCTCTCATTTTTTAGTTCATGTGCAAACAATGACACCAATGTATTGCAATATATGCATGATAATCTCTTTGCAAACTTTGATACAAATAACTTCATAAAGTTTCTTCTCCCCACTCATAGTTAGCACAAAATATTAGTTTGGAAATAATGTCTATTATCAGGGTGTTTTAAATGTTTTTAAAGTAGAATCACAAAACCAGTCTCTTATAATTTTATTTGAATTATCATTCAAAGCTGAATATCCTTCCTCATCATTTGCAATATCACAGAGATGAACCTAATGCATTTTACTCTGAATACATGAAAACAAAAATTCTGTCAGAGCCACAAGAACTCCTGAATTCACATCTAATATCACAATAGTATTAAGTGTAAAGACTAATGTGTGAATGGCAAATTTGAGGGATAAAAATTAGACAGACTACATAAGACTTGAATGTAAGAAATCAAGTCTGTCTCATTCATCTACAGTTCCACTTCTACATTCTCCCATGACAACAGGAAGGACAGCAGGAACTGGAAGTGTAGAACCTGGCATTTTTTTCATCTCCCTAAATAATACGTTATTTAAATTTAAAAATATTTTTGAAGTAAAACTCTGGAAAACTAATGATGGTATTTACTGAAAATCATAAAGAGGAAGAGGAAACCCTTCAAAGTGTGTTTACTAAACACAAATATACAAAAAATATTGTGTTGACCAAGAGTTTTAAACAGAGGGAATGATATATTTCTACAGGTAAACAATACCTTTGAGCTGTGATCACCCTTGGGCAGCATTGAAATGGCATATGTAATTGCTAAAATCAACACATTTTCTTCAAGAGCTTTGCTGCTTATGTTTTCTATCCAATTTTACAGAGATTAGTTTCACAAAACCAGACTTTTTATATTGCAATATCCCCAGGGGTATGCAGTCATCAGTTTGCATAATGATATTTTAGAAGATAGAAGAATAGCTTTAAGAGTCTTACAAAGAAATAGAGCTCATCCTTTTAAAAATGCACACATAAGAAAACAAAAAAATTAATCCAGAATGTATTAATCTTAATTTCCTCTCTTTTCTGAGGGCTGAAAATAGAAATTTCCAACCACAAATGTTACTTTCAATTTTTCAACAAATAAAATGGCCTGCTGTGGAGAATGAAAATATTCATCTTTTCAAAACACAAGTTTTTGTGTCTGGCTTCATACTTAGAAATTAAAATAGTTCAATGCTACTATGGCAGACACAAACACCCTGTGCTGCTCCAGGTGAGAATTCTGGTGTGGTTAAAATGACTATTTTATATTAGCTTCTGTTCAAATATCATTTCCCAAATCCCAAACATGATATATGAAACACTGTCACCACTTGGGTTTCACACCTGCATTTGGAAATGACAGACAACTGGTTTTGGCATAACCCTTCACTATCAGTAGCACATGGTACCTGATGCAGGTTTATAAACCAGCTTTTCTTGCAATTTTTTCCTTCATTTCAGACAAACTCTCCCTTCTCACAGTCCACAGGTGATGTATGGCAGAGGGCAGCCAGGCAGACTCTGGGTTTATGAGGACATTTTCACTACTAACTTCCCAGGTGAACCATTTCAGTCATGAAAGAAGAACATTAAATGAACTGACTGACAGATCCCAACAGGCAGAGCTAAGGGCAACATATGTCTTTGCAACCTTTACTTGCTCAGACTGCTTTTTGTCCTTCCAGCATCCCTCACCTTTACAGGCTAGAGAGTTCTTAGCAAACTCCGTCCTTTGACAAATTTTCTTCCTTCCTGAGATAGGCTCAGTGTTTCTGTTGGCCATATGATGCTGAGAAATATATATATTGACCTGACTTCTGTACAGTTTTTCATCACAAAGGAGTCACCAGTCATCACATTAACCAAGCAGATACCACTGACCATATCTGAAGAGGTAATCTTTTATTGTTGAATTTATTGGTATTTTTTATTGATGGCACCAATATAAACTTGAGCTAGGCCATGAAAATAAAAATCAAATGTTACGACAGCTCTTCTTTTTCATTGTCCTTGTAAATCCTAGCAGATTTAGTATTTAGGCATTTGTGGTAAAGACTATGATTCCCATTGGGCTTCTCTGACTTCACAGACCTGAACAGTAAGCGAACAACAGGGTATGTGCAGATATAAGGCACATTTACCAAAGACTTTCCTGGCACTCTGAGGAACAGTGCTTTCAATTCTGTTCTAGACTCTATAAGCAAAGTCTACTATTTCTAGTTACTTCTACCTAGGAGTTACAACAAATATTTTTCTAAGCAGATTTGAATTTCCCAAGAGAAGAAAGGATGCAAGAAACAGAGTCAAAGGTGCACAGATGTCAATAATACTGTTTGTTGCTTTTGTTCTTTTAGTTTTCTGGATATTTACTAGACTCCTGAAAATTACAAGAAAGAAATGTGCCCTGTTACTTTTCCCTACTAAAATCAGTGAAGAGTCTCACATCAAACCAGTTGCATTTCAGAACAATACCAGTTTTTCCTCATTTTGCAGTGTTTCCTTTCCCTCCTAATGCTAGAAAGTATTTTAATATTTCTGAATTTGATGCTGTAGCCATTTCCTGAATTTGATGCTGTAGCCATTTCCTGAATTTTAATATTCCAGGACATGGTCCATATAAAGAAGCAGAGTCTATATAGTTTTCTATATCTTCAATTCAATGTTATTTGGGGAAAAAAAAACAAAACAACATTTTCACAAAAGCATGCAGGCATCTCATGCCATTAAAGGACTATAGAAATAATAACATTAATCCTTTAAACAACTACATTGGTCAGATTTTCTTTCAGTAGTTCAAGGATAACCTGATGGTTGCAGCAATCTCTTCGAAATGGATGACACTGTTTTTGCATTCCCTGCCCTTCAAATGATCCTGTGTGTAACCATGCCATAATCTGTTGTAAAAGGTCATTTTGAAATATTCTCTTAAGGAACATGAAATTGCCACACTCTTACAGCAGTCTGTGATTGCTAGTGCTATGAGGCTTACCCCTCTCCAAGTTTAAGTACCCAAAAGTTGATTAAAATAAAATAAAATCTACCATAATGCCAGATTGGTAAAAGGAAGAAAAGAAGAAAAACAGGTTTAAAATTATAAACTTTAAAAAGCCAGATAGTCCCCAAGTTCACTGTATCCATCTGTCATTATTCAGGCATAGGTACAGAGGGCTAATTAAATGTTAATGAAATATAAATAATCTGCTGGTCGCAGAGCATTAGCTAAGGAGCAGTAACTGCACAGCAGCTGCTGTAGCTCACTGAAAGTGCTCATGTCAGCACCTCAAACAGCATCTAAAATCTGGCTTCTAAACATCTGAATGAAATAATAATGACTTCTTCATGTAACTCATTTCAGAAGACCTGTAATTATTTTTGCTTAAGACAGAGGTGAAAGGTCCATGTGATAACAAAAAAGAGCTGAACAGCTTCACAAAGCAATACAATTAAATGGGAGATTTTTCATCTGCTGTTTTGTTAAAATCTTTTTAAGTAAAGCAGAGTGTCTTTAAAAGCAGAGCTGTATTGAGATGCTAATGAAGCCAATAAAAGAAACTCATGCCAAAAATGCTGTTAGAGACACAAAGCCTTTGCTCCTCTTCTATAGCATGATGGTACCTTGGACAAAGATAAGATTTAAGCTCACTCCTCATTTAAAGCCTGATTTTTTAAATGCACGGAATTCCTCCTAGCCAGAAAGATGGCCTTCATCTTATTGGGGTCCAGCTGGAGACCATAAGGAAGACAGAAAGGACTGGGCTGGCCAGTGAAATGTCACACACCTGACACACAGGAAGCTCAGCTGAAGCCTCAGGCAGATCACAGGATATGAAGAGAACAAAGCACACTACACCTTATCCATGGCAGGCAATTTAAATGCTAACCTCAAAAACCTCATGTTTAAAGTGCATCCTTAAAATGGAACTCTCTCTCAGGGCACATTCCCTCAGCTCAGGCTGCACCCTTACAGCCCTCTCCTGCAAGCCAGAGACTCAGGGCAGGGCAACTCACGGGTTTGGGGGATCTCATATCTCATATCGGCACAGCAGCTCAGATGGTCCAAGACAGGTGCCCGTGCTCCCTACCTTGTCATAAACAAAGAGATGCCATTTACAAGGAGGGGATTCTGAACATCATGTTTGAAGCCTTAAGGTCTCATAACTTAGGAACAACCCTTAAATTCTCGAAAACCACCAGTTCATAGTAAGACAAATTCTTTTCCTCCCAGTGCTGGGTCAACCATTTGACTTCATCCTAAGTAAGATGAAGGCAGTGTTCCCAAGTTAGTGAATTACTTCTCTCCATTTTTAAACCCACCTGTGCAAGAACAGAAGGGTAAAGAACATTTTGTCTTCTGAGACATGAATGACACATATTTATTAAAACCACATTTGGTGTGAGCGTTGTGTGACAGTTTATAGCTGCCCTCTCCGTGTAAAGCAAAGCAATGCAATGGCTGGAACATGCTAGGACAGACTCCCACTTTCAGTCTTCAGTCATGATGGCCAAGGCACTGTACTTAATTCCACCCCACTGCCTAGAGAGACACAGGCTGAGAGATGGAGCTCAGGCTCTTCGTGCCAAGGCCAAATTGGCTCTTGAAACCAAGCAGATGCATCATCACCTGCATGTTTACAAGGCCAGACACAAAATCACATATAAATCACTCCACAAAAACTTCAGCATGCAATACTAATGCAGGCATTCCTATGTGCACACAAACTCACATCAGGATGTGTTACAAAAGCACACCTAATGACGAGGAAAGATTATTGACTGATGGTTTCTAAGGACCTTCCAAGCAACCTGTAAATAGAACGCTGTTGATTGAAGCTCTTCATATTGATGATGTATCAAGAAAAAGGGTTTGCACCCCATACCAAAACCCATCCACCCCAAAGATAGACAATTTTACTGCAAAGATGTAATATTATCCTGTAACAGGTACAGCAACAACATTCAACAACAAAGCAGCCATACAGAAACTCTCGCTGCTAAGGGTCATGAAAGTCCATCTGACACAAGCTGTGATTCTGAAGCTATAAGGGAAATGTTTCACTCCACTGTTGAATAATCTGGCATCTCTTCACCCAGGAAGAAATTTGATGCAAATAAGTTGAGAATCTTGATAATCAGTATGCTAGTCATGTTCATAACTTTCAAATAACGCACAGGAAAATTGAACAAACTACATTGTTACAAAGAGACAGTGTCAAAATCAGTGGAAAACTTTAGATTCCTTGATGTTCTAAAATCAGGGGACCTCTTATTACAATCTAAACAGAAGTAGTAATTCCATTTACTACAGTCATGGCAGTCATTGGCACACCAATCCCTTTATAGTGGGTGGGCACATGCATAAACACTGGCATTTGTTACACATTTGGCACATTTGTTGCACTTCCATGTTCAGATAAGAAAACTGAACACTGGTTTTGAACCGTTAGTCAGGAATTTTCTAGCAACTTGTGGCATTTGGAAAATACAATCCCTTTTCATCTCCTTGATGAGATTATTACGTACAGCATCAGACAGCATCATCATATTATTGCATACATCATCAGTGTTTATTACAACAGGCCAGACATTTGCCCAGCATGTGTAAATTCACACGGCCTGGGCTGGTGTTGAAATCGTCATCTCCACCTAGCAAAAGCATCTTTTTTCCAAATGAATCCAGAAACTTTTTACCTAACTAACAGTTCTGTGCTGAACAGCACAGTCTCCTTCAGGCTGAAACCTATGGAGTAAGCAACAACAAAGCAACTCATCCCAGGGATTCTGAATGGGAAGCAAGGAATGCCACATCTAACCAAAACTGCAGGGAGAATGAAGCAATTGCCATAAAACTAACAAAAACTGAATTTGGCCAGGACATGAGGGTACCATGGGATCTTTCATGACTACAAATGGTCAGAATCATGTTTTTATACTACATTCAAAAACAAGACCGCATGACTTTGAGCCCTTAAGATCTCAGTTTGCAACCAAGATGTAGAACAACACCTGATGAATCACCAGCATCAATCTCCTTTTTCTTTACGAATGCCTCACCCAAGTATGCATCCAATTAGAATTATTAAAAACCACACAGCATAATATCTTTAGTTATTGTGGCAAAAAGTAGAAGAAAATCTTGCTTATATTGTGCTTTATACTACAACTTATGTAGTCATAAAAAACATTATTAGGTGATACACTGATTCCAGATTTCAAAATACACTATTATGAAAAAGATGAAACACAATGGAAAATTACTGTCATCTTCAAAGTTTTCCTACTTAACTTGGGGAAACACAGAGATTTCAAGCTTTTCTCCTTTTTTTTTTTCCCCCAACATTTAGATCATATCTTTCATCTTTAGAAGATGTCATTATGCTCTTTTAATCTTTTCTATTTTTCTTCTTTTTAAGCTCTTGTCCATATCCAGGGAGGCAATTAAGCACCGGTTTTTGTGTGCAACTGCAAATAGATAGGTTTAATGAGTGTCTCACTTACACCACCAAGACGTATTCAAGAATGCATTAGCCTTTGCACTGAGCAATAACTAAGGACCATTAAAAAAATACCAGCACACTTATTTCTGTAGAGAAAATGCAAGAAGAGAGGTAATATCAGTGCTTTATTTTCATTCTGTATGAATTCTCAGAAAACCCCAAAAGTTTTCCTAACCACTCCTATCAAAGGATACAATAAGAAAAGTCATCACAGACATGACAGGCCTGAAGCTTCCATTATTTCCCCAAAGTATGGTGGAAATTTATGTCATTCAGGGAACTGAAAGCCAGAAAGTGACTTTTAGTTTTTTACCTCTCAACCTTCAACCCGACTACTAACTTTGACTCATCTCTATGCAACTAAGTGAATGCAGCATATTGGTCTGAAAAATTAGTCATTTGACTAAAATATAAATAATCATGGAAACAGGACCCTCTCCACTGTAATTGTGTGGGAGGTTTTTTCCTCCTCCCTCTCTGAAATATAGTAAGATTCTTTGATGGGCCATCACTGGAGAGTCAATATTGGATGAATGTCCAAAATATCGTGAAGCTCCAATGCCTGTTCTGAAAGGATGATATCAGGCAATTTCCCAGAAGAGACAGGTTCCTAAACCTTAATTTGCTGTCTCATCATTAATAAAGACAAAATACTTTCTGCATGGTCACTCTATACTCCAGAAGAAGGGCTTTCAAATGCAGCACTGGAGTAGACAAGAATCCCCTTTTTGCAGAATTTCAGTATCACATTCATCCTGACAAGAGAGCTGAAGGCACATTCAATGATAAATTGGCATTCCAAACTCCATCTATATTCATCACAAAACTTCTGTGCCACACTTGAGAGAGGAATCTAAATGTGAACACCAAATAGTTTAAAGCAATATATACAAATACACTTGAGAATAAATTTAGAAGTGTCAATACTTTTTATGGAACCTCAGTTGGTCTAGTCACTGCTCATTAATTTGTGCAGAAAACAATGTTAGCTTTAAACAGCTCTGTATTAACCAAAGTTTTCCCTTTCTTTGCCCATGTTCATGTTTGCTTGGTTGGGTTTTGCATTCTTCATTGTATTTCATGAGTGCATTTTAGATGTAGGGCAAGAAAAATGTAACTATATTGCTGATATAAAGCCAGTGCCATGAATAAAATGGGGATAGGAAGTAGAATAACCACAGCCAGCAACTCAAACACAAAACTGGTGTTTCACCACACAAAGTGCTGAATAAAACACATAAAACATAGCACCATGTGAAGAGATAGGACACAGGGATTAAAAAACTACACTAAGCAGATTTCACTCGAGATTTGCCCCCCAGTTGTTGACTGACCGCATTTAATTTACAAAAGTTCAAAGTTTATCAGTTCAAGTGAATAATAATGATGAAAGCAGTGCTGAACTGTGGGCCTTCCCCAGCTTTTGAGGTAATTTTTGTTACGCCTTCCTTCTGTCAGGCTCATGTAACTGAAGAGTGTGCTTAAAAAAAACATGACAGAGGTCTTCAATATTCTTTTCTTTTCCAGCATAAAAGACCATCGCTTTCTTCCCTACCATTAAGAACTACATGGCAACACGAAGAAGAGAACCATAAGAAAGCTGTTTAAATTCCAGCCTACTATGAGATTAATAAACCATGGAGATCTGACATTACTGCAGATGCAGAGCATTAATTCCTTCAGGCAAAGCCTACAAAAACATATTCCATAAAGGTATAGACAAAATACTTCATTTTATGCAGGGTAAAGGGGTGGCATCAATGCTGGACTTCAAAAGTACCTGCTGTCTCCTGAAATGCTACCCCACCTGTACAGTGTGGGGTTTTTTGTATTTTAAAATAATTATAACAGAAATGATCATTGAGAAAAACAACCCAGTATGTTCAAGTCAACAGATTTAGGATTTTCAGGGTATAGAGACCACACCCCCAGGCCTGTCTGTGTGCCTACTGTGCCACCACACCCAGCTGTGTCCCCACAACCAGCTACTGCAACTGCTCCCATCCACTTGTCCACAGGAGCCACCCTTCAACATGTGCTATCCATTTAGCTTCCATGCACCATACGGATGGTTGCTGCCCAGGATAATTAATTTCCTAGGCTTCTCTGGGAAACCATCCTGTCACTTGGCAAGGAACACAGCTCTCCATCTGACTCCTAGCATGACTCAAGATTACAGTGCAGGGAATAGAGTTCATGCTTTCATACAGAATCATTTGAAATATGAAAGCCAGTATGTTGATCCTCAAGCAAAACACCATTGGTGGTGTTTTTTCAAAGTCAGATAAAAATATATCTGTAAATAAGGATTAAATTGAATTGCCATTACAAATCCTAAGTATCAGTGCAAAAGAAATATCAAATAAATATCAATGGTAAAAATTCTACATAATCCTTTTAGAAACCTCAGTGCAAACATAACAACAGCTGGTGTAATTGCACAGCATCTGCCTCCTTCAGCCACTCACCAGGGCAGAAGCTCTGCTAAGGTGCTGCTGTCCCAAGGTGGATTCTACCAGAACAAAAGCACAGGTTCTGTGTGTAGGTTTCACTTCTACCCTTCACACTCTAACACACACCATAACGCCTTTATGCCCAGTGAAATGAAGATGACCTGTACAAGCTGTTTTCCTCATTCCCTTCTGGGAATAAATTAATTTCTCAGACTCTTAAATTTCAGCAATCTGACCTGGCCAGAGGGGAAGGAGCTGAGAGGCAGGGCTGGGACAAGGAAGCTGGGCAAAGGCAGTACTCACTTGTCTAAGTACTCAACTGTGTAAGGTTACTTGGCACCTGAGACTGCCAGGCTTCCAAACCTGGGATTTAAATGTAGAGTTGGTGGGTGGCAGCAGTGGTTTTGGTTACTCTGAATGTGAGTAGGCAAAGGTGTGAGCAAGGAGTTCACACAAACTACACCTGTCATGGGTAATGCGACCTGGTGGCAAAACTCTGGTTTAGCACGGCCATAAGGGGAAAAACACAGCACTTGCATCTACAGCTGGCTGAACCTTCAAGAAAGAGTGCTGTGGACAGGAACTGGGGCCAAAGCAGTCATGAGAAACAGGAAAAAAACTAATCAATGGGAAACGAAGCTGATTCTCATCTTCAGTAAGGTTTTACCATCTGGAGGTAAAGATCCAACTATGTATTTGGAATGAGAGGAAATTAGTTTGTAATTAGCCACATTAGAGATGGATATCGAGGGTTCAGTGATATCTTTTATGATAAAGCCTGGGATTTTTCATTCATTTTAGCTTGACTGTAGCAAGTATATCAATTGCACATGGCAATCTGCACTATTTTCCATTAAAGTAATATGAAATTGCCTGGCAATTTCTGATTTTTTTATTTACAGAACTTTGCAGTACTATTAAAATACTGAGGCAACATGAGAACACAGCGTAATATATGATACAAATACAAATTTAAGAGCAATAAAATGTTTCAGTAACAAAATAAAACTTCTTGCCCAAGCACAGATTTGACAGAAAAACCAGTAATGTTTTATTTATCTTATCTGATGTTAATCTCTGCTGATATTCCCTAAGGTCAAATATATCCATGCAAGCTTACATTTTTATATGAAACTATAATATTGCACAGGAGATGATCTTTTACATTATATTCATAAGGAGGAAAAAAAGAGGCCCATTTCAAACTCTCAATCACTCAAGTGAATTTCAACAGTTTACAAGGCATTGTATATATATCTAAACAAAGGCAGAATTTACACTAAGGAGTGTAGGTATCTGTGCATGCCTGACAAAAGGCAGAGGCCATTCTTCACATGATATATCTTCTCATCATACACCCACCACTTCTAGATTCAAGATACACAAACTTGAAGATTTTAATCTTGCATTAGATGTTAGCTGCAACTCAGAAGATTTTCAGTTGTCCAGAGATTCCATCTGCTTACACTGTTCATTGCCACATGGGCTTTTAACATCCCAAATAAACTCTGCCCTGCTCAGAATGAAAACAAAGAATTCTTGATAAAGGAAATTATTTTTCTGGAGCTAGTTTGGATTATACAGCTGAGCTTTTTAGATTACCAAACCCGACATCAAATACACAAAATCTTCATGTAAGCAGGTAAGCAAACTAAAGACACTGCATTGTGAGAACCAACTTCCAGTGGAGGGACATGGGGCACAAAAATTATCTGAAAGCAGTTTTTTCCAATACATCATTTTTAAACTATCGTATACCATCTAAAATTCTTGCCCAAAACTAATGAAATTTTTACATTTTTGCTACATTTGGCAAATGACTTCTCTGCTCCTCAGATCTTACACAGTACTAACACTAAAATCTTTCAAACATTTTAACATCTTTTCTTGCATGCTGATATAATTCAAGTAAGATTCTTTTTCTGCAATATGTTTATAATAAAATGCTTGCAACAGTGAGAAAATTGAGATTTAAAGCAATACTGTTGGGCTTCAAACAGCATGAGTTTGCTGGAACAAGCAGAAAAAAATATCTAAACCTAATCACTTCGCTTCAGCAAGCACCTCATGAATTCTGGATTAAAAAACAAACACAAACAAACAAACCTCAAACCCCACATTCATTTTTAGCTGGCAATAACAATGAGTATATAGAAAAAAAAAACCAAGCCATAGAATCAATGTTCTTGTATTTTTCTTTTTCTATAATTTTCAGAGGAAAAGATGGCATTACATTCCCTCTTGCACCCCTCAGAAAGAGTCCACATATCATGTTTTTAAAAGTGTGCTCACAACCAGTGAGTTTCCAAGAAAAATCTCACAACAAAGTCTGATAAATATTAAAAAGAAGAGATCAGGCTTTTAAAACCTTAGAAATATTTGGCATAGCTTTAAATGCTTAATCTGAAAGCTGAGTTAATACAAAGGCATGCTGTCTTTGGCTGACACTTTTTGAACAGGCCTGTTCATTGCTACAATAGTGTTCTATTAATTTTAGAAATTCATTAGTACCAGAACTACAAGTCAGCACTAATTAAAGTCTTCTATACAATCTATTTCAGGTGTAGATGAAGAGCCAGTGTTAGATCTCTAACAATGTCTCCAGCCCCTGAGATCCAACAGAGTGATGCTATTCTTTTGCTTAACTACATTTGCTCATTCTTGCATTGCAACAAACAGAGATTAGATCTGGTCTGCACTCAGACCACTACATTTAATTAAACATAAATGGTTCATACTCTGACCTCATGCACGGGTAACTCCTATTCAGCTGAGCCACTGATTTTAACTCCCATTGATAAATTTTCTTTAATTTGAAGAACAAAACAATGACCAAAGTTCAACTCCATAGGAGACAGGGATGAAGAAATAAAACATGCAGTGAACATGAACACTGTTTCAAAAAAGATTTTGATCCAGAGTGACTAAAAGATACTTTAAGATTCTGATGTAATAGAATTTTTTTTAATGAACAATGTTCTGTCATAAAAGATGTACCTCTAAATTTTAAAGCATTAGTATCTTTTTTGAATAGAAAAGACAAACATCTCCACTATAATAGCAAAATACACATGCAGTTGTTAAATTTTCCACTGTACAGTCCTGTAGCCATACACCAAGATTTTGGTATGACTTCCTGCTTCTCTGTTCTCTTTCAAACAGCATCATGGAAAACCAGCTAAAGCACACTGTCATGAACAGCTGTGGTTTCCCAGCACATGTTGCAGTTGAGACAGCCACAATACACAGAGCATCCCCATACAATTTCAGAAGGCTTTAAGCATTCACCCATACAGAGTAACACCATACCTCATCAGAAGGCTTCAGGCATCTCCTCATACAGAGCAACACCATATCACTTCAGAAGGCTACAAGTATCTGCTCTTCTTGTCCTTCAGCCTAGCCTTTTATACCCCTCATGTCCATGCATTGCACCTGTGTGCCCTCTGCTCCATTGGTGATGGGTCAGTGCCCCTGGGCACTCCATGGCTCATGGCTGTCAATGCTGCTCACCTGCTGCTCACAGCTGCAGCCCACTGGGGATGAGGCTGGACACAGCCCCACCCCAATCACCACAAACTGTGTGCACCTACACTGTGGTACCAGCAGTTCCTGCAGGGCTGTCATGGTTTAACCCCAGCTGTCAAGTAAGCAGCACACAGCTGCTCACTGCCCTGCCAGCAGGACAAGTGACAGAACAGCAAGAACTACAAAACTTGTGGGTTCAGATAAAGACAGGTGAATGAGTAAAGCAAAAGCTGCACATGCAAGCAAAGCAAAGCAAGGAATTCATTCACTGCTTTCTATGGGAAGGAAGGTGTTCAGCCATCCCCAGGAGAGCAGGGCTCTATCATGTGCAACAGTTGCTTGGGAAGACAAATGGCATCACAATCCAAACATCCCTCCTTGTTCCCCCACGGGGGTATCCCAGACCGTATGGAATCTGCACAGACTGAGCAGATGCCATATGGTCTGGGATACCCCCTTGCTCAGTTGGGGTCACCTGTCCTGGCTGTGTCCTCTCCCAGCTCCTCCTGCATGCCCAGTCCCCTCAGTTCTGAGGAGGAAAGAGAAACAGAAAAGGACTCGATGCCTGATTTTTCTTTTAAAAAATGATCTCATTTTCTGTTTTCAACCTGTATATTAAAAATCCTAATGAGCTGAGACCTATTTTAATGAGTATTGAGATTTGCTCATAGTTAAGATTTATTTTAATGGTTGTTGCTAATGAGTTGGTATTTGTTTTCATGATTGTCATAGAAGAATTAGTTTTACATAGGAAGTATAAAGAAAATATGTGAAGAGCAGTACACTCTACTGGATATTCTATTTTGTTATTCAAGGGCACTGACTTTCACTAAAATGGGCTTTTACAGAAGTCCCACTTCTGCTAATATCTACTGCAGCATACTAAATTTTCTCCAGACATTCAGTCCTCTCCCTCAGTTGTCTGTTGAGTTTTCTGCTCCCAAGTGATGCTGAAGCAATCAGACAGGTGCTCATCCCAGCCCACCTAATTTCGAACTGGGTCTGGGATGAGGGACAATGCTGCAATAAGGCAGACATGAACCTTACTTTTTATGATCCATAGCTGAGAATAACTATGGCCTAAGCCAGTCTGCAGGGACTCAGAATACTGCTGACAGTTTTCAATTTCCAGTTCAAGCAAGCTGTGTAGAAACCTCTCCCTAAATGCTGAGGTAAGATTCTGTAAGACTGCAGGTTAAACCTCCCTCACTGCTGGAAGGTTTCAGTGCAGTGCCAATCACCATGAACAACGTTTGGAGCCTGCAGAAGATGACACTTGCCCAGGAAATCTTCTGTGCAAGGTGTAGAGCTGCACAGAAGCTGAATCCACCTGCTTCAACTGGACTATGAGAATAAGTTCTTTACTTTTTCAGAACGTGATCTGGAATCTTTATCCATCAGATGTGTGTAAGATCTAGATTAAGCATCGCCATCTGGAAAAAGTAAGATCTTAAGTACCTAATAACTAATACTTAGTTAGAACTCCATTACCCTGAAAGATATGAGTCTTCCCTAGTGAAATCACTATGGGTAGCAAATTGAATTTTAAGTATGATTAATGTCAAAAGTGAATTTTAAATGTACATGTAATGAAGGACAGAAAAGGTAAGATACCACCAAATTTCTTTTTAATGGTCAAAATGGTACAAGAGATTTTATCGCTCTACTATGTTCGCCTCAAAAGAAAGAAATAGTTTAAATTATTCAAAGCTAAAAGAGTCCACTCTTTACAAGGACACAACCTTCATCTGTTTGAATTACAGCTTTGTCCTTTGTATTTTCCCATAGCTGAAAATTTCTGACTAGTTCTGTTGGAAATAAGAATGCTTTTATCTTTAATTGCTGTGTTTCAGTACTTATTTCCTAAAGTTCTTTAAATATTGCCATGCAAATGTACTTATATTTACATTTCACAGACATATATCATCCCAACTACTTTGCTGAATGAAAGAACACTGGATAAAACAGCACAAGCTTGCCACAAAGACTTATGCACAGGCTTAAATTTCAATGGACCAGTCATTTGCCTAAATTTGAATAACTATGCAAATCTTCATAGCACTGTAGCTGAATTTTTAACATATATTAACTTCATTATGACATTTTCAGACTTCAGATAAAAGTGCATTTATGGTAAGTTACTTGAGTTCTGCAAAACTCAATACATCAGAACCTATGACTTTCAGAAAGAAGTAATAAAAAAAGAATTTTCAAATCTTCTCCTATACTTCCCTCTTGTCAGTGGGGGGTTTGAGCATCAAATCATGCATATGAATCCAAGTGGCTCTCATGAACTTTCTTGACTTCCCAATGTTCTAATACACAGAGCCACTCTTTCAGAACCAAAAAGAAACAAACAAAAAAAAAAAAAAAACCAAAACAAAACAAAACCAAAACAAAACCAAAAAACCAAAAAAAAAACCAAAAAAACCCAAAGAAACCCCCAAAACAAAACAAAAAACCCACAACAAAACAACCTCCACTATTTCCAGAAAGAGACTAAAAATCAATAGCTACTTGATTTCTAAAGGTATTATTCATACATGCTGAAGGCCCCCATTTAACAAGCACACATACATGTAAGGGTAGGTTCTCTACTAGTTTTTTGCAGAGCAGCAGCACTACTCCTGGCCAGTACAAATTAGTGGGCAAAAATATCCAGCATAATGCAGTATCTGGCATTTTATCATCAAATACATAACACTTTTAATGTCAGGAAATTAAATTCTACATAGCAAATCTCAACTGTTCAACTGCTTTATCACTGTATGTGTATTAATATATCAAAAGGGAGATTGTAATTAGTCTTTTGAAGGCAGTAAAGCAGCTGCCACATTTCTATTTATCCAGCTATTTAACTCATGGTTTAAAGTTCCTACTTTTAAATACCTTAATTCATCACTATCTAGAGTAAGTAGCAAACTCATCACAGGCATGATCTTCTTCAATCAAACTTTCCTAATAAATTTTGCCTGACCAAAGGTTTTCCTTCATTTCTCCTGTGGCACATGGATAAAGCCATTCTGAATAACATTTTAACAACCACAGCCTTTGACCAATACACGATGTAATGTGCTCACATAGCCACCAATTCGCATCCAAAGGGACAGATCTTTAGAACAGAATTAGAATTTTTAGAATTTTAGAATTTGTCATAGGTGTGCTGGAATGAACAAGTTTACCCCTGTGCCATCAATGTACAATGGGATTCATAGCCTCAAGAAACCTGAGGAGTAGACAGCAAGACAGCAAACCTGCTTCCTGCTCATCAGCATTCACGGGATACACGGGGCTGAAGCGTATGTTTTCAGCAGCAGTCTGACCACATTATACACAGCATTGTTAGAAAACAATGTCCTAATGTAAGCAAGTACAGATTCAAGATTAGATGCCTCACAAAACACAACAGCTCTATCAAAATGATCAAAGGCTAATTCCTCTTGTAAAAAAGCGTGGTGATTGAACAGAGATTAACATTTGTTCCTCTGTTCACCACCACCAATGAAGAACACCTACATGATGCATCACTCAGTAAAACAGAGAAATCATCGAGTTCTTTCCTACAGAATCTACCAAGTTACAATAAAGAAAAAAAAATCTAAACCATACTTGACAAACCCATTTCCTACACTGATTAACTCTATCAACCAAAAAAGAAATTGCTAAAAATAATTAATCTGTGATTATTTCCAGGCAGCTAGTTGACAGTATACCACTATTGGACATACTCCAATCACTTTACGTAACATTTCATTCAAGGTAAAATGCTCCATGCTTTAGTAAGGCTAACATGTCAAAAAATTAACTTATCTGTTGTTTCTGGAATCCAAGGAAGGTTGCTCACTTATTTTAGGTTTCTTGTCGTGGCATTGTATTGAACCACTGACACCTACAGGCATAATTGCATATATTTATTCAAGAAATATCTGTGCAGCTTCCTTGTTATGAGATGAAACACCTCTGATGATAAGCAGCAAAGGTGCCTTGGACAGCCTGATTTATTGGCAAGGTACACATGAATCCAATGCAGATGGAACAGGCACCCCATTGCATGTGAAGTATTTCTCCCCATTCACCCCAACAAAACTGCAGCTAAGAAGTAAATAAAATTCTTTCGGCATAACCAGGGCTTCCCTAAGTCTGTATCATTATTCTGGTTTTGCCCTGATATGAAGAAAAAGTAGGCAACAAAACTGACCTTTATGAATCTCATGTATGGTCAATTAAAAACCCCCACAGATGCATTGCCTTTGTATCTTCCCTATAGATTTGAAATTCTTACTGCCTCCAAAAGCGGGTGCTCTGAGGATGATCACAGGGTAGTGTGATGTACTATTAAGTAAGCTGACTTATAATCTCTGCTCTTACATTTGACTATTTACTACTGCATTTACTTCATTGTATATAATAAGGAAGATACATTTGGAAAATATTCTAGAAAATATTCAGGGCCTAGGGAAAATTAGTTTCAAATTAAGGAACACTGCTTACTTCACCTAACTTTAGGCACACTGCAGCATAGAAAACTAAGTCTATCCCTCAAGAACGTGTGTGAAAATCATAAGTAACTATTTTTAAGACAAGATTTTAAAGAATTACTTATCTGGTCCAATAAGAATGAATCTGCCAGACTTTCCACAGAATTATGCTTTCTTATAGCACTTTTTTACTCAGTGCTAGCAAAAAAAGGGTACAAAAGTAAGCTTTCTGAATGACTCATTTTGTTCTTTGCTAACTTTGCAAAGGTTATTTAAGAAAATAGGTAAATGTGGCCAATCAGCCCAATGCCACCTGTAAGATTAAGGGATGCAAGGTTGCTCTTACTTCATCAAAAAGAAACTTAACATTTTATGAAATATTGACTGCCCCAAATCCCCAGAGTACCTGTAACACTGCTTATGAAGCCTCAGCAGTGGCTAGCCTTGAGTCAGCTTTCTCCAGCCCAGGTGAGGGAAGCAATCTATAAAAATGTACTCATTACCTCTTCTTGTCTAAAGCCAGCCTTCTTGTCTGTCTTTTATTACTTTTCCTGACATGTTCTGAGGTCATCTCTGGAGCAGCCATCAACAAGCAAAGAGAAACAGCCCCTGCCTTGTGTCAGTGCTGCTGAAGTTATTGCCTGGCCAGAGGAGCCCATCCCTGCCTGTTCCTCCTGGCCATGGACAGGCTGTGCCTTTTCTCACTGCTCTTTTCCCTGGGTAGCAGAATGACCATCAGCCTAGACGATGGGAAACAGCTCAGACAAGGATTTCAAACAGGTAATGCTGAGCTCTAAACTCATTTCAGTCCTGGCAACAACTTGTCTGCTGACAGCACAACAGATTTGTCTCAGTCCCCATTAAAAGCAATTTCATCACCTTTTCAATATGGCTTTGAAAAGGCTCAGGACGGAATGGAACAGCACAAGGACATCGTGGCAGCTACACATTTGGAGCCTATGCCCCCTGCAGTGGTGCTCAGTGGGGATTCCACAGGGGACTGACAGAGGTCAGCACAAAACCATCTGTAACACAATTTCTTGGCCTCCTTCTTCATGGAGGCAGAAGTCAAGGCCAATGAATATCAGGGAAGTTGAGAAGGCCACTGAGATACCCAGCATTCTCTCACCCTAGCAGTTCTGTATGCACTTGTTCCTGACAACAACTTGAAGTTACAAGTTATTAAATTATCTGAACAAATGAATCTGGGTGAAAGTGAAGATCAGTTATAAAGAAATATGTTTTCCCCAAAATGCAGAAGCCAGAAAGGTTGATTTTATAAATGAAATGTGGTTGCGAGATACGAACATGTCCTTCCTTTTTATTGATGACTTGTATGTATGGTGCATACACAAGCACCATAAGGGTCCCAAACAAGCAAAAATGGGACTAAATCTAGAGACTTTCCCTATGGAGGGGCTTGACAGCTGGCCTGCAAGCAAAGCTGAGTTAATAGAAGAAATAACAATTGATGATTTTTGAGTGTATCCATGGCAAAGAAGAAGACAAGGCCATCAGCATGGAAACAGATTAGAAAAGGTAACATGAAAATTTTTGTAAGCTAGACTACGTGTATAAGTAGATGTGTGTACATGCCTTATTAAATTTCTGTAAAACTTTTGCCAATTATATTGACATTAATTGCTTTGCACCAATGAATATAATAAGTTATTGGGATGTAGTTAATGACTTAAATTCAGGCTTTGTTAAGAGTATATAAGCTAGAGAACAAAGAGAATAAAAAACTTTTTTCTTCTTGGAGCCTGATCATGTGTGTATGTCACGTCCAACCTAACAGCAACATTTCCCCTCACCTATGACTGTACACACAGTTACTCCCAGGTCTCTCAATAAGGATACAGGAGAACTTCCTGCAACAATACAGTCTTTTTTTTTTTGCTGGACATCAACCTCATAATAAATATGGCATCCAAATACAGTTGTGACTTTTAAGTTTATCTCCTTAGTGCCCCTAAACATGTTTTACTCAAAATATATACTCTTGCTTCCGTATTAAAAATAAAAGAGCTCTATGGTACTTAGGATCACAAGGTAGGCACCCACCTCACAAGTAAGCAGCAAAAATTAGATGACAAATTTAGCATAATTTACATAACTGCTGGATTGTAGTTCAATGTCAGCACATTCCCACATCTGAAGTTTGAAAGATACACAGAAATAGCACAGTATTGTTTTAATACATATTTAAATAATAGCTGACAACACACTTTTCAGACAGTTTACTTCTTTTAAAAGGAATCAAAGAACCTTCTCCATGTTAAATTCATTGCCATATCATGAAAATAAATATGCTCATTCACTTGAGCTACTATTTTTTTATTGCAAGGGACCACATTCCAGATGATCCCAAGTCTTGCAGACAGTTTCCATGCAGGACTGAGCATTCCTGATGATTCAGCCTTTAAAGTTTCCTCAATAGAGAAAGAAACGCTCAGATTTAGATCAAGTATAAAAGATTTAAATTATATTATTTTAATTATACACACACACACACAAGTACTGCATATTTTAACATTTGGTCTACTGCAAAGTTGATGCTGTAATAAGTACCTGACTGATATTCTTTTATTTTTGCAAATATAAAAAATTGTTGAAACAATGATAATTACTAAAGTAAAAAAAAAGGAAAAGCAAAATAAAAAAATATTAACACCTGCCTTAGCAATAATATTAACTACAGCATACATAACATGACTGTGCAATTCCACTACAAAACACTTCAGCTTTAGTGAAATACAGAGGTGATAATTTTCCCCACTTCTTCCTACTCTAACTTGTCTCTTCATTATTTCCAGGTTATGAGAATAAATAGAAAAGTATGAGAGAAAAAGTGCTAATCTACAATACAAATGCCTTCACCTAAGTAAATTTATGGGATAGGATTAGATCTCTTATAAACAGACCCAGAAATAAAATAACTCATCCACATTGCCCTTTCTTTCACTAATCCTCTTTGCAAAGCGCTTTCTGCTACACAACTCAAAAAACCACTAACTCCAAAAATTAGTGGCAGAAAAATGGGGGGAAAGCAGGAAGAGAGAATATAAAACCACCAACAACACAGAGATATTTTAAAGCTTTTGCTTTAAATATTTCTTATTATTTAGCCTTTTCCTTGAAAAGCTTTCATAGCTTCTTTGACTCTGGAGAACATCATTTCTCTTGTATACACACAGTAGCTTGCAATGCTGAAAAACCTTTCTTTAGCTGTTCCCATAGTAACCAAAACCATTCTTTGTATTTAATTGTTGCCTTTTCAAATATTATCTGTTTTTGTAGCTAGAATCAGTGTGTTCTTTTGCCATCTAAAATTATGGATTCCCTGAAGTCTATCAAGTATTTATTATAAATTCAGGTTTGCCTTCATTAATTTGTAATTTAAGGCATTTACTACATTTAAATACGTAATATTGCAATAATAACATAATTCAGGAAGAAGAATGTAGATGTAGCACAAAGCTAGGCGCATCAAACACTGTTTTGAACAGGTGAATTTTAGTAACTTCAAATATGAGGAAAAACAAGCCTTGCTAGAGCTCATATCAGAATTCCCTCTCTGAATTAATCCCTTTTTGAACTATGACTCAGCTTTGTGATTCATTTCTGTTACATATCTGGACTGAATTCCAAGCCCTGTGAACATACTCCTGGTTTTAGGTGACATCTTCAAAAAAAAAGTAGTAACTTCTGAGAGAATAAATCACAGAATAATGATTTGGCTGCTTAAGTTTTCTTAAATAATCTGGTTTCTATTAGCACTGTATTTATTCTCTGACTTGAATCTACAGCACAGTTAAGAGAACAGCAAGTGGAGAACTTGCAGATAGTATTTGTTATGACTATTACACACCTTACTTGCATAGTTCCATTGCAAGTCCATCTGATATCAAACACTCATTTTACTGTGTATTTATTCTTACAACACCAGCACTTAGAAAGTAATACCTACTTTAGTAAGTAATAGGTAATCTTACTTCTGAACACCTTCCAGACTGTCCTTTCTCACTGATCAATAAATGTTCTTTTTTCATCCCCTCCATAAATTATCCCAGAGTTTACCGTTCCTTGGACAACAAAATGAGGAGGTTTTTATCTACCTATTTTAAAATGCTGAAGCATACTTTGTCAGAATTGACAACAATTTATCAATATAGCAATGTTTATCTAGACCGTATCTCTGAAAATATTTATGTAGAACATCTAAATTTTTCCAGCCAAAAGTACTAATCACTTCCATTTACACAGGTCCAGATAAAGGATACAAAAATAAGATTACAACATTAGATTAAGTTTTAAAAGAGATGACCAAGAAAGGGCCCAAAAAACAGCCCTATCAATAGGGGGCTCTTGTAGGACAAAACTTGACATCACCTCACCTTTTAGTTCATCTGTTAAAAAGGAATTCTGTTTCTTCTGCTCTGCCTTTAAATTGTGTGCATGTGACCTTTTAGATTGATGCAATCAAAACATCAAGAAATGTCTTCTAAAATAAAACAATGCTTTTCATTCTTGGTTCTCATAATGTATATTCCAGCTTTCTTTGTGGCTCTGACTTGAGGTCTCTGTCCCTTTGCATCTATGGCTGCCAGGAGAGATGAGCCCTGTTAACTTTGTATGTTCTAAAGCAGCAATCTGGGCACATATTAAAATTGTACATAAGTATGTCAATTTTACAAAATGACATAATAACTGGAAGTGAGGATGGAATGCTCCTGAAAAATCAGTATTGAAAAGTCTGAATAAAGGGTTGGGGATGAAGTAGTAGATGACTACAAAAATTGGAGGAACATTACCCTATTTTTGGATGAATACTCTGTAGGCTTTCTGCATAAACAAATGAACAAACAGACAGATAGATAAAGAGTTTTATCAAGAGTACAGTTCGTAAGCATGGCTAATTAAAACATGGGAAAGTTTACCTCAATGCTACCTCACTCTTCCCCTTGCCTGTGCTTCCCTTGATTTTTCCCCGTAGCTCACTCCTATCTGTCTCCTACTTGTATTGCTCATCACAGGAACTCTTGGGTTTAAAGGGATGCACTGAACAAATAAAATAGCTGATATGGGAGGAAAAAGGGGTTGGAACCTATCATGTTTTGATGTATTATCTACTTGCTTTTGAAAATGTCACCTCACACTTACGATGAAAGCATTGGCCTCTTTTTCTTTTCCCGCTTCTATTTTTTGAAGACATTTAAAAAAGCTGTGCACAAGCTGATGCTGTGGGCTGCTGTGATGAAAGCTCTAAATCTGGATTATTACTAATATTAGGTGGATATAGCTGCAATACATGCTGTTACACATTTAATCAATGTAGCAGCAGCAAATATCTTTTTCATGCGCAACAAAAGCCACATACTACTCCCTTACGTAATGATTAGGAGAGGATTAAAATACCAAAACAAAACAATTGAGGTGAACTCCTACCACATCCACAAAAAACTAGTAAATGGACCTGGAAGCAAATTAAATACTTTGAGCTTCAGCACAGGAAAAGAAAACCAAAAAATATTCTTTCCTCACAAACATCTTTTTTAGATGGTGGCTACTGCAGCTATTGCTGATAAAAAGCAGCTGGGCCAGTTATGTCCTCAGTATAACAGAGCTTAATCCTGCTCCTGGAGCCCAGGAGGAAAAACTTACACTTGTACTCTGTAACTGTACAGATAGTTTTTGCAGCATTTGGCTCTTTTAAATTCACTAGTATTTGGTACAATATTTTGTCTTCATGGCTTAACACTACTGCAATATAATTGTAAATTTATGTCTTAATCCAACTGCACCAAAGCTGCATGTGTCCTAGTGTGATGATGCACAGTCTTTTAACTTTTATTTCCTCTGCTTCTTACCACCCCACTTCCCATCTTGCTTTTCACTGGTTTTTTTTAATGCTGTAGGTATTTTATACATCCCATATGGTGGCCAATGCAGCCAGTGTATTGACTGGTAAAAAACAGGAGGGTGTAGAGGAGATAAAGAAAGAACAATAGTACCACTTGTCCTTTTTTAGCTATGGTCTTCCACCTCTGCTATCAGCAAATCCATGCAAGTAAAAATAACATATTCAATACTCACTGCAAACATAGATTTTGATAGGTTATTAAAATTACTGCTCCCAGGGCTATTCACAGATACACTGAAAATCGTACATGGTAGAGAAAGAAGAATATTGGCTCTATTTCTTTGTTACCTCCAGGAAAAAATAAATAAGAACAAAACAAACTGGAGCTAGAGGTGGGGATAAGGAGACTGTTCTTAAAATGATTACTGTCCTTCCCTAGTAACTCTTTTTCCCTCTGCAAAACAGCTAAAATCTTGCTCTTAAAAATACTAATATTTAGATTATGCTCACTTCTGGAGTATCTCTCTGCATTTAGTTGTGCTAAATAAAAAGCTAACACCTCCTGATACCGTGTGAAACATAGCATGCAGGTATGGCTATTTTTTCACATAATTCCTTCCCTCTAGGTAATCTCTCAACCTTAAGCACCATGAAGCAGTCTATCTATTTATAAGCAGTATGCTGATTTAACTTACATTTGCTGCAGTGGTATTCCTATTTGAGTCATGATAATATGACTCAAGAGTAGTGTATTTCCTAACAAAGCTAACCCTAATATAGCCACTGCAGAGGATGATGGGTTTTCAGGAATGTTCCGCAAAACACCTGGTTTAGAAACCCCTCAATAAGCCAGTAATAACACCACAACAATACCACTATTTTTCACCCATTAGATTCAAAAGACTACCTGATAATGCCTTCACTGGAATCCTACAACGAGCTGTGAAACAGCACAGCACAATAGTCCAACAGTTGCACCATGCAATTATAAATGCAAATCTACCTAGTTTTCTGTGACATCCCTCCTTTCCCCACCTTCCGATGACAGTAAGAAATGAGAATGCTGTTCTTTGTTACGCTTCAGAGAAATTATTAAATTACTGTGAAAGTGAAACAAATACATTTCTGCTATGCACTTGAACTGGTTTTTTCTAGTTTTAATCTACGATACATTTGTCTAACCAAATAAAGTACTTCTAGAATACTAGGATTGTAATGCAATCCTAGCATTACATGTATTTCCCTCATATTTTTCATTTTATGATGCTTTAATTGTTCACAAGTAATAACATAGTTGATTAATTTTTATATTTGATGTGGCAATTATGTTTTGAAATCTAATTTGTAAGAATTGAGGCTGTACCTTAATACAAAAACCACAGGCTTCTAAATTAAAAAACAAATGTTCTCCTGATCCTTCCTCCCCAGCACTCCACCCTCATCTCTTCAGCATTTAGATAATGCTACCCCAGACAGATGTTTCTGCTGCACAAAGGTAGAGACCCAAACCTGCCTTAGTTTCCTTGCAAGAGGGCACAATACAGCCACTGGTCTCAAAGAGAACTTTGGTTAGAGTTTAGCAACAGCCTATGCTTTTACAGACTAGAAAGTATAATTCTGTTTCTGGAGTGGTTCCTAAGACTGAGCACTTCCACTTAAGTTAGTGAAAGCTTGAGTTAAAGAAGTTTAACAAGAATATTTTCCCCAATTTTACAGCAAAATAACTTTTGTATACTTTTGAGATTTTGGATGTACAAGAAAAAGGAATGAAATGGACACAAGCTAGCACTTCTCTCACTCTCCCCATTTGAGTGAAGCAGGCTTGCTCCCAAATCTTCAGTTCTCTACCTTGAAAACATCTTCCTTCAGTAAAGCTTCCCAGCAAATGCTCTTTAGGCAACACCAGGCATCAAGGTGAACAACAGGAGCTAACACTGCCTTCCCAACTGATGTAGTATGTTACGTGAACTGGTTATTGAAATACAAATTTAAAAACTGGTATATGGTCTAACTTGACACTCAGACTGTCTAAAAAAATGGCTTTTTTGAAATGAAGCATAAATCCAGTAAGGCCATTATTTTGGGGACTCTTTTGCTGCCCCAAAATCAAGCATCTTCATCCCTTTGAATAGGTACCTGGTAAATAAAGGCTGTAGATCTCCTTTAATACCTGAAACTGAGGGCATAACAATGCTTATTCTGAGTGTCTGTGTTGGACATGAATTTAGGCTGGATGAAAATGAAGTCTATTTTCTCTTTTAAATCCAAAGTCAATGAGTGAGTCATTTTCTGCATGCCCCACTGCAGTCCTGAGTGGCTTTGCAGTCATCCCAGCAGAGGATGGGCATGCTCTTCAGGGCTTAGGCAGCTGCCATGTAAGATAATGGAAAACTCTGGAATTTTATTAGAATAACAAACGCTGAGAGTGACTAACACAACAACTTACAACAGCAGCTCTTCAGGTGGAGGTGTCCAGAAAAAATAATTGATTTTCAATTGCCTAAGCCTGTCTCAAACATCTCTGCCTGCATTTACTATAGTAACCATCCTCTTCAAGGTTGATTGAACCAGGTAAGATTTTATTTACTTGAACTACATCTCCTTTTAGAACTGTTCCAGATATTAAAGAGTTTTGATATATATAAAAAATAATTTCTATTTCATCACACAGCAAAAATCTCAGCCCAAAATGAAAATTCAAAACTATGTCTTATGGTTCATTGTTCTAATTAAAATGTACTTGGCAATAATATTTAGCAGTGATTACTCAAGGCCATCAGTTTAGAAGAGTTCTTGCTTGCCAAGTGTGAGACTGTCACTTTGGAATCAAGTTGGTATTTGTGGTCTGACCTGTAATTCTCAGTTATGTAAATAAAGCAGACACTTCCAGACACTCCAGTACATATAGGATAAAACTTGCACTCTGGAACCAAGCCCATCTTAAGCACCTGCCCATATATGCATGTAAGAAAGGCATATTTTTAAATAAGCTCTATCACCAAATAGTGCAAAATTATTTAACTTGATGTCTTTCTTTTGAGGAAATTTGTGGACATGAAGGAAGGACAAGCAGGTAATGTAATTAAAGCTTCCTCTATTTCAGAAACACCCAGTGAAGAATGTGATGATTCAAAGAGAACAGAGAAAAGAAGGATGCAAGGGAATGCACAGATTTTCATTTAATTTACAAATTAAAAATATTTCTCAGATCTGATGAATAAATTGATAATCTTACTCCAAAGGACATTCTTTTTAGGGTGATGGCCAAAACTAGAATGACTTTATGGTATCATAAAGGTATATGATTTAATGAATCTCAATGAAACAAAGGATGTTGCTGTAGGCAAAGCCGTTTTCTAAATGTCACTCTGATTTGGTGACAATGTTTTTCTTATGATAACTTCAGATCTAGTTCAGAAACTGTAGTTGTAGATGCAGTTATGTTGTCCAGTGCTTGCTGCTAAAGCAGGAGAAATTTGTATTCCCAATACTGTAACTGCACTGTCCTTTGTTTGTGCAGTTCAGTGTTTCAAATCAGCTTTGGCCACACTCTGTCAATGTACATTACAGTAACTGTATTTTGACTCAAAAAATTTTATTCAAATTTTCACCATCTGGTGCTCAGAAACATCACCAGCAAAGTTGTATTATCCCTACACATTTTTATTTCCTCAATTTTCTTTCATTAATGAAGACTAGCTACACAATGACACAATGCACTCATCTCACTTTGCAGTTTCAATTATCTCAACTAGAAAATGCTGTAGTTTTCTTGATCCTCCACATTTTGATTCAAAATGAGCTCCTTAAGTACCTTGCTTAACATTCCACCCCTATATCTTTTCCTCAAGTTGAGTTCAGTCACATCAGTAATACTTTAAGGGAAATAATTGAAGCATTCACAGTTGATTGTGTATTAGAAACCAAATCTCTTCTCATAGAAAAGAGGAAGCTTTCCAAACAATGACTACACTTGGAAAAGATCACTTGCAAAGTCCTTGGCAGGGATATAGATAAAATCTATGTTGCACCCTCCCTCCATAGGACAACTGCCATCCTTCCTCTCCCTCCTGCATTATTCAAGGAGGAAAAGACAGGCGATGAATTACAAAATATTGAAAATACTAAGTACAGTAACTGCAATTAGCTAGTGGCTCTCAAAACCCAGCTTATTCAACATTTGCAACTCATGCTCGAATTAAGCTGTACAGAACTGCTTAATCCCTTGGCTGCAAACAATTGCCTATGACATTTAAATTACATATGTAGATTGCTTTCCCATCAATCTCACCTATAAACTGATGGGTGCAGTTACTGAGAAGGAGCATGAGAACTGATGATACTCCTGTTCTATAACCAGATATAAGGTTTCTTCCATATTCACTTTGCAGTGCAATTATATTTCCTTTGCACAACTGTTACCTATAATTGATGTTACAAAATCATTCACATTTTTGCAGCAGCTGGACACAGGGAAAAAACAGAAACAACAGAGTCTGGTTTATTGCTCTGTATTTGTTCAAAGGAAGAAGAAATAAGTTACCAATTTGAGCAGCAAAGACAAGAGCCAATGTCAGGTAGTAGTTTCAACTAGTTAGCAGACAATAAAAAAAGCGTAAATATTGTATTTTTACTATTTTCTGAAAAGTGTCCTATATCAAAGGAGACATCAGTACAGCAGAGGAATTTCTTTTCCCATTATGTGCAAAAAGTAATAGAGGATGCACAAGGACACCATGACAGACAACACAGAAAATAGAAATTTTCAGTTCCCCTTCAAGTCACTAAATAGAGCTTAAAGACTAACTAGCAAAATAGATAAAAGAATGCAAAAGGAGACCACTGACAGCATAAACACACTGTTCATGTTTACTCAATTTCAAAGTATCTGCTTTAAAGAAATGAATATAAATGCTACCTCTGCTACCTGTTATCACTAAAATGTAGTGCTGGAGAGTATACTGCAATCCAGCTGATGTCTCAGGTTTTTCAGCTGGGCTGGAACCACAGCTTTGAAAGTATGGTCATTGCAGAGCAACACTGGGCATCCCTATTCTCTTCTGCATTCTCTCACCCCAAGAGTGACACATGCTTCCACAGCCCATTGTCCCAGTCATCCAGAAACTGAAACAGGTTACAACCATCTTTTATCTGCTTTTCCAAACAAGTGTGAAAAGCATTCCTGTTTCACACCACTGAAAGATGCCTTTTTGAAAGGACTGCCAGAGCAGACAAGAATTGTGATGCAGACACCACTGCCTGACAGCCCAGCTGCTTTAGAGACCACACTTCACATCACCACTGAGGGGCTGTAAGGATTTAAATATTGTTTGAGACAGGCAAATGTGATTTTAAGGCCACAGAGGGACTTTGCCATGAGGTAAGCACAGGATGGAGTGGCAGGGTGGCCTGGCTCCAGGCCTGGCACATCCTAGGTAATGCACCCAGACAAGGACCCTTTGGCAAACTGTGGAGAAGCATGTACACATATTGCTGGTATCACCTCAACCCCTTGTTTACACCTTAATTCAGGCAGAGGCATCTCTCAATAACAGGATCATAACAGAAGCATCAAAAATTACAGAGGTAATATAAGATCACTGCTGCTTTGAGGGGAAAGAACATCTTCCCTGGGATTTATCAAAATGCAAAAAAAAAAAAAAAATTACAGCGAAAAAAAATGAAAAGGAAATCCACAACTGATTAAGTGAAGAATAATACATAATCAGCTTGGTCTGAACTTCTTTTGAAAGGAATTAGGCAAGGCTTCAAAAGTTAAAAAAGGTTACCAGTCTTTTGATGCACCAATTATACACCTACAACTTCAAACTATGAGAAAGGAAAAAACCTCCTGAATTTTGGAAAATGCTTACTGCAGCTAATAAATTCAGACTATACATGCATCAAAATCTTCCTAGATTCCAGTCTGTACCAGTACCAAAGTCCTGGGTTAGCATCTGCACTAAACAGTGCAGTACAAAACGGCATTAGGGCTGTAACTCTCCCCCTTAGCAGCCTGTTTCCACCAGCAAGCACCCAGGTAGTCACTGTGATTTCAAGAAGCTTTCTCCTGTGTTTGATCTCACACTTAAGAACCTTGCTCAGGTAAGTACAGTTGCAAGGAACAAGTGAAACAGCTTTGGCACAGACAGAATATTGAAAAGACTCACTACATAGGCTCATTCAGGCATTTACCAGAAAAAATCCAAGTTGATCTTAAGAGTCTGAAGAACTGTCAAATGATCAGTGACATTTAGAATCATAAAATAAAATCACTGACTTTGTTTGAGTTGGAAGGAACTTTAAAAGGCCACCTTATCCAACCCTTCTGCAATAAGCAGGGACACCTTCAGCTAGAACAGGTTGCTCAGAGACTCATCCAACACGCCTTGAATGTTTCCAGGGATGGGGAATCCACAACTTCGCTGGGCAACGTGCTCCAGTGTTTCACCATCCTCATTGTAAAAGCCTCCTTCTGTAGATCCAGTCTGAATTTACCTTCTTTCAGTTTAAAAACATTGAACTCCTCCTATCATTTTTGTAGGCTCTTCATCTGTAAATCTCTCCTAAAACTCAGGAAAATATTTATGGCATGAAAAAGAACTGTCAAATTACTGTGTCTGCTTCATGACATAAAAAGATCTGTAGCTCTAAGAACACTTTAACAGCAAAGAATATCTTTAAGTAAAAATCAAAATCAGAAATATTGACAGCAGCTGAAGTGCTAATGCACAAACCACCTTTAAATTAGCCAGCTCAGAGGGTTCCATGTTGCCATCACTATTCTGAACTGCAGGGCAGTCATATCCAAAGAAACACATCAAATGAAGTATACAACTATAAGCTTAACTTTACATCTGATTAAAAAATGGTGTGCCTGAACTTCATACTTTTTTCATGCTCTAGTAGCACATGAATGGCTTTCCATGATTACCTATGAACATCACACAGAGGAAGAACATTGTCTGCTCCAAGCCTCGTGTGTCTGTAGACACTTCTTTTTCCACACTGCCCCTTGTAGACTGACCTTTCAGCCCTAGAGTTTGCCCAGTGAAGCAGAAGCTAAGTTAATTCAAAGCATAACACAGTTCCCTGGGCCATGCATTCCCTCCCACGCTGCCTTGTAAGAACTTGAAATTGAAGTGAGGATTCCTCATGCCATTGCTCTGTGCCAGCAGCTCATTTATTTATATTAGAATTCAGATAGGAAGGACTAAAATTAGGACTCTGTAAGCAGAATTCACTGTTCAAAATGTTCCAAGCATTTTAGCATCTGGGCACCTTTGAGAACAACTGACTGATGTATCACTATGGCAACACAAAGAGGCCTCAGTAACTTGAACTATTAAGACAGCAAGAGGTTTTTAAGGCTTGTATTTCTACAAAGCTATAGCAAAGCTAATGCAACACCCTAGACAAAGTGGAGGGCTGAGAAAACAAAATAAGGCAGAGATCACATTTCCTGTTTGTCACCCTAACCTCACACTGACCATTGATGTTGCTGTGGAGAGGAAAGAGAAAAACCACTAATGCACACTCTTCCTCTTGCCAAATCCATTCCTGGTGAGTAACTGAGGTAGGAATTTTGCCCAGTGCACAAGCAACAAGTCAGCAATTACCTGGGTATCACTATGAAATTACTCCCCAATGAAATGGTTTGAGCTTCCAAGAAAAAATACAGGAGGGGGGAAAAAAAATTGGCCCTTTACTCCTGCAATCCTGATAAGAACCTATCACAGACACTTAAAATCTCATTAAGATTTGCTACTACCACTTCTGGCACCATTTGCTGCTTGCAAAAAAAAAATACATTAGGCAAATACATTATTTAAAGCCACTAAACAGTTTCTTTCTAAAACAAAATAACATCATTAATCAAATATTATACAAGTAGCATTAAAAGCTTTTTCTTTTCTTTCCCTGCCCAGTCTTCACAGCTTCTTGTGTCCTGAATGTCTTGGACATAATTTTACCATGCCATACAAGAGAATTATTTTTAGCTATTTGTAACTGTTTAACGTTTTATTATCATTAATATGCATTTTATCTGGTTTGGATCACAGACTTTCTTATGTAGCTTTAGAAAGCATTAGTTATTCTAAACATACTCTGTCCCTGTAGGGCCTGAAGGCAGCATCTCCTCCCTACAGGAACACGATGGCTGGCTACTGCTCAGCCCTCTGCGATACACACAATTTTTAAACATGCAAGTCAAAACTATATAGGTACACAAAGATAAGTATAAAAATCAAAGCATCCATGTTGTTTTCCACATGAATTGAGTATAATCCACACATGCAGAGCAGCTCATACATGGAGTCTGCAATCCAGTCAATGGAATTCAACAAACGCCAAGGGCACATTTGCACTGGAGACAGATGACACTTCGACACAGGAATTAGGATCTGTTTTGCTTCTATTAACTGGATATGAAGAAAGCTATCTGCATGTAGAAAGCACATGATGTGCAAGATCAGTATGCTGATATTTCATTCATAATGCTGGGAATTTTCCTGAAGCTGCATGCTTTCACCTCCCTACAATTACTTTGAAGGTTTCTACAAAATTTACCAAATTCCAGTTGCAAACTTTTTCCCGTAAGATGTTTCTGTTTCATTTCAAATATACTTGTCAGAAATGTTGGCTTAAAGACAGTTATGCACTGATACAGTTTCATACGGAAAAGTTCAAACACACTTAATCTGGTTAGGCACAATCTTGTTCCTCATAGAAAGAATTCCAGGTCAGTTTTTTAAACATTAGTATTGGAAGAGTAGCAGAGGTTAGAGCATGTTTCTGAGACCTGTGAGTGCTTAGGAAAAGTTATGTCTGTGTTCTTAGAAGACAACACTAATCAGGTTTAAAAAAAAAAAAAAAAAAACCCAAACATGCCAAAAATCTGGGAGGCAGCTTCATTCAGCACATGCTAAACAGATATCAGAGTTTCTTACTTTGAATTCATAAGAGAATCTCATCACAGTAAATGAAAAAGCCAAGCAATCAAGAGTGCAGGTTTCCCTTTTAGTGGAGACAAGAAAAAATGTTCTATGCTGCTCTGAGCTAACCAGAAAGATTATTCTGGATTTCAACACAGTATTTTCAAGTCCATTGCCTTTTAATCTCTTGGTATTCAGAGAACCACACAACAGAAGCACTACAACAATTAGATGCCCACAGCATTTCAAACATAAGGCCCTTGCAGTAATACCCAGACAGTAGGTAACATACTGTGTTAAATTTTAAATACAGGTAGTCTAGATGAAACGGGTTTATCTCCACATTGAAAAAGATACCACAGCCAGGTACAGATTTAAGTCATGGATCTGTAGCAAGATCACAACCCATCTAATCTACTCTAATCCACCAGTAGTGTTTTGGATGTTTCAGGGATTTTGGGGATGTGGGGGGATGTTTTAATTTTCTTACAGTAATAGGCATGCAAGCCAGGACTCCACAGCCAATTTTAAAGCTAAAATTGTGCATACCAAGAGAAGCAGAAAACTAAACATAAATGAACAAGAATGATGTTATCCATTGTCATATTTTTAATACCCTCCACACTTGAAAAGGCACAGACCTCAAGTTTGTGTTGTGATAAAGCCTTACAATTGTGTTTTCTTTCTTTTCATGAAAACTAAATTATTTTTATTCTGCAAGGACTCAGGCATTAAGAAATAACCATCCTGCCTGGTACTGCAAGGCAAATATTACTGCACACTCTGATTTTCATCTAATGCAAGATACCAAAATACATTGTAATTAAGTGAACAAAATTTCCCTAGAAGAACGCACTACCACACTTTTGAAGATGCCACTTGTGCAACAGAGGTAAAGTGGTCACTGGAAAACACTGAAATAATGCCAATGAGCTGAGCATATACAAATCATATTCTTTATAAAAATCAACTACTTGCAAAAATGAAAGGACTATTTAAACAAAAAGAATCACCTTATCAAACCTGTTTAGAAGTCAGTTTCTCAGCATATAAAGGCCCATTCCCTCTATATATGTCATTACCAAAAGTCTTGGGAAAAAAATGTAGGCTAATGAACAAGAGCAGCAGCTTAGCCTCAGGGCAGTTTCTACTTTTGGAAACACCTATGAAAGCCCAGATGAAAGAGAAAGGAGGGTGTATATGCATATCCATGAGAAGGATTCTGGCCTGGTGTTTAAATTGCACTTGTAAAAGATCATGTTATTTGAATAACTCACTGTTTGGACACATCAGGCATTATCATCTGTTCTTTTTTCCTTGTATCCACTGTGGTCTCTACAGGGGTGAGTACTACAGCAGCACATGACACTATTGACTGGTATGAATCTTCTCGGCACACTGCAAAGATAAAAAGTATCAGTGTTAAACAGTAAACTCAGTTTGCACTTGAAAAGAAAAAAGAAAAAAAAAGAAAAAATCTATTCATACTATGATAAACACAAATGCAAAAAATTAATTGGGTTTCATTGTGATCACATGCAATGAAAATGCCATTATTTTTCATGTTTCCTAATGTGCTTACTTTGCACATTTTTTGCCATTGACTGATCATTCACTGAGTTTTACCTAGCACAAGATCTGCTCTAGCTCATTGGTGTGTCTGAGTCCTAAAAGGACTTCTATTTCATAAATGACATCAGAGTATGATTCACTTCTTAGTTATTTTTCATCACAAACTGAAAATAAAGGTGAAAATAATGAGTGGTTTCCAGGCAAACCTCCCACCTTCAAAAATTTTAGACTGTGTAAAGAAATAGATTGAAGAAAATCTAATTAGTGATTTACTTTTCACTTTTAACTGTTGTGACTCATTTTACTCCAAAAAGGCCAAATCCAAATGGTTTAGAAGTGATGATATCTGATATACTGACTCATGCCTTCCTTTAATAAAAACTGTATCTGTATTACTGTGCTGAATGTTACAACTTAGACAGTATTTAGAGCTAGAACAATGATCACACACTTGAGCTGAGCATTTAGCTCAATTAGAACCAATAAATCAATATCCAAAAGTTTCCAACCTCTGAACAGACAATTATATCTATTACAATTCACAAATATTATTAAATTCTACATTTCAAGTGTCACTAGTAATGCAGCTTTTAGCAGTGACCACTCCCTACTGATTTTGAAGCTATACATTTCCTGTACAGCCAAGGCATGAAACAAATGAAAGCTGGAATTAAGAGTTGGTTTCATTGAACAAAGGATAACAGCTTCTTATCTTACTTTTGGTACTTTAATGTGTTATATACAAGCAAGAAGAAATGTGGGGGCCTATATTTAAACAGAAAGACACACAGTATTTTATAACATACAGAACACTTTCATAAAGAGTGAACACATGCCCACAGAGCCAATAATATAGCCTGTAAAACCAGAATGACTGTGGCAAATCCTGAGCAATTCAAAACCAGAAAGAACACATTTCACAAGTACATGGATTTATGCAAGATTGGTACAGCTGGGAACCTTGAACTGTGACATGGATTTATTATTATTCCATTCTCCACAATCATGCGCCTCCTTACTGCCCACGGACAACACACCTTTGGTATAGCCTATGCTCCCCTTACAAAAGAAGCAAAACTGGAGTAAAACTTCACCCATCTTGACCTGACTAGGTCAAGAACAGCTAACTGTGCCATTTTACCCCGAGGGCACAATTACCTTCAGCCTGAACTCAGTACACGCCAACAGGACACACAGGTGCTCCACAAACACCCTGAGAAACACTAACAGGAACAGGTCAGGTCAGGGCTGGGTATTCCTACGAAGGTTTTTTTTTGCTTCCTGAGCAGTTCTGAGCCATTCAGCAAGCAGCACAATTGGCTGGAGCACAGGCAGCTCTGCCAGGAAGGAAACCTCTTGGGGAGTGCTTGTAATTCCATTTAATTTATCTGATGTTGTCCAGCATTGTTTATGTTTGTGTTTTAAATGTTCATGTGCACACCGTGATAAGTGACTAAGCCACCTAAGATGCCCACTATCTTACCTTACCTTCCTTTTTTCTTTGGAACCAGCATTACTCAATACTTTGTCACCACCATAGATAGACACACATCTCCAAAAGACAATCATACACAAAGAGAATTTGCTACATTGACTGCAGGCATGCAAGTAGGATTTCTGTTATAGCTTGATGCACAACAGATTAAGATTAAACTAATGCAAAATACATTGAACTAAAGAGACAGCATAAGAAAACATGGAATTTTTGGTGATTTTACATCCTACTATATTATGTATGACCAGCAGACCATCTACTAGCATGATTCTGCTTGGTAGGCACCAATTTACAAAACAGTATTTTCTCATTACAACCAGCAATGAGTATATGTAAAAAAGAACATGAATGTCTCTCTGTCTCTATTTACAGTCAAAGAATTGCCAAAAAATAGGCTCATCATATTGCACCAGTGATATTCAGTACCTGAATTTTAACCAGAAACACTGATAAAACAGAGCATAAAGGATGAAGCAAATACACATTTTTCTTCAGAAGACCTGTATTACTAGTAGAGTATCAAGTTATTACTTTAGAACTCATAAAAGGTCTGGCAACAAGCATCACAGGGGTGGGTTTGCTTAGATCAGGCACTGTCCATCAGAGCAGTTTCAAAAAAAGATAAAAGAGGGAATCATGAGTAACAAAGAAGACACTGCAAGTTTCCTACTCTTCACAGAAATTTCATGAATGAATAAAACTGTGAAATTGCTTTTGTTTAATAATTAATGCTATACATGAGTTGTATAATCCCCTAATTTACAGCTGAAGACAAACCCCGTGGTCATCCAGTGATTGCAGCTCATGGAATGTATTATCCCCCCATTCTAGACAGCAATATTCTTTGGTCTCACTTTTGAAAATCACAATTCCTCCTTTTTATCTCAGCTCTCTGTGCACAGTCATAAGTCATTATAGGACAGTATAATTAACTAAAATGTCATGAAGTAGTGATGGCACAGCAGCAAGTAATTTTCACCTACTGGAGTGTAAGCTCTTACTATCTGTTTCTAACTTGCATTAAAATAATGAGAACATGCTTGAATGTGGACTCCCAACTTTAACACTGAAAGGGATGGACACTTTTACTTAAGACTTTTTGCATTTTACATTTCAAACTCAACTCTTAAGCATAGCTTAATTTCTACAACTTCATTTTTTAATCTACAAGTGGCTTATGTTACCCCAAAAAAGACCATTCATGATGTCTACACACTCCACTCTTTATGAATTGAAATTTGTTCAATCCCCAAAATATCACAAACATCAGAAAAACAATTACTCCAAAGTATCGCTCCTTTTAATCATAAATCCTCTCACATGTCAAACTTGTTCCTTAACATCCGGCAAGAATTTAAAAATTTAGCCTTCCCACATGAATTGGTAAGGAAAGCAGAATTTTCACTCATCTGAGTTAGTGCTTGGCCAAGTCATCAATGTAATCACAGCTGTCTCAGCCTACTATATTATTCCTGATGCAGAATGGTGTAAAAAACCGTACAAGTTATCAACAAGGGGAAAACTCAGCCATCTTTGATTACCTGTAGCAGTCTCTTTAAGAAACTAACATTTAGCATCTAAGAATGTTTTATATACTGAGTATCTTCAGGAAAAAAAAAAGCAATTTGCATGCAAGTGAGATGGTATTTTTCAGTCCTTTATTCGCAACTCAACCATTACACGAACAAGCTACTAATTGTAGTGAAACAACACAACCAGAGGAATATCTATGTGTTATCATTATAGAAACATATTTTTCTTAGTGAAACATAAGACACTACCTACAAATTACAAGTCATGCAAAGGAGTACTCGACAGAAAGGGAAAACAAACAGTCTTAACTTCACAGACTACTATTATAAAAGATCTGCACTACTTTTGAAGCTGCACGGTTTCTCCCCAGATCCTTTGGTGTAATGATGCATGCAGCTTGTTTTCTTCCATCGCCAAGTGTTTTAAAAGTACCCCATATATTTATCACTAGGAGTGCTGGCTTGGATTTACCCTAGCTGGTTTAGGCAGTCCCAGAACATCATTCACTATTAAACAGATTTTTACATCTGGAGAAGAAAAACATTAGTTTTTGTTTTTTTCTTTGTTGCTTCTTTCAAGAACAATGAGAATGACTAATTAAACATTTTTCTTCTAATTTGAACCAACCAGTGAAAAATTTTTAATTCCCTAAATAGTAGGACAGTAGGAAGCCTTCAACAGCTACTGAACAGAATGTGTTTCTCCAGAGAATCAAAAGATTTTTAAGCTCTAGGGATGTCATTTACATCATCTATTTCAAACACTTAATTGTACACACTTGCCCCCCACCTTTTTTTTTTTAATTGAGGAGAAAGAAAATCTGGTTATCACTGCTTGCTATCAAAAAAAGTCTCCCTTGACACAAGATGCAGGATGAAATTAGCAGCAAGTACTACCTGCTTAGAGAAAACAGAAGGGAGATGTTCATATGCAGTGTGCAGTGAAGCATAAGGGAATCATGACACAGGGACACCAAAACAGTGAAGTATTTCTGGATTTCAGAAATCTGGGCACTTATCCTGACCATCCAAAGTATTTACATTTATGCCTATGAAATTTAAAATTATCAGCTCTCATTATTCAAGAGACAAATCAAATCTGGAAACAGATGCTGTTTTACACCAAAAATCCTTCTGCTTTGGTAAAAAAATAGGCAAGCAGCCAGGAGCATGGAAAGCACTAAATGCTTTACCTGAAAGATCAGTCAGTTGCCACTATAGGAGATGGGGGACTAGAGCATGAGGGAGCAATATCTGGATGCCAAGTATTCAATCCCACATCCCTTTTACTACCAAAAGCCAGACATTATGTTTTAATAACTCTGGAACACCAACTCTCATGGCAGGCACTGAGAACATTTGGTACATGGTTTCCTAAATACCTCTCTGCCATGCAAAAGGCTCAGGAGATGAGTCACCCTCTGAGGTACTCTGAACAAAGGACAAGAGCTGCAAAATATGTAACCCCTATACAGGTTCCTCAGACAAAGGGAAATTCAGGACAAATAACTGTTACACTTAAAGCAGAGCTTTTGCTAAAACAAACAAGCTAACTAAACCCAAACCACAAACACACCAACCGACCAAAAAGAAAGAGTGGATACACTGTAAATTTATTCAGTATATGAGAACAAGTGAAGAGCTGAGGAAAGAAAAATAAAAACATCTACAACATGCAACAGAAGTTATTTTGCCAGGAAAGGTGCTGACATTAGAAATAGCATATAAGAGAGGATCTTGAAATCTAGTCTATTAATTCTGGTATGTCCAGGAAGAACTGTGACTAACCACCATGTTAATCCATTCCTGACTGCATGGATATGGCCTCTGATAGTCCTAGGTCACTCAGAGGGCTCAGAAAAAAAACAATATTCTGATTTGTCTCTCCATCAACCCCAAACATACCTGCATTAAACATTTCAGCAAAACCAAGTGTATGAATTCAGTTCCATACCCTCTTTCTCAGCCCCAGAAACACAATAAAGTCTTTTACTACTTTGTTATTAAATCCTAAAGCCCAAGGAGACTTTCGGTCTCTTTAAAAGAACACAAAAGGGCAAGGTACTTTATGTGAAAGCTATTTTTGCCCATCTACTTATATTAGAAAAAGCCCAATATTAAAAATAATAATAAAAAAGCTTCATTTTCCTGCTGCTTGATCCTAGATTTGATGATGGTCTTTGGAGAAAAAAGGAAACTAAATGAATCTCTATTTTTATTAGTTCAACAGTTTTTCTAGAGCCCCTTGTTCCCTAGAAACAGCTACATTTCACAATATTGGCCAAGTGAATACTTAAGAGAATGAGTGTATATGCTCACAGTCCCCAAAGGGTTTGCTGTAATAATTTTACAATAAAACCACAGGCCTGGTTCTTAAATACAACACAGTCACAATCAGAAATTTTGTAATAGCAACAATTACAGGCCCATTATAGGCAAACTAATTACTTTCTATCAGGTTCTTATGGTTCATGGCTCTTTTACACAAAGGCTGCACACACATATCTGCTTTGTGCTACACACAAACATGAAGGGTACAAAATGCAGCATTAAGCAGGAGTCAGGGAATTCCTCTTAGACACCAGCAGTTCCGCAGTGATGATGTGCACCCTTGGATTATCTCCTACCTCTGTCCTAAATTTGTTTGTTGTCACAAGCCACTGTGATAACACAGTAAGAACCACAAGTAAAATTTGGGTCAGGCGACTTTTATCCCATGCATAAGAAATTCAACTCTAATTTTTCAATGCTCATGCATGATGGAATGCTGAATGAAAGGGTATGCCCTCATCACCTGAGGACCAACCCTACAGACATGGTAAGTGATGGAAACAACAACTCCTAAAATAATCAGATAGGTAATGACAAAACCAATGACCCACATCTTGCATATTTTCTGTTAACTCCACTCTATTGAGAGAACCACTGCAGTTTGGTTTCTCCTGAGGCAGAAAGATGCCACAGGGTAGCACCTTAACTCCTGATAGTCTTCTCAAGCAGCCTCCCACAGCTTACAGTGACGGGCAGACTCTTCTACAAAGTGGTTGTGCCTCTATTTACCATTCCCTCAGGGATTTTAGGGATTTGTTCAGTTACTTACGCTGTTGCGTGAACTTGTAGTACCCACGATGTCCTGTAGACTTCCAAAGCTGAATATAGCTTATGTGAACAATTATTCCTATCAGTCCACTTTAAACTTGCCACCACTTGTTTCATCTGACTCCCTCAGTTTTAGTCATGGAGAAGACAATGCACAAATTCCCCCCCTTCACCTTCCACTCTGTATTTTACAGACTTCTTTTGGATATTTAGACATCCATTTCTTTTACAGGCTGCATTATCTGCATATGCTCCTGTTTAAAACCTGTTCCATAGCTCTGGTCACCCTGCTGACCTCTCCACAACCAACCATTCATTGTTGAAGTTCCTGCAATGATGGATAACTGTAGCAAGGCCAGGAGAAACTGGAACTGCATTTCCAGAAAATTAAGTGGGTTAGTTTTTCAGCTGTAACTACTGTACACCTAAAACATTCTAAGTACATCTATTTGTGCTTGAGGCTGCTTCTGAGATACTTTCTTATTCACAGTGAACTACTTAAAGCAAATATTGTTCCAAGCAGCCTACACAGGAATTGAAAAATCAGGCTTTAAAAATAAAGGCATATTCTGTATCCAGTAGGTAGATATCACTTCTCAATATCAAAAGCATTGGTTAAGTGTTAATAATAGAACTTGTAAAATGACGACTAACTTCCACTAGCTTTTGGCAGCACTATCAGTCAGGATGATGTCACAGGCCTGTATTTTTAGCCCTCTAGTCTATGACTTGTTTTGTGACACAAGCATGAATAAGAACTGTGTGCATAAATACACAACTGTGTGAGGGAAAGGTTATAATGAAGGACTAATGATGTGAATCCCACCAATCATATCTAATTCTGCCAAATTCCAAGAAGCCTCATAATTAAACAGTATGAATATCTATTAGAATAAAAAGTGGAGGATTAGTCATTTGATCTAGGATGTGTGGTGCTGATCATCATGTGGGCCAAACAAGTACATCTGTTAATTCCCAAAGAGTCTGTAAAGACAACTGGTTAAATTCATTAAATTAATTTACCACAGAATACAGCTGCAGGGTGGTTCATGGGGGAAACAAGGCTCACCCAGACCTCCCCTTCTGGTAGCCTCTGCCATTCTTGTCAAAGCTGCCTCACTGTGTAGTAAGAACAAAAAACACCTCAGCTCCTGGGTAATGGAAGGAAACAGAACAGCTCAAAACTTCAGCTGTCCAGAAAGAATGGAAAAGGTAGTACTGAAAGTGCCAGTTTCAGGTGCAAGCATAAAGCCACGTCCTGGTAATAGCCATAAGGTACCAGGAAGTGGGAAACCTTTGTCTCTCTTCCTACAGAACATGCGGGAAATCCCAACAGGGATGCCACCAGCTGCAAGAGCTGTCTGCCTCAAAATTCCCTTTTCAGCCAAGAGAAGAATAATAGTTTTAGTTCTGCTTCTGATCACATTTGGGTTTCTATTTATGTTATGTGATGCCTTCAAGAAAAGGAGAGAAAAAGGAGTGACTGTGACACTGGCATCTTAAAAGAAGGAATATAAAAAGGCCTGCAGGGCATTTCTGTAGGCATAATACAATCCCCTGAAGGAATGACTACTCTAACAACAATATCCTCAACTGTCACTCACTGCAAGTAAAACTGTCAAAACTCAATAGCAAGTGTTTTCAGGAGCACAGTCTCCTGGCTTCAACTATTATTCTTAGCCTAGCTGAAATAAAGACTGACAGGCAAGCAAGATTAATTTATTGTGTTCTGTATTGAATGGCTGTAGTCACAAGAAATTTACTTCAGCAATTAATTCACAGACAAACCACCAAAAGTACAGTTTCCCAAGAGAAATTATTAAATAAAATCATAATGTTGGGTTTCCTTGTAGATTCTAAAAGCTCACCAGGAAAATTACACAAGGTATTTTTGTTTTGCAGGAGTATGAGGCTATTTGGCTTTCTGTTATAGCTGTGCTGGCAGTCACTAGCAGAAGCACCAGGTACAGCTGCCAGTAGAGCTGTACAACTCTGCAGAATGACAGCCTTTGTCAAGCCCAGTGACAAGCAACTCAATGATCAGTCCCTGCTACAGCACATTGGTCATGGCCCTTCCACACTCATTCCTGCCTTCACAGAAGTCACTCACATACTGAATTATTGGAAATTTACATCACACGTTGAAACAAATAGAGGATCTGTAACAAAGATGTCACTCGTTTCTCAAGGACGATATTTTCCACATTTATTATAAAATGCAAGCCATTTATTTTATACCTTTGCTCTCTTTAAGGTGATACACTCATACAGGAAGGCAAACTCAGCCCAAGCATCTCTGCAGCCATTTAACAATCCTGCAAACCAGCATACACAAGCTAGCAGATGGCTACTGCTCCAGCTGAATGCTCCAGTCTAACCACAAAGCAGGGGAGAAATGAGCAAAGTGGGTAGGTAATCCCAATAATCCTACATACCCATCACCCACAGTCTTACCACTCAGTACCCCCACAGCAAAGGGACAGGCCAGCAGGAGCCCCTAGTGACAAACCTCTGAACCAAGAGGGGGAATGGAGAGGCTTTAAGGAAGAGCAGGTTAAATGATGGGATAAGACCAAATATACACCACCTTCCTCCTGTGGGCAGCTATGGCAGGCACCCACTAAACCTGGGCATGAAGGAAAAGCACTTGGGTGTTCAAAGGGCTGCCAAGTGAAGGCTCTTCACAGGTGTGTTGTGACAGCAAGCAGAAGATGGACTCCAGAAGATAATCAGCCCAGCAATTTCCTAGCCTGTTCCCACAGCTTTTCATGCAGTACCAGGGAAATCATGTTCACAAGTTGCTATGTGACAAGAAAGGTTAGAGGCAGTTGTGAAATGATACAAAGCCTCCCATGCCACAAAGAAAACTGATAAAGAGAACACTATTTGATGTACCTGCAGTTTCAAAAGTCTGCCCATTTGCACAGCTTGCAGATTTTGCTACGCTTTGTACTCACTGCATATGATTTACTACATTTCAAGGCCAAATGAAACTACTGGGATCATCTGATCTGACATGTGGCACAAGCACATCCTGTGGTTCTTCCAAAAGTTCAATATTATAGTCCTGATGCAAAACTTTGAAGAGTTCAGGTCACTGCTATGCCAGGTTTGTAAGTGATCTGAGGAATTCTTCCAATTAATGGTCAAAATAACAGCATAATTTTTCCAATTGATTTTCAGAAGTACAGACTTCTAGCCATACATCTATGCTGCAGATAAAGCATATGCCAAGTAATATATATGCATCTTTCTGAAAAGCAATAAAACAATTGATCATATGTTGATGACTGTTCACACTTTCTCTAAAAGTCTCAACTATTCTAAAAAAAACCCGAAATTCAATAGGGCTTGAAGTCCAACCAAGTTTTGAAAGCAGTATATTTTACCTTAAAGACAAATAAATTGAAATATGAATAGGATGTGCTGGACAAAAATGGTCGAGATCAAAATGACAGGAATGTGAGACAAGCTCAGCCATCTTGAAGAGTCATCACACCAGATGATTAACAAACACTGTTTAAATGGAGCCCAATGCAGGATTACAGCCCCAGAAAGAAATAATGCAGACTATCACTATGCCTCTGAAGTGCAGTTTTGGTTCACAGTAAACCATCAACTCAGTGTGCTGACACTGCAAAAATGTCCAGCACAGGCATAGGAATATATACAAACATGGAATCGGTGACTTTGAAGTCACTGAAGGCAGGCTCAACTCTGTTACCATTCCAACTTCTCAGAAAGATGACTAAAAGATACACTACACTCTATGTGATCCTCTATGGGTGACAATTCCAGACCTCCCTAAATAAACAGAAGTCAAACTGGAGCATTAAAAGCAATTAAATTATTGGGGAAAAAAACCCAGACACTAAACAAAATTTGTGACTGTCTACAGACATATTTAAATTAGGATTAAAACTAAGATGTGTGTTTGTCAAGTATGTATTTTAAAGTTGCATAGCACAACTTGGCAAAGCATAATCACCTTGCTCTTTGGGAGGCTGGACTTGATGAACTGAGGTCTCCATCTGTTAGTAACAAATATTGGTTGCTCCATGTCACATTTAAAGGGTGTGACACAGATGCTTCAGTTCTATCAACCCTTAAGCCAGTGTTTTTAATTATACAAGCAGTCATGGCAAGAAAAATAGCATTAGCCTATATAGAACCATTTGGAGGCTGTTTTCTTTAAGAAAGTTACCTAAGCCATTTTTCCCTAGCCCTGATTTTCAAATCTGATATTGTTACTTACACTGCAGCCCCACAGAACTCAATGGAGAGAAAGAAGAACCACATAACAAAAAATGAGATATAAAACTACATGGGGTTAATTTCTTCAAAAAATATTTTCCTCTGCATAGGTAATTACATGCAGATGTCTGTTAATACTGGCACCCATATGAAAATGTCTGAAAAACTTGAGAGAGGACCACCACAGGACAACAATTCAACATTCATACAGACTGATGCTGCAAACCGAATAACCAGAACTCAGTTGTGTCCACCCAGGCCTGTATTACATTTCTTCTAACCTCATTAAACACCAAAAATTTACCAAACAAGAGTAATTCAAATTCCTAATATGAATCAAATAAAATTTTAACTTGAAAAGAAATTAAGTTGCTTCTCTTTGTGTTATGGGTCAAGTTCTCCACAGAAGGCAGTCATACAAAACTTAGAAGCAATGCAACAGCTAAAGCCAAGACATTACAAATTCATCAGCTTCTGTTTGGATTCTACCAGTGATACCAAATGCAAAGCAAAGAATGAACAAACAAGTCAGGTTTCTCTTAGTGACAAACAACAATTTGGAGAGTAGATAATAAGAAAATAAACATTTGCATATTATCCCTCTTTGATTTAAACACCTTTCCTCTGGTTTTGGCTCTGAAAAGGAAATAGTGCCATTTAGTGGTCAGGTAGATTTGCTGCACTTTTTAAACTGAAGGCAGTAGCTCACACTGACAATATTAGCACAGGAATTGCAAATGCTGAGAGGTGACACAATCACTAATACTGTTGTTTTTACTTGAGGAAATACTGTAAATGTTTTTTTTTTTGAGAAGTACGATGTTTTATTCCAAGCATGATTTAGAACCTGCACTAAATATTTTAGCCTTGTCTCCCTCAACAGTAAAGAACTACATGCTGTTCCTCCTGCTCTCCACCAGGGGATAAACTAGGCTCTAAATGTTATGATTACAGAAGAGGATACTGGGAAATTCTGTAGGAGCTGGCAGGAAAGTTAACTCAAAAACCTGTTCCACAGAAAAAGTCATTATGTTCCAAACCAGCAAAAGATGTATAGAAAGGAGGAGTAAAATCTACATTACTGATTTTCAGTGAATAACACTCCAGCTGAAGATAAAAATTAAATTGCCAGAGCTTTCACCTGGAGCTTTCTCTGGATTCACCAGCCTCAGAATTTCTGAACCCAAGGTGAACTGGTTAAAAGGAAGCAAAAAGATGAAAGCTCAATTCTCAAATAGCACCATTTGTCAAAGCAGATGAAGAGTGTTCATGAATATGGAAGACTGGTTGGGCATCTGTGAATCCAGCAAAATCTGGCCTAATGACTATTTAAATAGTGACAACACATTCACAGCCCCACGTTCCGCTTTCCCTTGAGAAATCTTCCATCTTTACTTCAGATGTCATGCCAGAGGCATCCAAGGAACCAGTCAAGTACAACAGATCCTGCTGAAAAGTTAGCCGAGTGCAAGTGGACCAGATTTCTGGAGGTACCTAAAAATTAAGACAAATCACTTTTTTTTCCTAATCCACAGTGATTCTGGAGTGATATTTTTACCTACAACTGCATATCAGAGGATGTGGCCTTTTAAAAACTCAGCTCTATCCATCAGCCTTCACCACTTGCTCTCAAGGGACAAGACTGTCCTTTACTGTATATTTATGCAGCTGGCTCCTAAAGGGTGGCACACAGAAACAATACATGCACAAAGAAATCCAGGCTCCAGAAAAGCTGTAACCTAGATAGAGAATCAGAACAAACTGGCTCCAAAGTTTCTGAAACGTAGAGCACTCAATGACACCGCTCCATTCTCAGCCAAATGTCAACAGCCAGCCCCTGCATGATGCAATTTAAAACCCTGGCCCTCACTGGGAGCAGTCCCACTAACCTCAAGAACACTCCAGACACCAGGGTGCAAAAGTTACCCTTGACTCTTCAGAGAGAGGGGGACTAATGGGATCTTAAGTATGCAGAGGACTTCTTTGCATTTTGGAGCACATGGCCACCAATTCTGGAACCTCCTTCCCACCAGTTCTCTAAGCCACTGCATTTAAGAACGCAATTTACTTCACTCTCTACTGAACAATTATGCTCTTAGCTGATTAGAATTTAAGAGCACGCCTAAGATTAACACTTGACATTTACTAGAAGCCCTCAAATTTAAAAACGAGAATTATTTGGAAGTCACCCAATATTTTAAATATCATATGTATTAATCAAAATAAAACTTCACTTCTGATAAAATCTTAAATATAAATGTTATGCATTGCCGCTAATCTACAAAAATATTCAAAATATAAAGATCCAAAAGGTGAAGGAAATACACTTAACACATCATCTTCCTTAAAAACACCTCATATAATTGTCCTATATCATTAATTTGTATCCACTAGTGGCATTTGAACTAGCTAGATGTTTTATACACTCCACAGCATAAAAACGCTGGGAAATCAGCTATCCAAATTATCTTTATTGCATTTGAAAGAGTAATTCCTGTACTCTGATGTGAGAAGTCATGCATAAAATGTGCTAAAGCACCAATTTAGATCTAAAAAGCAGGCAACACATTTTCTCCTCAGCAAAGATTTCTCACTGCATGCTGAAGCCCCTAAAACAGTTACTTTCAAGAGATGATGGGTTAAAGCATAGAATATAAAGCAGTTATGGGAAATATTCAATGTTAGGAAATCACATAGAGCAATAAATTGGGTAAGGTATGGAACATAATGACAGGGAAGAGATAAGGACAGACAGTGATAAGTTCAGTGCATTTCAGAGTCAAGAACAACTGCTGGGTAAAGCACGTTTAGGGCCAACATGTCAAATTGACCCTGAGACCCTTGCCAAGGCCTGGAGACTAAGCCAACTACACCGGGAATTGACCAAATTTGGGGAGAGGTTCAAAAGTTTAAAGAGGAAGACTCCTCGAAGCTAATGAAGGCCGACCGGAACGACCCCTGAGAAGATCCTCAAAAGAGAAGTCCCCGCCCACGCTCCGCCTACACCACTCCCCATATGTATATGCATGAATATGATGTAATCCCAAACCTAAAACTGTATAAAAAGGTATGCTTTTGCTGTAAGGATTTAGAAATCCCATTTTAGGATTTCTCCGACGTCGTAATAAAATACCTCCTGCTTATTTGACTGAGTCTCTTAAGCAGTAATTTCTCGCCTTTTGGGGCAAAAATCGGCATCATTTCTGGCGACCCAGATGGGACGAAGCAGGGGATCCAGGATCTGAGGAGTCCCCTCGCTGGGTCCGGGGCTGGGACCCTCTGGGCGCCCCTGACGACTTTTTGTCAGAAGAGACTCCCCCTCGGACCAAGCGCTCTTTGGTGGACGAAGGGTTCCCTGCATCTCCTGCTTCTCCTGCTCCAAATTAAAGAGGTATTTTTATCATTGTTCATTGGTTTTAGGATAAAGCGCTTTATGGGAACACGGGGTCAGACGTGACCACCGGAGGGTAAACCAGAGGACGCTCTGGTAAAAAATCCCTAATTGGTATTTTTGGGTACCTTTTGGTAATTGGTGTCTTTGCTAACCAGTAATTGATGCCTTTGGTGGGTACCTTTTGGTAATTGGTGTCTTTGCTAACCAGTAATTGATGCCTTTGGTGGGTACCTTTTGGTAATTGGTGTCTTTGCTAACCAGTAATTGATGCCTTTGGTGGGTACCTTTTGGTAATTGGTGTCTTTGCTAACCAGTAATTGATGCCTTTGGTGGGTACCTTTTGGTAATTGGTGTCTTTGCTAACCAGTAATTGATGCCTTTGGTGGGTACCTTTTGGTAATTGGTGTCTTTGCTAACCAGTAATTGATGCCTTTGGTGGGTACCTTTTGGTAATTGGTGTCTTTGCTAACCAGTAATTGATGCCTTTGGTGGGTACCTTTTGGTAATTGGAAGAAAAAAAGAAAAAAAAAAAAGGAAAAAAAAAAAAAAAAAAAAAAAAAGAGGAAAGAAAAAAAAAAAAGAAAAATAATAAGGAGAGTAAGAAAAAAAGAGGCAAGACTCTGATGCACTTGTTCTTCTTGTATTGATCTTGTTGGTTTGTTTGAAACTGTGATTTAAGGGTTAAAAAGAGTGGTCAGTTTTTGTTTTTATCTGAACTGAACTAAATTCCGGGACTCGGTCCAATTTTCTCCACTCCCTTGGAGGAACTTGGAAGGAGTGTATACGTTTTATACCTTTGTTTAACCCTGTTGTATGCTTTGATGTATTGACTGTAAGATTTTTGCAAAGGGACGAGTTAAGTGGTTTTTATGTTGTCTGAAATTTGTTGTGATATTATCGGCAAAACCGTACTATTGATTTACAGTTTTGCGAGTGTGTGACAGCCTGGAGCCGACCAATATCGGTATCTTACGGTCTGCCGGCGACATCTTACGGTAAAGCAGTGTATTCTGATAGAACGGAAAGGTAGGACAGTTTGAATGAATTGGCACCGTGTATGAGAGAGTGTGTCTGAGACGCAGCCCGGCTGCGAAGCGAGTGGGAGTCCGGCTCTGCAGTTCCTGTCCCTCGCGAGAGGCCAGGTCAGAAAAGGACGAAGCGCTTGGATATTGTATGAATGAGGTGCTAAGATAAACTGGTATATAGTGCTTGTGGGAAGGAGATTTACTTAGTGAGATAAGAAACACCGACCCAGAAAATAGCAATGGGGAGTCAACCGAGCAAAGATATAAATATGAAAACCCCCTTAGGATGTATTCTGAAGCATTGGAAGGACTTAGGGGGGATTCCAGAAGGAAATATAAGTAAAAAGACACTCCTTAAATACTGCACGCAGTGGTGGCCGTTGTATAAATTGGATGATGGTGAGAAATGGCCACCAGAGGGGACAATTAATTATAATACCATTTTACAACTAATGCTCTTCCTCCGCCGGCTCAATAAATGGGATGAGGTGATGTATGCAGACATGTTCTTCACCCTGAGGAATAAACCTGAGTGGCAAAAGGAGTGTGGAATTAATGCAGCCCCTCAAGACCCTCTGGTACTAGCCCTGGAAAAGGATAAGAAAGGCTCAAAACCTAAAGAACGTTGCTGCGATGCATGTAGCATTGGGCAGCGATGTCTTAAGCTAACAAGGAGGGACAATGGAAAAGAGAGTGAAATAAGCCTGTGGGAATACCATCCAGGGCCCCTCCCCAAACCAGGAGTTAGATAAGAGTTGGGGGAAGGCTAGCCCGTTAAGGTCGGAAGAAAGAGAAAGAATCGAGAAGGCACCGAGGTACAGGAAAAAGATCCCGGGGAAGGGATCAGCCACTCGTATTATACCAGATCTGTGGCACGGGAGGAAGCAAAGCAAAGAGAGGGGGGGAACCACACGATAGCTCCCCTCCGACAAGTTGTGCCAATGGTAGGGGAAAGGACAAGAGTAAAGGTGCCGTTCTCGACCAATGATTTAAATAATTGGAGGGATGAGGCAAAGAATTTTAGAAGGAATCCGGAGGGAGTAGCAAAGAGGTTTGAATTAATGGTAAAGAATTTGGATATTGATTGGGAGGATATAGAGGTGATGTTGTCAGAGCTGACAGATACAGAAAGGGAACTCGTATTGGAAACAGGAAAGCGACATGCTCAACTATTATCGGGGAGACTAGAAGATAATTTTCCCAGCAGCAAACCAGAATGGGACCCGGGCAATGCAGACCACTATCAGCGGTTAGTGCAGTATAGAAAACTGATAGCAATGGGCTTGCGTAACGCGATCCCCAAGGCTATCAATTGGTCAATGCTATATGACATCAGGCAGGGAAAGGATGAGACCCCATCAGAGTTCTTGGATAGACTTAGGGCAGCCATGAGACAATACACACCCCTAGACCCAGCGACGGAAGAAGGGAAACAACACCTGTTAGGATTAATGATGGGACAAAGTAATCCAGACATCAGGAAGAAATTGCAAAAGCTTGAGCATCCAGCAAATAAAAACCTGGAGACACTGCTAAATGAGGCATGGAAGGTGTATAATAATAGAGAAATTGAAGAGAAGAAAAAGGAGGACAGGAAGATAGCTCGAGTGGTGGCTGTAGCCGTGGCAGCTCAGAATACAAGTTACTCGGGACCTGGAACCAGGGGAAGAGGTAGAGGCAATCCGGCAAGAAGGGGGGGGAGACTCCAACCCCACCCAACTAGAGTGGGGCCAAACCAGTGTGCGTACTGCCTGAAAATGGGACACTGGAAGCAGGAATGCCCCCAGTTAAGGGAGAGACTATTGGGCACTACTACGGCCACACAACAGGATAACGACTGAGGGGGACCGGTGGGCCGTTCCCTAGCAGACCCACTGGTTAAAATAGAGCTAGGAGAAGGTGAAAAGGAATTGGACTTTTTGATTGATACGGGAGCAACCTTTTCGGTTCTAAATCAGGAATTGGTACCTAAAAGTGATGAATTTGTGCAAGTTGTGGGAGCAACAGGCCAACCAGAAAAAGCTTACTTTTTGAAACCCATCAAATACAAAATTGGGAAACAAATGAGAATTCATCAGTTCCTGTATTTACCAAATTCGCCAAAGCCCTTATTGGAGAGAGATCTATTGGAAAATTTGAGAGCTATAATAAAGTTTAACAAAGACAAATTGGAATTCCAAGTAAGTGAAGAACAGCTGATCACAGCTCTAAGCCTGACAATCAGCTGTGTAGAACCAAAGCCTGAGAATCATAACATCAGGCGAATCCTAAGTGAAGTATACCCACTAGTATGAGCTACTGATACACCTGGGAAATCAAAACAAGCAACACCTATCATTATTGAACTTATACCTGGAGCAAGGCCGGTGGTTAGGAAACAATACCCACTGAAGTTAGAAGATAGAAAGGGAATCGAGCCCATAATTAAAAAGTTCTTAGAATTAGGATTATTGATAGAATGTGAATCAGATTTTAACACCCCAATTCTGCCAGTAAAGAAACCTAATGGAACTTATAGATTAGTCCCAAGACTTGAGAGCAGTAAATAAGATAACCAAGACATTACATCCGGTAGTTGCTAACCCATACACGCTTTTAACTAAACTGAAAGATAGTTTGACATGGTTCACCGTATTGGATTTGAAAGACGCATTCTTCTGCCTTCCTTTAGCTCCTGAGAGTCAAAAGATTTTTGCCTTTGAGTGAGAATTTGTGGATAGAGGAAGAAAGACCCAACTTACGTGGACAGTATTACCCCAAGGATGGTGTAACTCCCCCACGATTTTCGGGAATCAGTTAGCCAAAGAGTTAGAACAGTGGGAAAGGCCGCTGGGAGATGGCACTCTCCTACAGTACGTAGACGACCTCCTAATAGCAACAGTGACAGAAGAAGAGTGCATTGCATGGACTATTTCCCTGTTAAACTTTCTGGGTTTAAGTGGATATCGAGTCTCCCAACAGAAAGCGCAGCTGGTGCAAAAAGAAGTGGTGTACCTGGGATACGAAGTCTCCAGAGGACAGCGATCCCTGGGAGCAGCCAGAAAAGAGGCCATCTGCCAGATGCCTAAACCAGAGACGGTGAGAGAACTGCGTGCCTTCCTGGGGATGACAGGTTGGTGTCGGCTATGGATCTACCAGTACGGGATGCTCGCTAAACCGCTGTATGATTTGTTGAAAGAGACCAAGAGTGTCCTAGTTTGGACTCCCGAAGCAGAGGGGGCCTTCAAAAAGCTGAAACAGGAGCTAATGAGAGCACCAGCTTTAGGTCTCCCAGATGTATCAAAACCATTCTGGCTGTTCTCCCACGAGCGACAGGGGATGGCCCTAGGAGTCCTGGCACAGCAGTTAGGACCACGTAAGAGAGCTGTGGCCTACTTCTCCAAACAGTTGGATGAAGTAAGCAAGGGATGGCCTGGCTGCCTGAGAGCAGTGGCCGCAGTAATCATTAATATCGAAGAGGCCAGGAAACTCACGCTCGGCCAAAAGGTAACGGTGCTGGTGTCTCACACCGTCTCAGCTGTGTTGGAGCAGAAAAGTAACCACTGGCTGTCACCTTCCAGATTTTTAAAATACCAGGCCATTTTGGCTGAGTCAGATGACGTGACTATTCAGGTCACTAACATTGTGAACCCAGCTTTATTCCTAGAAGGGAGAGCCCCAGCAGAGCCGATCGAGCACGACTGCCTGGAAACAATTGAGGCCGTCTACTCCAGCCGCCCGGACCTCAAAGAAGAACCATTCGAAGATGCGGACGACTGGTTCACGGATGGAAGCAGCTTCGTGAGGCAGGGAGTGAGAATGGCCGGCTATGCAATTACCACCGCAGAAGAGGTAATTGAGTCGAACCCTTTACCCGCAGGGACTTCAGCCCAGAAGGCAGAACTGATAGCTCTGATTCGAGCCCTGGAATTGGCGGAGAACATGCGGATCAACATATGGACAGACTCTAAGTATGCCTTTTCCGTCGTACATGCTCATGGGGCCATCTGGAAAGAAAGGGGACTGTTAACTGCTCAAGGAAAAACAGTCAAACACGCAAAAGAGGTCCTGCGACTGCTGGAAGCAGTCCAGCTCCCAGCACAGGTGGCCATAATGCATTGTAAGGGACATTTAAAGGGGGACACTATCCCGGAGATAGGGAATAGAAAAGCAGACGCAGAGGCTAAATTAGCTGCTGCAAGAACTGAAGAAATAAAAGTAGCAGCTCTAGTACCAGGTAAGTTAGACACAAATTTTCGGCCAGAATATCAGGAGTCAGATCACAGGTGGATTCAGAGAAATAAAGGTAAAATGTTAGAGAATGGTTGGGGTCAATTGGAAACGGGACAGTTAATAATACCAGGGAATACGATGTGGCAGTTTGTGAAAGCAGAACACGAGAAAGCCCATTGGAGTTTGGACCCGCTATATCAGTATTTGCAGGCTCGGATAGCAGGACCAAAATTGTTCACCACTGTAAAACATGTCACATCCCAGTGTGAGAGGTGCTTGAAGAACAACCCGAATACAGGAACTAAGATACATCCAGGGGCCATAAATCGAGGTAAATTCCCAGGTGAAGTGTGGCAAATTGATTTTTCTGAGCTCCCAAGAAAAGGAGGGTTTCGATATTTGCTGGTATTAACTGATACATTTTCTGGGTGGCCTGAAGCATTCCCTTGCAGAACAAATAAGGAAAGGGAAGTGACCAAAGTACTGTTGAATAAAATCATTCCACGGTTTGGGGTACCGAAGAGCATTTCTTCGGATAGGGGTACACATTTCTGTGCAAAAGTGGTAAGGGCAATAAGCAAAGCACTACAAATCAAATGGCAATTACACACGCCCTATCGCCCACAGGCCAGCGGCCAGGTGGAAAAGATGAACCATCTTATTAAGCAGCAGATTGCCAAAATATGCCAGGAGACTAATTTGCATTGGTATCAAGCTTTGCCTATTGCTCTGCTTAGACTGAGAGTCAAGCCAAGATCGAAAAAAAGGCTAAGCCCGTTCGAAATTCTGTACGGCAGACCTTATGCTATGCAAACTGTAAATGGGGACGCTGTAGATCAAATAGGTAATCAGTATATTTATGACTATGTGATTATGGTGGGGAAGCAATTTGACAAGAATGCTGCGGTGGTGATTGATCACCAACCTAAACAACCTAACTGTAAGTTGCATCCTTTTAATCCCGGTGATTGGGTGTATGTTAAAAATCTTTTAGGAAAACCCCTACAAGAAAAGTGGGAGGGACCTTTCCAAGTACTGCTGACCACCTTCACCGCGGTTCGAATCAAGGAGCGACCTACGTGGATCCATTACTCACGGGTCAAGAAAGCACCGGGGAGTAAACAAGAGGAGTAGACACCGTGACCCGGATTCCACTCCAGACCCCTACTATCCTGATCATCAGACCCTTGGGGTTCCATATGAATGCCAGCCAAGTTCTCTTTGGATCCCAGCTAAATGGATAAGACCTGCCTTGGATGTGGAGCCTTCTGAATCAGCTGACCCCTCGGGATCACGAGAGAATCCAGCACAAACTGACATTAAATACAAATGGTAGGAAGATCAATGGGGGAAACCATACTTATGATAGTTATTTTTCTAACATCCATACAATTCGGGCAGAATGTAGTTTTTCCTCGAAACTCTGCCCCAATAGACCCATGGTCCAATGCACACCAGTGTATTCACCCGGAGTCAGGGATGAAGGGGCCCTATTTCGAGGTTTATGCCTTACGTAACAATCAGCCATACCCAAAAGAGGAATGGGATAAGCGGACATACCTAGTGGCACAGAAGGGAGATCAAATCCAAATTGGGTGCCGGGAACTTGACCCAGTAGAAGGAAAAACAAGGCGGCTGGTATTAACAATCCAACCCTTGATGCCAACTTTTGAACATAATCTGATTACCTTTAGTCCAGTGAAAATGGGCAAGCCCACCGTTTGGATCCAGCAAAAGGGCCCAATTTCATGTCTGTAGAGTGACTTCAGGGAAGACCCACCTGGATCACAACCCCGAAACTCGGTAATTTATAGAGAAGATTCACTTGGGGAACTACATCCTCAAAATATAACCTTTGACCCTCACCCTCTCCTCTTTCCTGTGGGAAAGATCGTAGCATCTAGCGGTCCCGAGGAAGGGAAAGCACAGTGTGAGATGGCATTTAGGTTAGATCAGTCGATGACGTTCGCATGTGAAAGGGAGTCGAAAACGCTGGAACAGGGTACTAGTTTCCCCAGACGTGTTACCAGATACGAAGTGGCATCACCGGAAGACGTGATCTCCTTATATCCAAATTTAGACTTGCCCCAAGAAATTACTCTACCAATTGAATGTAGAAAGGTGCATAACTTAACCTTTATCGGGCCCCAGGTAATAAGGAGGTCAGATAAACTGAAACTGCTGCTAGACCCCACGTACTCTCTGAAAAAGGTGCAGATGAATATTCAGACTAACATTACCCATCTGCAAAAGGACTGTCAACCGTTCATACAACAAAGCCTTAAAGGATGGGAGGCATGGCTAGCTACTAGGTCTTATCACAGGCGGGCGCAAAGGGATATAAGTGGATGGGTCGGCACTGAATTTGAAATACCGAATACCATAGATTAAGAGGTATTGGTTAACAAATTGAGTACTGTCACCACCAACTTAAGAAAACTTAAAGTGCCCCTGAGTTTATCCATGCTTACATTGGCAGAAACACAATCACTGGTAGTTAGGTTACTAACCCTGGTAGCAAATCACACTGCTGAAGATTTTGCTAGAATTGCCGGCTATACAGGAGACATTAGCAAGGAAATTGCGCTTGCTATCCAATGCACACAAACACAACAGTGGGTACAGTCAGTGGCAGCAGGGATAATAAGAGAAAGAACGTCAAGAACGCTGTCCCAGGAAATAAGAGAAACGATACTGAAGGATAGTCATACTACACAATTTGAAAGGGACCATCAAGCCTGGTGGCAATTAGTAAACTTTACTTATGTACCACAGCATGAGCACATTGAAGCCTATGTTCTTACCATCAGTGCTGCAGAGGAAAGGGCGATTTTCCCTATCCTTACCTTAGGGACCATACATCAGAATGTCCTTGTTAGGCCAGTAGATCATAATGTTTGGGCGAGTTATGATGACGCCAAAAATAAGTGGCAGTCTGTTAGTACAGAAGCATGTATTCCTAGGGGGCAACTAGGATACATATGTAAAATGCTATAGTAGAAACAGAAGATTTATACTTAGATGCTGAAAATAGTGTATGCACTTTTGAAATGCTTCTACACAATAGAGTACGGTCGCAGGTTTATTATGTAGGGAATGGATGCACCTGCGTCAGAACAGCTTGCAGTAACGTAACTGTAGATAGTTGCCAAGAGGAAACTAACAATACTAACTTTTGTGTATGTAATTTTACCAAGATTATAGGTTGTGATTTTAACTATACCGCTCCTGTAACCACCCAGCAGCTAATTAATGCAGACTACGACCTGTATCATGAGTTGCCAAAATTACAGATAGGTATGGATGTCGAGGTTCTTAAGGCGATGCTCGTGCATCCAAAAGTAAGAAGACTGGTGCAAAAAGTAAACCAAACAGTTAAGCGCATGGTCCTACAGGTAGAGCACAACTCAGAAAAAAACATCCTGACTGAAGTAGAACAAGTAGGCCAACATCACTGGTGGGACGTTTTCACAGGATTTTCCCCAACAGCAACACAGGTCTTTCATTACCTGGTATACCCGATACTAATTTTAACTATAGCAATGCTTATACTGACTTTTATGAACCTATGCTTGTGGTGGAGGCTGAAATCCTTGATGAGTAAGATCCAAATGATTTGGGCGATGGTGCGGGCGTATCAACGCCCCGAAGGATTAGAACTTGACGAAAGAATTCGTAAGTTATAAGAAAAGGAGGGAAATGAAGCCCCTAAAACAGTTACTTTCAAGAGATGATGGGTTAAAGCATAGAATATAAAGCAGTTATGGGAAATATTCAATGTTAGGAAATCACATAGAGCAATAAATTGGGTAAGGTATGGAACATAATGACAGGGAAGAGATAAGGACAGACAGTGATAAGTTCAGTGCATTTCAGAGTCAAGAACAACTGCTGGGTAAAGCACGTTTAGGGCCAACATGTCAAATTGACCCTGAGACCCTTGCCAAGGCCTGGAGACTAAGCCAACTACACCGGGAATTGACCAAATTTGGGGAGAGGTTCAAAAGTTTAAAGAGGAAGACTCCTCGAAGCTAATGAAGGCCGACCGGAACGACCCCTGAGAAGATCCTCAAAAGAGAAGTCCCCGCCCACGCTCCGCCTACACCACTCCCCATATGTATATGCATGAATATGATGTAATCCCAAACCTAAAACTGTATAAAAAGGTATGCTTTTGCTGTAAGGATTTAGAAATCCCATTTTAGGATTTCTCCGACGTCGTAATAAAATACCTCCTGCTTATTTGACTGAGTCTCTTAAGCAGTAATTTCTCGCCTTTTGGGGCAAAAATCGGCATCAATGCTTTCACTTTTCCTTCATATATTCACTATCTCTTTACTGGCTTTGGTGTCAGAGGTACTGCCTAGTCTAAGAACATAAAGCATAAAACACTGTTTTATGTGCTGGGATTAAACACATGACCAAGGTTTCATTTGACTACATTTCCCTGTCAGCCTCTGAACCAATGTTTCAGCAATGTAGACAGCAATGATTATGTACAGAACTATTACCCACAGATGAAAATGCTAAGAAAGAATGATACATTAAAATTTTAGATTGATCCTACTTCTGAATTCTGAGCATCTATTTTGATTTTTACATCTGCTAATGGATTTGTTAAGGATATGTGTTTGTAATACAAAGTAATACATTAAACATTTTGCAACCTGTCAAGGCTGAGACTGCACTAAGACTGTTCAATCTAACTAGCAAATGATTCCCAGACCTGTACTGTCAGTATTAATGATGTCAGAACATAAAATATGAAAGAAAGGAAAGATTACTTTACATAGCCACAGCTCCTTCTGGTAGAGCAGGAAGCAAAGGTTTCACAGCAAGGTATGGGTTCACTGCAGCTTCACATAGGATACATGTAGCCCCCTCATCCCACAAGAAAGGTCAAGAATGACAGAAGGACCAGCACTCCTCCTCAATCCCTTGGAATTCAAGTAACAAGTAGCTAAAGACTGAAAACTAAGTTAGAGAGGAGTCAGGACAACAGTGGAATCAAGGCTGACCATGGAGATCTCAAAGACACACATTTACTGAGGGCTACATGAAAGTTTCCTTCTTACGTAACTAAGTTAAACTATTATTAAACAAAACTAGCCAACAAGTGGTGTCTTTTCAGGATGGTGGAAGTCAGGATTTCTGGCTCTATCAGCCTGAACTAACAGCCCTCAGCATGGTGTCTCAGTTAGCAGCTAAAACCAATAGGGCAGGAAGCTTCTACTCCATCTGGGGGTCACACTTACGTTACACTTTCTGTTTTTTTAATTGCCATAGTTCTGAAGAACACAGAGGAAGTAGCCTGTATTCCAGTCGAGAGCAAGAGAACTGTTAGCAAACGAGAAGGAGTTAGCAAACCAGAAAGAAACTGTGAGTTGATACAATCTCTGCTCCAGTTTCTTTGTTCAGCAACAGGCTTATGTTAAAATCATCCAGTTATGGCTCTGGGGAAAAAAAAAAAAAAAAAAAAAAAAAACCAAACAAAAAAAACCCCAAAAAACTGCAGTGAAAATGTGTATACAGAGTGTACCAAATGTAAAACCTTCTGTAAAATCTAGGATACAGCTGATGTGCCCAGTAGCTGCTCTCAATAGGAGTTTCCCACACCGCAGTTAAAGACTAACACAAAGATGTGGAGCCTGCTGTGGCACTTCAGCATCCGTGAGGTCCTGCAGATGTCCAGAGACTGTACAGTCAATCACAACACACACACTGAGCTCTGCTATCTCTTCCTGGGTTGTGGAATATCCAACTTGCCATGAATATAAAGAAAATGAAGAAATATTTCTAAATTAATGCATCAAAACAAAATTGAAATTTAGCACAGAGAAAAGTAGTTAGGCAATCTCCAGGTTCTTCCTTGATGACACTGAAAGCCAGCGAAGTAACAACCATTTGGGGTTTTATACTTTCTCACAGGACAATGAAACATCCCAAGTTTGTGGGCCAAGACATTACTACTACTAAAAGCAATATGGTCACAAGCATCAGGAGGGCACTCAGAGAGGGACATCACCAGTGACATGTCCTTAAAAGATGGGAAAACACTGCCATCTTGTTGGAATTTTTGGGTAACATACACTGATACTTACTAAATGTCTTCTAAACAAGTACAAATAAAACTGAAGAGATTATGAACTGATATGAAAGAGAAAGGGTTTCCTTGATAGGCTCCACAGTAAATGTCTAAACTAACCATGACTCAAGAAGCTTCTGCATTAGTACTGCCTTCCAGCCTCCAGCTTCTTGCCTTGAAATTCAACAGAACAGTTTTGATTTGCAGAAAAGGAAAGGCAGAAAAACCTATACACCCTGCCTGATTTTCTAGGCAATAACAGGCCTGAAAAAAGAATCCTGATTTGTTACTTAAGGGCTTAATTACCAAATAAGTATCACTTTTACTCAGAAACAAAGTATTTTTTCCCTTTTTTTAAGGATAGTGTATTTATGCAGGTTCTTACACAGAGACTCAAGAGCGTTAGTTTGCTCTACACTAAAAAAAAAAAAAAATCCCAGACAAAAACCAAAAAGAAAACAGAAAACCCTCTAGTTTAGGGATTTCAACACTACCAGATACATTTCTGGTGCAGCACTGTACTGCTCCAGACTTATCCCAGCAGAAATCCCAGAAGACAAGGAGGACTGAAAGGGACCATGGGCCCTTTCACACTGCAGTGATGTTCTGGGAGGAAAGAACGTTCTTGGTGTTGGGTTAAAGCTCTGCCCCCTGACAAAGATCTTCATGCTGACAAAGTATCTGATCAGCAAAGTTACTGCTAATGTCAAAAAGCACTTTGGTTCACTAAGAGAAAAAACACAATCACACCTTAAATGTCAGCTGCTTTTCACATCTTTTCAAAGACTAAATTTCTTATGGACTTTAGATATGGACCATTGCCTTCCTGATACAGGGAGTGCATGTACCATGAAGACCTTACACTGCAAAAATACCCCACAAAGAGGTTTTATGTAAATGAATAAGCAGGGCTGTGACCCTGATATTTAATGGGAATAATGGCAGAGGTACACTTTGTAGAAGGATTTGCTTTTTAAGAATCTCATTAACCTTAATTAATTAGGTATTGGATAGAGAGGGATTACTATTCAAATTCTCAGTACCTTGTGTTGATTTTACAGTGATACAAGTAAACCTGTAGCTGCTCTAGATGAAATCTTCTTTTTGGTTTTTGTTTTCATTGGTGTGGCTCGTTAGGCAGACTGCTAAACATGTAAAAACACAGTCTCTGTAGATGTAATTACCTTCTTACCAGGTTGCTAATTACTGCTGAAATTACCAGTGTCATATAAGATTTTAAAATAATTATATAAGATGCAGATAAGGATTAAATTTTCTGTCACATAAACAAATAAACACTACCAGAATTATTCTACCAACAAAACACTCTTTGTGTCCAAAGTCACAACTCAGGACCACAAACTGTACCATCAACAGGTTTTGGAATTTACTGGCATCAGATATACAGGAAAAAATTTTGGTGAAAGGGCTAGACAGGATGTGGAAATGAGAATGCACAAGGATAAAATACAATTTCTCCACATTCTGCCATGTATTAGAAAATCAAGCTGGACAAATTTTCCCTAATGTTTAAGAATACTTATCAGGGTACACAAAGTTATAAAAGAGATTAATTTGGCATTTTGTACTGTTATTTTCTTTGTGGTTTTGAGTTTTAAAAAAAGTTTTGAGCATACGCCATATTATAATAGGAATATATTTAGTTTTGCAAGATCTTTTCTACAAAAAGATGAGTTTCCCTTCTCTGTTGCTAAGGTCTCTCAGGTAAAGACAGGAGAATGAATGAGAACACATAGTTCTAATCCAGAACAGAAATTCCCAGGATACCATGTTATTCTGGCCCTTTTATAATAATTTCTATATATAGGAACTCCCTGTACTTACAAATCAATTTTTATGAAATGAATTATCACCTCTGTACTGAATTATTTATATCTAACCCCTTATTATCCCAAATGTAGCTAGACAGCCATAGGTAGGGTGGGAAATAAAATAATTAAATTTCTCACCCTATTTCCACGAAAGCTTGCTCCTACAGTACCTTTTCCTTGTGGCCTTAATTCTGGTATTTCAAGCGCTTTATATCCAGTGAATTGCTTCCTCCTTAATTCACATGTTCAATTTAAGCATTTTACATCCACTGAATCATAGCTTTCCTTTAGACCTTAATTTTCCAATCAATGCTCATAGTTGAAACTGTATTTGCAAGAGGATAAAAGTATATTCCTCTGCCTAGTAATAAACTGTTTTGAAATACTATTTTAAGCTTAAGGATTTTTGAAAGTATTTAAGTGTACAAGGTATCACAGTCAAACTGGATATGCACTGAGTGAACCTTGAAATAATCTTCACACAAAACTGGAGTACAGATGAAGAAGCTGGACACAACAAAAAATGGCCATCATTCCTAAATCCATCACCAATACAGCAAAACCCCTGTGAGTAGATACAAGTAATGTACACACATTTCCTGAACTGCAGACTCACATTTTGGCTATCATGTGCAAAAGTAAAGCTAAGGCACAGCTTTTTCACACAGATGTGCATGTTGCTTTGCTGAGGCTGTACGGCTTTCACTGAACCAAGCTTTAATAGTTTTAACAAAGCACAAAATACAACACCTCACTCTTTCTGGATGCTGAACTTCAGTCTGATTTCAACAGTCCAACAGTACCCATATCTGTAGTCAACAGGGTTGTCTAATCAGTCTCTGGTAGCCTGAGAACAGAAGCAGTTTAAATCATCTTCCTAGAACCAGCAAGAGGCTGCCTAGCTAGTTAGAGCAAATATGGAGAATAATGTAGTCCCTGTGCAAGACTGATGTCTCTTCACACAGACAGAAAACTGGCAGGGGGGGGCTTCTGCTTCTAGTTATCCTCTTAGGCACTGAGAGTTTTTTGGAGTAAATGTTAGTTTGAATTTTAAGTAACAGCCTCTGAAGTCACGATTTATTCCGCAGCTCTGTAAAGGACAGCTAACACCTTAAAATGCTACAGCATTAATTATGTACATAAATCACTACACAAAGGACACACCGCTAATTTTAATCATTAATTGTTTGCTGTTTTCGTTACAAAGACCCAAGGCTTAATTAAGTAGCACAGGAATAGTGTTTCATGTTCTTTGACAGACACTGTCATAGATGAAAGTGTTTGGAGACTTTCTTCCTCCTCCCAATTAGACTGGCGTCCTCCGCACTCATCCTACCAATTCAAGGCACTGTAACAAAGCCTATGAAGACACCTCACAGAGACAGGCATGACAAGCAGCTACCTGCAGCTGACCACACACCCCCAGAGCTCTTCCCTCAATGCCTCTGAGGCTCTATTGAGTACTCACTCAAACAACTGAACACTGTCATAACATCATTTATGCTGCACATAGCGGAGATACATCACTCATTTTCCAGCTACTCTGAAGTTTTCAGAGACTATTAGAGAGTCTTAGATGGTTGAGGCTGCTTTTACAGTTCAAATTTACTGACTTTGGAGACCTGAACACCACAAGAATCAACCCACACTGTGCTGTTCAGGCAGTTTATTAAAAGGTGTCACAACCTATTTTTTGGAGCAAACCTCCTTTGGTAAGAAGGATAAAACTGTGCTGAGACTTATATATGAAAAAGAGCTTCAACAACAGAAGCAGTAGTTACTTTAAAATAAAGAAGTGAGGTAACTGAGGTAACTGTATGTCCACAGCAGTTATGCTCCTCCAGTTTCTAAACTAATATTCTGGCTGGCACAATTTATCATACACAGCAGTATGATAGAGCCTCAAATAAAACTTGAGTATTCTGTCACAAACAACTTTGTAGAAGCGGTTAAAAGCTACAACTCTCTTGCTCTGGATAATCTGAAAGGAATCTTACTTCATTGTTTGCTAAAATTTAGCTTGTTCACACTCTAGTCGTCAATGCAAATCCTTCAGCTGCATCCTAATTCTCTTTTACAACAAAGATTGGACAAAGAAACATGTTAAATAGGAGTTCTTTCTTATTTCAAAATATCATCATTTTATTATTTCATAACAATTGTATTCATTCAGAGCAACTGACACCTAACAGAGGATGCTGAGGTTATGGCAAGGAACCAAAAATTATTTCACTGAATATCCGGAGTTGGAAAGGACTCACAAGGATTACCAAGTCAAACTCCCGGCCCTGCAAAGGGGAACACTAAGAATCATACCATCTGCCTGAGAGCACTGTCCAAGTGCTTAGTGCCAATGTGGGATCCTGACATCCCTACTTCTTCATCTCAAACCTGGGAGAGTTAGCTTTAATACACTATTTATACTATAATATACTCACTACCTTTAATTTACTCTTCCAGGATCTCCTCAGTCATAGCATATTCAGGAGTCTAAGCTGTTCTTCAACCCTCAGATGGAGAAACTGAGAACTGATCTGAGTTCTGTTGTTATTTGTTTTCCATGTAAACATTAAACACTTTGAGAAATACACTTCATTTAATGACACCCAGGCTGAGAAGAACAAGGTACATTTTAAGAGCGACATGAGCACCAAAATCAATCCGCTGAAATTGGTACTATTCAAGCTCACATTTAGGCACCTTGTAAGCATTCATGGATGGTCAAACACAGACAAACAAAGATGAAGTGCAGATCTGAGAGTTCAAGAGCAAATTGAACTGACCAAATGAAATTATTTGCCTTCTCAGAGAGTTGCAGACACAAGAATATTTATATTATTCTAGGGGCTGATGTATGTATTCACTGAAAATATCATCCCAGCATGACTCTGTGTGGGAGAGTCTCACAATGCCCTGCGTTTATTCTCAAAATGATTCCAGAGCAACTATGTTCCATTTATTGCCATAACCTTTTCTTTTCCCTTGTGGCAACATCAGAATACTTCACAGGGCCTCTGGGTTTCTTTTTAGGCTAATGAACCATTGCTAATATAAATCAAAAGCAACATACAGCTCTGTTGATTGAAAAACCTGTTGATTAGGACCAAGGAGAGAAAAATAGTTGACTTCTTCCTTTTTATACTCTTTCTTCCACTAATGACTTAAAAGATCAAATGCAAAGAACCAACCTAGATATTCAGTTATGTCAGAAAGCAAGCAGATTAGAATGAGAATATGCAACTGAACAAGATGGTATTTACCTGGGCATTTCCCTTACCACAATGAAGAAATTATATTGTTTCACAGAAATTATGAATGAAAACAAATGTAATGTGATAATTGCCTGTATTTTTACCTCTGTGTGTTTTAAGAGACTGAACTCAATCTCCTTTACAATAAGGTTTAAGCTAGCAGTTGATTAGCACATCACTTAGATCTATGAATGCTAGATAAAAATTTAAAAAATTACAAAACACGGAAAACTCTCAAGGCAACTGGCTGCAGTTTCATAACTTAAATAACAGAAAGCTGATAAGAAACACACTGCAGGAAAAATCCTCTACTGGCAGAAAAAAAAGAAAGAAGAAAAACAAACAAAAACCAACAAAAACAAAGGCGCCAGGTGAGGTAATTAGCTCTTCCCATCTGTAACTTCTGTGCTATCCAGCACTGCTAGGCCATCTGAATGCTGCTGGTGATGTGATGAGCAGTAGAAGAGGTAAAACTGGCATGTAAAATTTGAGCAGTAAAGCTTGAGGGTTGTTTGCCTACTGTTGGCAATAGACAGTTTATACTAGTTGGAGCAATAATGACAAATACTTTTTCAAATACATTGGCTTTCACTGCAGGTATTTGGAAACAACCCAGCAAAATTAAAATTGCTAGACATAGCTGGAGACAGTTTATCTCATATTTAGGAAGTCATCTCAATAGCAGCTGAAGTTAGCAACTTAATTTGCTTTGAATTTAAAAACTAAAATTAATGGCAGCAAAAGAAAACAATTTTCAGCTCAATTTCAGCATAATGAACAGGAGCTGCATACATAAACAACAAAAGTGTTCTGCATTTTAAGATTACATAGTGAACTCGATTCTCCAGCAGTTCTTCAAAAGGAATTCCCATTTCAGTCTATTATAGACTGTTTATTTCATTGCTTTTTGAACCTTCAAACATCACTGCATTTAATTAATTAAACAAACAAGCAACAGTCTGATTAATCAAGTATATAACCAAAAAGTCATTAAAAATCAAGATCAAGTAAACTTTTGCAGCAACTTCAAAACTCATTACAAGAGCACATCAATAATGTTTTGTCAGGAAAATAAATAAAAGACAAATAATAGAAGTGATATTCTGTGGATACATAACTGTATGTGACTGCAGCTTTACCACAGAATCTAACAGGCATTTGGTACTTCTCAAATACAATCCAGTTGTATTTGCAAGCAGAAGTAAGCAACTGAAAGAATTAAAAAATGCTCAATATAACACATGGTATAAGAGGGACACGGAAGGAAAAAAAAAACAAGAAAAACCTCCCAAACCAGAAACCTCTCAGAATTCCAGTTCACATCAATGACTGACACTAATTATGACAATGACTTGAAACTCCAGTGCATGAGGAAATATTCATCCTACAAAAATGTTTCATATTAATATAATTAGGCTACATTTATGTATCAATAATTGACATCGCTTACTTCTTCCAGCTAAGTGACTTTAAATTACTTCATACAAAATACAATCAATGTAGGTTACTATGGTGATCAACATAATTCAGGAATAATTGGGTTATATTTTAAACAAACACATTTGGTCCTTCAACCTGAGGTTCAGAAAACATTCAGTCGGCACTCTGAACTTCAGCTTTCCTGACTGAAGTCCATGACACAGTGAGGAAGCTAAGACCTCCTCCAAGAGAATAATGCATTAAAATTATCTGCCCATGATGCTGAATTATGTATAAATCCATACCATTCCGCCAGTTATTTGTGTTGAGTAATGATATTTGAAACTTATAAAAACAATTACCAGGCAATTTGCCTGTAAATGGATATGACTGCATTTAACTGATCATTTTTCAGGCATGGTATTCCAGGCAGCAACCTCCCCACCAGAACATTCACTGCATCAGGCAGGCCTGACCAGCATTTAGATGAGGAAGCACTGGAAGAGTAGCAAACACTGGTGTCTTGGGGATGGGTTGTTGCTTCAGCAAGAGCACTAGTTCCATGTCCCAATATCAAACAAGATCATGCTGTGCCTTTTCACAGCTACAGCATAGAAAGACAGATGCTTGTTCATTAACATAAGCCTGAGTACTGGGTTTTTTTCCAGAACTGAAGTGATTCATATTGCCTCATAAAATCAGTATTTGTTGGCTGGATAAAAGATGTCAAAATATTTTCACACAAGAATAGATGGTGAATTATGTGTTCTTTCAAAATTTCACCATCTAATTTTGAAAGAAAGCATTTCTCCACTTCTGCAAATAAAGAGATGTTAGCAATACCATAATCAGCAAGTTTTACACTGGAGGCATCTCAAGTCTCAATACTAATGGATACCACAAAACAGTACAGAGAAGGTCTTATAACTACATTACCCAGAAAGTGACAAAACAATCCCATCTATGATTTGATATGAAGCACACTGGTAAGAATAGTTTAAAAAAAAGGCTCAGGTGATTTGCAGTATTTTTGCCTTGTTGTAGCTTGTTTTCCAAACTGGGTTTTAAACCAAGAATACAATTAGTGAGATAATTCCATTAGTATTGACTGCACTGCAATTCAAAATGTTATTTTGAAATAAAACACTTTGAGATTCTTCAGGATGCAGAGCTTCAGTTAAAATATGGATGCATGTACACTTCACAAATTGGCAGGATATGCATGATGAGAGCACACCTATAGACCTGCCAAAGACAGAATGACAGCTCAGGGCACTGGAGCCCTTGGACCAGCCCCTTCCTTAGTACTGACTCGTTATCACAGCCTGAGGATGCAGCAGTTGATGCTCCTCATTCCTGATACTCCACATGAGAATTTCCTGCTTGTTTCTATTCACTGTCAGTCAAGACACCAAGCTCCCTGCAGAGCAGTTGGTTTTATCACTGTCAATTTGAAAGCTATTTACCTTCTCTTTTGTTAAGAGCAAACATCATTTGTAAAATTACAGAAGGCGGCGTAACAAGCAATTCCTCAAACAATCCAGTTGGTATCAGAATCTTATTTGCAAAACACTTACTGCAAGTTATTAAATTGCAGGATACATTATAGCACTTGGAATCACAGTATATAAACACCTATGAAAAAAAGAATGCATCCCAAAAAGATCCTTATGTGAGAGATAAATACAGATGAGCAGAGCATCTTGCAGAGGATTATACAAGACAACCTGTGGCACAGACAGAAGCAGATCTCAAATTTCCTGAAGTGAGACTACACACTTTCCTGTAAACTATATGATTCATTTTTGCTTGCCCACAGTACATCTATAATTCCATTAAAGCTTCTGGAAAGGCCATAAAACCCTAAAAAAAAAAAGCTGTTTAGAATAAAAAATACTACCAGAAGTGGGAAGTTAGCGATGGCTTAATTTAGGTTATTTATAAAGTAAAACTAGTTTTAAAATATATTCATTCTTTGTTAATTTTTTCATAGCCTTTAACTGTACACAGTTTATTAAAAAAAAACAGTCAAAACTAACAAGAAGAATCTAACTCCCCACTGACTCTTTCCTTTTTTCCTTCCAAAAATCCAGAAATCCAATAATGTAAACCACAACATTTTTCTGACAGCCTAATTACTGACTTCTGGACCAGAGGTGCTGCAGAGAATGCACCAATCTGCACACTACCCTTAAGTGTTAGATCCCTCTGCTAGAATTCCTCTGAATTATGTGAAAATTACACAAGATCTCACATTCATTACCAGGGAGTTCCCTACTGGGTTCAAATGAGAAGAGGATCATTGCTCAAATATCACTCCCTGCAAAGTCACCGTAGTAAATTCTTTCATCTGACTCAACAGGCACATATTTAAAATGACAGTCCTTGATTCAATTAATTCTCACAAGTAACTTTTACTTTGTTTTAGCATTTAAAACACACTACATCTCTAAGGAAGCTAAGAGGTCTACACTAGAAGAGACGAGTCTTTGAAACTCAGGTTATCCTTGATCCTCCCCAGTTTCATTAGAGCTGGACCAATGCTAACATCATAAAACACCACGGAAGACAGTCTGAAAAAATAACATAATCAAGCTGATTTGAATTTTTTAACTGGAGCAAAACTACATCTTTACCAAGTCATTTGCTAGGGTTACTTTCAAAAGCAAAGTTCTGCATCAATTTGGAAACTGAACTCAAGCTCCTAACACATTTATTTCTTTGAAGTAAATATGTTTATAGAATTATAGGGACTACAGAAAACATTTGTTGCTGTTCTCAAAGCCAATATGCATCTAAAAGCTTATCACTATCTTAGCAATACATTCTTTTACCAAAAATGCTGAAAAAAAAACATCCAACCTAAATGACATATTGAATATTACATTCCCTTCCAAACTATTCCCTAAATACTGAAAAAGTGCTACAGGGCACGAAGAGGTCCCTAGATCACAACCACAAAATCTCATTTGCTACATAAACAGAAAGACCAAAATTGCTTCTTGAAGATGACCGAAATTCACAGTTACACTTCTTGGACTGTCCATCAGAATTCCCTTTTTGTAATATCTGCTGTGTCACCTCCAGAATAGCTGAAAGCTTCTTTCCATTGCAAGTAACAAACAGTGGAACTAATAACCAGTAATGACTCAGCAGCATAGCATGGCTGCCACCTCAAGAATTAAGGAAAAAAACAAGTAGTTTTAAGAAGTAAGGAGTCCTCTTTCTCTAATATTACCTCACACAAATACGCTTTAATCTTCATCAATTTAAGTACATGGTAATTTTTCAGAATGAGCAACAGTTTAGGAAAAGAGTTTGAAAAATAATTACAGAAAATAGTCCAAAGCTGTACAATGACCACATTATAGTACTTCCTATAGAAAAGACAGTTACAACTTTTTAAGCTAATACATGAAAGCCTAGGGTGAAAGACTGACAAAAAACCCCAAACAAACAGATAAATGTTTCTAAATCCTATCCTCTGCTCAGATGGCACACTGGCCATCACTTTAAAATACTTAGGTACATTAAATGCAGGAAAAGGTTTTAGCTTATTCTTGCAATCTGGGCAGCTATACTAAACAGAATAATCCACATGAATAGCAAGATAGAAGAAGGGGAAAGGAAAAAAAAAAACAACAACCCCACCAAAACTACTGAGATCATGAAATAGCAGAAGGCCAAGTTCCACTGCACCAGCACATGAAAAATTACAGTTCACCACATTATTAACAACCTAAAGGACAATGCCTTCAAAGACCAACTCTTTCCTGTAAGCAATCTGCACCTAACCTCCTTTATTTACATCTGTGCATCTCCTACTTACTGTATACATGCACTGTATCAGAAAAAGCAAATATGGACAGCATTATGATTTTTATCAAATCATAACACCTTATACTACAACTGTCAGTGCTCCATAACTCCATAAGAACACTTTAATCAGTGCACACCACCTCAATAAATTGTTTGATTACTTGGTACCTGAACAGCAGGGTTAGGAGCAGAGGTTAAACCACTTAATGGCAGAGACTACATACTCAGCTAGGAGCTAAGATGCCATTAAAACACAGAAGATTTAGCCTCTGCTTGTTGAGACAAAACTGCTTCTCCCAAAATTGTGATTTGATCCCACAACACACAAATGCTTACCAAGTAACCTCTGAGTCTTTCCCTGGTTTTTGACTAATTTTTTCCCAGTGGGAGTATTCAAGATGCTAGTATTCACATTTCCATGTCAAAGATGGAAAAGCTTATAAAAATACTGGGCTCAAAAAATCTTGTTTGGAAGAGAGCAATTTTAGTCACCTACTGAGACAGTCTATTGGAAAATACATGCTCAAGATACAAAAATCAGAAATGAAACTGTGAAGATTATGGTCTTAGGCTAGGTAAGAAAATCAAATATCCTTATTAAGAATCCCCTATTTAGATTTTTTTTAAATTCATTTAGTTTTTTAGGAATCTACCTATGTGATCAAGGCTGCCAGGAAAGACAAAGTTAGTCCCAGACCATTCAACTTGTTAGGATGACAGTGGAAATTACTTAGAACAATAAGCAACACAGCCCCCCAGTAATGTCATCTGATAGATGGAAAATATCAAGACATCATATTCATGTAAGAGAACAAAATTATTTTAAGATCAGAGATAGCAAAGGACCTAATCTGCTTCCTATATCTTTCTACTTTCTATTAAAGAACCAGTCTCACATCACTTCTAAACAGAGCTGGAGTGGGTTAAAAGGCATGCTGAGATTTTAAATTAACCTCATCTAAATTAACCTTGAATAAGTTATTTTTGCTGTAGATTTTCTTTCTCCTCCTCCTAATTGCTTCCAAGGTCTGATCAGGCTAGTGAGTGTACCAAGTCTTATAAAAAAAAAATAAAACTGTTTAATAAAAATTTTCTTTAGGAATAAAGCCTTCTTAATACCTATTTCTACACTGCTTGGATAATTAAGAAATAGTCAGAAATTGTGTCCTCATTGTTTTGGGAAAATAGCAGAGTCTGTATGGAGTAAGACTCACTAGGGAGGAGTACTTTCTGAAGGCTTTTTTTCTCAAACAGATATTAACATTTTAATTTAAGGAAGCACACCATGCTTTGATACCAATTCTAATTTTCCCTGCAATATAAATAAAAATGCTGTGCTAGCTTCGAATCTCTTTCTTTCATATCCATTCCTAGAAAACACTTGAAATTAAACAGACACGGCATCCCCAAATTTATTTACTGGAAAAATTATCATTATCCACAATATGACCTTTTGTTTCCTCTAAACTATGCTGCTGTTGCTAATAAATCAGTCCATACAACTACAAATTTCCTATGGTGTTTATTCCTTTACTCTGTGTTAGCAATACTGTACTCACATATACTTTTAGCCACAGCCACTTTTTGTCTTAATCATGTTTAAGGCAAATGACAGAAACTGAGTAGCTGTAAAAAAAAACAGTCTCACAGGGGGCACTGGATGTATCAAGTCCAGGCTCCAAAGCCCGAGGTCACTTATGAATGAGCTTAAATCTCAAGTCTGTGATCCCCCTGACTTCAGTGGAGCTAGCTATGTGCCTTAGGCTAAATATACTCTTAATTTTCCACTGAGATGTTCTCACAGCAAATTCTTGAAGCACCAAAAAATTGCTGTTTCCCAAAGGAAAAACACGTTTTTTCTAGAAATCATTGATACACTAGTAATGTTTTTCCCCCAAAACAGGGAACGTGCATTTATACAAATGGTTGAAGACATAGGATAAATTTGAATCTATAATGAACTCTAAAAAGATACATCAAAGGAAAAAGTGGTAAATGTAAAACATGCTGAATCATCCCTCATATAGATAGGAAGTTGAATAGAACAGTAAATGTGAGGACCTAAGCCCTGATGAAATATCAGCATTTCAAATACGTTTTTGCAGCAGTAAGTAAAGGGACAATTTATTCCCACACGTAATTAGAAAGTATTCTAATCTCCAAGGACTTCTGATGACTCTAAAATGTCTAAACTGTAATTTATAAATACAGCTAGTATTATTAAATAATCATGGTAATTCTATTCTACATCTACAGTCTACTGGGGAGACAGAATTCTTCATTATTATAGATATAAAAATCCATCAAACTTATCTCAGCTGTCTGGACTACTAAGCCTGAAAGCAAGCAAAACTCACTATGTTTTACCTAAAGTTTCAAATACTACTGTTACCTGAATAAACTTAACTGAAATCAAGCACTAATCAAAGATTGAAAATATACAAAATATAGTGGTTGTCAGCACCCCACTCCTCAATATGAGATTCAGACAAGATTGTACAGCAGAAAAAAGCCCATCAAAATACAATTCTTTAACAGAAAGCAAACAGAATTAGGTCAAGAGAAGGACTAAACATGAAAAAGTAATGGGTTGTGGTTTTTTTTTGCATGACAACTCCAAAATGAGCTGAATTTGCAAAAGTAGTAACTAATTTTATAAAGCTGTAATTGTAATAAATCCAAGTGCCATCTAAGGTAACATAGGCTCCTGCATATTTCTGGGAAGTACAAAAAGCTTGGTAGGTAAGAAAGGAAATGATGTGTTAAAGGTGACTGTAGAAGGGGAGGCAAAACAATCTCACTTCTAGTTAAGAAGAAAGTGACACAACTGGAAGTGTCTTTCTTTACCTACAGTTTGTTTGAAAATGTGGGAAATATAAATTCTCCCACTGAAACAAAGTGCAGTGTCTCCTGTCACCTCCTCCGGCCTTGCTGCGGGGATCCTTCGCGACCCGTCTAGCACGTACCACTGAGCTGATTCAACAGCTCATTATTCCTGTGTTCCAAGGGGAAAGAGCCTCAAGAGTGTTTCCTGCAGAGGAGCTAAGAGAGCAGGCTGTGTGAAACCAGATGTGCCAGCTAACACAGGTCTCCAGCACTCCTTCCTCTGTGTCTGCCATGGGGATGAGGGGGAGCAGCATGTGCAGGAGGAACACACGTGTTCCACTGAGCCCCTGCTCATGGCCCCTGCAGCCTAGAAAACACAAACCACCTGGGCTCCTTCTAACCTCTTGGTTTGTTTTCAGAAGAGAAGGACAGAATACTACTTCTGGGAGAGTTTGAAAAATTCTTTTAAGCTGCTTGTCATATATCATTCTGAATGAAGTTGAGAGAAACTTCATTCCAAAACATGTTTTTTTTCCCAGAAGCTAAAGGTGAGATTTTTCCATACCAGTTTCCTTCTTACCACTATTCATTTCTTTTTCCTTTTCTGCCTACTCCTACTCTTTACTACCTGTGTTAACTCATTGTCAAAGGATCACAGCGTGGGTTTCCACAAAAATTCAGTACAAGGTGGTGGCTTTTGCCTGGTCTGCCTCGTCCACCAGCCAAACCCACCCCTTTCAGATGCTCAATGACACAGCCAACAGTTTCTTCATGTAAATCCACACAGCTCTGCACAGCCCATCTGTGAATACAAGTCTGCTGTATTTGCAATCTGAAGGGTTTGATTGAATAGGCTCAGAACCAAGAGCTATTTGCATTTAATCCAGCACATGCTGACAATAAGATGGTTAAGCAATGTATTTATGTTAATCTAGCTTAAACCTCATAATTTACATCACATCAGTAATGTTATATATAAGAAGCATGAAGAGTATTTTTTCCCTGAACCCGCAATCCTGTAAAAAATCTCCAAATGAGTCAAACAAATTAAAGATTAAGTAGGGAAGAAAACAATTAAATTGAACCTTAGAAATAGAGTTATTTCATGTTTTATTAAAGTAGAAAATGTATTAGAAATACAGAGACTTATCAAAACTATTTTCTGTGAAATTAACAGCTTTGGGAAGAAGCACAAAAATAATATTCTATCACAGCTGTGCTTTCATCTTATCTACTTCCTGCTTTTCAATCTCCAAATAAGTATATTTTTATAGTAGATAGCTATTTTTATTAAGAAAAACCTCAGAAAAAAATTGGTCAAGTCAGGAAGTTCTTCAGCAGGTTAATCATGATGCCTGGGCTTTTGAGAGTCAGCAAAATCAATTTATTATAATAAAAAAAGTTTACTACCCACATTTTTTTTCATAACAGTTTCTCAGGCCCTAGGGCCTCTCTGGTTTCCTCAGCCTTTACAAAGATATTGCTCAAGTCCTTTTTTTCCTAAAACATATGTGAACTGTGTTTGCAGGGCTGGAAACACTAAGAAAGCAAGAGAAAATGAGCACATTATCCATCCTGCAACCAAAAGGCAGTACACTTATTTACCATCAATTTTCTGTTTCATTTCTCGTTTCAGCAGTTACTGCATTACAAACAAGCATCACTATCAAAAGCTGCATGTAAGGAATTAAAGCATTTTAAACACTGAAACAGCTCAGAGGGATGCCTTTGGTCTGTAAGGTGTGCTTCACATTTGTTTACATGCTAGTCCTAAGGTACAGACATTTCTACAAAGGCTATTTTAAGCACATGCACACAGAGCACCATAGGCTGAGGGATGCTTCATGGGGCCAGTGTCTCCAGTTATCAACTTTTCACAGCCACCTTTTAGTCTATGGTTCAGCAACTCCTCAAAGAGCAAACTCATACATACTTAGTTCTTTGTCAAAACAAAACAAACCACCAAAAATAAACAAACAAAAAAAATTATAGGAATACCCATAGATTCAGTACTGCAGTGTGTAGTAACATTTTGTGCATGATTTGCCATTTGCAGATCTGTGCATATACATGTTATTCATCCTGTAGCAGAACACTTGTTTGTTGTTTTTAAAAGTGCATTTGGAATACTTCCCACTGCAAACACACTTCCCTTTAAATCTTAACTGGAAGCAGATTTTATCTCCTAAAGACATCACAACATTACAAAACTAGGGGGGGGAAAGAACTCCTAAACTCTGTAACACTGATGCTACCCTCAGCAGGCACAAGGAATGCAATGTCCTTTGATGAAGCTACTGGAGCAGTGGCACGCAAACCATCCTTTGACAAACTTTCATTGTCAAGCTGTTCCCTACAGGAAGGGTTGCATGGAAGAATTTTGAGAATTGGAATGTGATAAGGAGATTCTTGGACATTATTCACTTTGGGTCAGATGGAATATTCCTAACATAAGCCTAACTACAGAAGGTACAACCTGAAAATTTCTTCAAGGTTACCTTTCAGAGTTTATCTCAAATTGTTCCCTTGGCAAAGAAAGGTGTACAGTGTCCTTCTTAGTGCAGAAAACTAGCTAGGCTATACAAACCAAAAGCACAGCCTTCTTCTAGGAGTCCCTGAGAGGACAAAACATTCTCATGTCTCAGGAAGACCCTGTAGCCCCAACCAACCTGCCAAGCATTTGCTACCTATTGATCCCCCCTCCTAAAGTTGAACCTAGGCTGCAATAAATCTCAGGGTTTACTGCCTGCACAGCATTTATTTCTGAATTCCTTCCCCCTCAAGGGAAGTTGGTTAAAACATAAATGAAATTCAACAAAATCTAAACAATATTAAGTATTTGACAGAACACTCACAGGGATGAAAGAAGGAACAACAGACTCTCTCATCACAAGAGAGTCAGGTAAAGACATACAAAAATAAAGTCACCTAATATTTTCAAACACTACAGCAAATTTGACCCAATCTTTGAGTAATGAAGGATTTTGGAAAGGTTTTAAAAGCAATTTAGATTTGAGCCCAGGCTTTAGTTGATTAGTATGATAGGCTTTCGCAATATTTTTTCCTCTTGTTTAAATGAAGAAACTTGTGGTTTGCTTTGGCATTTTTTCTGCAGAAGGAAATAAAAAAAATCATAGGACCAGTAACAGTAGCAGATACACCAGCAACAGCAATGGCAGTGTCTGCTCCACTTCCTGGAATGACACACGAAGAGGCACAAACCAGAACATAATTGGCCTCTAAAGACTGAAATAACTCTAGTTATTACTGCAGCTCCATCCCATTGGTATCATGAGTCTCTCTCAGACTTTAATGCCAAACCCCCATGACTACTGGAGTACCACTTATGTACTACAAGTAAATTAATTGACGAGCCCACGATAACGCTGGAAATCAGCATCAGAGAATCCAGCTCAACCCAAGAGACCCACACTCAAGTTTTAACTATCAGAATACTATTTCTTTCTTTACCTAAGAGTGAAGCTACAATGATCCCCGAGATAAGTATTTCCAAAGGTCAAAAGCCATCAGTAACTCACATAAAGTCTCAGTCTGACCTTGAAGTAGGATTACTGTAGAAGTCGTATGGAAGGAGCAATTGTTTTTTTTATATAAAAAGACTTATGGCTATTCTGTAAAACAATTGTAAGCTCATAATTGTTTCTCTTACACCCTAAATCTCTCACAAAAGTAAGAATACAGGCCATACTCCTCCGAAGTGTTCATCACATTTTCCTTTTAGCAAGACATCCAGTCCAGATCTTTGTAAATTTACAAAGCAGGAGAGAAAAGCAGCATTTGGCATCCTACTTAAACTTTGCCATCTAGAAATGTAGATTTGCTTTAAATAGGACACTATGCTTTGATTTTTCGTAATGTTTATTATTGCATTTATTTTCTGCCTGCAGATATTATTAAAGATGATGTTTCATCTCAATGTATGTATAAAATCAAAGGAATGAAGAAAGGCAATCCGCCTAATTTAATTACTGTCCTGGTTCTTTCAGTAAATGATGGTTGAGCATACCAATATGAATAAGGATTTGTAACTAAATGTCACACTATAATAATGAAAGAGCAGGAAATTGAGATACGGACTCTGAATCTAATTGTTCCATGATAACCATACAAGTGCATCTCACTCAGAAGTATTCTCTAATGACCCTGAAGTTCACGACTGTGCTCTTTTGCACTTCTTGTCCATTAATAAAAAAAACTGCTGGTATCTAAATTATATGATGCTGTGTGATACTGCTCCACTTAAGTGAGTAGGATTTACAAATACATATTGCTAGTAAATTTGTAACAGTCAGATAGGAATCTAACATACACCATTTGAATATATCAGTCCTTCACCACTCTTCACACCAAAAGAAAGAGCTAAAAATACCAATTTGCTCAGGAAACTGAGTATTTTCCTTGATCCACTGAGAACACACAGCACAGGCACATTATCTATATCCCAGACACGTTTTAAACATATTCTGAGGAAAGCATAGCTAGAAGCTAGTCTTATATGTTTCCTCCTCATCTAGGTTTGGTTACAACTCAACTTTTAAAGTAAAATACACTGAAAGATTTAGGATAAAGTTAACTTGGTAGCAGTTCATTTGGTAGCAGTCCTAGGCTGCATTTTCTTTTCTCAATTAAAATAGGATGGCACCACTGATTTACATAAATAAGGGAACAGAAACAGGGCTCTCAATTCAGTATTCCTTTTTCAGAATACGGATCAGGATGCTGGAAGACTAACCTTATATTAGCCATAATTTCTAACTAGTTCCATTCCAATTTAATACTAACTTCACTATTTCTTCTCCTTACTCTCAGCCCTTTACACGTGCAGAGTCCTAAGGCAGGCCTAGCCACAAGTGTACAACAGTGACTTGTGACTAACACAAATATGCTCTTTTTATTTGATAGTGCCACACATCCCTTCACTTGCAAACCCTACAAAAATCCCTTTCCTCCATGCTCAGTGGTCTTTCAGAAGCTATACACCCTGGTTAGAAAAGTTTAGAAGATGCCAAGTTTTATTTCATTCCCTGGAGACCTTAAGTTATTCCATTACTGTGCAGTATTTATTAAACAATGCTTCAGGGGAAAATGTGCAGCTTAGTAGAATACGTCATTCTGAAAATATATAAAAAGCCTTGATATAACTTTTTCTAGATATATGAAACTAGTGGCATGTGACTTTCCACTCAATACTTGAAATCCACGCTGGAATTCAGACTTATGCGTGAAATCAGGCTGGTCACAGTTGTGGCTCTTCACCACAAGAAGTTTGATGGAGGAATTGCAGGCATTTATTCAGCAAGAAGTTTTCTCTTGCAAAACTGAAAACTAACATGAACTTTACCTTTTGATTGGTGTTAGGACATCTGTATAGTGGTATAATTAAAGTAGTGAAGTCACATATCACTTTCTGCTTTTTTCATTATTAGCACTTCTTACTTTTTTATCACCTTATTATCCAAAATTTGTAGTGACAGGGCAAGATTCTAGTTAGCTAAATACTCTTTAAACCTGCTCTTTGGCAGAGACACAGAGTTCTCTATTACTTTACTGTCACAGTCTTTATTGTGTTCAAAACCTTCAAGTATAAACCAAACTGCCATTACACATTCCAAGCAGAAACCTAAAGAAATGCTGTTCAAGTTCAAGCCTGATCTGTAACACAGGCAACTCTAAAAGATGGCATTTGGCAATGAGAGGGGTTTCAGAAGTGCTCGAGGAATTGTGTCCAGTTCCAATTAAAAATCAAAATAGGTCATTTGTTTGTAAATGCAGAAACATAATCTGCTGCCAACAACACATTCATGAGCAAAGCAATACATTCAAATTACTGAAAAATTACTGAAGTATTTCTGCTCTAGTTCTAAGCAACTTTTTGATAAAAATGCATCGTTAGGGTCTTTTTTTTTCTATTATCTATTTAAAAGCAAATTAAAACCTTTGAAAAATTTGCTTTCCTTGCACTGACAAATGCCTGGCCAAAAAAAAAAAAAAAACACCACCAAAAGACCAAAGGAGTTTCATCACAACTCAGCACTCCTACTGCCTACTAAAAAATTAATAAAAATAATTAATACATTGAATTAATAAGACACAGGAGGAACTCCAAACTCATCACAGAATTTTCACAGTTTGTTCATCACATTGAAAATACTTCAGCAACTACCTAATTAATATCACTGGGTCATTACACCAACAATTTAGTTTGGCTGGGTACTGATGGCAATTGATCTGCAGATTAGCTGGATTCCAAAGAAATACAACACAAATTCCAGACTTTTGCTTCCTAAAAAAACAACTACACTGTGCTTTTGTTGGTGAGGCAGCTAATATCTAATGTAGGGATGTTACTACAAGACCATATTCTGATACAATTAATTATTCCAATTTGACATTTACATAACTATTTTTGTGTATCCACCTCAAAACCCTTTCTGCCTTCCCCTCAGTCTACAAAACCCATGCTGTAATTCAACCCATGCCGCCATTTCATTCATAAACCTTGAGCAAGAACCAAAACATGTATTACCACAGAGTTAAGAATACACTTAAAATGCTTCTAAAAGACACAGTCTTAACTTAGGTTTGATCAAAACGTGCTCCATCTCTGAAACTATTTGTTTTTAAGAGCAAAATAATATTTTCATGGATTATATAAAGTTTCATATTCATATAAAATTTCATATTTCCACTTTTTTTTTTTCCTGCAGAAAATAAGATAAATAATTTCATTTCTGAAATATGCTGGGTGAAGTAACTATGCTTCACTATACACTGGGTCACAGCTTTTCAGCTGAGGCTAGGGCATTTAATCCAAAACAGCTAAAGCACTGGCCAAAGACAAATCTCTCTTAAAAATTTTAGCAAGCTGCATTATTCAAAGCTATTCAGCAAGCATTCCAGCAGCAACATGATGGATGCACAGGCCAGCATGGGTACACAGCTAATCAATATCACACCCATGAACAGTCACTACATAGTGTAGAGCCTGATGGGCAGGAGACAGGAGCATGTCCTTAATATTCAGCACCAGGAGCAGCCCCTCAGCTTTCAGCCACACCACTCACTGCAAATTCCAGCTACACACACACATATCTTTGTAGGGGGATGCAGGGTACCCTGCCATCCATGGCAAATATTTGAGGAATTGCCAAAGCCCCTGGATAGCTGTGCTGTCGTGAACTTTCAGAAAAGGCCAGTGTTTACTGCAGTCCTGATTTAATAAAACACCAACCACAAAAAACCACTTAGTTTTCAATAGGCTACAGCACAACACCAGCACAGAACTCATGCACATTAACGAGCATTACTTGACTAAATTCCCCACTGCTTCTATCACTGAATATAAAGGTCTTCCTCATTCATTTGACTAATCAATACTTGGAATCCAATACATCGTGTTTCACGAGGGAAAAGGAAAATGAATGAAGTTAAATTAATGCTGTCACTTTCTATAAACCTGCAATGATTTCCCACTATAGAAACCACTGACTTCATTATTTTACAACCGGAAATCAAAGCTGCAGCATATTTTAAAAGTCTAATTTACTGAGATTAATAAAAAGACACCCTCAAGACTCATCACATATGTCATATTATGCTTCATTTTAACCATTCCATCTTAAGAACAGCATGCAAAACTCTAAGCAAATCACATTGATTAATATTTTGAATTTGTATGCAGTAGTGCTCTGCACTCACCAAGTACCATATAAATATTATTTTATTAAATTTCAAAGCAATTGTGTTAGGAGGGATAATAAAATGTCTTTGTCTTACATTCTTCGTCTCAACAATACAGCCTTTAAAACAGAAGCAAAAGTAGTAAATTAAAGCAGTAAACTCACAGAAAGTCGCAAGTGAGGGAATTCCAGACTTATAAAGCTGTGCTAAGACCAGCAAAGCACAGACATTTATGTCCAAAGTAGAAGCATCTGCCTGAGGTTTGCAGGTGTCTCCTTAGCTTCTGTTGTATGGTTAGAGAAAAAGTTAGGGATATTTTTTAATTTCCTAATTCACTAGTACTCAAAAGGATTTATAGCACCTTTTTGCAGGAACTTCATTTCATGAGGATGCTGCTGGAGGGCAACCAGCTCATTAGGGAAAAGCTGAGGGGACAGAACAAGAGCACAAGTGAAAAATGAGTTGGAGTAATAAATAAAGAAATAAAAACCACCATAAACAACAAAAGAGGTAACAGATCTTTGTCTCTTTCTCCTTTCTATTTCTATATTTTAATTAACACAGCATACCACTTTCTGGAACATCTCCTTTCCTACCAAATAGCTTGTAGCTCCTCTTGAAAGCTCCTTAATAGAGAATTCTCCCAGAAATCTTTCCAATATAATCTTATTTTCTATTCATAAATGGTCACTAAAACAATGCTAGATCAATACAATACAATTATTTTGTAAAATTAGTATTATATTGTAAGCTTCAGTACAAAGTCAGAGACATATCCTCAACCTAGCAAATACTGTTCTTTGAACTAGAGCAGCTAAAAGCAGAAAGTGTTGTAAATCATATCTTAACTAACAAATCTCTAAAAAACTGGAACTCCTAGTGGCATTTAAGAGATTTTCTCAATTTGTCATTAATCAGTTCATCAACAGTGTTTATTAGTTGGGGCAGTACTCTTCAGAATTGTTATTTCTAAATTACTCAGCTTGATGTATACAGCCTCCTCACCAAGGCGTAATTTTTGATATTCAAGTTAGAAATGTGATGTTAGCCCTTGTATTCATGTAATTTGTCATTAGAAATTTTCATAGCCTTTTAAAGAATAGTTATTCCTAGTTATTGCTTAGTTATCCCTCTGTAACAAATGAAGAAAGAACTGAATAATTTTCCAATTATACCTCTTCATATTGCAATCTATTTGTTCAAATACTGAACAGAGCTTCTCTTGGAACATGTCTCCCCGTAGTAATTCCCAACAGAATTGTTTACCAAAAGCCAAATGGAGCACAGGTGAATGGCAATACAGCTGATGGCTTTAACCAAATAAATGCTGCAATCAGCATCAGTTCACAGAACATGAACAGGATTTTTACTGTACTACAAACAGTCACAGTACTGCTAATACCTTTGACTTCCAGAAGAGCATAATGTTAATGTTTCCATTCAAAAAGAAGCATTTACTGCAATATTTTTATACTCATGAACACCTTTATTTTGATAACAGACTAAGAACAAATGCATTAACCCTCAGCTGACTTCAGTATGACACACGTGTGAATGTCAGGTACACAGATCCCCTGCAAGTATTAGGGAAACATGAGGACCTTGTTAGGAAGGCAAACAAATACTGCAATAAAATGGATTAAATATGTAAAGCTGACATAATATAGGGCTGAATCTTCTATAGAAGAGACAGCATGGCCATCTAACCTCTAACTAAAGGAGGCTCACAAATCTGTACACCCGCACATGTCCTGAATGAATTTTACTGAAGCAAGCCATAGGTAAACTCGCAAGCTCATAGTTTTAAAGAAGCCTTCAAAAAATGTTCAACAAACCTGCAACTGGCAAAAATTACAGAAAATGATCTACTTTTCAGGCCAGGAAGGATTAAACAGTCCTTTGGTTTAATTCAAACTCCATTAGAATAGTATGTTCCACAGTAACAGTACTGGCTCATCCTCCATGTGCAATCTGCAGTCTTCTTGTTTCTGAAGCAGTCAGAATTAAAAATCTTTCAAAAAACATACATTACCTCCCAATTACCTGAAAGAGCTTATATGTGCATGCCCAGAAATATGATCAATTTCAATCTGATTGATTTATGAAAGTGTAAAGCTCTGCATTAAATTAACTGTATGTCTTTAACGTGATCACTTCTGAATTCTGGTGCCTGTAGAAAAAATTGCACCAAAAATATTTGATAATATTTGATAATGTAATTTAATTGAAAAAGTTTAGAAGAATTCTATTTAGGTATGAATAGAGATGCCTCTTGGAAAAAAAGAAAGCAAACCCAGAAGTGTAAACAAAGAACAGATTGACTTGGAATTACTGAAAAGAATTTTTGTTGAAATTTCTTAAATCCTGGAAGTTGGCCACAACTTCACAAAGGAATCAGAAAAGGAATTTGTTAAAAGTGTTTAAATGTCATTATCTAGTTCAAGGCTTTTATGCACTTCAGTGGTATTCAAATGCTGTCACTAAAAATCAAGCATATTGCCTCAATATCTTAATACAAATTAAGGTGATGACTTACAACCACATGAACCATTTTGGGCCAGATCCTCAAGCAAAATAAAGATATCAGCTTTTCCTGGTAGAATTTAGTCAACATACTGTGGCTCTACCCTTCCAAAGCTATCTTCCAAGTGATTGACTTTAAAAAAACAGCGACAGCTAGAGAAACACTAAATTTTTTTGCAGCTAGGTTTACCACCAAAAAAAATAAAAGCAAAGAGTAAATATTACTAAAATAAACACATTTGTGTTATGTTAAATGTGCATACTGCATTGTGTGTGTCTGTTTTATTACTCAGGATAGAAATGGTCATTCAGAAGACCATTCTTCAGATGACAATGTAGATCTCTGTTTTAAAAGCATCTCATTTGCTCTGGATAATGAGCCAAGAGCAGGAAGATTACGTGTCATATCACATCTCCATCTTAATTACTTCTCTATCAAGTATGTCACTCAGTCATTATTATTTTAGCTGCTCCAGAAGCTGCTACAAAATCTTTGTAATCATATACTGGACATAATTTTTATTTCACTGTTAATTCACAAATGCTTTGTAAAAAAAAAAAGAAGGAAAACCAAGGTCAGGCCAAGTGCAACACATCAGGGAAGTTTATTCATAGAAAATTCTGCCACTTAATTCCTTTCCAACCAGTCCAGGGAATAATTAAGTCTGAACCCCATGATTTCTTATAAAATGCTCAATATTTGCTTCTGAAGCTTTTTGAAACCACATTTCTTTCCTCACCATTCAACTTTCTGTAAACAGTTAATAGCACTTTTCAGAATGGGTTAGAAATGGCCTTTTCTGTGCAGTTCATTTATTGCATCCCAGCTTCCAATAATTTAGAAAACTATTATCATGAACATATTACTGCTACAACCCTCCACACTCCCTACCAAAGCAAACAGAACAGATGTTTCATCCTATAAGTAGATAGGCAAACAGGTTTAAAAGCACAGCACAATGGTTAAACAGAATTATCATAGAGATAATTCAGATATCTTCACAGAACAATCAAACACAGAAAATATCAGGACCACAGTTCCAGCAGTTCATCTGTAACCATTGCTAAATTTGCATCTAAGAAGAAACCAGAACTGAAGATCGTCCACACCAGCCAGCACACATCTCAAAAACCCCTTCCACATGAGTCTGCAAGAATGTGCACTATGGGCATCTATGAGGGAGAAACTGGGATCAAGGAACTGCAGGTAAAAGAGAAAGTGAGAATTCCTCGGGCTTAAATTCTTGGCACTGTCAGAACAGAGCATCACAGCAGAGTACAAATCCAGAATTCTACCTGGGATCAAGTACAAGTCCCACACAGGTTTGAAGACTCTCCAAATGCTGCTGAGTTAGCAGGACTTCTATTCACAGACAAGGCCCCTGCTGTCCCACATCCCAGCAAAGGAAATTCCTCTTCACAGGTCCAACAACTTAACCTTGCATAATCCTATTTATAAAATGGTAGTAAACACAGTATATAGCAATAGTCTATTGCTATTAATCAAGGCAGTGCAACAAGGCTTTAACCAAACAAGTGAGAAACCATCAAGTTACACTCCTGTTTCAAGCCAAACCTTCTTTATTTGAAAAATATTATTCTGGCATACAGAAAAAGTGACCACAATTATTCCACCAATGCTCTTTTGTTAAGTGCCTGTGGTAGGCAGCAGTCATTTTAAGTATTTAGAAAAACAGATGGGTCTGCCCTTGGTACTGAAATTCTGTAGCTGTAAAAATCACTTCCATTTCATAACTGACCATATGAAGTCCAAGTCCTGTATAAACAGCATTATTCTGATTAATAACAAACACATTTAGAAATAACTCTAAAAAAGGAATACCACTCTCCTCCTTCCAAGAAAATTACTCCTTTTTATTTCCAAGTAATTGTACTGAACATATTTGCTTTTTATTCCTAGAATAACATTACCTCACTAAAGACAGACAGCATTTGTCTGACTTACCAGAACGTTGGTGATGTTGCTCTTCCAGGAACTCCAAGTCAAGCATTAGGTCATCTTCATCCAACTCACAGGAACCCAAGTTATTCAAAACATCCTAGCATAGATTAAAAAAAAAAAGAAAAAAAAAAGAAAAGAAGCATTAGAAACATTTAGACAGATCTTTTAGCCAAACTGCTTTGCACAAAATGATTTCCAATCAAATCTGGAAAACATGTTTAAGGAGAAGATACAGAAAATTTTTCTGCTAACATTAGACCAGTGAGACTTGGTATGAGACAACCGTCCAACCTGAAGAGCGTTCGTTACCGTTGTCTTTTTAGAGGATCCCAAACATTTAACAAAAAACCCCAGAAGTACAAATAATATCATCATCTACCTGTTCAGTGATGGTTTTGTGCCTTTGCAAGTTTAATCATAACTTTTTATGAAGAATAAAAATGTTATTTTTAGCACAACATAAAAGTATCAGTGCATGTTTTTTATTAAATTTTGTAATTCTGAGCACTGCCAGCCCTTACTAATATACTTTGAAGAGAGATTTACTGTTTTATTTATCAAAAAGATAAAGAGATGCAAATGTAGCATAAACAGAAAATTCAGGCATGAATTATCAACTTGTCACTTTTTAAGTACTTATGTGGGTGGCAAAGGCTTATATAGACAGAGAAGAAACCTGACTCTTAAGTGTAGCTGCTTAGGTCCCCATTACCATGTGTTTGCCTAGTCTTAACCACAGACAGATAAGGCAGGTTTACAAACAGGGATAATAATTCTCTGTCTTCTTCCCATGTGTATTTTATTTCATGGTCATTTCTTTTGATGTGGTAATACACTGATTTTCTCCACAGCCACCAACACCCAACCAAAGCTAATACAATGCCTTCTCCAGCTGCCATTTTGTTTGATGATCAACAAGCAATACTGCAAGGCTCAATTTTTCAGTGCATCCACAGGCAAGCTAAGGCATTAGATACTGCATGGGATGGATGCTGGCACCCTGTGCCCTGCACATGCTCCCAACATTAATGTAACATAACAAATCAGAGTGAAAGAGGCCAGGTTATTGTCCCAAAGCATTGAACTGTGTGGGAGATCTCTGCATAGCAATCTGCTGTACAGAAAGTAGAGAAATATCACAGTAGCGTACATTAAACTAGTAAAAGCCCTTCTTGACTTCAGTTCATTTTTTTTTAGGTTCCTTCTAATTCTTTAAAGTATTTTCCTATCACAATAGATGTCCCCTTGTATTCCTACTCACCACCTTGCATCTATCTAACCTTTTGGAGAATTCATTTCTTCAAATTCTGTTTTCTACTCTTTCACAAACAACATAGATGCAACACAAGGATTTTTTGTTGCATTCTTTCCCTGACTTACCATCAGCACAAGAAGCCTCTTATGAGATACAGAAGTCACTGCTAATGCTGTTACTAGATTTTTGCTCCCTTTTTAAATGTAGATGCTATTATGCACTCAAGCTTAATCAAACGGTATATTAAACTCAGACAAAGTACAACATACTTTGTTTATAAATTGTTTTTTCATGTAACAAAAAAAAAAAAGTGAAAATATCCAGAAGAACAATCCCTGCAATTTTTAAGCAACAGCTAAAAGTTTTTCATGCCAGTAGAGGCAAAAGGTAAAAAGGCAGGCATACACAGGTTTGTTCTTTACCTTAAAATTATTGTCTATACTACAGTTGATCAACTGAAGCCACATTGATATTAATGCTGAGCATCCTTTGATAAGCTACACTAGCAAGGAGCAATGAATTCATGTTAATTGAGCATCTCCTACACCTTGGGCAGTAATTTATGTGTGATGTGAAATCCTGGGAGATTGCCTCCAAAAACATAGTGACTCACAGCCTTCATCAAGAAACAAATTCCATTTGATTTGGAATTAACAAACACAAACAGAACCACTATTTTCTGAACTGAAGAGCTGAAAAACCGTGTAAGAGGGACCAAAAGAAAAAAAGTTGTATTCACCTCTCCTCCTGGTTAATACTGCTTTTCAGGAAGATCTTCACCACCTGAGTAACACTTCGAGAGGAGATAAACAGTGCTCCATCTATCCTCTCTGTTCTGCAAGGCTGATGTACATCCTGCTCCGCACAGCAAAACCTCTTCTCGCCCACCTGAGCTGAGGGCTCCCAGCTGCCCGCCCAAAGCACCTGTGACCCCTTTGTGACCCCTTGGCCTTTCCTCTCCTACAGCCTCTTCAACTGCACCAACAACAGCAGGCAAGTGCCCTTGGGTTTATTCTTTCCTAAGTACCTCCTCCAGGCAAAGAGTCTCCCTCTGTTCCCAAGAGTTCACTTGCTCTTTATAAAGGGATAAATCACAGGACTGGGACCAAACAAATTAGAGCAGCTACTATCCATCATGGCAAGAACAAGGGCTTGACAGGGCTGCTCCATCTCCAAGGATGTCAATGTAAGGCAGTTCAGCTGATTCCCTGCTCTGATGGCCCACCTGTGAACAAAGTTCTTCCATGGACACAAACCAAAAATGAACTCGCAAATGCATAAAAGCCCACCCAAGGAGAGAGCATTAGTTAGATTCCCAAGGCTGTTCTAAGTAAGTACTATTTTCTGAAAACACATAATTAGAAAATAAGAGATCCGAGCTCTCAGAATGACCTGCGTAATGTCACAGCACAGCTCAGCAATACCGCTGTGAGTGCGCACCAACGTCCTCCCACCCTTCTGCCTCCTCGCCAGGATTCATTACTCCTTTGTTGCTATGATAATTAGCAAAAATTGTAATTTCCTTTAAAGTTTAATATCTCTTGACCCTTTGCCCATTCTTCCCCTCACCACTGCCACAGCAGTCTTTGAGGAATAACACAATTAAATATTAAAAAAAATAAAATCAGAGAGAGATCAAGCCCTAAAGAGCATTCCAAGTGAGTCGTTTCAAAGCTTTTCTACTGCTACATAAAGAAAAAGAAATTAATTCTTCCATCGAAATCTCAAGGAACCATTCATGATCTATTTAGGGTGGCATACCTTTTATTTATTTGAGGAGGCAAACCATTTAGTTAAAGCACAACCTTGCAGCAAAAAGGTCCTTATTGACTCTGTAATAGCCCTTTAGAAGCCTTAAGACATACTTCCTACTTCCAGGGTATGCTTGCCTTCTACTACTATTTTGACTTTATAATGGACTCAAAATTAACATGATTATACTTTTTTCTTCAGTCTATCTGGAAGTTGATCATAACCTGTGAGAAGAGCACGTGAACACACTGAATCAATCATTTGCCCACACGTCTCAGATTTTCTCGGTCAACACAGCCTGCAACCAGTTTAAAAACTAATAAATTCAGTTTGCCAGCCATACTTTCCACCTTTGAGTTGGTGGACTACCACAGTTATTTTAAGAAGTTGCTATTCACACAAGAATTCAGCAGTAATAATTTAAAGGTTACTAACTCAGCCTAAATGGCAGCAGTTCATACAACGGCTCAGGATGTGTTAACCAATAATGGCTGTAAGCAAAACAGGATGCCCATCCTAGGATATTTCAAGGCATCAGTAACTTCTTGTTAACATTTTCATATTGAAAATTCTTTCAGCAACCACAAGAAGTACAAACTGGTATTTTCATCCAACTGGGTATCTTACACAGGACTCACTGAATGCAACGGTGCTCAGCTTAGTCTGGGCCTAGTTACAACTTCGTTAACATTCTTAAGTAACATAACCTACAAACAGCTTGAGTATCAAAAGATAGCCAATGGTTTGCACAGGTACAGTTCAGAAACAGCTAAAATAGTAATACAGATGTACCAGGCACACAGTTCCCTCAGCCAGTAAGTTTACTCAGGCTTGTTGAAGAAGATTTCCTCCCTACACCTTAGTACTCTCCCTATCTCCTTTCTCTCTTCCCAGTTTCCCTTCCTAAGAAGGACAAATGAAAAGAAATCTAGTGCACAATACATAAATTTTAGTCCCTTTCCAGAATAGCAAAGTATTGAATTATTTTTATACCTGTTCAGTTCAGAGTACAACACTAAAAATTAGTCTGGAATAAATAACAGCAGCTTTAGCAGTAAATATATATAAAAAGCCTAAGGTAACAGGTCTCAAATCTACCACGGAGTTTTAAATATTAAAAAGCAAATAACATCTCTTATGAAGGCTTCTTTACTATGTTTTTTTCCTAATTATTATTCCAAATAACTAACTTAAGTATATAAACACCTAGTCAAATTACTGCTTATGGAATTACAGTACAGTCCTCTAAAAATTGACTACTTTGCTTTTTAAAAATGGTAATAAAACACACACATGAATATGTAAATACACTAGTGTATATTATTTTGTTAAGCAACATAATTCAACTCCACATGGACCAAGCAAACTGTATTAATTGCACAATACATAAAAGCCAAGCAGGCTAAATCCATGTAGACTGAATATTTACAACTCATAGATAAAACTAAGTTTAATAATCAGGTTGTGGTAACAAATTTCCCCATTTGAACTAGCCAGTAATCAGCAGCACCAATAAAAAATTAATTTCTTCATGTTTTCCCACATCTTTACTCTACGCTTCTTGCTCGTCTATACAATTGAAATAATGACGTAACAGCAAGGTCCCCAAGGCTGCAGACACAGATTCTCTGTCATTACCAGCATTTTGGAATGTTGTATCTGCTATTTTGTCATCCTATTCTAATTAACATGTACTCTCTGGTCAACATGATATACAAACAACTTCTGTATACTTCTTAAGTGCTATACTGGTCATCTTGAGAGAGATTCAGGCCTGATAAACCTTGTTTTGCTGAACAAGGGGATGCAGTTCTTTTTTTCTGACCAGTGTTTTGGGTTACCACACACAGGCTGAATCTGGGGCCTTGCATTTTCCAGTTCTTCCAGGTTCTTTTACACAGATTAAGATTTCTATTTCATTGCTGAATTGTGTTACTGCAACAAAATCTTGACTATTTGCTCAGAGATTTGAGAACCTGAGATCTGGTAAGCAACTTAAGCTACAAGAGTGAAGCATTGGCATGTTTGCAATTATTCAGTTCAAAACCATTTCTCTCAAGCACAACCATGGCTGAAGAAAACATACACTGGTTAACTCTGGTTATAAATACATTGCCATAACCTCAATGTCATGAACATATTGACCACATTTCAATCTTAAATGGATCTTTTGGTCAAGCTTTGCTCTGACACTCTTTTGTCACTGCATTTCCTCTAATGCTTGCCTTGCAAAATTCTCACTGCTGCTGCAATTAAATTGAGCAGTTGAGATTTGGTCATGGGCATCCCTCTTGGAAACCTGAGTCTTGTACACACACAGAGACCTATATTTTTCCTCAACTATCTGTAATTCTGCCCCATTGCCTCTTCAGACTGTATCAGCAAAGCCTGAAATCTCAGGGGAATAATTTTAATACTTTTTTCTCCCCCAGAAATAATAGCAAGGGTCTCATTTGCATAAGTGATAATGCAGCGATCACTGGATTTTCAAAGATATTTTTAGAAATACAAGAACAATATTTTAAGCTCACTTTGGGTTCTGTTTTGCTTTCCTTTCCTGTCACATTGGCCTCTAGACACCTTTCTAATTGTCTTCCTCTGTATAACTGTTCTTAACTATTTTCTAAATACAGATTTTCATATATTACTAGTAGGAGAGGGAAGGACATTTCCAAAATGTAAGGATTTAATGCTCACGCCTCCCCATTGAAATTATGTAGTAAATGTTAATATCTAATATTATAGATTCCTTTTTTCCTTCACTGTATAAATATATGTGGGAGGCCATTTGAGATCAATGCCTTCACAAGAGTATATAGAAAACACACTCTAGGGAGAATAATTTGATTTTTTGTAAAGTCACATGTATGACAATTCACCTGCATCAACTGAGGGTCACTGAATATCTGATACTGGAGAAGAACAAAATTAAATACTTATTTCAAGACTGAAATGATTTCTAAAGATTGCCAAAGGATAGTACTTCATCAAAATTGTATTCAACAAAGGAATGTGGCATACAATCAGCATAAGAATGAAAACTGAGACATACTCAAGGAAAAAGAAAGACCTTGAGCTATTTAAAGTAATGTTAGCTGCTAGAACTGTACCTGAATAATTCATGGACATAATGAAGTATTTCCCCTTCTGCTCTCTCCCACACACTTCAAAGGGAAAATGAAAGTATATGAAATCCAGCAAACAGAAAAACTTTTAAAAACATAGAATCTCTGCCAACAGCCTGAAAATCTTTGCATCAAGTGTAAAGCTTATGGATTACTTGCATATACCAAGAGCAGCTTAAAACAGTTCTTTTCTCCTGAACAGCACCACCCAAAAAACATATTATTCCCTACATGAATAAAATGAAGACTTTAGAAAAGAAAATATAAATGTTGCCATGCTAGCTAATATGTGAAAATCCAATTATTAAATAAAATTAATGTGCCCTTAAGAACCAAAGACAGAAAATTAGCAGTGGAGGGAACAGTCTAACTATAGAGCTCAGATCCATCATGCTATTCTTCAAAATATTTTCCGCGTGCACTCTTTCAGCCATGTAAGGGAAGAGCAGCACTTTCCACCTGACTGGTGCTTCTGCCCTTTCGATTCTCCCTGTGCATTAAATCAATGTCTGCAGTGATGCTCCTCTTGCCTGAGTGATTATAACTAATGGAGTCTCCCAACAGGACTCAGGCTGGCGCTCACCCACGCAGGGCTCGTTGTGCCACAGATCCGGCAAGCTCCCTGGAGCCACTCAAGGGAATGAGCCAAGCCCAACAGCTGCTGGTGGCAGAAACAGGACCTGCCCATGCTCCTGTTCTGCCACACTGTCAGTCAAAAATAGAGGGGCAATAGCCAGCATTTTGGTAGCACAGGAAAGCCACCAATAGTATAACTGGTAACAAGACAAAAGTATTTTGTAACACTGCTAAGCACAGGAATATGAATAATGTTCAGTTCCAAAGACTCAAACAGAGAAGAGTGTCGTATTTGCACAAGCCACGTGTAGCAAAACACACAAAAAACCTCAAAGATGATAACAGAGGTGATGTGACAGGCAGGAGGGGAGAGACAAGCGATGGAATCAGAATTAATTGTCACTCCAAAAATTAGATGACCTATAGGAGAGGTGGATAAAGACCCCTCCTTTTCCTTTTGGGGTGGAGGCTGACAAGGACAAGCCAAGGACGAGTGCACAAAGATAAGGAAGGAAGAAGCAGCACGCATTGGATCCAGTTCCCAACAGTTCAGAGAGCACAGCCTGGCCTCCACAGAGCCCATGAGGGCGATAGCGAGGACCATCCCAGCAACACTGACCTTGCTCCTAAACAATCCCATTTTTACTGAGGGCAATGGCAAGGACCATCCCAGCAACACTGACCTTGCTCCTAAACAATCCCGTTTTACTGAGGACAATGGCAAGGACCATCCCAGCAACACTGACCTTGCTCCTAAACAATCCCATTTTCACTTCAGCAGCCATCTTTAATTCATACACATATGTGCACACACCCACCTGCAACACAGGCACAGATAAACAGCTCTGAAGAGAGCTGGGAGGCAACAGGTGGCCTCAGCACTTAAGTTGTAGTTTTATACAATTTTAAGCAAATTTAAGCAATTTTAAGCACCTATCATAGCATTCTAAATCTAAATGTTCAAGCCAACCCTAGATAAAATCAGCTCTTGACAGACCTGATGAAAGACAGCAGTTACCTAACCCTGAATTTACTATTTTCTAAGACTTTTAAAGTAAAAGTGACACTGAAAATGTGCCAAAACTTCCACACAGCAGAAAGCCTGAGAATCATATCTGTGAAAAAAAGGAAAAAAACTATCAGAGAGGTGCTTTACTTAATAGTCACCACTCTTCCAAATAATTTTAGAGTGTTGAGATTCACTTTGGTTGTAAACAGAACCAAGACAATGGGATTTTCTGTGTTCAAAAAGGTGTATGAATACGTTTTACATACATCAATCTGCAATTTCATTTACAGAATCCTAGGGGGGAAAAAAAAACACACTTAGGGAAGTATGAAAATACAGTCCAAAAAATTCAATGAACCTTAAAGGGACCAAATAAAGCTTCCTTTAATAACTTTTTTTCCTCTCCTCACTCACACACACATATGCTTTCCTCCCAGCAGAGGGACACATCTGCAACATGTAGTCTGCTTTATGGATTAGTTAATATTTTTACAGCTTTTGTAATAGGCAAAGTGTTATGCAAGCCTTCTAGTGCAATCATTATCAGAACACAGCTTCGTGTAATTTTTCTACACTCTCGCCAGATTCTTCTGCCAAACACAGAAAAAGCTCCTCGAGTGTCTCATTCCCGCATTTATACAGGATGTAATTCAGACCCCTCTGTGAAGCTTATTAGTATATACCTTAGAGATGTGAGTACATCTTAACAGTGTCCAACAGGTTATTCAACACACAGATTGGTTATTTTTTTCCAAAACCACTCAAATTACAAACATAACTTACACCTAAACTCTCTGTCACTTAAAACTTCGTCTGTCATGAAAGGACCCAAGTCAGTGCTTTAGTCAATATTTAAAGGGTCAAAATTTGTTTTATGACACCAAGCAATCTTTAATTCTATTTTTGCCTTTTCTCAACCTGTGGGGGAGGGAAAAAAACCTTATCATAGAACTAGGGAGAACCTGAGTGCCAAAAAGAGAAAAATTTAACATCAGGGGATACAATAGGAAGAACCTAAGTATTTATACTCATGACAAACCCCTACCACTCCTGTGTCCAACTCTTACCTAAAGAATATCACTGTTCTGACTGTTCTGACAAACTACATCAGAACAACTCACCCATTGCCACAGTCATCTGCACCAGCCACCGTCATCTGGCAGACACAGCTGAGCTCAAAACTCCTTTCCCCAAACAGGTACATATCAAGTTCAAGAACTGATTGATTTTCCTTGCAAATAAAAGAATGTTCCAGTTTTAGTTATATCAGCTATACGGTTGGAGTCAGCACTTTTGGATGTCAAGTGAGAATAATCTGTTTTATGGCTTGAGCATGATTTTATTTCTAAGAAAAGACTAAGAACTTTCTGCATATCAAAAACTCAAAACTCTTCTAGACATATGATTAAATAAATATTTTTTCCTTCACAATATTATTATAAGCCAATTAAGGCTGAACCTTCCATTTCTAATTTTGAATTCTAGCCTCTAATATTGGTGATAAATCACTGAAAAGTGAGCCTTGCAAATGAAACCACTAGTGACCCTTTGGTATAGTGTCATTAATGCAATATATAATAGATATGCTATGGCTAATATTATTTGAATTTTTTCTGTTTCCATGGCAACTTTGGCCTACAGTTGCTCTGGTAAACAGGGGTTTATAGCATTATTTGAGAAATTCTTCTGCTCAAAAGGCATTTTTCCACTACTGCATACTTTTTTCTTTTTTATTGGAAGAAAAACTGTAATGTCAATTATTGGTCCAGAAGAAAGATTTTTTTCTTTTATTATCACAGTTGAGCGGGCAGTGAATTGGGAACTTGAAGCAAGGCAAACCATTACAAGCTTTGACTAACAGCAGCAATACAAAATGCAACATCCCTTCCTGGAGAGGTATCGAAATCCCAGGGACAGAAATCACAGCCAGTTGCAGAAAATCCTGCAATGCAGCAATGTGACTGGCTTTGCTACTTCTCCCCTGTACTTTTAAGAAGTATTTGATGCTTAAGACACCTATCTCTTTCAGCATCTACATCTGCATCATCTTCTAGCAAATATTTGGCTATAGACCACAGAATGAAAGAACAGCCTCAATATCTATAAAACAGTGTCCAATTCTTTCCCACGATTTACGCAGGTGCTACACCTGCACAGAAAAATTTGGCATGCCAGGATTCCCAGCTTAACAAGAGAACACTATGTGCGTGACAGAGTTCACCTGGCTGTTATGTCCAAGTCCAGAGATGACCAAAACTGCATCAAAGCTGCCACTCACCTTGCCAACCACAACTAGGGACAACCAACACAATCTGGCTGTGTCACAGCATTCGCCTCCCTCCAAAAAATTATCTGTTGATGAAGTCAGTGTGCTATTAAGAGGGTGATCTCCCTGCCAGAGCAAAGCAGAAAGGCCTGAGAACACAACACTCTTGGAGAGGTATAACACACCCTGAACTAAGGCCGGGGAAGATAATCAGGCCAGCTTAAAGCTCTTGGGCACCTCTGTCTGTTCAGCCTACCCCAACAACAGCGCTATTTCATCATTGCTTCAGAGCCTAAAGCAGAAGCTGAAGATGATTCCTTTTGTAAGGCAATGAACTCAGAGTTCATTTTAAGTACAACATAACCCTCAGCAATGTTAATTGCCTCACACGCTGTTACTTGCTTGCAGGACATCCAATCCTTCAGTAATTTGAGTCAATATAGCAGCTTAAAAAAATCAGACTGATGTCAGACTTATCAGATTGAGAAAATGTAGTTGCTGATGCATCCCAACCAGTGAAGTTCAAATAATAATGTTACATAAAACATGTTTTTTTATATATATATAGATGTATATATATATGACATTTGGACCCCATATGCATGTAAGTATTGTAGGGATTGGATCAGTGTCTAGATCAGAAAAAAATTGTAAAACATTAGGTACAGGATTTACCACAAAGCCAAGCACAAAACTTGTCTTTCACTCTGCTTATACGTCTTTTGCCCCCAATTCTGTTTCCACTTCTTTCTGTTCACTATGTGGCTTTGTTTTTTAACAGTTGCTGTGTTTCTTTGATAATTCCCATTCTTCCTGTAAATTTAACACAAATAATGGGCATACAATATAGAATAGCATAGAAATAGCATATTATTGGCTTAGAAAGACAGTAAGTGAAAAAACTCAGTCACTGAATCAGCAACTTGGCTGTTAAAGGCTCTCTGGTTTGCCATATAAATATCATATAAGAAGTTGTGGAAGTCTTCATCCTGAGGATGTGACAAGCCTTGTATTTGAACAAATGGAGACGGGTGGCTTATTACACTTAGAGTTACACCTCAGACAGTCTAGAAAGGCTCAGCTCTGCTAGGAAGTACTCCAAAGACATTTTTCACTAATCAACATTTATGCATCTCTAGTCTAGAGAGCAATTTAAACTCTTTGAGGTCATGGTGACACTGTCAGAAACTTTCTCAAATCTTAACCAAAAAAGACTGTCATTATAATGATTTTCACTTGCCATTAATTCCCAGCTGCCTAATTTGCTACAGTAGAAAGCAGTCCCCCAGTACTAATTGGAATAAATTTTTAATTTAATAGTCTAATGTGCTCCAGTTTGGGACTTTTTTCCCTTTCATCGAATCAATGCTCTCATTATTTGTTAACAGCTAGGTGCTCAGGGCAAATTGTTAAGAAGCCTAAAAAAAGCTCTCGGTCAACAGTCTAGACTTTAAAAGGATCACAGGGTAAGTTATCATTTTATTTCAGAATTAAGTAAAACACAGTCTTCTCATTTGAATGGGATAGTGGCATTTATAGGTTCAGATAACAAAGTGTTTCTGTTTCTTTCCCACTCTAAAGCAATACCACAAAAACCCCAACTTGCTCAGTGCATCAGGTTTTTATCCCATAACATGACTGAGATGAGTCCTCATGGGCTAAGCTTCAGTAGGTCCATCACAATAAACTCATTTAGAGAATACCTGCCACAAAATCTTGTTCAGCATGTAACAATTTTCAAATTTGTACTAAAAAGAACTTCGAGACTATATAGTGAAGACTTTAGGAATAAGCTGAAGTATTAAACAGCAAGTATTTGATGTCTTAGAGTTGGCAGACTGGCATTATTTTCAAATGTTCACAAGACTGAGTAAGTACTTGTACTATATTTCTGAGTATCTTATTCTGGAGTACTTGCACTATACCTATCACTAATATTAGTGATGTTAAAACTACAAACTACTTATTCTCAACTGGGTTCTAACCTCACCTCAGTCAACAGGTTCCAATATCACTTTTTACAAGGATTAGCAGACATCTTCACATATCCAAAACAGTGACATGTTCCTTCTTGGTCAGTATCCCTATTTTTATGATGCTTTTCTACATGTAAGCTCCTTCTCTTAGTTGCTGTTGTTTTTAGTGTAAAATGAAAGTACAGAGGTAAAGATGTCGATGAATCAGGCAGCAGAAGCTACATAAAAACCAGATACTACTGAATGTGCTGAGCAAAAAAATATGATCAAACATTAAAGCCCATCCCTTCTGCAGCCTTAATTCTGTATGTATAGACTGGATCAAGAAAAAATCAGGGATTTTTTTTTTCTTTCCACTTACTGGAGTCATAAATAAAACACAATCATTGTGAAAAAGCCAGCACATGTAAAAATTGTTCTGGAGTTCAGTACTATGCAGTGCTATTATTCCCAGCTCTGCAGTGGAAGAGTACAAGAACTCTTAAAATTAACACCTTATTAGCCTACTTTCCTCAAGAACAAGGTTTGTGCCTTCCCATTGTCTAATCACAACATTTTTTGTCCTTTCCCTGGGAAATTTTGAACCTCTTTACCAACATTCACTAAATTGGAAAGTGACAGTCTCAAAGGCAAAATGCAGAAGCTGAGCTACAGCAGATATTTGTAAAAGTAAAATTCAAGCACTGCATCTGCTACAAGCAAAATCCAGGTAGAAAACTGAGAGTTGTAACTGCCTCGGTCATAATGGCTTCCTTCAGTGTCAGCATCCTTTGCCTATGCAAAATGACAAAGGTGCCTTTTAATCAGTATCTCTATGCAGTGTTCATATACTGGAAAAAAAAAAATTAGTGCAATATTTAAAAAAGAAAATTCACATAGTATCTTTTTTGCCATGATGTCATACTGCATGAAATTTAGCTTTTTCGTTTGGGTACAGTGTCTATTATTAAATCATTCTTTTCTGAAATGTCTTGAGGCAATGTAGAGTAAAAAGGAAACCAAGTCTAAACTGTCATGCTTCAATACAGTAGGATTTTATTTTCTCCTCTATACAGTACCTGCATTGCTACTAAGCAACAGCTCTGAACAATTAGATACTCTCACTCTGCTACTCAAAAAGCTGCAAATTTGTTTTTTCAGCCAGCTGATGCTTACAGAGGCAGAGTAAAAGCATGCTGAGCTGGCCTGTCCATCACCTCACTCAAAGCATTCCTCCACATCACAAGAGAACTCCTTAGCCTGCCAGCTGCCCAATGCCTTGAGGCAGCTCTTCCCCTTAGGCAACACCACAGAACTCTCAAGTTGAAGCTTGGCACACGACCTTGCCGAGCTCCAGCATAAGGATTTCACTTGCCATGCTATTTCACTATTTCATCTGTCAGGATTCTTTACTCCTGAGAGATCCCGTATCCTTCCCAACTCCAAGGACAAAGCACTGCCACTTTCTTAGCACTGCAGGGTTACAGCTCCCTGGCTATGACAGTGGTATCATCAGAAATAAAAAGCTCAAAGAGACTTCCTTGCCACGGGCCTCACCTGCCAAGAAATCAAAAGAACCCTGCTTGCTCTCTTCCCAAAGCCTCAACACTGTTTTCTACACTGCAGAGTGGCATGCTGCTCCTAAATGCTCTCCAAATATTATCTGACTGTTATTTGTATAAAATAAGGAAAACATAAACCATGCTTTAATCAAAAGCCTTAGCTATCAAGATACACAAGAAATCGAGCAGCCTTTTAACTCGGAAGCCAGGCACATTTTACAGCAGCGTCCATCATTCTGAAGAAGCCTAGTGCCACCACATGGCTGAGTGAAAAAATTAGCTCCTGGATAAAATGCACTGATCTGCAGAAAGCAGACACTTTTCCCAAAAGAATGACTTAGAATTGCAGTTGGCAGTTTGTTTGTGTTGAGAAAATCAGGTAATCAAAAATTAATTTCTAGGCACAACAATCAACAGACAACTTCATGGATCTGTGAAAGAGACAAATGGGCTACTGGCACCACAGAGTAATTGCCTTCAGTTTTTGCATCAGAGCTCTGTATCGTAAATTTAGAGTATAATGGAAAAGTTTACACATTTAAATATTAATGCTATCCAGAATGTAAGAAGTATAATATAGTTGTTATCAGTAGCAGACTTGATAGCTTGCTGGCATCCTGTTAAAATTAACTCTGGGTGCAGAAGTTCAAAGTGCATTCCCTGTTACACTTGTATTCCAACTAAACACATACATGGCTTTCCTTTTAAACTAAGACCAGGATGATATGGTACTCACTGCCTTTTGCCCTTAATGTATATGAACTTTGTATTTCAAAATTTCACTGAAAAGAAAACAAGTTTCTAAGAGGTGAATTGAAGAAAAGTTATATCGAAAGGGTTTTTTTTTTAAATCCTCGGAAGAAAGTCCCCCTTCAAAAAAACAAAAATAAAGAACTCAACCTGTGATTGACAATCATCTGTCTCCCTCCTTATTTGTTCATGGGAGTTCTTAAACTGAGCATAATCTTGTTATGGAACTCTGGCCCATTCCTGCTGATTTGAAGATAACTACAAAACACAGTGCAATTTCTTCAGTCACAACTTGTCATTTTCTCCCACTGATATTAAAAAAGCCCTAGTACAATCATCTTACCAACTTTCTGTATCCATATAAATTACATCACAGGTAATGCATTACACCACATAGATATTCCAAATTTCTCTGTTCCATTATCAATAAATATAACAGTTCAGGGTAATGAACACTGTTTTCTGTTTCATAGGATATACAGTACTAGCTGACACTTTCAACCCAAGCACAAAGCAAAGAAAAATTATGGTTTTATGTTTATTTTTGTACATCTGAAAGTGCCTCTACTCAGGTCAGAGAAAATAACAGCCTCTGACACATGCATTCTTACTGTACTCTCAAGTCAGCAATGGGCAAAAAGAAAAGCTGCTAAAGATTGCATTTCTTTTTGAATACTGGGTGGTAGTGAAATTCCACATCAAGATAAATCTATTCATAGATTGCCTGTGCACTCAGAAAAGAGCTATTAATTTAATCTCTACAGTATAACTAATAATCTTTGCTGCTTTAGCTGATAGTACAGCCCTTAACACAATGTGATACAAATGGAACTAAAAGCAGCCCATCATTAGTGTGGAGAAGGTCAAGGAGAAGACAGATTTAGACTTTTCACAGTAGTGCATGGCCCAGAGGACAAGAGGTAAGAGAGACATACATTGAAACGAGGTTCAGACCTGGCATGTGGAGAAACCCATTCCATAGGAAGACAGACAGGTACTGAAACACTTCCTTGAGGCTGTATGGTCTCCAGCCTTGGAGACTTTCAAGACCCAGGTGGATCAAGCCTGGAATAACTTGGTCTGATCTCATACCTGGCCGTGCTGTGAGCAGGAGGTCAGACTAAAGACCTCAAAAGGTCCCTTCTGACCTGAATGACAGTATTAGTATAAAAAACTTCATCAGTGGCCATCACTTCATGTTTTTTGTTGTTTCTGGCATTCTAGTAGTGATAACGTAATAAAATAAGAGGGTTTTTTCTCAGACAACTCTCACATTACATACATGTAACATCAGAGGTTCCCCTTTGTAGAAACCCTGAGACTTTTGGGGAATTTAAGGCAAATTAAATGGGATTTCTTACCAAATAATGTAGTAGTACTTTCAATGATCTCCAAAAATCTGCAATCTTCTGCATTTCAAATTTCATCCTATTCCTTCACTCACCAGACTCCTTATGTTACATTTCTCTTTTAATCATCAGTTACATCTTGTGTTTAGATTTAAGAGAAGTCTTTCCTTATCTACTCACCTGTAAAGTCTGTAAAAGCTTGACTTCTAGTCAGGCAGCTGGTAAATGTTCTTGGTTCCCAGCTCATGGCTGGGGGTGAACCAACAGTAATTATAAATACAAATAACTATTTTCCTGAGGACATGGTACAGAAGGAGAGGTTAATTCACACAAGATTCAAATCGGCAACCAAAGCATCTCCGCCATTCTGTGGCTGTTTCATGCACTGAATATTTTTCCATGATTGTGAAAAGGGAGTCTCCTCTTCAGAGTCAGACTCCAAATTTATGAGTTATGAAATTACTGCATGACACCACAATTTCTTATTTTAGTACTGCTGAAGAAAAATTTCCCAGTCATTTGCATCTGCTGATAAAATATCAGATGATTATGTTTTATGCTGACAGATAAGGCAGGCATTACTACTACTAAATTTTAAGAAAAAAAGTTAGCAAATAAAAATAGGTTTTTGCAATAAATTTTGATGCCAAATTTCAGTGTCTGAACAGTAAACTCTAATGAGCAGCAAAACTCTGTATGTGAAATCTAAGTAAGGTGATGTCATGTACGTTCAGAGCTCACATCACAAAAAATTCACAGCATAGCAGGTGCTCTGCAAAGTTATCCAAAGCTGATGGAATCCAAAAGCTCATGGAATCAGCTGGTTAGTAAAGACAACAAAGCAGCCGTGAGTTTACATGCAGAGTCACTCAGACTGTCCTTCCATCCCACAGACTTGCAAATTAATTAAACACTATCCCAAGAACATTTTCAACTATTCCTTATCTTATACCCCTTTAAACAGAAGTTGTTCTCAGAACAAAGGGTTACATTCTACCAGCTTAAAATGCAAAGTGAATCAAATTTCAGGAAGGGTCTTTGGACTGGAACTGCACCTGACTAACAGGAGCCAGGAACATGACCAAAAAACAGCATTTTTGAATTTATTCACTTACAAATCAAATGACCTCCCCAACAGTGCAATCTTCAGTGAAAAACACTTCTACCTTTAAGGAGCAAGTGGGCAGAAATGTGTGACTAACAGCTGGGCATGAGCGCGATTATTTCCACGTGCTTCTTCTGAAGCAAGTCTGTAACATCACTGCCTCTCCTAGATGTTTTACATGGGCCCTTTCCTTAATTTTAGGGAAGTCTGTTCCCTGGATTCACATGGGTTCACATGGAATGGGAGTGCTGTTTAGTTAGTTTTGCTTTACAAGCCAAAATGCTCTTCTCACTCTTTGGAATTAGAAAAAAAAAAAATAAAAGCCTTATCAAAATGTACTTTTTTTGTGAAAGAAGCACTAATGAATGCTTCTAATGAAGTCCCAGAAACTAGAAGGATGTAAATTGAGTGAAATATGAATATCTTAAAACCAACAACATTTCTGAATCCTCCTACCTCCATTTCATTTTAGCTGGACATTCAGCCCTTCTTTCCCCAAGTTCCTGCCAGTCTGATACAAATAAAGGAGAAAACAGAGAAATACTAGGCATATCTTGAATGAACACAAACCAATTCCATATTATTAGGAATCAAATTTTTTGCCTTTTTTAGCAGTGTCCAAGGTTGTTGTAGAGAGACATAGCTGCCTTCCAATTTCCACAACAAGAATAATTTGACTACATGGAATAATCCACAAAAGTTACAGCTTTGACTCAGCTGATTTTGTTACCATCCAATCCTAGTACCAAAATCATCAACACTCCTGACCAAAGCCAAGCTCAGCAAGCATCAATGTTTTGCTCGTATTTCATTTTTCTTCTCAGGATCCAAGATAATTCAGGAAATGGACAACAATTAACAACTAGGCAGAAACTCTATTTCTGAAATGCCCTACTGAAATCACAGAGTAAAAAAAAAAAATGCAGTCTCCATGCCTGTTCTACAGCCAATTCTCCACATGAGTACAGTTCTAGCAAAATGGGCCTACCAGTAATTTTTTACTTGAATAAACTAAAACTTCCAAATACTGTATTACTACTAATTCTGTAGTGTTAGGCTTCAGACCAAGATAAATCCTCCAGTGAAGACAGAGAACAAGTATAAAAAGCTATTCTTTCATCAGTGGTCATCACAGATATAAAAATAAGACAAGGACTACCTCAGTGCCCAGCAGATTTTTAGGGGCTGGAAGAACAAATGACCTACATACAGTATTACATCAGCACATCATTAAAGTGAAGTTCTGATCTGAAATTAATCACATTCTTATAAGGTGGCACATTGACTAATAAGAAAAAGTACTTGCTGGAGGCTGCAATTTTTCCTGTTAGAAATGCTTCTGCTCATCCCAATTATTCTCATGAGCACCATAGCACAGTATTTAATCAAGGGTAGAAAGAGAAAGGGAATAGAAAATGAAGTGGTAAATGGGCAAAATGACAGCACATCCTTAGCAGAGCTATCTTCCATCTTAAAATACTGAATATTTTTCTTCTAAACTACAGTTAATACATTCAGTGAATACTAAGGCATTCTTTTAACTACGTAAAATATAAGTTACATGGTAAATTAATTGCTGCAGGAATTTTGGACAATTCTGTAACAAAGAAAATGGCCTTACACAGCGATTTTTTGTATAGGGACAGGTGGGGGCGTTTAAAACAATACTCTGTTCCCTGAAAGATTTGCTCAATGTTTTTGGGGAAGAGAAATAATGTCAATTTTATTTCTGAACACAGGAAATGTTATCATCTTTTCCCCTCATTAATAAAACTATATAAGACTATTTTCATATACAGTCTCAGTGCCAGATCACTTCAATTTCATCCAAGTCACTCCACCAAGTGTTTGCTACTGCTGCTTATCTCAAGGGTCTGCAGTAGCCAACAGGAAGCACTAAAGGCAGAAAAAAATAGTGCAATTTAAGAGGACTGATCCTTGAAATACTTCAAACATCTGAAGACTCAGAACAGAAAACTTTGCCCCTGGAAAAGAGAGTGGAATGACATCAGTCTGGTGGACAAAACTGGCAGATACCTTTCCAGCAGCTTGCTGATGCATTAGCATACCTTGGAACGTGCAACTGAGGGAATTTCACAAAATGTCACCGTGGGAATGTTCATAGAAATACACTGGTTGCCAAAGTAAAAAAAAAAAACCACTCAGACATTTGTGATGTAGTTTTTCTGAGCAACTATGATGCAAAGAAACACATTCTATGAGTTTCTGGACATTTGAACTCATGACAAATTCATGCAGTTATACACAAATAAATGTGCACACGAGCCAGTACAGAACTATTAATGGCACACACAGAATCACACTCCAGAACCTCTCTCAGACACAACACATGTGTCTAGTAACATAATAAACCCAACAGAAAAAATACTTTCAGTTAATGGTGATCTAATAGTGCTTTCTATCCACTGCTTATCCAAAATGTTCTTAAAGAGATTGACAGTGATGTAGATTCCACAATACCCTTAGTCACACTACCTGGTTTTTACCACCCTTACCCTCAGAAACCATTTCCTAATATACTTCTTCATCCCTCCTTAATGCAAATGTAATTAATATCAAGAGGACCCTCATCAAGAAACAAAGGCATCTACAACCAGATGTGCTAGAGTACACTTAAGTTAAAACTGAGGTATTAAGGGGATGATAAAGATGCACAAGGAAAAAGCCATGGAAAAGTGGCCAGTTATTTGCTTTCTGCTGGGTATTTCTGGGCTGCCACCTATGAATCTATATCATAACTGTAACATGACTTCACCTCAAACTTAAGGATAGCCAACTGGACAGAGGCCTAAAAGTCCCACCTAAGCAATTTACTAGAAAAAGAACAGAACAAAGAAACTAATCACTTTTCTGAGGTGTTTTACCAGGAGCAAGAACCTCTTGCCCTGGCTCAATTTTTCTCTGTAAAGAGCTTTCTTATTTTGCCTTTTATTAAAACCTTTCTGTTTCCAACACTACCACAGAAGGCATCCTGCTGATTTTATGCCATCTGAGGTGGCTGAGCTATCTCGGGTGTGATATAGATCTCCAAGAGCTTATGAGACCTGGCTCGAGGAGACCATATATCACTTGAGCGACACTAGAGAAAGCCACACTTTAACTATTTCCATTTTAAACCCTTTTATCCTATCACTAGTAACTTGCCCATAGCTTTCATTGTCAGAGAGAGTTCTTCCCAAGTTAATAACACACCAAAGCAGCTTATTATTAGTTCTGGAAGAATGCTGCCACTAATGAACATAAAGTAATATCTAAAAATTCAGATATATTTCAATACAAAAGGAGACTGTAGTGGGTGTGGGAGGACACACCAGCAGAGGGGTTAATTTCCACTGTTCTCTTGCCCTGATGCAATAAGCACAGAGTTGGGCCTGGCTTTTCAGACTCTTCTCCTGAATATAAACTCAGGACATACAACCTCCAATGGCTGAGACTACCCACCAGCAATGTGGTTTTTTTCTGCTGGACCAAGTTTAATATAACTGAAAAATTGTGTTCCAAAAAACACTATTTCATGCTTTGAGCCTGAAGCAGCAATATTTTTGTAGCACTTTATTTACCCGCGACAGGCTATATGGAGCTCAGCACCAGTATCTCTTCATCTATAAAAGTGTGTTTTATTATGGTGCTGGTGAGTGAGAGACCAGCTACCTCCCTGTATAATGTACTCTCAGCACTGCAAATCCAAACCCGAGTTTCTCATCCCCAGTTCTGCAGGCTGTGCTGATCTGTAAGATTAGAGCAGAGCCCCGCCAGGGAAGATTGCTCCCCTGGTGATGCAGAATTTTGTTAACTTGATCAAGGGTTGTATTAAAGCATTAAGTAAACCTTTAAATCACTGCCTGTTGCAGCTCTTGCATGGACACTCACACTCCTAAAATCTATCAGTATGGGCAGCCATATTGATAAAAACAACATATGAACACACAACAGCAAGTAAAACCATATAAAAGTGCACATCTCAGTGAACGCACAGAATTAACATCAGGTTATTCCCCATTCCTCCATGGAAAACTTGAAGTTGTTTTTTTTTTTCCTCTGTTTCAACATTTTATGCACTTGCCTTTTATAAATAAATACACAAAAGTCAAGAAAACCAACCCATGGCTATCTGTACAGAGCAATGAGAAACTGAAATGCTCCATTCTGCCTATCTGTCCTTATAGTAGATTTAGATACAATTATTTTATGTTCATGGGTAAAATTACCAAAAGAAAAACAAATGAAATACAGTATTTCAAATGGAAAAAGCAAAACCCACCACCTGTACATGCCACTGAAGTACTGCTTGCAACAGGATCACTACTGATCACAATTCAAAAGGGGCAACATTTTTATCCAATAGTCTGGAGAAAACCACTCTTCCACTTGGAGCCTATAGAATCAAGTCAGCCTAAATTCAACATTTTTCACACAGGCTACTAAAAAGTTCAAAAGTGAGAGTGGGGGGACTATTTGTTTTTTACTTATATTAATAAAGCAATACAGTTTTAGTCCTCTACCATGGACAGCTGCTTTCCTACTCCTGCTTGACATTCAGACAAAGTAGCACCCCAAGGTTTCCAGAAAAGCAAAACTCATACTTTAACCAACTGTGACTGAATATTCCCAATGACTCCATGAACATCACAGTTCCTGGTGTCCCAGAGAACTGCAGTCAAAACTTATCTTAAGTTTAAAATGCAGTAGGCTTCAGATCCATCCTCCAAATTGTTTCTCAGGAGGCAGCATTCCAGAAAGGCCCAGTTATTCTTTTCAAAACAGAATATTCATTCTTATGCTGAGGTTTCTTGCATCCAAGTTGTTTTGTAGTCTAAGGTGACCACCATGTGCTTCCATATAGCACTTGCAGAATTAATGGCAAATTTTAGCATAACATTCATACAGAGAAAAAGAAATGCAAAACCTAACAGGAGGTAGTTTTAAAAACCAAAACATCCATGTCCTCACAAAGGGTACCTCTGTCACAAGTGTGAAAGCCTCTAATTGCCAAAAAAATAGATTATTAGTTCATCTTCGCAATATTTTGCTGACAGGTATTCGCAGTATTTCCCTGACAGGTCTCTCTTATCAACTGTGTTCTACATACATGTAATTTTCTGCACCAGATAAACAGCTTAGGTTCATTGTAACAGCTCAGCCATGCCTGCAGGCTAAGTGGAGTCAGAGTTTTCATTTTCAACATAAGATTGGATGCGCTTGGCCAGTCAATGCAGCACAAACCTCATTTTTTTCCTCTAGTAATATAAACGCAATAAAGCCAAGGAAGTTAATGGAGGTTTGCACTACAGTAACAACCAGGAGAACAGGGTTGGCTGGGGAGACAGCTGGTTGCTTTTTAAGTGCAATAGGAAGGACACAAAGAGAGATTTCCTTAATCTGGGAAGAAAGTTAAGATTTTCCTTAAGCAAATCATCCAAGTATCTCCTTCTACCAGGAGAACAGTAATTCTCAAAATAAGTTCTCAGAATAAATTTATGTTTTGCTGACATGAAAGGGTGATTTTTGTTTACTGCTTGTAATGCTAACAGGAAAATAAATTACTTTCCTCTTAACAAATGTCACAAGGCTGAAATGTCAATAGCCCCATAAAACAGATTGATACCTAAAAATTAGCTATGACATTTTTAATGAATGGAAAATTAATTCTGAACAAAATAATAGCAACTTGTTAGTTAAGTCAACATTTTGAAGTGTATTTCCAGCCTCAAAAGCACTAGCAGAACTATAGCAATAATCAACTGGAGAATGTAATATTAAGCAGCTACCTCAGAATTACAAGCATAAATCTTTATCTTTCCTTTGTCATGCACATATGCACAGCTGCCTCTGACACTATTTCTTACAGCAAAATCCAGGGCTTATACAGGCTTTTAGTTCTGCCATACATTCACAGACACTAAACTGAAAAGCACAGATTAGGAAATAGCAAAACCCCTCAGTAAAATATCTTTTATCACTTCATGCTTCTAGAGAAGATAACCTCTCATTACATCAGCATTTTCACAGCCAGCAAGATTACTGTGGGGGGTTTTTTCCAGATGGGGAAAAAATAAGGCAGCTCAACTCAGGCTATGCAGTGAGCCTGTGAGAGAGCCTCCGAGTTACCAGCTCCTCATCTTTTTACAGCCTACAGTCCCAGGCACCACAAATCAAAGTTCTTCTCCAAGAAACAAAAACTCAAAAAAAATCTGTCCAAGTTTTACTATCCCTTTTATATCACTTCACTGTGTTAGCTCAGAAAAACAAGAGATACTCAAGCTGCATTCCACCTTATCTACAGAGAGTATTACTAACAGGAAATACTCTCCCTCACAGTAATCAAACCTGTATTACCCAAAGATCTAGATGAAATTATAACAAATATTTTCAAGTTTGTACAATATTTCAAGCATACCATAAGCTTTGTACAGAGATAAAGGTAATGCTGTGACTATAAAGAGTATTCAAGTTAAACAGATCAGACACATGGAGCTCTCCATCAGTCCTGGACATAAAAAAACTAAAAAGGAAAATAAACATTGATTGATGATATCCATATCATGATCATGATGATGATATCTGCATGAAGGATGCATGGAGGGCTTCAAGCAAGAGGACTGTGAATAGGAAGAATTCAAGGGCACTGTGATTGCAGGATTTTCTAGAAAAAAATGGGCAATTTAACAGCCAGGCCATAACTTTCTATCACAATGTTAAGCTTCCTATTTATAACCTATGTTATTTGTTTTAAGGAGCCAAATGTCTGCATCTAACAGTGAACTGTGACTGCACAAAATGCCCTGAGTATTACTGGGGGAGCCAGCTATGCACAATAACCATCAATGTACATTTATTTTTCACTACTTGTTGTTATAATGCACTGTTGATCCTTCTTCTACTGTTCTTACAAAGTGCTTATATTATTGCAAGGAATGACAGAAGGAAGAAGCCTCTAATTCCTAAAGGTCCTATTTATGAGTTGTCAACTTGCAAAGGCCTACAACCATTTGTCTTTCTTAGGAATGTAATGAGTCAAATGTAGTGCATCAAGCCTAAAGCAGATTTCACCCTGGAATCAGTAAGCAGGAGAACTGAAGTAGATGATAAAGTGCTATATAATATGCATGCTTTTAGAAATAAATCCCAAAGAGAGCAGCAAACCAAACTACCATAATATATCACTCAACAGAGGTAAGGAGGTAATGAAAGAGTAATATCTGCTCTTGAAATCTTAACCTGTTATCTCTTTATCTGTTATTTTGATATTTGTTTCTACCTCCACCTCTATCTTCAATGTATTGGCTGAATAGAGATAAACATTTGCTTTGCCTTACTAGGATATTTTAATACCTGTTTACAACCCCAGTAATCTCTTTTCTATTCTTGTTGCATGCTTTTTCAATCCTCTGTGAGGGGCCACTGGCACGGCAAGCATTTTTCATCTCAGTTTGTTTTTTTCCCCAGCAGTAGGAGCATTTACTGCAACAAGTAGTTGTCAGTCTTCTTGCAAAAATGAGAAGAGAGAATTCTTATACTACCACAGGCACTTTTGAGAGCAATGTTACTTTTTGGTTTTTTCTGAACATGTTTTTCTAGAGAGTGGGTTAAGAAAAAAAGGACTTGAAGTACTGTTTTGAAAGCATGTTTTTATTTTCTCAGGCAAAAAGTAGTCTACTTGCTTGGTGATTGACATTTCTATGTTGATGACATTAAAGGCTTATTTACTCACCACAAAATCTAGTGTGCTCCTTCACTAATTTCTCAGGTCTTCAATTCCAGGATCATAAAATAAGAGGCTACAGTATCACTTCAATTCATGTGAGAATTCATAAAAATAAAACCTCCTTACAAAGAAGCCTTTGACTAAATTTGTACTATTTTTTCCCCAGACTTTAAATGAAAATGCCATACTGACAAAGAGGATTAAATCAAGTCTAAAGTAAGCAATCTAAACTGAAGGTTTAGATTTTCAACTTTTTGACATTGCAGTTTATATTTTAACGTCATGAAGAATAATGGTACGATCTTAGTTATATCCAATCATTTACACTGTATCCTTCCTGATGAAAAATTTCAATTGATTTTTCTTAGACGTTCCCCAATATATTTCTTCTAGTCTAATAAAAAACACAATCATAAGACAAAACATCATGTACTCTGTATACATTAATGCTCTAAGAAATTAAAGAGGGAGGATGTGTTTTTTCCCAAGGTGGTAAGAATCTTATTTCAGATAACACCAAGAACTAAATCTCCTTGACATGCAGTGCGGAGTGTTGTTAAAAAAAAAGCTAATCAAATCTAAGAAATTCAAAGCAACAGCTGTAGAAGCCAGTCTCAGTTTAATCTTGCAAGCCTGCAACAAAATATTTATCTCTGATTGAGATTGACTGACATGGGTGAGGCCAGGATGAACAGTATGTAAATGTGTAATAACCCCAGACTTTTCAGATTATATTCAAATGCATTTTCAGGTATGAATATGGTTTCCTGACTTCAAAGAACACTGGGTTATGGGAGGAAAGCTGCAGTAAAAAAACTGCTGTAGCTTAGTGATTTGTTTCATGACTTTAAGTATTTGTGCTGAAGGTTAACCCCAATCACATTTCTACCATTTATGTTAATGATGAATAACACTCTACTGCTGAACACAAGAATATCTGGATGAACTCTACTCCTCAGAAAATATGTCTTCCATCTCCTCTCCCTGAGTCAATCCCTTTACCAAAAGGCTTCCAAGGGCAGCAAATCCAAAGAAAACCTCAAATGAATTCTTTCCACTGACTCGCTGCAACTGTTTGTAATGCCCTCTGCTACCCTCATAGCCAGGGTTTCCAGATTTGTATTTTTTTAGGGAGAACAGTGAGAAAATCTACAAATGGTTTAGAAAGGAGGTTGACATTAGCCATTGTTATGTTATCTCCTGGAGGAGTCTTTCTCCACTGACTATGAAATCCACCTGGGATAGTAACCATCCAATAAAAGTTAAGTTTTATAAATAGGTCCTACAGATAGCTGCTATACAAGATTACAGGGGAAAAATGCCCAGGGTAGGGAGATGAGATATGCAGTAGAAATAAGGCAGTAGATAAATAATTTATTTATTACACCAGAGTTAATACGAAACATTCTCAAGAGCTAGATAGAGTTTCTCTTCCTTTAGCTCCAGGCTCAAATATTTGCTAGGTAAGAAAACAGAGATGTAATCTTGAGTATATAAATGAAAAATGTTGGGTAGTTAGGCAAAATATAATCAACTTTGCTTGCTAATTGCAAGATGGCCCAGAAGGAATAAAGCTGTTCATGCCCATTCCTTGAAACACTCGCTCAAGACCAGATTCACCAAGCCTTGAGAAGACAAGTGAAAAGCAGACAGGGAAATATTGAATGTCTGAAGCCCTTCAAGAAGTTAAAAGCATGAGCAGTCTTTCAGCATGCAAGAACCAGTAGGGTTAGTGATATTACAAATCAGAAGGAAAATATGTGGGGCCAACACAGACTTGGAGAGACAGCAAATAGGCTCCCCCTTAACCAGGCTGGCGCATTCACACAGGCATTTATCATCTTAAAAGGGCGGACCCCTCTGGACTCACAAAGAGAGAACTAAGCCAATTTGCCACCAGGGCAAACCAAAGTAAGCTCAGATTACTGCAGCTACCAGACAGGAATAGCTCTACTCATTCCCTTCACAAGCCTTTTCTTCTAAGGAAAGGGAAGAAATAGCAACCCAGCATAATAAGAAGCTCACTTGATAATGTCTTGGCTCTCTAAAGAGGTAATCAGAAACAGCACAAGGAAACCGAACAGCCCACAGGTTCTCAACAATATCAGGTGCAGAAAGTTTCATGTTCAGGACCTTCAGCATCAGGAGTTTATCTTGCCATCCTTTTACTTGTTGCTATCATGTAACTTTATTTCTCTGTTCTCTTTTCCTAGCATTTATTCCTGTGGATATCTACATAACCTTTCTATTATTGATAAATCAAATAAATGCTTTCAAAAGACAGTCCTGCAGCCATCATATCCACAACTGGGAGAGAAGGCAGAAGACTGGCTTTCAGTTATTAATCATGAGTGATGGGCCTGTGATAAGCAGAGAAACTTGCAATCAGTCCAGTTATATCGCGTACCTGTCTGTTGTTCTCTCCTGTCCGCACCTCTTAGGAGAAACAGCCCTGTCAGACAGGACCAGGGAGACAGCAGCAGTCTCTGCAGCTATCACACTAAGATACACAAAGCATCGTTAATTACAATGCAATCAAAGTGCAAGTCCCTGAGCTCATCATTCCCACTACGTACAAATGAGATTTTCTGTTACCATGAACTCCTCCTATTAGCTTATGTCACCTCCTGCAGCACCTCATGTGCAGATGTGATAAGAGCACTTTACAGGTTGACAGTTTGAGTTAACAAGAGTAGAGAAAATAACATGACAAGCAGGTGGAAATGACACAAGTATCCCCCCGGTGAGCTTAGGCCCTTAATAGGTCTTGGCAGCTTTCACCTACAAATGTAAACGATGAAAGCTGCCAAATTAAGAAATGCACCATCTTTTATTTCCTTTAAATCCAGATAATAGCTACAAAGAAATAGGAGTTTGCAGTGAATGGCTGCAGTGGGAGATAAGCAACAGCATTACTTTTGTAAAAAGCAGCTATATGAAAAAAGTTTATAAACTACCTATATATTTTTAATTTTTCTCATCTATTTCTACTTTTCCAGACTTTTCAATTTGTGACTGACAGATAGTTTACATTCTGTTTGTGCTGGTTGAAAGCACATAAAAGCAGGGAGATAGGCTGCTGAAAAACTACATTAGCAGAATTGTTGCAAGCATGATTGACTAAAAAACTATGAAAAACAAAGTTTACTAGAAGAAACAGTATCTTTTACCAGACCAGTTTTACAGCTAAAAAAACCAGACATATTCCCTAGACACAAACACTTCTTCCAAGATAATTACTTATTACCTAAGGAACTGGCCCTGAAAAGAATTTCTGTGACAAAAGGTTGTTCAGTTTTTTTCTCTGTTTCAATTAAACTAATTAGACTAATAAATTACATTACTTGTACTGCTCACATCTTTCTGCACCATGCTATGGCACATCATTTGACAAAAACAAATATTCCTTCACAGGATATGTGGAATTCAGTTCAAGTGGATGACAGATGAACAACACCCACCTAAAGGCTGACAGACAAGCAGTTATGATCAGCAGCCCTTCCATAAAATACATATGTGGCCCTCAAACAAAAAAACCATTAAGAACATCAGCAAGAAAATCCAAAGCAAATCATTTCCCATGGCACACTGGAATAACTTCCTATGTCATCCCACTGAGCTACAACAGGACTCCTGCCTCAATGAATAAAACTGATAAAACAAAATGTGTGTTACTTTATTTCCTTTTAAAATATATATATATATCTATATATATATATATATATATATATATAGCATATATAGTCATATGAGCCTCACAGTGGAAAATTATAAATTTTGCACTAATTTACAAAGAGCCATTCTCTTCACCGAGAAAAATGCTTTATGAGGGACTGGATAGTCGTATCATTTGCATGAGTTAACATCCAGGTGCAGTCAAATGTACCTTGCAATGTAAAATTTATCTTCCTGGGAGGTGCAAAATTAAGATATTCATTGCTACTGTAACTATCAACTAACTATACACACAGAGTGGGACAGTAATATGATGGTGATTTTTGTATTTCTGTACCAGTTATTTTCACAAATATTTCACTTGTTTTCTTGGAATTAAATAGGCTTGGTTTTTTTTTTCCTTTTACTTAACCTACTCTCCCTAAAAAAAAATTCATGCAGCCAAGTAAAAATTATAAAACCAATAAAAACACTCAAAATATTTTGCAAAGTAAAATGTTCAAATAAAAAGAAGAAATACCAAGGAGGTAGCTTTATCATTTACAAGTAGCTTTAATGGACAGAAAAATGCCACTTACTAAAAAGATGGACTTAAGTCTTAGTACAGAAGACAAACTGCAGCCTAATGGCTGAAGTAAAACACAGCTACCATTAATTTAGGAATCAGGCCTGGTTTTTTTTCCACAGTCTGTTTTTCGTGGTTGGTCCATTGGCTTTGTTTGGTTTGTTTCCTGTTTTGTTTGTTTGTTTGTTTGTTTTATTTAAATCTCACAGCTTTGGAATAACCTAGCAAGTGAAGTCACATTTATTCCATCTCTTAGTATTTTTCATATCCTTACTCCAACAGAACTCACTGTCCTTGACCCAGAGGTAACTGGTAGCCTTTTATGACAAGTGGCATACAAAAGGTCTACCAGAGAATCCAATGGTCCTTTCCAGTTCTAAAAAGTTCTCAAGCTTTTTTTTCCTGTTGAAACCTGTGGGCAAATACAAGCCAGGCACTTGTTTGATATCCACACACACACACAAGCAAATGCTCTGTTCTCCTTTGGTCTGAGATCCCAACATCTCTTTTACTTCAACACACAGTGCTTGGACACAGCACTGCCACTTTACCACCAGCACTCTACTAAAACACAAGTACAGAAGACAACAAAATAGCCTGGTTTTGGTGCAGAAATAGTGTCAGCAAAATAATTTCCAACAGTGAGTCTCAGAGGAAAAAAAAAGCTAAAATACAAGTTTCTCAACATCAGGCAATATTACATAGTGTTTGAAATTTGATGTATGGCTATTCCCTATAAAAACCTATGGAGCAGTAATAGGCTAATTGGCTTTTGTAACTCTACTGGGCAAACCCTGTACGTAGCAACAGAGTATAAAAATGGAACTCAGGTCTTAAATGAAATCCTAATTCATGTTAGGATCTGCTAAACCCTTCTGTTCACTTTAAATATGAGAAGAGCTTGCAATAAATCTGTGCAAAAATGTTCTCTCTCTGCCTTTGAAATATGCAGAATGAATGAAAATTGAAATTTCTTTTATTTGCCAAACAATTCTAAGCTTAAACAAAGCCCTTGACAGATTCTGCACTGTTTGGTCTATTTTTGGAAAATAGATACTGTTTGCCATCACAACACAGAGGCAGAAAAACCAATGATAAGTTTGTTCACCACCTATTAAAATATGCAAAAACGATCAAAGTATCTGATCATGGAAATGTTTTTATTTACCATTAGGAACATTGGCTTTTCTTTCTTTACAACAACCAGGCTCACAAACAATTTAGTTTTGGCAGTTTCATTTACTAGCTCCAAAATGGAGAGCTCCATTAAACAAACTGAAATGCATATTAAAGAGACAACAAAGCATCCTAAAACCTTTTTAACAGACACCCTGCTGCACGGAATTTTTTAAAAAATAAATATTGAAAAACAAGAAATATCTTTGAACTCCTCTGGTTAATAGACCTTACAGGCCTCCTACTGAGCTGCAATAAATATGCCTCAAGAAATCAGTGTATCACTTCATACCATTTAATAATGCCACAATTGCTTTTGTTATGCAGACTGTATAGATGGGTGAATGCTACCCGAGAGCAAAACCATGCATTCACAGTGCTTTTCTTTCTTGTGTGAGTCAGCATAGCATCCCTGATTCAGTCCTATTCTCTTCCACCTGTAGGTCCTTCCAGTAGACAGCTGAGTCCACTTGAAGCATCCAGATAGAATAGTTTGGCATCCACTTTCCCAAGTGAAGTTATTAAAACTAACTACTGTGATTCATGAACCATGGCTGAGTGGTTGACTATTCCTTTCACTTTAAGTTCAAGATTTTTATTCATGTATCTGTATCTCTTTGAAATAAAAACCTCACAAAGACACCAACACACTGAGATTCAATGTCTCATCTTATCAGTGCCTAATACTGGCAATGAAAAATCTGACATCCACAAACCCCCAGTCTAAATCTGTCTGTTCTGACAGTTTCATTTGCACAAATAAGCTTTGTTGGTTACTTCTCAATGGAATATTTTATTCTTCATTTTGTGTCTGGGCACAGTAAAGGAAGAAGGACATTTTACTTTCCTATTTTTATTTGTTATTAATATTCTGTTATAAGATCTGGTCATTTCATCTTACTAAACTACTGTTTTGAGGAATTCACTATACTTCTGCATCCCTTCTGTTCTCAGAACCTGGAAAGCAGTATGAATAGCTTGACAGCTTGTCTATAGAGATAGTTCTCTGTCACTGATGATGATTTGGGTTTGTTTAAAAGATAAACAAATTTTCCCACTGTGATCAGATCACAGAAAATAATCCACTTTTTTTTGGTAAACTTTAGAAGTGGTTCAGTGTAAAAACACGTTCAGTGTAAAAACACCTATGCATAACTTGATAGACTGAGAACTAACTTACCTTAGAGTTAGGCATTTTACAACATCAAAAACACATCCTTAACATGTGCCTGGGAGCAAACAATATCTGAAGCCCCATCACGACTGTGTCTTATGTTTATTTATTAATTTTTCTTTCTGCGTAATCTTTAACGATTGCACACACTTCCTCTAGACTAGGAATGGGGAATACAAAGGATATCCTGAGCTATGAGGAAGGCAAATTTTTTGCAAAAGGCACCTTCTCTCAGACACAAGGAAAAAAATTGTCCTGACTCTGTACTGTGATGATTAGTTTAACAGTGTAGGTGTGAACAAGGCACATTAATTAGGCATCTCAGAAAAACTTTGTGATTTAACTTTAACCAGAGCCAACATGAACAGAAGTTACAGGCATACATTTTTATTCATAAAGATGCAAAAATATTACCTTTTCTTTTTTTTTTCTACAGGATGAGAGAAGGCAATGTATTTCAAAAGAAAAAGATATAGCTTTGATAACAAGATCAAATTGCTTTCACCATGTCACATACGTCCTTAAAGAATAAAGACAAAAATGACAACATTTTATATTCATTTGCAGGAAAAACTCTGCTGAAATGTGACTAATGAAAATACTTAAACTATTGTGCATACTGCCACACTTTCAGCAGGAAAATTGCATTACTGCCTCTTCCAGCTGAAATGCCTGACAGGTTTGTGCCAACAATGCTTACTTTACAGGCTACTGTATTTTCCTCTGAACAACGTCCCCCATAGGGAATCATCATAGAAGATAAAACTAACTCCTGAATTTCAATGTTTCAGGTAACAGAAGGATTACAAATTCCTCTTGACAACCAGTTTTGTAAGCTCTTGACCTTGTTAGTTCCCAGCTTCTCCTTCAATTCCTGCCTAATTTATAAAAATATAGATAGCCTCTCCAATCTTTCCATCTTCTTTAACTGAACTATTTCCCATCCTCTTAACTTTCAGATCTCCTAGTCAAAACTTGCTCCTGAACTTTTTTCCTTCCCAGTGTTTCATCTCTTCCTTTTCCACAGCACCTGCAGTGAACTCCATCCTATCCTAAATCCCAATTTTCATACATTTAACTCTTCCTTTCTTATCAGCACTTTACAACCCCACCCATTTTCTAAAGGCAACACAGCCCAGTCTCCAGGAAGTCCTGCCCTTTGTCCTCCTTGCTTCTCTCTGGATCAGGTTCTCATTTTTCCTACTGCACTTCCTCCACTCCAATAAGGAGACAGATTTCAAAACCTAGCAAATTTAGAAAGATCAAAGTCTTCCAGGATAACTGTCTGCCAAGTCTACAGATTTATAAAGGCAACTTCATTTAGCTAAGTGTTCCCTCCCACTGTTTACTCCTGTTGCTTCACATATCACAAGTTTCACAATCCTTATTTTGGGATAGTTTCTTCAAAATATATTCCCAACACTTACAATCTAATCATTTTGGTTAGAGTGACTAAGTCAAAACTGTTGGGTTTTACTTTTATCAACTAAAAGATGCCAAAAAAAGATGACAAGAGACTTCTGATTTTTGGAGCAGTCAAAACTAACCTAATTTCCTTAGATATACTAAAAAAAATAGTTATTCAGTGAAGAATCTTGTTGGAGTCATTTTTAGGAGACAAATTCTGCTACACTGCTGCCTGTTCCACAGCATCAGACCTAACAGGGTGCGTTTGTGGGAGTAACCTAAAACACATATGAATAAAAAACAATTAAGTAAGAAAAACTGAAACCCTTCTTCCTATCCAAGATAGTTGCCTGAGCAACAGAAACAGACCTCAGTGAACAACTTTCTATTAGCTCTCATTTGATTAAAATCCCCACCTTGTTGCAGATGTTCAAGATCCCAAAGCAGGCTGTTACTAAACATCTTAATTTCCCTCCTTGGGTCTCCCCTTGGGTATCAAACAAGGCATTTGGTGTCGTGCAACTAATTGCTCCACCTATTCCTAACAACTACTTCTCAAGTACCAACGTTCCTCTGATTGCAAATCAGCTCCAAATCATAACAGCTATCCAGACTGTAAATGCAAATACAAACCTTACACATCTATACAACACTAGTACTCTTCAAAGTCCAAAAAGCCTCTCATAGAACAAAATCATGGAGTATTTGTTACTTTATCAAGAATTCAAATACAAAACACACATTAAAAGTGTAATACTTTTGGAAAGTTTATGCTGTTTGGGGGATTGTGTGCAGTTTGTTCACGAAAACATCTACACAGCGAGTTAAAAAAATTTTACAAGATAGATGCTAAGTTATTCACTAGGTCTATGTTATTTAATTTAATTTTATTATTTTTAGTGAATGAATGCTATGAATACAGAAAATTATCTCAGCGGCAACAAAATGTGTCTTAGCATTTCATTCCTTGAAAAATATACTGTTGCCTACTCCTTCATTAAACGGTGAATGAACCTAGATAAACATTCCCAAACCTGATTTCCCGGTACCAAATCACAAAGCACGATCCTGAGCCTTTCATGGGCTAGCATGCAATTGACTTGAAAACAGAAAAATCTCCTGTTCTAAATGGCAAGCTTCAGGGTCCACAGCTAGTTTTCCAGCCCCTGCCAAATCCTTAATCCATGGTTCATCTAGTATTGCCTCCAGCAACACACTGGCAAGACAAGAAGGACTGCAAATATAAATGACCTAACAAGTGACCCAACAGAATTTCCATTTCTCACCCCATTACCTTCTTTTATTAATCAAAGGGGATCAAAGGCCTGGAAGAAGCACCCTACCCTGAATTGCTGTAGCCTGGGGAAAAAAATACTGTATTTATTCTGAGTTTATTCTCACATGAGCAAAAGAATACAAACAGGCAGCTTATAGTAAGGCATTCCAGAACTCGCACTACAGAACCATTTGTGGACACACTGTTTGAGGGACCCGCACAGCAGGAAATGATGTGCATAAGAAAGGACAAGGGCAAAATTAGTCACTTCAGGGCAATTTTCTGGGTTTTTTTTCATAAAAAATAAATGAGTGCAAACCACCAATGAATCATCTGACCTACAGGATGATAAACCCAGGACACTGATTTCTACTCATTAGTCATAAATTTCAAGTTCAGTGAATTAGCTGTCCATTAACTGCCTCCCTTAGAAAAGTCCTCTAAAAATTTCAGTTTTCTTATTGTATGTATTACTTGCATACGCTAACCCAAGATGACATACACCACAGCTGCAAAAATTCTGCCTGTGCTAAGGGCATCTCCCAAGATAAGAGACATGACTGTAATCTTCTAGGGCATAGCAGACATTCAATTAAAGTAATTTATCTTCTTTTTCTGAGGAAGCACTTTCTTTTACCAATACTGAAAGAAAACTGTTTCCACTTAAGTATTACTCATTGCATGAAGACCCCTCCTTTATTTAAAAATCTATAAAATACAGACATTAGATCAGCCACACTAGCTCAGATAACCCTCTAACCTGTCTCCAACAATAACTTCCATGTTCCCCTGACCTCTGTCCTTCTGCAAGGAAGCGATCGCAGTATGCAAGCAAAGTACATCAGGTGCCTCTTCCACTTCTCCCAATTCTTTCAGAAACACCTGTTAGAGTCCCAATGGCCTCCCCACCTTCTCACACTTCTACTTCCCACCTGCCATCACTGGATATCACAGGAACTCCCCATAAACCACCTCCCTTCTCTGGCACACCTGCTCCATGAAGTAGGATGGGGAAATATAAAAGACTGTGTGTACACACAAGGATGATCCCAGTTCCTGTGACTTTACAATTTCTGCCCAACACAGCATATTTGCAGGCAGAATGACTAGGCAGAGCCCACAGGCACAGCAAAGAAGTTGGGAGCACAATGGGAGAGTCAAGGGAGCTGTGTTTAGCATTCCCTTTGGCTCCCCATCCTTCAGTACTGGACTCATCTCCTCCCAGTATCAAAGGCCTTTGAGTATCTGATACACAAGGATGGTCATGGGTGTCATAAAGACAGAGCCAGACTCCTCTTGGCCCTGCCCAGGGAAAAGAGAAGTTCAAACTGAAATACAAGAAGCCCAAGAAAAGTTTTGTTCTTTTTTTAAACCATAAATCTGGAAAAACATCTGGACAGGCTGCCAAGTGAGGCTCTGGAGTCCCTACCCTCAGAGACACCAAATCCAACTACACACATCCCTGGGTGTAGGGATGCCATCCCTGACGCCGATTTGAGCAGAGGTGTTGGACCAGATCATTCCCAAAGGTGCCTTCATGCATCAGCAACTGTTTCTCTCCTAATATTGATTAACATACTGTGAGAGCTGGCAGGGAGCATTCATGAGATTTTTCACAGGATTATTGCATCCTTGGTAAATCCCTGACTTCTCTCACAGGTCCACAGCATGACAGGCACTGAGCAGAAGGTAAGTATCTTCACCACAAATGAGTAACTGCTTTGGTGGTGGCACTACAGGTGGTGACAAAGATTTTAATAGCCCACATGCACAAACAGACCGAGTGGTTTTACTTCAAGAAGACTGCCTAACAACCTTGCTGCAGCACTCACCTATATTCAGAACATGGAAAATATGGTAATGAACAGTAAAGTAAAATGTAAAAGTCATCATAAAATAGAAAAATAACCAAGCTGATTTTGCTTGACAAATGTATCTATCTATTTAAACAATATTTATGACTAGGGTGTATTTTAACATATTACCAGATACTTCTGGTATGTGCAGAAGAATATGTGCAGAAGAAAATCTTTCCCTTAATGTGGAAAAAGAAATCCGTAAAGATAATATCAACTCTAAATGATGAGCAGCTTCAGAACAAGCTACCTCTTACATTAACTGGCAAAAATACCTGGGGATGTAGTAAGACTAGCAGAGAAGTGCGTTTTGTTAGAAAAATCCATCAACTGCCTGTGGTTTCTATTTTGAGTCTCAAGAAATAGCTATGTTTTTTCTGAAAAATATTAAAACAGAAAACTAAACACAATGCATTACAGGGGACACCTACCTATAGTTTAAGAAGTTCACTGTCCTGTAAATAAGTTCAAACAACACTTAGAGTAAGTACTCCTACAAGTCTTCAGAAAAAATATCAGATACCAAATTTGTTCTGGGTTTGGATGGGAGAGAATTAATTTTTCTTCATATCCACTTGCTTTTATGGTGCTGTGTTGTGGATTTGTGACCAAATTAGCGTCATCAACACAGCAAGATACGATTTAGCTATTGCTGAGCAGGGCTTGCACAGTTGTCAAGGCCTTTTCTACTCCTCACACTGCCCTGCCACTGAAGAGGCTGGGAGTGAGGTATAATTTGCAGGGGGCACAGTTGGTACAGCCGACCCCACCTGACCAAAGGGATCCAGCCATATAATTCTGTGCTCAGCAGTTCAAGCTGGGAAGGAAGAAGGAAGGGGCAATGTTTGCACTCATGGCATATATCCTCTGAAGTAGCCATGAGGTGTGACAGAGCCCTACTTCCCAGGGATGGATGGATGGATACCTGTCCACCCCTGGGAATCACTGAATGAACTCCTTTGTGTTTGCAGCTTTTCCCTTCCCTGTTAAACTGCCCTTACCTCAGCCTGCAAGTTTTCTCACTTTTACCCTTCCACTTCTCCTCCTCATGCTGCCAGAGGGCGTAAGCTGGTGGCTGAGGGGTGCAGTTCACCCACTGCAGTTAACCCATAAAACCACAAAAATAACTATTCTGTTCTATTTTTGCATCCACCCATTGCCATGATGATTCTGGGATTTAAAATTGCTAATAGCTCTACCTTCTACCTGTATAAATATAACTCAATTCAATTTAAATAATTACTCCAGTGTTAGATTAACAGTTTACCCTTTTCTGGGCCGTGATTATGCCATTAAAGAAGAGCATAGAATATCACAGCATAAGCATTAAGTCACATCTAAATTAATTTCTGTTAGTTACTTGATCTCAAGAATTAATTCAAAGTGTTGAACAACCGCAATCTGATTTTCACAAGCCCTTCATTTGTTAAGAAACACACATTACACTACAGACATTCATTTCCCATGGGGTAGTTACCCAAAAAGCTTCTAGTTGAGTTGACCTAAAAATCACAGCCAAAATGCTTAAATCCCTATCTGCCATTTCCATTTTTTTTATCCTATTAGTATATGAAAGGCACTTTCTCCACGCTAAATTAGAAATATAAGGCTCAAATTACTAAGTACCTATAGTCAGCAGTTTACTTCTAACTGGATGGCACTGTTCAACCAAAGTAGCCCGTGGCTTCCACAGTTTCTTTTCAGAAAGGAGCAAAATGCCACATTCATTGCAAAAGGGGAAATTTTGTTACTTTAGTATCAATCTAGTGATAAATTAAAGCTGTCAAGTCCACTTCTCATGAAGGGTGAACCACCGCCTTACAGGGCTTGCTTGAACAGCTCAGTAACAATCCATGTTCCTAAATATTCTCCCTCGAGAAGCCCAGCATAGCAGAGATGAATGTGAATTAAGCAGAAATACCATAATTCAGTGACAGGAAAAGAATAGCACATCTATTTTCATTATGACAAAGCTTTTATGAACACCACAGACACCAGAGATAATAGAGCCTTATAGCAAGTTAAAAGCAGGTTGTAGCTATTCTGAGCACACATAACATTGCTAGTTGTAAAGAAGGTTGTGCAGAAGACAATAAAGAATTGTGTGCATCTTGCTTACCTAGTTCACATTTTTGTAACAGCCTTGGCATATCTGAAAAGGCTGTTTTGTTTGAGGGTTTTTTTCAACCTAAACTGAAGTCCTGAGCATCCCAAATCCTCCCTCTAACATTTCATTCACTGCCTTTCCAGGGCAGGCTGCTAAGGCATTAATAATTAGTGCTAGTCTGTAGAAGAAGAGCATACCCCAACAAGGTTTTCTCAGGTCTTTACAGGTTATATTTATGGGTGACAAAAACAGCCACATTCAACTTCACTTTCAAATCTACTCATTGGTCACCCTCTGAAACTCATTCAACTCCAGGATTTTCAATAGCAGCTTCCACCTCATGCATTAGCCACACCTTGCATAAAAATCACAGCTTCCAGAAAGTCAAGGTTAAAGTAACCTCAAGCAAATATGAAAGTTAGTTCAATTCTCTCTAGACTAGCAGCCAACCTAGTCTGATTCATACTCTCTGCTTAATCACACATCAGCAAAATATCATACAACTCAGCATAAGCAAGGGGAACATGAAAAACATCTTAGCTCTTATTCATGTACATTCACTGAAGTCCATGGGGGCACAACATCCTGCTGTTTCTGTCATGATGTAGCAACTGGATTAAAACTGGTGCTTGGTAATAAATCAGGGTGCGCAAGCAACATTAAAAATAAAGTTATCTGTGAGAAGCAATAAGCACACTTTCATGAGCTACAGATTTGGGTATGGCCTGATAAGGTACAATACCAAATACAGGAAGAGATTTGAATACAGTGGTTTGGATAGCAGCTCCATCATTCTAAGTACCATCTCTGAAGTATGCTAGAAGCCTTACTATTAACTACTAAGCCACCCCAAATCACTTGGGTAACACAACTGAGGTGGAGTTACACACACACAATATCCAGGATCATAATTTAGACCCCAGTTGCTAATTGGATAATTACCACAGATGTTCTGGCCATAACACAGTTTCATTAGCAACCTCTGCTTTGGCCTTCTGCTCCCTCCAGACACACTAGGAGTCTCAAATATTTCCAGTTAATCTCTCTTTTGCAAGCGTATTTCTGTGTCAATCACTTACTTTCATTCTATATTCCCAAAATGTCAGATGGCTCCCTCTATACTAAATTAGAAAATTATTAATTTTTTTCATTTAATGTTTAACTAACATACTCAACTAATTCCATTATCAAATTGAATTCCTGCCCATGAAATACTGCCCTGTATTCTGACACTGGGTTTTCCATTCATTGTTCCCAATTTATGTTGTAGGTACATTTACATTATTACTGAGATTCTCAGTACTTGGAGCATCACCCCCCTTAACAAGCATGGGATAAGCGTGAGAAAAGGGGGATTTTGGCTCAGCATTAGCAATGGATGGATCAGCAAAAAAAAAAGCTCAGTTATATAGTACCAGCATGCATCTTGAAAAATTATCTTTAGGCAAGGCAAAAAATTAAACTGAAAATTTAGAAAGGAAATGAAGCACATTTTGAGGTAACTGCAGTTAGCCAAGTGCACGACAGGCAGCATGGGAGAAAACACAAATACAATTATTTAACAGCTTGGCAACAGGGACACTGTTAAAGCTCAGAGGAAAAAGGCAGGGATGTCCTTAGGCCTCAAAGGTCCTTGGTTTTATACCTAATATATAGGAACCACAGGAAAGATGCAAAGAAAGAAATGGCACAGCCAAAGCAACAATGCAGAAAAATAAGTTGTGCTGCTCTAATTGGGCTGGCAGAAGTTGGCAAGGTTGCTTTGCTCCAGGCAAAGGAAGCTGATGATGCAGCACTGAAGGCAAGCACAAAAGTTTTTACCTGCAAAGGTGAAAAGTTGAAGCTGAATTTAAGAAGCAAGAAACAGGCAACATTTAGAGAAGATTCAAGTACGAGAAACTGAAAACTGTGCTGAAGAGTGCCCAGAGAAACACAGTCCTGCAGTGTTCACCCACTGAGACAAGAAATTGAGAAATAAGGGGTTTTTAGTTAAGTAGTACATATGCTGATAGACAGGCATGGGAAAGGGAGCAATTGTAAAGACAAGTAACTATTTTCCTTGTAAAGAACAGCAGAGAGGCAGAAAGGCAGATCTGCAAGGGCCAAATGTAAGCAGGCAGTCTTGATCCACTGCACATATGCAGAGTGAAAACACATGTATGCATACAGCACAGTGTGGCTCGTGCCTTCAAGTTGGGCAGTGTGATCTAGGTGCTCCCACCATTCTCTCAAATTTTTCTTTGAATTTACAGTAACTGCTATTCATATCATCCCTCATGACTATCCAGTTTTAATGACTTTAATTTGCTAGCATTTAAAAAGCTCTGTAATACATTAAAAATTTAATATTTTATCTCTGTACTGATACATGTGATATTCAAGATATCACCTTTCCATATTAGCCACCACTATGACAAGTAACAGATAGTTCTGTTGCTCACACACATCTCACTTTCTCCTAGTTCCAAGTTCTGTTACATATGGAGTTTTTGTTTTCCCTGCTGTTCTGTCTCCTAAGCCTCTTAAAGAACTTGTTTAGAGTGATTTGGTAGTGTGATCTTATTTTTTTTTTAATGTGGTATATCTAATTCTCATTGTGCCAAATATCCAGGTTGACATTCTTTCCATTGGTCTTGCAGGACTGCATAATTTCATACCATTTAGTCTTTTGCCTGTACTAATTCACATTTTTCTTTCCTTTTGTCTCTCTTACACATTAGAAAAGAACCACCACCTAGGTAGCAACAGCAGGCAAAGTATAATTTCTACCAACTTTCTGAGGCAAAGTTAACTAGTCTGTATGTTATGTCAAATGATTTAAATTTGCTAACTCATGAGTTCATTGTTAAAGCATTAGAATTACCAGCGTTTATAGAGCAATATCCATCTCTTTAAATTCCATCACTATCAATACTTTTCATTTGGAAAGGGTCTATTATACTGCACAGACTAATAACATGAAACTGCTCAAACACCCATCCTGAATTGCAGTGATCACTGTCCAAAACCATTCCTGGTGAAATGGTGCCCTCTTGTAGCAGGAATCAGCCACTGCAGGAACAGCAGCTTTGTAAACACACAACTGGCAATCCAATCCATCTCAAGCATTTCTTTCACGTCATTATTTACAATACTATGAAATAGGCACGCTTGCAGAGTAATTTTGAAAGACTTTTTTCTTCCCTAAATTTCATTTACAAACAGCACTGGTCTTAGCCAGAATATAAATTACTTTCAGCACCTCACAAGTTAGTTAAGCCCACTCATAGAGGAAGCAGTGGTCTTGTCTGTAGGTTTGATACATATTCCCAGTATTTAGGACATCAGTCTATCCAAGCTTTTACCCTTCATCTTCGAAACAAGAACTGACAATTATGCAAGAATACTCTGCTGACCAAGATGTTTTAGGATCAAGAACAATTTCTCAGATGCTGTTTCTTTTTTACTTCCTATCTCCTGTGAAAAATCTTACACACCCTTCAGCAAGACTTTCTGACTCCTCTATCCCAGTCTCTCAGCAGAAGCAGCTCACACTGCCTGCCAACAAGAAAAAGAATACAAACAGGGGCAAAGATACAGGTACACAGTTTCTTCAGCTTAACAAGACATCTGGGTGATGCCAGAAAACCGCATCCACAGGCACAGCTGCTTGCTCAGTGCCTCAGAGCAGAACTGCACAGCAACGCTGCCCTTGCCACAGGGGCCTCTGCTCTCCCCCAGGCATTTGCCATTCCTTAAATGTCTGTGGTCCATTTTTCTCCAGAACTGAACAAAATGAATACAGGCAGCTGTGTGACTCATGTTGTTCTAGCCACATAAAAAGGAGAAGGCTTTTTAGAATACTTTGTGTAGTAACACCAATTCTTTACCTAGTATTTATTCTTCATTAGCATCACTCATTGGTAGCCATCTGCTACTGTGGTGTTAAACACAAATTGATTGTGACAAGTATTTTGAAGAGGTATTTTTCCTGTTCAAATATGTATTAATATGAACATTCCATTTCTTCTTTTTTTTTCTTTTTTGCTTCCAGAAAATTCAGTGTTTTTCTTTTGTCTTCTTGTTTTTTGTGGAGTGGAGAGGGTGCAAAGGGTGTTTTCAGGTTTGGTTTTATTTGATTTACTTCCTAAACCTCACTTTTTACTAAAAAAGCTCTATTTTCTTAAGATAGGAAGATAATATCCATATGTATTGGGAGAAAAGCAGGAATAATTTTATCTTCCCTCATGAGCACGCTCTCTAATCTTGTTTTAGAAGTCCTTGGTCTGTGACTGTAATACCAATAAGCATAAGCAAATCAAGTCAATCTGAGGACAAACTTGCTAATAGCAGTGGGGGGGGAAAAAACACATAGATTTCATAAACAAAACACAAAGAAGGGGTCAGATTACCACCTAATCCCACACTTTCCCCACTTCCTGCTGTTCCTGGATTGTCACCTTCCTACTTCCATCATTAATACTGAGCTAAACAGAAGGAAGTGCAATAGCATCAGTGTAGCCTAGTATTTCAATAAACACACATCTGCCTAACAGCTTGGGTCTAGCAACCCAAAAACGGTTCACAGGCCTGAGCCAGGGTTACCCAGTGTTTTAGGGCATCAACTCCATCTGCATAATGCTTTGCATGTCTACGTGAAAAATATCATCACATTCTTTCTGGCTTTGAAAAATTACATGTTATTCACTGATATTTGCATGTAAACTTCTTGCAAAAACAGGAAGCTCCAAGCACAAGCAAATCACTAACAGATGTCAACAAGAAACTCTTCCCAGAAAGTATGCTAACCTTTTCACAGCACCACACCCTGCAAAAAAATACTTTTAATATCTGAAGCTGAGCCTGGATCACATTTTGGAAGCCTGAGACAGCTCCTGTCCTCTTTATTATTGTTAGTTGTGAAGTCACTGCTTCTCACCACAGCTACACCAACCAGGGAAAAACAAACTTATGGATGTGGGAATAAAACTCACCATGCTGTTCATTTTAGAAGAGGACGAGCTTGCTCTCTGCTTCCTTAGGCTGTTAAGCTCTTCGGCATTTCCATCCTTTGGTTTTATGATCAGCCGGCTGCCCCCAGCGGTGCCTTCTGAAGAGGACCTCAGGCGTTTCTCAACAAATCTGCCCTCCCGGTAGGGACTGAGGCTGTTGGCAACATCAACTACAAAGACAGAAGCAAACAGCAATTGTTACAGAGAACTGCTCTCTACAAGTGTTTTCTGTGGTGGCATAGAATGTAAGAAAATAAAGGTAGTGCAGAAGGCAGTCTCACACCTGAGGAGCTGCAGCTGTACTAATCACCAAAGATTAGGAACAGGCCTGCCCTTAACAGGCCACAGCTGTGTCCAGGAAGAAGACGAGTGCTACAAAAGAGTGGGTTAGCTGGGTGAGGAGAGAGATGGAGTTTGTTGGCTGTGCTGTGAAGAGAGATAGAGTCAGTGCTGTGAAGAGCTGCCCATGAGAAATCACTGGGAAGGTATGAGAACTTTTGCAATAAGATGACAACAATTTTCTTAATCAGAACACCGCTTTGCTTGAAATAATTACGCTGAAATCACATGAGAAATGTTTTGTGGAAAGCAGACCATGCTTACCTAGATCAAGGTGTCACCTGGGCCCCCAGTTCATTGCTCAGCCCCAATGACAGGCATGCTCAGCACACCACAACCCAGAAAGACTCTTTGCTCCATCCTTTTCTTTCTCCCTTCACTATAGGATACTTCCAAATTGCTGAAAGTAAAATCTACCAGAGAAACCATCACTTGCCCAGTGGTGCCAAAACCCAACCTGCCTAGGCCCCCAAAGTCAAGTAAGTCCAGCTCCTGAAGGGTCATGTGACAATTTTGTTAACCCTGCGTAAGACAGGGATGCACATTGGTTTCCATTTCTGTTCAGCATTCCTAGTTTAGCCTTACACCTGCACCTTCCATCAGCCTGCAGTCAGTGGGCAAAATCCCAGCCCAGTTAAAACAATAACATGTCAGAAAAAAGCAAAAAGAATATAGTTTGACATGTTAGTGCAAATTTAGAGGTGGGGACAGATAAATGAGTAGTAGCGTAATAAATGCCACACATACAGAAAATTTTACCTTCCTCTGCATTTTGCAAGAGAAGAGACATTTTCTCTAAAAGTTCTCAAAAAAATCCGTATCACATAAAAATACATAAAGGTATAATAAAAAAATATATGGCACATCAAACCTGCTCATACATTAATGTCACATTCACAATGCTATCTATAATGATATCAGCTATGAGACCAGGTACAGAAGAGAAAATATCTATTACCAAAGAAAACGCACACAAGTATTTTGTATTCACATCTAGATTTAAATACTGTTTTAGAAAACCAAATGTTCAAACCAGTCTGTTTGCAACAGGTATAAGTACTTATAACCATATCTTACTGATTGCCATGAAAGCTTTTCCTGTATTTGACTCATTTCATATGGCAGGATTTTGTCTTATTTTCACTGGTTCCTTTGTACGCTTGGGAATTGCTAATTTGAAATACATTCTTCACAACACTAGAAAAAAAAAGGTATTTTGAACAGTACTAAAAGAACAGAACAATTAATCAACAACTTTTATGTAGTGCAGTTATTAGCTCTAGTGTTTCTGTGAACATGAATCCAATTTACAAAATCATCTATATCACAATTTCGACTCCCTTTAGCTGCTTTACTGAAATACAGACTAAATATCAAATTGTCAATGCATGAGTTTGAAATGCAGGGGGTATTTCTAAATATCCTTCCAAGCTGCTCACTTAGTGCCCTGCAGTACACTCTTGCAAGGCAGATTCTGAAATAAGAGCTATTTACAGATGCGACAATGTGGCAAGGAAGACTAACTGAGTGTTCAGGACCAGTAATATAGATAAATGAGAATATTTTTTTCCCCAAAGTGACTGAGGTTCTGAGTGAAAGAGGAGCCCTCTGGTGAAAGGTAATTCAGTGGATTAATTTGACTTTCTATTGCCATTTATGTACAAGATATCCAACTAAGCCTTGCAGTGACTAATAATTCAAAAAGCAAGATTGCTTTTGATTGCTTATAATCCACATGCCTAGATAAACATCTAAGCAAAATGATGGGTGTGAATTTATATGAGTTTATACTTACCATCATTTATTTTCTAATACAATCACTACAAACGCTGTCTTGTTAACTCTCAAATTTTGGCTGACCACATACAGCCTCAGGATTAAGCAAGAAAGCACCAGTCATAAACTGGCTTGAGAGAATGAACTGTCAGAGATAAATGTCTTCTGACAGGTGTCCTTCACTCAAGGGCCTGGTGCCTTATTTATCTGTATCTCTATATTGGGATTTCTAGGCACAGTCTTTCCACTTAATCTTGTTAGCATTTCCAAATTACTCTTCATAAACTAAAGACCCAATGTGAAATTTAGATGGCAATTAACTCCCTCAGTTCCATAGATGACAAAATGAGAATTTGGACACTTATTTCAGATGGAAGCAGAAACAGGATATTTCATACTTTGACAAAATATCCACTTTGAGCTACTCTATAACATCAGTTGAATAGAGAAAGCATGACTCTATAAATTTCTAAACTCAGATGAATATAAACTAAACTTTATTATTTCCCATAATCAGACAAGAACGTTTCTTTCTCTGGTCATGTTTCCATCCCAAATTATGCAACCCCATGGCTCAAGTCCAAAATAGGCGTGTCTCAAGGAATCATAGCTTCAGCCTCTAACACAAGCTGGGAATCAGTACTTGCATTCTTAATTCATTTTTTTAATAAGCAAAGCAGAGACACGAACAGCACTGATGGGTGTTTGCAAACTCTAAAACACAAACTCAAAGAAATCACAGACTTTGCCTTTAATTCCTACAGTTCTGAAGGAGGACACAATTTGCACTTTCTGAACTTCATAGTTAACACTTGCAATTCTAAAAAAAACTCTATGACAAAACAATCATTATAGAAGAAATGAGGCTAGCCCACCCAAAAACCCACCAAACTCAAAAATGAAAAGACCATGAAACATACCTTTAGAATGGTTTGATTCATAACCCTGTTGTATTTTAAAGGACTGAGGTTCAGAACATGGAACAGTGTTAGACTCCACTACAGGAATTGTGTTTCTCATGTGCTTGGATGGAGTGCTTTCATCTCTGCTGCCACTCAACCCCCGTGCTTTTGGAGAGAGTGTCACCGGTTCTTCACTATGCTGTAACATCAAGGTTTCTAAATGTGCATTTTCTGAGTTATTTTTTTCTATGTGCCTAGCATCATTGATATGCAGTCCATTGGCTTGCAACAGTACTTTTGTTTGATGAGCAACTGAGGTTTTGAATAAGGTACTGGACTCCATACTGCACGAGCTTGCATGACTCACAGGAGATACACCAGCAGAATGGCCAGCACTTTGCACAGTATCTCTCTCCCTCGCAGGAGCAGCAGCAGGATTAAAGAAGACCTGAGAGGTAGAGACATCGTGGCCAAAATCCTCTGCGAGCAGTGCCCCAGGCCCACTGCTGGGCAGGGCATCAGCCTCTGAAACAGAGTCCTCGGTGAGAGCGATGAAGTCCGAGGGGGTCTGGGCAGCCGTGAGGTCAGCCGAGAGCAGCGGGGACTGCAGGGAGCTGCCCATGCACTCCGTCGTCTCAGCTGAGCACGGAGGAGACGACTTGGCCATCACAGGCTCGCTCTCCACGTAGGATTTAACTTCCAGCAAGCACCTGGGCTGCTGGACAGAGGAAACCGACTGACTCTCTGGAACTGGCTTGGAAAATTTGTAGTGCGATGAAAAAGACTTAGTGAGAAGTTTTCGTGTGGACTGTTTGACAGAGTATCGGCTTCGCTCTTCTGCAAAGCCCGAATCGTCACCCTCATTCTTCCCAGAGCTTATGCAATTGATAAAGACATTCTTATTGGCTGAGGGCTCCTTTCCCTTTTCAAAATCGTCTGTCAAAGACCTTGTGATCTTCTTGTTACGTGAGCTGCCAAAGCCAACTGAATGCCTTCCTCTGCTTTTTATGTGCTCGTCTAAGCTGAGTTTGTGAAAAGTGCTAAGAGAGGACTGGGCACCATTTGAGATGTTAACATTCTGACTCTCTGAGTCAGGCTTCTGCTCACTCCCTTTCTTGTTATGGAAGCTAATGGAAGGAGTGCGGAAAATGCTCCGGCGCTTTCCTGTGCTCCCTGAGCTGGAGTTGGTGCTGGATGGGGAGGAGGTGTGGACACCAATGGCATTGGCAGAAGAAGGCGAGGAAGGAAGGGAGTCGTGTCTCCGGCTAACACTTCTCCTGAATATTGGCAACCGAGATACAAGAGTCGATCGTCTGGATCCCGAGTCCCCCATCAGGGCACAAAGGGTCCGTGGTTCTCCACAGCCAATAAAATAACCTGAGATGACAGAAAACAAAGGGATGGGGGAAAGAAGATAAATTATTCAGCCTCAAAGACTACTCAAACAGATTTGTCAGTCAGCCTAAATACATGAGATGTCAACATCAATTTGTTGCATGCACATTACTGAAGACTTCTAGCATTTAAAAGTGATGTTCAATATCCAGCACTGAAAACTGAACAAACATGTCACACAAAATATTCTACTGACAAAAGATACAATTTTATACTGTACAACAGTATTTTATACTGTTACAATGGGTAATGGTATAAAATCTCAACACCAAGAGATATACAAATATATTATCCAAACATCCTTGTTTTTAAGTTCTTCTTATAAAGTGTAAGCACTCTTAGAAGACAGTTGATTTTTCATTATCTGAGTAGAACAAGTAATTATTTTCTATTTCTAATTACTCCGATTTTTGCATGAAAGAAAAGGATTTTGATTTTTCAATCTTCACAGAAATTCCAGTTGGATTTAAATTAATCTTTGTGCTTCTGTTAAAGGCTGTATAACTTTGCAGTACAGAAAATGATGGCATTTCTGTCCAGTCAAAATATGCAACACAAAAAATTCTTCCTAAAGAACTTTAAGTTCAAGGAATTTACTGTCAAAATATGGGATCATGTTTCTAGATTTGAACTGCCATGTTTCTTTTAAACACTTCTCTGGAGTCCTCTCACAGCCTATTTGCTTACAATGAGCTAATTTTTTATGGTTTTTGAAATGAGGGAGAAGTGCTTCCATCCACAGGTACTTGGCCTTTTTTTATAAATACTTAAGTAAAACTTATTTTGATCAGCACTGTAAATATACTAGAAGAATATTAATCTTTATGAAATATATACCAGTTCTATCTCTTTTTTGTTCTCATTATAATAAACTGTGAAAGACCACTGTGAAAGACAGGACCACAGAGTGACAGCAATAAAAACATGTAATATATAATCACAGAAACATGAGAGGCTGTAGGAATTATGCCCCTATGTAACTTCCTGAGCTATTAGTATTCAGCACATAAAAATAAACCCCAAGTCAGCTGTCTAGACAATGTTTGTATGCCAAGTGCAAAAACAACATAATTCGTCTAATGAGCAATTTAATATGTGTTATGTGGCTCAGCAAGTACCTGTGAGCAATGTATGTATTTAGGCAGTGTATACATACACACAAATATACATAAATGGAAACAGAATATTTAAGTATTAATAAAACTACATATATGTTACATAACTGTGAAAGAAAGGGTAACAAGTTCAAAGACTGTTTCTGACTGGAGATTGAACGGCACTTTTCTGCTGTTACCATTTTTTTTTAAATGCTAGTACAGTTCCACTCTGAACATGCAGTGCCAAGCAGCCACACTATTCGCAAGCATCAGGAATCAATAAGCAATTTTGTAGTTCAGAATGAGAAAAACAGCTTGGGAATAGTCACTAATTGCAAGAAGTCACTGGTGATCTCTGATGGCAAGCTAAAGCCTGACCTAGACAAGACCCAGGTTCTGTGACTGACAACCCCAACGAATTCAGAAAAAAATAGAAAAACTTTACAAGAAAAAGCTTTACATCCACCAGTGAACTGGAGCACAGCCAGCTGTTCCATTTCAGTGACAGGTGTGAGAGTTGGCATTTAGCTGGTGTTATCCCAGCTTGTTCACCTGTCCACAACTCTGCCTACCAGAAATGGGCTTTTGAAAGCCACATTAAACTCTTCATCCCTCCCCTTCAACCTTCTCTGGCTTCTTTAACCACTTCAAGACCGTAACTGTGTTGGGATTTCTTTGCTGTGGTGAATCTCTACCTGCAGGCTTACTGGTACGTATGGATAAGCACATACACACCAGATTTTTAGAGACTGTGAGGATTCTTTCCTCTATTTTAAGGAGAGATCATAATTGCTGAAAAAAAACCACTTTAGAATGCAGTTTTACAATACAGTAGATGAAAAAAGTACTTTTAAAATACCTTAAACTTCTACAGGCATTTTATGGGTGTATAAAACATTTGCTGCCGCTGTTCTCTCTCCTGCCCACAGCTTAAATTCTCATTTAACTGGAGAACAAGCCATCCTAGTTTATAAATACAAAATTTTCCAAGCTGAGAGCAGAAGGAAGCAGAAAACTGAGCAAAATGCTCAGTTTACAGTCTGTAACTTGCACTGGGAATACAAAGACTGTGTGTAAATAATAAGAGATTATTCCTAAGGACTGACCCTGAATAAGCAGAGCCTTGGCCTTCCACGTGGTAATAAATTTTAACAGAATACATTGCCTCGAACAGCAGATAACAAAATAGCATTTATTCAGTTGATTCCTCCTTTCCTGTCTATTGAAGGAAGAACACAAACTGTCAGCATTCCTCTGATTGTCTAAGCAGCAGAAATCCTCACCCATAAAATATGAACTAAGTACAATAGACTCTTCTTTCTAGAGAGAGAGTATTTCTTAAAACATACACCATTGTGCAACTATACCTGTATATATGCATGCCCATGTGCATATACTGTTTGAATGTTGTGAATGTTCTAGTAATATTTTTAATATTAATGATTTAATAGAATTACATATAATTTACATACACACACACTTGGCACTGTTAACCTGCCAAAGTTTAGCATTACGTTAAAATGACAACTTTTCTACTTGCAACAGAAAGAAAAATAACCAGTATTTCAAGATAGCAATACTTTCAGATACAACTGAAGTCTGATCTTCCATTAATTTTTTTTGTTTACAGCAGAGGAGTTATAAACTGCCATATATATCCTGTTATGACTAACATAGGAGGTATTTCCTTTCAGTCTCCACATTTAACATGATTCTTTTTACTTGCAACTTTACTACAGGGTGTAGTAACCCTTACAGAGTGAAATTCACTCCAGCTACATCTCTGCAAAACCATTAGTTTTATTTATCTAAAATCCTTGTCCCTATGGGCATCATTCTTAAAACCTTCAACAGAGGAAAAAGAAAAGAGCAGAGAAAGACACCTTTGTTTAGGCTCCTTGTTTAGGACAAAATATGCTAGCACATAATGAGAATACTCAAGAAAACAGGCACACTATTCTGTATAGAGGTTTCAATCTTGATCAAATACACAGCCATTACTTTGTAATACTTTCAAATTCCAAAGTTCAGTTTCTACTGAAACTGAAGTGTTTACTCAGTGCTGAACAAGACAGACAATTTTTGCTTTTTATGGAATGGATTTTTGATGCATATTCTTGCAGCTGGCATCATAAGACAGATTTTGCTATAATGACAGAAAATGACAAAGCTGCTTTGAAAACAATTGCAGGCAGAGTAATAGTGTTGCAGAGAATATAATTTCAGAATATTCTCTTCCTCAAGAGCTAAGCTACAGCTCAGAGTTTCTGAGCTCCTGTGCTCAGACCAATGGAAATGAGAGACCAAGTGTGAGCAAAATATTTCCCCTCTTAACAGAAATTTGAAAAGTTAATCAGATGGAAATAGCTTCCTTTCATGCTGGTCTGCACCAAGACATTGAAAAATGAAAAGTAATCTCAAAAATATCTTAGTGTCACATTTAATTGCCAGACAAGACCAAGAAGTCAAGTTTTTTATCCTTTGGCCTTATTCTTTCCCCACGGGAGATCTCTGGAGGAACCATCCAGCTAATCTTGTAATATCAGATCTTTATCTTGCCTACAGAAGTTGTCTGACTATAAAAACACATAGGGTAAAAATTATACAGGCAGCTCTGTATTGTGTTTGTTACTGTATCTTGTCAAAAGAGACAAATTGCTCAACTCACAGACAGTGAATGTAACTGCAGGGAAAAAACCACAAGTTTTAAGACGGGCAAAATTGTGAAATTATTACACCAACATCTCCAGAGAAATAGACTCCATCAATGCACCAGCTGAAAAATAAAATGCAGTACTTTTTATTTCAGCTTCTGCCCAGCAGCTACTCTCACAAGTATGCCAGAACTCAGTGCTTTCAATAAACAGCAATTCCTTGTGCTTATGGTTCTGAACCCCAGCAGATGGAGCCATGGATCTAGTTTCTCAATAACTGCACATATGAAAAAGCAACAGTCTGTGCCTTTTACATTTCTTATTGCCTTTGAGGCAAAATTTAGGAATTGAAATTATTTGTGAATTTTACCATTATCATAATTACAAGTACACACCAGAAGATAATATATGTTTATTCAACACTGTGGTGTGTAGGGGAGTGCAAACATTCCCTTCATAAATAAACCAAACCTGCTACTACTTCTCAATACTTTCTAAACAAACATTTCCTAAAGAGGTTCTCCTTGAAGATGCAATTCCTAGAAATATTAAACAACATCTTCCAAACAAGAAACAAAACTGAATTAGCTATCAAAGTTTAAACTGGGAGATGACACAACACATAGCTGAAACACCTCAAACCTTAAATCAGAGCAGAATATCAGTAAGCATCTGGAAGATTTTTAGGCTTCACTCATAGTTTAAGGATAATGAAACATTTCCTTTATTTCTTAGAACTGGGAACTGTTCAATAAAGAAGAACACACAGGACTAAGATGTGCACCTTACACTGTGAAAATCCTGCCTCCATCCCTCACACGAGCACTACCATGCAGCAGGAGGCAAGGACCACCTCACAGACAAAGTCTCTATAGACCAGCTGGCTCCAACCTTACACAGAAACTAAATTTGCCCCAGGACACTACAAATACCCACAAAACTACATGAAAATAAATGTTTTTAATTGTCGGTGTGTCAGCAGAACTCCTGACGCAGCTGATACACTTGTAAGGAGCAGTCCCCTTAGTCCATGGGGTAACATTATAGCCTGTGGCTCCCACCCAAATTGTTAAACTCCCATCATTTGGATTCCAGCACTGTATTGTCCTCAGCATTTAAGTATTACTGCCTTTGATAAAGTTCTAATATTATTTGTCTCTCTAGTACATCTGTGACTTGACCTGCACAGCTCCCAGAGGTCACTGTGTGTGATCAAGCCTGTCCAGTAGCACAATGTAGGAGTCTAAAAAAGCCATTAAAAATTCAGTTTACATTTAAAACAACAGCAAACAAACACCAGATAAATACTCAGGGCTTTAACAGTTACCAAGGACAATGTAACCGAATTAATAGGATCTTACTGAAAACACCAGCAAAGTCAAATGCCAGAACAATAGAAGGCATTAGCTAGGAAAGGCGGGGGGGGGTTGCAAATTCAAAGGCACTATCCAGGAAAGGGGGAGACTGTGATCCTGAAAAAATCTGGGTTTGCAAATTAAATGAGTGAAACTCCTTCTCATACATAACAGCTCCACTGGCTTTTGTGAATAACACTCTTCTCTTTTCCTTCCTTGTGCATGTAACCCTTGCAGCATGGTACAGAGCTACAGGGTGTTTTCTGTGGAACAGCAGCCACAGTCACAATTCTCACAGTGAAATTTTGGACACTCCTACCAGGTCCACACCTGCCTGGAGGTTCATTTTTCTGAACAGTTTTTATAAATAACTGAAGAGCACCAGACCTTTAAAAGTTATGTATGTCTACATATGCACACATGTACAACTCCAGTCTTATTCCCCTCTACATTGAAAAACTAATTGGGCAAAAAAAGCTTTTATACATCTAGGAACAGCTTTTATATATCTGGAAAACAAAACAAAAACACTGAAAAAAAACCAAAACCAAGAACACAGAATCCAAACACTGACTTACCCTAAGGCAAGATATGAAATTTCTTTCAGTTTCCTGCATTCTGCAGCTCAGGCCTACCTTTATTTTCAAATACTCCTGTGCTTTCAGGAAATGAGAGAGGAAACAAGCAGATAAATTTGCAATAAAGAAGTCTGAAGCTACACAAATACATCAAAAGCCCATCTCCCATTTTGACAAGTCTTGTACCAGTTGAAAGCCAGTGATTTCATATATCCGTAACTACTATTCCCACTATCGTTATTAAATTATAAGTGCAATAATCATTCAAAGAAGACAACTGTAGGTAAGTTATCTATATATCCCCTTTTGACTTTAAGTTAGCCAGAAGAAAAATGTAAGACAAGTTACACACAACTCATTCTATCATTTATTATCACACTCATCACACATTCATCATTTTATCCCACTTCTACCATGTGAACTGTGGCTGTAATAAAAGAGAACAAGGGTAACTGATCTTTAGAAACCTAGAGGCCACAGTTCTTTCACATTTGAGCCACCCCCTATTTCAAATGTCTCTGTATCACAGCAAAGGTTATCTCAAAGAACTTCAGTATAATATACAAAATAACAGAAGGGAACCAATATTATTCTTAGTTTTTACATACAACCAGCAGCCAGTTGCTCTTCAGTAAGAGCTGGGATAAGCTACTAGCAAAAAACTGATTGTGTGAAGAAGATCAGCCTTCACCCATTCAACAATCAGACATAGGAAAGGTCAGAAATGGGGTAAGGACTATACCACAGTGAAGAAGCAGTCCCATTCATGTTTTGGTGTGTTCTGTTGCTTTTCCAACAGAGAAGAAACCATCCCTCTCTCACCTCTGTCATTCATCTGGATTCTGGAGAAGCATACATTCCATTTCTTACAGCATCTGGTATTCACAATATTTAACAGTTTAATTAGAAACAGTCACAAGTGAAAGTAATAACCTGGAAATGCAAGCATCAAAGAGCATGAGCTTGCTTTGTGATTCAAATGCCATGGCATCAACTTCCCCAATTATCTTCCCCAAATATGCTTGCCTACAATGAATTATTCACTTTTAACAAGTGAAGTGGACTTACACAGATCCCTGAGTACACATGGAAATCATACCACGAAGGGACAAAGAGAAATGGACTAATTTTGAGACATCTTGGGTAGACACACAGATAGCAGTCTGGGGACTGGGAAGGATTCAACAGGATGCCATCCTTCTTCCCTCATATTTTTCTCTCCTCTCATACCAGTTCTTAATGCCGACAATTGTGCTTCTACAGTGCTTAGAGACAGCAGAAAAGCATGTTCAAACAGCATTTTAAGGAAAATAATTATATTTGGACTTCACACTAAATAACAGAATTTAGTCATAAACACAGGATGTGTTTATATATAGACAACAATTTGACTTTTGGCTGTGCTTTATTTTAACTAAAAGAGAAAAGCAACCTACAGACAATCAAGGGTATTTTTTTTCTTTCATGCATGAAAAATAGGTGTAAGATGCCTACCAGAGCACACTGAAAAACAGCAGATCTAGCATTTGCCTCAGCCCAGGACATAAAGAAAGGAAGAGAATTCTTGCCAGCTATTTGCTCTGGAATTTGAGTGGAACAGATCACTACTGCAGAAGACAGTTAGTATTCTCATGAGGAAAATACCCAGAATAACACAGCCCTAGCTCTGTGCTGTTCAGTGCATAAAATTGTTGGCAGAGTGAAGCAGAGCACCAATATTGGCTACTACTCCCAAAGGCATTCAAAGCAGCTCTATCAGTGCTGCCTTCCCCCATCCACCCCAAAAAAACCAAAACCACAAAAACAACCACAAACCAAAAAACAAACAGCTTCCTGAAAATATTCTCCTGTCTCACAAGACAACAAGACATCATAAGGGACTCTAAGGCATAATCCATTTGATTTGCACAGTTAGTAGTCCAAGTTCAGCTTTAATGTGCTCCTTCTTAAATCTGCTTTTCTTGCTCACTTCAAGCAACCACCTCACAACTGTCTTAGCACTGTGCAGTCCCAGCAGAGCTGCAAGTCTTTGTTCAGTGCTCGCTCTCTATTCCTCTTACCTTCCTGAATCACAGCTCCCATGTCAGCAGCAATTTACTTTTTTATAAAAAAGCTTCCTGCACATTTCCCAGTCTGGCTCTTTTTCAGTCTCAAGTGCCACTGCCTCTGCTGTGTATATGGCAACCACAGTGACAACGAGGGTTGGGATCATTTATTACCTCTGTCACTGGTTCAGTGTGTGACCTTAATGTCACATTAAAAAGGACCAAATCCTCATCTGCTGTAAATTCAACAGGCTCCAGTGAAGTGGATCACGCTGATTTAAACCATTTGGCCTTTCATCCTTATAAGCCTCAATCATCCCATCTGCAATTCTTCATTAACTCTTGTGAAAGCAACACTTGGACGTGCATGATCCAATCACTCCCAGCACACAAACTCATCATTTAAGTAGATGGAAGAAAAAAAAAAAATAGACGGAAAACCTATCTGCTGACCAAGGACAGAATCCCTTAACGGATTACAATGAAAATTAATAAAACCTTAGCAAATTAATCATGCACTTCTGAAGAGCCATATACCTGTGTTCCATTCCAGCTTCTCCCTATGCATCTGCTTAAAGCTATGTTAAAAACAATGCACTGAGACAGACAGATCCATGGTTTATCTCACATCCTCACAGCCAAAAAGGCAGGGTGCTAAAAACTCTTACAAGGGATCCACTGTGTTTACATCCCATTGAAGTCAACAGGACCACTCATGTCTTGAAAGAACTATGTGCTTTTGGGTGAAAGGATTTTAAAAATACAACATTATCTGTGGCTATTATTATTCATTAAATAAACTGTGAAAACTTTGCCTAACACTAGGCAGTTTAATTTACAGATTGGCCTTTGATCAATACAAAGGTAATTGTAGTATATCACTGTTACAGCTGTTCACTGCATTACCACAAAATAATATAACAGCTCTTTTCCAAATTTCTCTATGTTAACAGAAAAGAACAATTCCTAACTCATGCCTTAAAGGAAATCTGGTGATGCAAAATGAACTGATAACACTCAGACTGAGGATTCAGATTGACTGAAAACTTCCAGGCAAGCTACTCCCAGCTTACTAACTCTAATGAAAGGGAACCACATGATTCCTGTTCCCTGCACTTTTTACCACACATAAGATGTGTGCCTCATGGGGATGAATATTAAATACATTTATAATTACTATCCTCAATACTGTGTAATTTCATTATTTTAATTGCAAACTAACTGCTTGCATTTCTTTATATGCTAATGTACTCCACTGGACACTACTTATAAGAAGAATACATTTTTAGGAATCAAACACACTACATTTAGAACAAAATCATGATACTTACCATGTTCTACCTAGGACTTCCATGAACCTTAGCAAAGACTCAGGCAATACCCTTTTGTTATATTGAAATTATATTACTTCTAGATTAAATTTATCACACTCGTTTCCACCTGTCTTCTTGCTACCAAAAACAATGAAAGAGAAGAACACTCCAGACAACTCAATATATTCATATACTTAAATTCTAACTGCAAGTTGTTAATCAAATATTAAAACACAGTGGCTCACATTTCTTTATCATTCAGTATAGCACACTTGAAGATAAACAAGTGCCATATTAATGCCTGGAACCATGTGTAAAAGTTTACACACACAGAGTAAAGACCTGCATTTTGTTTTGAAAACTGAAGGTTAACAAAGTCTAAGCATAAACTGAGCCCACAAAGCAAGCACAGAAAGAAATAAAAGAAACCAGCTTGAAAACTCAGAGCTGCCTAAAGAGAACAAAATCATCATGCAAGTTCCTAAGGATTCCAGAAAAAAATGAACTCCTAGTTTAATTTGTTTCTCTGGATTTAAGAACCCAATTATCTGGCACATCACAGCTTGTAGTCACAACTCTACACAAACTTCCATTAATTTTAGTATTCAACCCTAAGTTCAACACAGAAAAGTCTACAAAAAGATGGTATATCACAGTTTCCATTTATCTCAGCTATTATATAAATATCCAAGTGTTTAAGTGGAAAAGTAAAGGTCTGTGAAGCCATCAGCGGTGTTTCCTCTTAGTGACCTGCTCTGTGACCAAGGGACCCATAAGAACCTATCTCTCTCATGAGAACTACGATACCAGGAATATTTTAACCTAATAAGTATTTTAACTTCACGTTTAGATTTTAGAGTCCTTAGATATAAGAATTTTTTTTACTGTATGTTCCTGGATGTCTCTGGTGTGCTTTTGTCACTGTTAACCATTGCACAGGTTCAAAAAGGCTTTAGTCAGAATCCATCATTACGTCCAAGTTGGTATCTTTTGCTCCCCTTCATCACCAAATATAACTCCCAAAGCTAGTCTGATTTACTGAAACATCAGGGACATTAAGGGACAGCATTTATACAAGAGCAGGTGCTTTATGCCAGTCCTGGAAGTCCAATCAAATAATTAACTTCTTAGCAGGGTGCAATCCATTTGTCTTCTGCCTCCTGGCTGGGATGACAGAAAGCACAGATAACTACACCATGCCTACAAGTTTGGTAGGAAAACAAGTTGCCATTTCTTTACAACATGTTCCCTCACATCTAAGCAACACAAATCTGTAGCTGACATTTTGCCTTCAACAATGTTAGCATATACAAAGGATCAACAAATATATAGAAACAGAAATTTGGTCAGCAAGGATGCCAACAGGAATGGAGAAATGATGGCAGAAATAACCTCTAATGTCAATTCACAGTGAGCAATTTGGAGACCTGTCTCCCAACAGGAGAGATGCCTATTGGAGATTGACAACTGCTCAGAAACTCAAGGAAGAAATTCAGCTCACCTCTCAACCCAGAGAGAAGATAAATGCCTAGAACAGAGAGTTAAAGGAAAAAAAAGCAGACATGTAAAATCCATTCAAAAAGTAAATAAGAGACAAAAATTGAAAAGAGAAGTTTGGTGATAAAACCACGTCTGAATGAGAAGAGTCCTAAAGTCATCTCAATTTGGTTTTTAATTCCATTGAAAGATACATCACAGGATCTGACTTACTGCACAATGACATCCTCTCAGAGCCCGTCAAAATCAAGTGGAACTTAGAAAAAGCATCTTCTAAACAAGCAGGCTACAAGGTTCAGTTTTTCTTGTGCTAACTCATAGATATTAACTAATTCAGTTCTGCCAAGCACTTAAGCACATGCTTGACTTTGAGAATAATTTCACCCCTATTCAGTAAAACACTTAAAAAGCACACACTTCTTCTAAAACATAAGTGATCCCATTGACTTCAAATGGGATATAAGCACAATGCCAAGTGCTTTGCTGGATCAGTGCACAAAGACATAATTTAGCCCCCTTCACTGGATGAATTGGACATCCTGTGTCTTGCCATTTCATAACAAAAGACCAAAAAAAAGTAAAGCAAGCCTTAAAGGGTCAAATTAAGTATGTAGTAACTGTAACCCAAATTGTCCTGTTCTGAATGCTTTTTACGGTTATTGTGAAAGCTGAAATGAATTCTCAGTACACTTTATACACTAAGAACAAATGAATGTGTTATTTTCTCAAATTTATTCACAAGCCTAATCGCTATGCAGGCACAATTAAGAAGATCTAACAAATGCAAAACCAAGATACCATATGGTTCTCAGTTCCAAAAATCAGAGACATAAGAGCAGATTTCACACACTTGTGTGTGAACACAAAACTCAGATTAAAAAACAGCTAAGTACAGCAAGTCTCCAGCTTTGAATGTATTAAAGAGGTGTCAAAAACAACTATGGGTATTTCCCAATTACCTCAATAAGCAAACTGTTTGCACAGTAATTGCTTAAAGGCTAATAATACCAGGTTTTAAAAAATTTATTTACAGGGACATATTAGCTCATTCCTGCATGTATACTTATGAGATAACAACACTTGTATATCCCTGACCTCTGATTCGACAAAAATCTGAAATTTTGCTGGTTTAGTTATGTTCTTTAGAGGTAAGCAAGATGAGCTGTTTTCACATATTTCATTTTACACAAGCACATTTTGTCTGCTTTAGTAGCACTGGTTGAGTCTGAACAAAGTTGCAGGGAAGAGATATCAGTAAACAGGAGGGAAAATTCAGGACATTAGACTGTGACATCTCAGTTACTACATCAGCACTCACAACTGTGTCATTAAAAGATCATAGCTAGAAGTTTTGGACACCTTTAAGTTTTAGCTCATGGCAGTGTCTAGTCATGACTTATTTCACCACACCTAAGCTCCTCAGTATTAAACAGCAATAGAACTGCTACATTCCCTAAGTTGCCTACAAATATCAGAGGGAATATTGTGAATGCACCGTACACTCTCACAGTTGTTGCAAAAGCACTAATTCCATACCCATCTTTCTCCATGGCCCTCAATGATCAGATAACAACACTCACTTCCTGGCAGTAAATAGTATCCCTATTGCAGCTGGTTTTACAAAGACTGGCCCTTCCCATTTTAAAGGCTTGCTTTGACATAGTCAATAATTTTAGCTGCTTCTGCTTAGGTGTATCTCATTCACAATGAAAAGCATCAGTCAGAAAGCTTTACTGCTCCTGAAAGTGAAGCCAACAAATGATTCATTACAGTCAATAACTCAATGTCCACATGGACAACACTAACCAGTCATGTCCCTCAAGGTCTTTACTAGGACCAGTGTAACTGATTATCTTCATCACTAAGACAGACAGTGAAACAAGTGCACCCTCCACAGGTCTGTGGATTACCAAGAACAGCTCTAAAGTGGAGAACAGCTCCACTTTAGAGCTGTTCTTGGTAATCCACAGACCTGTGGATTACCACTCCAGGTTTAGAGTGCACATAGATTACCACTGCACTCTAGGTTAGAGTGCACATAAAGAAACTTTTTTATGATTAGAGTGGTGAGACACTGGAACAAGATGCTCAAAAATGCTCCATCCCTGGAAGTGTTGAAGACCAAGACGGTTTGGGCTTTGAGCAACATGGTCTAGTGGAAAATATTGCTGTCCATGGCAGTGGGGTTGGAACAAGGTGAAAAGGTCTCTTCCAACCCCAACCATTCTGTGAGTCTGATCAACTGCCAGAGCTGCAGTGTTGAAAGGCACCTAAAAGCTGTCAGCTGCACAAAGCCTGCTAAAGTAACTCTCCAAAGCAAGAGACCCAGCATACTAACGACAAATGTAAATTCTAGGTGAACCTCAAAGGTACCTCAGAACTTATTTTGGGATGGGTGGTGCTGGAGAAGTCCCTCAATAAGCAACACGAAAATGAGCCTGCACCATAGTTCAGATTCTGCACACCAGGAGGGAAATGCTGCTCTGTTTAGAACTGCTTAACACAGCTGCTGAACCAGGGCCTCCTACACTGCAGCACAACATGTGAATGTATTCCCAAAACACAGCCTGCTTACATCTGATTACAGAAACATCTACTGATAGCCATACATTCTAATTCTCACATCTACCTTGGGTTTTTTTCTTTGTTACATAACCAAGCTTCCAAACTGGAACCAACAGGTAATTAAGGAATGTGTAAGCCACTGATATTACCAACTTCTGTGAATAAGAACTCCTAATACTGAACTAAATGAGCAACAGTGAATCTGCATATTTGCTCTCCTTGTATTTTCATTAATTTATTTTCCAAAAATAGTATGTGTTCCTTGATTATTCTTCTTCAAGAAAAAAAAAAGACAAAATTATCTAACCAAAACACTCTGTCACTCGTTAAACACATAAACAGGCAATGTTCTGTGAGAAAATTAAGAATCTTATTTAGAAAACTTATTTAGAGCATGTCCTGAACCCTGGTAGAGTACACCAGCAGCTTGTAATTCTTGTGAGGATATAAACAGAAGGCATATACAGATAGCCAAAATACAGATAGCATGAATGAGGAGCAAGCACACAGTGTCTAGAAGTAGCACCAGGAGGGTGAGTATATTAATACTTAAACTAGTAGCTCTTGTTAGACATCAGGCAGTCACTTTGCACTTGTAAATGTCACATTTAAGCAAGCATCCTGCTTGCAAACTCTCTCTGCACACTGTAAAAGTGCTGCTAACAAAATGACACAGAGAAATGGAGTTAATGTCCACAGAGGGGATATAATCAGAAGTGATGTAGGAGAAGTCTATTCCTAGACAGCAAGCTGCCAGACTCAGAGCCATTAAACCAGCCTTCTGCTTTAGCAGGGTAGGATATATTTTGTATGAAAGCTCTAGAACTTTAAAAGTGTTACAAGAAATTGAACTAGTGACAGCACTGCACCATTCACTAGCTTGGATGAGATATTTAACAACATCTGATGCAAAGCAGTCTTAACTAGGCAGCTCCTGCTGAGATCCTTTGAAAAATCACAACTCTGTGCAAAGGGACAAACAGGACTTCTAAAAATCTACTATATCTGACTACAGCTTACACAGACAATAGCAAAAAGATGCATAAGCTTCTTGAGATAATTTCCCAGAGTGTTACATCCAATGTCTTGATGTTCAGTGGTGACAGATGATGACAACAGCAAATCTCCCTCATTTTCTTCTGTCAAGAACATATGTCACAAAGGCAAGTGCCACATGCAGGAGATGTCTAAGAAACGAGGCAATAATCTTCCAGCATCTGACAGCGACCAGACAGTGCAACTTAGTAGAGTAAAACACTGAATAGAAATTAAGTCCTTTCTCAAAAAGAAAATGCTGCTACAAGAAGCTTCAAGATAGTTTTTCTACTTCAACTGGTGATAAAAACGTCTTGTATTAAAAAAAAAAATGGAGTTTCTTATTCAGAAGCCATGTATTATTTTCATTAGATCAATGCTTGTAGGTCCTAAGTAACCTTATTTATTTAATTACACCCACATTTAAGAAAATATGATCAGTACTTCAATAAGCTTCCCATTAAAATATGAAACAAATCTGAGCAAGCAAAGGTGAAGGATGAAATTAAAAGGATAGCATAAAAACTGGGTTTTTTGTGATGGTATAAAGTTTTCTAGTAGGGCTCTAAATTAGTCTTAAAACCAGAGACTATACATTACATAGACCTCAATAAAAGTCAGTAGAAATAGGTTTTCCTTCTCCTCTGCCTTGACTCTAGAGGTATTTTGCCACTTTTTTAGTTAGCCACAGCCTCTTCTTTCATGCTCACATTAAGTTTTGTACTCATCATTTATAATTCAAATGAGGATTTCTTAGGTCATCCACAAACAAGCAAAAGGCTTAACAAAATTAAGGAAACCTCTCCTCGTGAGCACACTTCTTGGTCTTAATTTTCCATTACACATTCACCAAGTACCCCAAGGAAGTGGAGTATCACTATCCTTTGAGTGTTCCCCCTTGCTGACTTTTGCCATTTCCTACCTACTCAGCAAATTACAGTCCCTGAGGAATTCCAAATTGTCCCATCCAACACACTTCTAAAAGGTTTGTCTACGTTGCTTATTTAATGCCCAATTATCAAACCAATTTTGTAAAATTATTGTAGTTGTTTTACACATATGAAATTCTACATTTTTATTAATGTTTTCAAAAGACCATGTATCATATCTGTGACTCTCTGTCTTCAACCCAGTTGCAAAGTGGATGGAGTTCTTTAATTTCCATTCCATGTAGAAAATTATACTCTGACTGTATTACTTTTCCCTTAATGATATCAATAAAATTAACACCTCTGCTCTAGTCCTAAATTCCCATCAAGAAGGGCAGAGATTGCACTCTCTATTACCTCTTAAGATCATTACTGCTCTAATAATTATGTCAAGGGTTACAGCATTTTTTTACTGTGGGCCAAAGGCCACTCAGTAAAATATTCCGGTGTGTTGCAGTTTTGGAGACATGCACTCGACTGAACACACTGAAGATCATATGACAACTGCCAAAATTTATTCATGAGCACTCCCTTTTATAGGGGCTTCAAATTTCCCGTGCTTACACACCTGATTGAGGCTGGTTGAGGTGAGGTCTGTTTTGGCCAATTTATCTGAGCAGCTTACAGACCAGCTGTAGCTGTCACAACAATGCATTCTCTTTCAGTCTCTTTTATAAATCCTATCACAAACAATTTCAGAAGACACAGCCAGCTGAAAAATAGGTGTAGCTTCAGTCAAGTCCAACAGCAGCCTCACAAGTTACTTTCTCTTTACTATGCACATGGCATAAATATAAACACACAATTCCTCATCTTGCTGAAATAGTAAATATATATATTCCCTCAGATTCCCATGGTCAGGCTCAATGTCTCTCTTAGATTTATCTCTGATTTAAAGCAATAGGGCAGGCTTTTCCCAAATCCAGACCCCAGCTGATTACTTTTGTGTTCTATCTCACCCTCGACTCAGAACTCTCCGAGCTCTTCACAACAAAATTCAGGCCAAACAGACAGGCAGGACATGCACAAGTCAGGTAGGATGGACAGCTCTCTCCACAGCCACTCTCTCCCCCAGCAGGCTTGGCCTTTCCAGCCATCCCACCTGGGCCACGCTCACGTAGGACGTGCCTCCCCAGGAGCTGGAGCGGCAATGCCCAGGGACGGGGAGCCAGTCCCCCTGTGCCCAGCTGGCTGTCACCTGGTGGTGCTGGCAGGTGGCCTGCTGGAGCAGCTCAGTGGGGTTTGGCTCATCTCTGCCTTTGCAGGAAAGCCAGGAGACACTTGAGAGTGCCGAGTGACGGGGCTCAGCCAGGTGGGACGGTGCCAGGCGGCTGCGAGCCAGGGCCCGCCACGGCCTTGGGCCAACAACACGCAGGGCAAGGGCTGAGAGCCCATGTGGAGGAACAGCTTGGGCAGGCACCACAGCTCCTCTGCCTCCTTCCCAGCCCTTTGTCCCATCCCAGGAGGCAGAGGTGGGTCTCAGCTGCTGCAGAGGAAACCAGCATAGGCTGACAAACAAGGGGAACGAGACAGAGCCTGCCTAAAGTCTTTTCCACATTATCTGCTGACTGGGTGAGCCCAGCCAGGCTTGAGTTCATCCAAGAGAGGCCAAGCCCAGACAGAGAGATCTCAGCCCCTTCAGACCATGCTGCCCCTTGGATTTTCCTCCCTCCTTGTGCCTTCCATGACATGGGTCAGACACCCTCAGGTTCTCCAGGAAGGTGCTGACAGGGTGATTGCTCCTGCAAGAACTACGAGCTATCTGCTGGCTTAAGGAAAACCCTGACTTGATGAAGAGGTACCTAAGGCACCTGTGCCATTGCTACCTGCAGGGAGATATTCTCCACAGACAAAAGAACATGTGGGAAGACTAGGAAGAGAAAGAGACATTTTTCTACTTGACACACATTCTCAGCTCCAGCAAGGCTTGGGGTTAGGGGCAGGACATTGCAGGCACTACAACCATGTCTTTGACCAACTTCTAGCCAATTTAAGTATTACTACAAATCAATGCAGGGATGTGGGAACCCATCACTGAAGACTTTCCACTATGGATAAGGAAAACTCATCCAACTCCTGCTCAAGACAGAGGATACAGAAGTTATAACCACAGGTTCCCCTATGGTTTTACTTGTGAAACCATGGAGAAGACGTGAGCAAGTGGGATGGAAAACCTACCTCACCCCTAGAGACACAAGTACATGAATTTCAGGGGAAAACAATCAGAAACAGGAGTTCCTTCAGGAAAGCTGCTGCTGCTCCAGTCTGCAGTGGGCAACTTCCCAGGCAGAGAGGTAAAGCTGACTTTACTCCTGATCCTATGGAAAGAAATTCTAACCCATTTCTACAAGATGTAAGTGAAGAATCCTATGATGAGTATTAGAGGGGTCTTGCCTCTAGCCAAGAGGATACGAGGGACAACTGGATTTACTGGACTGTGTGGATCCAGTGGCTTGGACCATCAGTAACAGAGGAGTACAAGGCTCTAGCAGATACCAGCACAGAGGGCCCTGATGGCATTGAACTATACAGTGGGCTTGCTGTATAGCTTTGGAGACAAAGGAAACTAAACAGCTGCCCATCTTGCCTGCTCTCTCAAGGACCCTCCTCGCACAGGATTAATGAAGGCTGAAGGACCATAGGTACTGATCTCTACCATAACAGGGCACCAGCAGCAATGTCACATTAATCAAGACTCCATGCTTCTCATCCATAAACTGAGTCACCAAGTGGATCACCCAAGAGTCATCAGTAGGAACTGCTCACCCTTTAACAGCCCCATACGACCAGTGGCAAAGTCTAATGGAGAATGGCGATTAACAGTAGATTATTGTGCCATGACTGAAATCAACCTGCTGCTATACCAGACAAACTTCAACACAGTCAAAGTGTACCAAAACTGCTAACACTAATGTGTTTTTCTCAATCCCTTTGGCAATAGAGCTTGCTTGCACTTGGAGGGGTGCCCAGTATACCCGGAATCCCCCGCCCCTGGGGGAGAGACACAGCTCTACCATCTGCCATGGACCACTCCAGGCTGCACTGGAACAAGGAAAAGCTCAGGAACACCTGCAGTAAATTGATGACACAATCTTGTAGTGAAAGCAGAAGAAGCTTTTGAGGAACAGAAAAAATACCTCAAATCTTGCTGAAAGCTGCTTTTGCCATTAAACAAAGTACAGTCAAGAGAACTGCACAGGAATAAAATGGTCAGACAGTTTGTTAGATCCCAATGAGTATGATCAACAAAATCACACCTGCATATCCACCAATTAGTAAGAAACACACACAACCTTTCTTAGGCATTGTAGGTTTCCAAAAAACACACGTTCCAAATGACTGATGGCCAGCTTTCTCAATCAAGTGACCCAGAAAAAGAACAACTTCATATACGGGGCTCTGAGCAACAACAAGCCTTCAAACAAATCAAACAGGTGACACAGTTCATGCAGCAGCCCTCAGACCAGCCTAGACAGGACAAGATGTAAAAAACATACACAACAGTCAGGGAGAACCGACCTTCCTGGAGCCTCTGGCAGACAGCACCAGGGGAGCCTTGAGGTCAGCAGCTAGGGATTTGGAGCCAGGAACACAGAGGATCTGAGGCCTGCCATACTCCAAATGAACAAATACTGCCAGAAAAAAAACTGATTTGAGTTTTGTTAAGTATATTGTGCTAATAAGGAAAGCAAAGTACTTAAGTATATGAAGCAGGTTACTTCAGTTGAAAAGATGGGACACCACTTCCTCAATAAATGACTTTAAAGACAAGGGGTTTCATACCTGCAAGAGAGCTGATAAGCTTCAAATTTGAAGCCAAGGAGCTTCACTTTTTCATCAAATAAAGTGACTCAGACGAAAAGACATGGAAGAAAAAGAGATGTGTTTAAGAGCCACAGCTATCTGACCATCCTGCAAAAATGTAGAGCAAGGCAGAAGTTAACAGATGCCGGTCATAAAATCACAGAATATCCTGAGTTAGAAAGAGTCCACAAGCATCATGGGTCCAACTCCTGGCCTGCACAGGACAACCCCAACAATCACACCATGTATCTTTAGCAGAGAGGAAAGTTAATGACAGAGCAACTTTCTCACCATCACAACAACTTCATTTTTAACAGAACACACCTTCATGCAATTCATGAAATTGCATTCTTTTCTAGTAATGGTCAGAGCTAAAGCTCTGCAGGGATAGGATTTCATATTCATATCTAATAGAAAGTAAGCTTAGAGCAGCAGTACATTGTTATATATTTCTTGCATGTTTCACCCCTCGAGGGACATCAGAGAGGTTGGACAAGCGGAAAAAAATCCAACCTTTCAAGAAGTAAAAAAATTATTATTCTATGAATGCAACTGTAGACAACTGTAGGAAAACAGAGGTAGTGAAGAACAAATCCCTTAATTTTGGTTGATCTTATAACTGGACAACTCGAAAATGAGGTCAACATCCCTAGAGGCAGTTTCAGGAAGGTCCAGGGCAAAAAAAGCTAACAGCATTGCATTTCCTTTGGAGAAGGTCTGGAATGGTGTCAGGAACTACAACGAAGTGAGAGTGACTTGGAGTGGTCGCTCCTTCAGCTCAATTAGAAAAAGCCAGGCCAAGTAACGAGGTGTGCTGAATGCTAAACTTAATGACTACCTTCATAGAGAAAATCATATGCAGGCTTCACCACCAGAACTACAGTCCATATCTCAGGAAAGTACAGAATATTAATGCAGCTAACTCACTCTGTTTTGATCACTCATCCAGATCATCAAGAAATATCACTGAACAAAGGAAGGATTTTTTCTTCTATTTTACTCTCAGAAGACCCTTTGAATAATGCAGTGACCCAATAAGGCAAAATAATTCAAGAGGCAACAAATAAATCTATTACAAGTTAATCTGTGTACAAAACACCAACCATTTGTCCCCATTTACTGTACTCTTTATAACTTTGCGCATAACACAGAAATGAGTCTTCAGCCTTGACTCATCCTCAATTATCTAAGAGATGGAGATCAAACATCAGCCTGCAAAATTACTACCAAGAAAAAATATGACAATTATTGATTGTCTTAAGCAGAATTAAAGGGAAAAAAAAAAAAGCAGGTCATGAACTTCTAATGAACTGTAAATAAACTGTAGAAAGAGACAGTTTCTTTGTAGGGAACAGATCAAGTTTCACCCTTGACAAAATTGCTAAAAGAGCTTTTACAGCCATAAAATAGTCAATAAAAACAAAGTGTTTTTCCTTCCTTACAGCTTTGCTGCTATTTTCAGGAACTCAAGAACCAAAATCCCATAAGACTACATGTCTCTCTAGCAAAAGGCAATGCAAGAAGATCATGAGTTTTCCAATGAAGGAAATATTATATACATTTCTACGTATTATACTCATATTGGATATTTTTCCATTGACCTGTAAGGCTGAATTGAAAAAAGAAAGTTAATCAATACATTTCTCAGGAGGCTATAAAGTGTAACATACTACCCACAATAAGATCCCTCTTAAAAAATGTGACCAGACAAAAACAATTTTACCTGACACTTTCAAAAACATAGCCTCTTATAGCCAGCCGATCCCTTTCCACTTCCCAAAGCAAAGCTGATTTTAATGAACTTTTAATTCAGATTATATTCTTCAGACTACTTTAAGCATGAGCTGATATATCAAAACTTGCAGTGGAAACTTGGCATTTTCCCCTGGCTTAATTATCTTGCACCCTAGTCTGACATAACTTTATACCTACCTTGCATGGCATTAGAAAGCAAGCTCCTTCTACCAGTAGAGAATGCTAGAATGAACATCCAGCCCGTAGAATTATCTTTATTAATGAAATAAGAAGTATTCAAAAGGGATAAAGGAAAGAGAATGAGGAGACAATGTCATTGAGCACTGCCTTCAAGGTGGCACTTTGTCATTTACCAGATGCCATGCCCTTGGCAGCTCCCCATCGACCCTGCAGCTGTGGCTGTCTCGACAGAAACATCAGTCTTCAAGACACTAGTGATGCCCCCTGCATTTCTGTGCTGCCTGCTGTGATCTTGGGGAAGGTACATAGTCATCCAAGCATTAAAACGGATAATGCTTTCAGGGTTATTGGAGAGATATAAGGAAATGTCTATGTAAGAGCTCTAAAATCTTTAAGTGGCAAGACTTCTGAAACAAATAGGCACAGCAAAGTGGGGACAAGCAGCAACAAAAAGAAACTGCCTTAGAAATGTCAAAGATTCATTATTTTAGTATTATCCCAAACGTTCAAGTAGGAAAGTTCCATTGCTAAATGTTAGACTGTACATCTGCTGCTTGCAGAGAACATATGGTGCAATTGTAATGGGAACTGTGGTCTAAGGAAATACAGCACTCCATTTGAGAAGCACTTGTATTGTTTATCATCTTTCATTAACCACATACAAGCTGCTCTGCCGTTCATAAAACCACAACATGGGTTAAAGGAGACCTTAAAGATAATCTAGTTCCAACACCCCACAGACCAGGACACCTTACACTCGACACCTTACTCAGAGCCCCATCCAGCCTGGCCTTGAACACCTCCAGGGATGGGGCATCCTCAGCTGCTCCAGGCCACCTGGTGCAGTGTCTCACAACCTTCACATTGAGCAATTTCCTTCTAATATCTAATCTAAGTCTACTCTCTTTCAGTTTAAAGCCTTTTGCCCCTTGTCCTAGCCCTACATGCCCTTGTAAAAAGTCCCCCTCTGGCTTTCTTGTAGGTCCCCTGTGGGATATTGGAAGGTAGGTCCCCTGTGGGACATTGGAAGCTATATCATCTCACCAGAGCCTTCTCTTTGCCAGCCTGAACAACCCCAACTCACTCAGCCAGAATAGGAGAGGTGTTCCAGCCCTCTGATCATCTTTGCCACTCCTCTGGACATGCTGTAACAGGACAAAGTCCTTCTTGTTTTTGAGGCCACAGAGCTGATGGAGCACTGCAGGTGGGGTCTCACTGGAGCAGAGGGGCAGAATCCTCTCCCTCACCCTGGGGGTCACGCTGTTTGTGATGCAGCCCAGGATGCAACCAGACTGCAAGCACACACTGACAGGCCATGTCCAACCTCTCATGCACCAGCAGCCCAAAATCTTTCTTTTCAGGGCTGCTCTTAGTCCATTCTCCACTCACTGCATATCAGGATTTGGGCACATGTTTTCATGGCCCTGTTTTGAACTGTTCTATATGATTTATCTATTTTTTTTTTCTTTTTAAAATATGTAGCTAGGACACAAAGTCACTCAATAGATCAAATTATTCAGAAGTAAAGAATATCTCTCACCTCAGGCTAAACTCCAGAGAAGGTAAGCATTTTCAGAATTATCTTTGTTTTGATAATTTTTTTTAAACGAGTCTCCAGGTGACAGCATCAGACTTAAAATCTGTTTTGGAAGTTTACACCAATCTCTCTAAGTAAAATAGGCCATAAGAAACCTTCAAAGTAAATTCTGTTATATTAACCAATTTGAAATGTATAGGTAAGTGTCAACAATTTCACATTTACTTGAACTTCTTATTACTCCAGTTCTGGACCACCATCCACTCTTCACCAAGCAAAACACTGTGTGTATTTGAGCAGATGAATTGTCTAATTTGACACAAAAGAGAGTGGAAATATTGGACAATATGAATTAGTCCTACTGTCTTTTATCTGCCTTCAGCAGATAAAAGGAACATTCAGCATCTCACTGCTCTTTTTACTAAGACTTCTGTTTTCCTTACATTCTTACAATGAATTGCAAAATAGATGTTTTCCTCTTATTCAGCTTTGACAAATTAGCAGTCTGAATTTGCCGAGCACAGGGATTTGGCATTCCATGGTTTATTGAATGAGGAAGTCTTTAACAGATCAAAGCCCAGATGCTGGTGTGCCTGTTTAAAGTTATTTGCATTCTTACACAAACACTTCTCAGGCACTTTCACACACTCACTCCTGGCTGATTTGGGGATACCATATACAAGGAAATAATTGCAATATTCAAGCCAATGGGTTACATTAACCATTATGGTCTTATCTTTATGAATTCTGACTGCAGCTTTAAGAGTCTCCGTTTATAAGGAGGATCTGAAGAAAATTACAAACAAAATGCTGACACACCCATGAAATGGAGAAAACAGCTAATGACTCAGACATTAAACTTTGCTCAGGAAGATGGCTGTTTGAATACAAGGAACAAGATACATAGTAATCATAAACAGTAAATACAAGGAAACTGATGTTTAGGCACATAGTAACTAAAAATGGAGGTGGAGCCAAACTATCTAAGTACTACTTAACATATACAGGAAATTGGTGTGGACAGACAATTCAGATTGTACTGAAAATGTAATTATAGTTATTTAATTGAAGAAAGTACTACAGATAGACCATTACAGCCCAACACAAAACTTCCAGTCCACAAAAACCAAAGGATTCCTGGGAATATCCACACCAAAGATACTGGCAAAAAAAACCCAGTAGCCGAACTCCAGCCGTACTGCAGCTAATTTTAAGCTATTACACACATATGTACTTGCAATACATGAATCTGTTCTTTAATCCAGACCAGTTGAAGTTACATGGAAAGAGCAAATCATCAAATACTAACCCTGCCCCTGACCATCCAGTTCATTCAATCACTAAAACTGTTGTTGAAAAATAAACTTGATTGAAAGTTGTGAATCCATGTTGTTTTTTTTTTACTCTCTGTTCCCACAACTCCTGCTCTGGCCTTATTCTCTTTAGGATACTAGGTCATGCTGTGTAAAGTTTCCAAGCTGGGGACATCAGCACAAGGCACACACCTGCATGGCTGCCCCTGGTCTGGCCCGGACACCTGTCCATGGTTCCAGCACAACTCTCTCTCATCATGCCCAGGGATCTGCTCCAAAATACCCCAGCTTCAGTCTGTACCTAAAAGACCTCCAAAATCTCCCCAAGTGAATAGCCAAAAAGACAACTATAATCCTCAAGCTCTGGCAAACAGAAACCACAGAACTGACCAAAGAGCACAAACGCAGGTTTCCCTATGCAGTTTCCAAAGAATACCAGGCAGCACAGTGAGCTTCTGGAAAAGCAGTAATGCAGAATACACTGTACCAAGGCAAAAGTAATGCCTGGAAACACAAATTCCAGGGCAATGTGGACTGTGCACAGATGACAGCAATATAACATACCATTATATTACGCTTATATCACTCCTCCGGAGCTTATGAAAACACCAAATCTCAGTGTTGTGAACAGGAGTGCTGAAATACATCAGGCAGATCAAGTGAGAGAGCTGGATTTTATAAAATGTCTTCTCTGTCTTTCTACACAACTAAAACCATTTAATAGTTTCAAAAGTTACTGTTGCCAGATATAAGTAAAAGGCAAGATTGAGTGAGAGAAGAAAAGTCTTGTAACGTTGGCCAGGAACATTTACTTGAGTCATTGCCCCATTTAGGAATGAGTACAGGAGTACAACATTAATGAGGAAGCATTTCCAAAACAAAACTAGAAGAGTAAATGGAAACAAATTTTCTGATGCTCTTTTTTGGGCTACATTAATTATTTTGTGTCTTTATTTGAGGGAGACAGAAATACTTGAGAGAAATAAAAACCCAAACACAAGCTCCTATTCTGATAACCTCACTTTAAACTGCATGGGAAAAACCAAATGGGAAATATTTCATTAATTTGGTCAATAAACAGTCAATTCAACTTCTGAGAATATATTTCCTCCTTCCTAGTATGAGAAAGGAGGAAACATTTATTGTCCTGATGACTGTCTGAGCATAACAGGCCAGGTGCAGTGATGGCACAAAGATGTGAAGAGCTACAATGCTCCCAGGAGAGAATGGCCACAACTGTGTCACAAGAAGATGACACCTCAGCTGAAACGACATCAACCTGACAAGATTCAGCTTCACCTGTAAACACAGTACACAGCTCACAATCAGAACTGCCCAAGGCACAACAGGTCCCACAATAACAGACTGCACAACTCACACCAAGTTATACAAGGAAGGACAAATTATATCCAATTATATCTTGCTTGCCCATCTATCCACATCATTTTACGTTAATATGGTTTTATATCACTGCCACTTCAAAATCTGGAGAAGCTCTGTTTTGTGGCCAGGCTTTACTGGACTCCATCTGAAACACAGATGTTCATTATCCATCACCCCAATGGCCTGTCTGCTGATTAGGTCACAAAAGAAGTGGGCTCCTGCAACATCTTTGTTTAATGCTGCTTTTATCAGTAAGCTGCAACTAGAATCCATCACAACCATCAATACAGGACAAACATACAAACAGTAAGAGAACTGCAAGCACTTGTCTGTTAGTGGTTGTAGGGCACAGCATGGCTTTCGCTTTGATGTCTCTTTCTGAACTGTTATTTTGGTGGCATCGGTGTCAAAGCACTAGAAATGACTGACTGCTGTCAAATTGTGCAGGCACCCACAGTCCCCAGCACCTAAAAACCAATACTCTTATTTAGGTTAGCAACAAGGAACTGCTTACTGTGCCCCTGCGCCAGACTCCAGGGCAGCCACCACTCTCCCACTGGTTAATATAACAGCATAAATATGGGTGGGAGTCAAAGGCAGCTTGCAGATACTTCAGAGGGCTCCTCAAGGACTTGACCTGAAGAAGCAGCTGTCTGTGAGAATGCTCAATTCAGGCCTTGCACCTTTATTAAGAATTTTCCAGTCATTATTCCTCCCAAATGAACGTCAGCAGCAGAGGACACGTGGTAGCATCAAAACCAGAGGGGCCTTTTTGTCACTTAATAACATAAAGAAAAGGAGACTTTGCATTATGAGCCATTAGAGCCATGTTTATGAATCCACCTGCAAAAAGCAATGAGTTCCTTTCCACTCCAAGAAAGCCAAAGAAATGCTTACCCTCAAAAAGTAAACAGAATTTTGATTATTTTTTTTACTATTTAAGGATATGTCAATTAAAATCTTATAATTACTGTATAACAAAACTGATTTTTTAAATATTGGTCAAGACTTCTTTATTTTTCCTGACACTACAATACTTGAAAAATAAAAGTGAAGTTAATTTTATATATTTATTTACCCCAAGTGTTACTGAAGAAGAGTATATGTCTCAGTAGCAAAGTGATCAGTATGACCAGCTAAAGAGGCTTCTGAAAAGCCATTATTGTTAAGAGAATTACCTCCTTGAACACACAAACACTATCGTGACTTATCTCCAATTCCTTTAACACACAAAATTATTCTAAAAAGGTATTTTTTATACCATATTGAAAGTATGTTTTTAAAAAACCACAGACAAAAAAGAAGTTTGTCTTTAGCAGCAATCGTTTATCTTTTTCCTACTCTGAAAGTCATGTTGTAGATGAGTTTGACTTGTTAAAGCCAAAAAGAGTTTGACAGTTAAAGCCCAATTAAATCAACTTTGAGATGGACAATGACAATAGAGGCTTCATCACTAGCCCAATATGAAATATTTTTAGAAACAAAGAAACAGAAGAGCTAATAATCACATAAAAAAGTACTCATTGTTCATTAATGCATTTTTAAGTGCTAACAAACCTAAGTCAGAAAAATCCATGCTAACTATAATGTATTGTACTGGCAACATGTTCATGAGCCAGAAAAAACTCCCAATATGAGCCATTCCTGGAGACTCAAAATAACCATGGTTCACCTACCTACAAGTGTAACCTAGCATTTACTTCTGGCTGGCCATTCACCTAGGAAAGGATTTCTTCCACAGATGAACTGCCAGCACTGGACATTAAATATCAGTTTATGGCCCTTGTTCCCACCAAGTTCAACTTCAGGAACTGTTTTCTGTAGTCTGAAGTAAACAAGTTAAGTGTTCTTCTACTCACGGAGCAGAATGGAAAATACGTGGATCTTGATAAATCGGGTCAATGGTGTATCATCTTCCACACTGTGTGGGCAAGTATTGCTAGGAAGACTTGGCCACTATGACCTATGCATAAATGAAACATCAATGCTTCAAACTGAAGTTGGCTGCTACGATATTTTCAGCAAAAAAGAATAATTATCATTCTTAACAATGCTAATACTTCCTCTATTGTCACAAACAACAGTGGCTTTTATCTAGTCTAAGAATGAAATGCTTTTTTTTTCTTTTCAAGAAGCAAAAATAACTGCAAATGCATTAAAACATTCTTTCTGTGCAGCTGTAATGATAGGAAGACAGTTTCACACATTAGCTCATGTGCTCATTGAAAAGAGCAGATGCAAGTCCCCCTTGAATAACATTACACCACATTTCCACTCAGAAAGAGATTTTTGTACGCCTGGGTTCAGCAGCTGACACCGCAGCTCAAAAAACTGGGTGCTGCCTTATTATTACAGGTTCTATTATAATCACTGTAATTAAAGAACTGACATCATTTTCATTATGAATTCTTACCCAGGGCAAATAATTGAGCTGTAAAATTTGCTTTGGGATGGAATTTTGCATCTATCACTGAATTTGGTTGGAAGAGACCTTCAAGATCATCGAGTCCAACCCAGTCCTAACACAACTAAACCATGGCACTGAATGGCACAGCCAGTCTTTTTTTAAACACATCCAGGGATGGTGACTCCACCACCTCCCTGGGCAGACCACTCCAGTACTTTATCACTCTTTGCATAAAATCTTTTTGCTAATATCCAGCCTATATTTCCTTTGGTGCAGGTTAAGACTGTGTCCTTCGGTTCTGCCAGTAGAACGCCTTTCTCATTGCATGGAAAAACAAGGGACTGGGGTATTTCCACTTTTCTCCAAATACAAACAATTATAATGCATAGAAACATCTAAAAGCATTCTGAAATACAATGCCTACAACAACACAGAAGCCCTTCCAGAGATGGACAAGAGGCTGATGAGATATGGAGTCCAGCCAGTGGACTCACTTGTGTCTTAAGGCAGGTAATGTCTCTGTGCCTCACCTTCCCCAGCTCTGGAAGGAGAATAACAGCTGCAATGATCTGCACATGAAATGCACTCACTGAAACCTCAGGAACATGCTGCATAGCTGACATGTCGTTTTTAACATAATATATGACTGCTGACCCTTGCACATCTGCAGACTTTATGTTCTTCCTTCACAGGGATCCACACAGATCCTTTGTGTGAGACGAGTCAGGCCACCTACTGATGCCAACTTCGTCAATACACTTGTCCCATATCATCAGTGAGGACTAATATCAGAGATCCTGACTACACCTGAATGTTGAAGGCTTACTTGCAGGAGTCTAGAGAGCTTAACAGACATACAATAGCCTAACTGCTTCTAACTGCCCACTTAACTCTACACAGAAATTTTTTCTAAGCTGTATAATCAGTCATGAAAAAATGTGAATGAAGCTTTAGCTTACTCCGAGATTTCAAAACTTATTACCGCTGGTACTACCTTTTGCCATCTCCCTCCATATACCTCATCAGAAATCTGTGTTATAAAAACTCATCTTTTTAAACTCCAAAGAAGCTCTCAAAAGCAGAATCTCTCATACATGTAAGGTAAATCAACAACAGAAGAGCTCTTGGAAGTAGTACCATTAGAAGAACTGCCTTACTTTCAAAACTCTGAATAAATGAACTCTACTAGGCATAGATATATCTCTTTCCTGAGGGTTTTTAAACAGAAGGATTCACATCAAAAGACCTGAAGTCTGATGCTGCAAGTCATGCCATCAATAGAATTTCAAAGCAGTTTGCAAACAGAGATATTGCAGTTATCAGTCTCTTCAACATTGTATTTTCTCTGCTGGACTTGATTCACAGTCATTGAGGATTTTGGTATCACTATCCACAGCATAATACTGACCAGAATAAAGTACTGCTATAGCTGTACAGGGAAAATGAGCTTTAGGCTTTAATCCTCTGACACTACGTTCACAATCATTATTACTTCCAATGCTACTTCTCTAAGACTATAATAGTACCCTTAAAAACATTAAACATCTGCTCCATAAGTACTTAAAGCATGAGCTAAATTACAGCAGAAATCAGAAAAGTGAAATAGCTGAAATTAACACTTCATTGTACCAGTACCACTTATAATGTACGCATGTTCTCTCTCTTTAGATATAAAAATACAGTATATGTTTTTAACGGTATTGGTTTTAACTTCATGAAACATTAAAAATTGCCATTGTACCACTACTAAAATTACATTATTCCTTCAAATAAACTCAAATAAGAAAAAAAAAAGTCCTTTTTTCCTGCAGGTATGTGGCACCCACACAATCTCAAACCACCAACATAATTTCTTGCTCACATCATTAGTGTCTCTCTCTCTACCTGCTTTGATGCTGTTAGCTTACACAGTTTACCAAACACTACAGTTCATATTATAATCAAACAAGATGACCCAGCAATTGGCAAGCCACAAAGAGCCTCCAAGATAAACTATTACCAAGAAAACACACCTAGAAATAACTGTGTGAGGTCAGGAGTACATTTTATCCAAGTTTTAAAGAACGTTTCAGGAAGAGAGAAATTAAAAATGCAAAAGAAACAAATAAAACACACACCAAAAAAAAAAAAACCCAACAACCCACAACAAACACATTTAAAAAAAACCCCACCACAACCCTCAAAAAAACCCCAAAACCAACAAAAACACAACACTCAAAGTGCTGCTTTTAGAACTACATTGTAAAATCCTCATCCATTTCAAGACCTCTCAGAATTTTTTCATACCAATACTGTGGTGGTTTGTTGGTGTTCTCCAAGCCACACACCTATCTTACACACAGTGATATTACCGAAGGATAAACAGAGGATAAAAGGTTTTCACTGACAGTCCAACATCAAAAGCCACAAACATGGTAATTTTTAGAATAAAATTTGCTCATTGTTGAAAGTAAGTTAAAAAGAGTATGTGTTCGTGTCTGTGTGGATCTCCAAATAAATTTACTCCTTGTACAGCAAAGTACATGAAAAACTCAAATTTTCAGTACCTTTTCTTCTAAAAACGGGTAAGACTTTGCTGAATCTTATTGAGGGAGCTCAAAGTTCAGACAGCTCATTTAGTCTGCCATAAACCTCAGTACCAAATTACAGCTGCAGTTGGAATGAAGGAATGAGTCAATATGTGCTGCTGTGCCTTTCCCATAAGCAAATAAGGTAAGAGGTTTATCTCTCCAAAATCAATATTGATAAAGAAAATCCATACCAGCAAAGAAAGTTAATACCCTGTTGATTTAACCAGGTGAAAATTTACTACATCTTCATTTCTTGCCTGAAAGAAAATAAACCAATTATTTGCAGAATGAGTTATCCTTAACTGGCATTAGTCAGCTGCTAAATTTTGTACAGTGCTTCACTCTTTCTTAGTAAATATACAGATGTGTAAACTGCACACTTCTATAAATGGTAACTACTCATCTGCCCCCAAGAAGCCAAGTTCGTACAGCAAAATCTTATTCTACCTCAAATAAGAAAAAAGAGCAAAGCCTCTCCAAGTTCTACTTCAAAAACAATGATATAATAATAGTAAAAGTGAAACAGTAATAGTAAATAGTGTCACATGATACTTAAGTTAAAAGTTCTTGTGAGACAAGGAAATAACTTTTGAACTACATGGCCTTATCTCTTAAGCAGACTGTCTGTCATAGGATTTACTACAAAATTCAGCAGAATAGGAAAGTATATGAAAAAGTAAATTAATTGGAATCTAAACAATAGTCATGGGAAAAAGTTCCTAGAATCGGTTTTAAATTTAAATACAATTTTAAATATATAAGTAAATGAAGAAGCAAGACATGGGAAATTATGCTACTACATTTCTGGTTCACACTCTTCATTTCTTAGAGGTTTTTTACAATGAAAGACAGCATTCCTCAAGCAAGATCCACCAGCATTGTTCTCCTTATGGCCACCCTAAGGCAAACAGGCTAAGAACTCTTCATGCAGGTTTCAGCTCCAAAGGTGCTTCTGGGGGGTGCCAGATAGGTTTGCAGAAATTGAAGAGTAAGCATCAGAAGCAAAGTCATCAGTCACAAGTCAGCAGGCAAAAAACCAGCAGAGTTAGCAAGAAAGGTTGTAGCTAAGAATCCTACAAGAACTCTGAGGAAAAGAAGACGACTAGGGAAAAGATAAGGGAAAATAAGTTTTGTAGATTAAAGTGAGCTTACAAAGAGGAGAGTGAGGAATATCAGAAGACATAAAGACTTGGACATTTGAGAGACGGGGAAAAAAACCCCTTACTGCTAAGAGAAGTGCAGAGGCAGAATTTTGGTTTCCTCTTTCTATTTTTGGAAGCTCAGCTATCTTCAGTCTGCCTCATTTCAGCTGTCTGTGCACAGATCCCAGGACTTACATAGAGCTTGCACTGATTTAACTGAACACTGCACTTCTACATCTGGGCAGATTAGACGAAAGAAATGAAGCCTGATTCATTTTCTAAATGGCATAGTAATTTGATCAATTTTAGGGACATGAAAGGCATTACTGAAACTGCATTAAAACATTTTTAAAACAGTGTAACCTTGCTCCATAATTCCATATCACCCACCTCCTCCTTGTTCACTTGCCACATATACCCATTCCTTCCCCTTCATCCCAAACCCACATCCACACAGCCCAATCATTTTAATTAGCCATTCATTCCTATGTCCTTTAATTCCATATTCTTAGTGGTCTTCTGGGCACGATTTTTAAACCAACAATTTCACTGCTGTGGAGGTTATAATTCTTAAAAGTAAAATCAGATCAATATTCCTTTTTAAAAAACTTGTCCACTGCCTTGCCGGGAAAACAGGAAGCACTGCTCACCTCACAGATTTTCCACCTTCTTCAACACCAATAAAAATTCACCCATGGTCTGTGATGAGCTTCCCACCCCTTCCCTCTTGCTTTTCCCACAGCATCTCCCCTGGTGGGTGCAGCATCCTGCAGGTCTAACTGACCAGGTCACTGAAGGAGGCAGGCAGGCAGAGAGGTGCCAGGACAGGGTGAAGGAGCAGCTGGCCCTTGGCAAGGTGACAACTGCCCTCCATGAACAAGGATCCAATCCAGCTGCCAGGGATGGAGAAGGTCAAGAAAACAGCTTGCCTCTCTGCATGACTCTGAGCAGAGATGTGAAGCAAGGCCTGCTCTCCGGGCAGTGTCTCACTGACAGGGTGTCATGATCCTGGGACCCGCGGCAGCAAGCTCTTCTGTCAAACCAATTCCATTCTGTACCCAACAAACACTCAGCAGGAGAAAAGAAAGAAAGCTGTCCCACCAAAGTGAGTGATTCCAGAGTCACCCATCTCATAGAAGTCAAATCAGGACACCTGCAGGAAAAGTATCAACAGTCCTATCTTTTTTCCTGCAAACTGTGGGAACTTAAATCTTTTGTTTCTACTCAAATGTGGGCAAGAATCACAATAAAATATCAAAGTTAAAATAAATACAATATTGGTTTTTCTGTCATAATAAAACAATTTTTCCTGGTTCATTTTAGTCTGCCATATAAAAAAGCAATAATCCTTGATTAGATATATTTTTTCATCTATTTTATAATTCAGCCTCCAAATTAAACATCAGATTTCAGATCTCAGCCTTTTAGTACTCAGTACAATTTCTACAGCTTTCAAGGACGAAGACATCTAGAAATCAAAGATCAATAATCAGGTGAAAGTCCCACCTGTGTAACAGCCCATTAGACTTTTTATTTTTTACTTATGCATTTTTTAAAGAAGGGCATTCTACAATAAATGAAAAGAGAACAGGCAGACATACAAAGATGCACGAAGCCTAAAGAAGTATAAGCTACATTGCTGCACCAAATGGTAACAGAAACTGGTCCACTTCATTCTTAAAACCTACCAGTCCTCTTATCTAGTCTTTAAAATACAAAATGCTTATTTTACAATACACAAACACTGTCAACATTCATAAAACAACACTCATTACATTCTAAACATGTGTAGTAAGTGCAGTCCTATTAAACTGAAAATAGCATTGCTGTGACACAGGCTGGGATAAAGCTCCCTTTTTACTGCAAGAGTGTTTTCTAAAAGGCAGCAAAAATCTGAAAATTAAGTGGAAAGGGTCGTATGATGCTTTTATACACAATGACCCTCTTAAGTCAACAGACTCCAATATGCAGAGTGATAGGTGTTCATCTAACAGAAATGGTGATCTTAAATTTGACACATGCACATAGATCAATACTGAGATTAGCAAAACTGTGCTTACTGTACACACATTAACAAAACAGAAAACAATCCTTACTCTTTCCACTTCTCAGTACAAAATATCACTTACTGTACATGATAGCATGAAATTGGTTCTAATGAATAATGGCATTAAAGTAAGATAAATCAACATTAGAGCCTGGCACCAGGAGAGCTTCAATAAATATATATGTACAAATGTACCTTCCTAAATAAAGGGGGTGTCGAAATACACCTTTACACTAATCCAGCAGAACTTGCACTGACAACAAATCATGAATTGGATTGACAGATCAGAACTACTATGTAATTTTTTTAAGTCTTGAAATTCATTATGTTGCAAATGTACTCCCACTACAAGGTTCCTAAGGCAATGATCATGTAAAGACCTGGCTGGGAGACAGGATGGACCTCACATTCATCAGCTACATCATCCTGTCAAGATGAAGTTACACATATTAGCTAACATATAGAATACAATCAGAAATCTACATCAGAAAGACTCCACTTCTGACTAAAGTGTTGTGAGTTTGAGATCTGCTCTCTAGAATCACTCCTAGATGTCTCCCAATTCAGGAATTACTGTATTTCTAAATATGTAAACTGTTTTTAACCTTAAGAGATTTTTTTTTTGCTGAATTTACATAGCAGCTGCAGCTTTCAGTTATAATTAAACTGCATGTAGCAGGAGCATAAATCACCTCCTTCCTAGATATATTCACAAAAGCTGGAAACTAAGATTTTTTTCATACACCAATGAACAGGAAATAGATATTGTTAAGTGTATCACTTGAATCTATTAGAAAAGGAGTCCCTTTAGTGCTCGCTTTTATGATTAATGTAAGAATCATTCATGTGCTGAAAAAACCATGTTAAGAGTTTTGTCTATCCATTTGTGCAATCTTTTACATGTTTTCCAAAAGCTATTTTTCCTCATTCCTTGTACCATTCATGCATTCAGGAACATGCTTTCTGAGTTTTAATTTGGAATCTCTAATAAGGTCAAAACAAGAGACTCCAACTATCATTTATCAATTAACATTAATCACAGAAAATCATAATGCAGCTGTGTTTCAGAGAGAAAGCATTTGCATGGATGAAACAAGAGGTAGCAATTTCAATGAAAAAAAAATTCATAAGCACTACCACCAAGCTTAATGCACATTCTGAGAATTTAATCAGAGTGATCTCAACATGCAGTAAGTCTGAACTACTGAACTGTAATTAGCAAAACCCTTTTCAAATGTGTACAGACAGAAAAAGATACAGAATACATACCAGATTTAAGATGGACAGCGTAGCTGTGCTTTGCAAAGTACTACATTAACTGGAAAAAATACAAGACCTAGCTCAAGGACTTGTTCACCAAGTGTTAAATACATTTTACCAAATTTCACTGAGTTGTGGGAAGAATCCTCAAACTAAGCAATGGGAATTCTACCTGTCAGCAATGCACTGGCTACACAGAACAGTCATGCACTTGGTAATGCCCTAAAACACAAAAGCACCAGTCAGACAAGCCCTTAGCTGTTAAGAAAGCAAATTCCCATGCAGCCTCACATTCCTCTGCTGTAATCCTTCACACAAGGCCAACTGAGTGAGGGAGGGGGTGTAAACACCAACACTTAGAAGTGCAGCCCAGTCTGAATTACAGAGGGACTCAGAACAACATCTGGGGCAGGAGGTGCAACCTGCATCCTAAGCAATTCAGCTACTTGGCTGTTGCACCAGCACATTTGGCAGCAGTTGGAAATTCCTCCTGGCTGCCACACTGCAGTCTGGACATGCTGCTTTCCATCAACATAGCTCCCCATCCTAAATGTGTGTGCCCCAGCAATATTTAGAAAGTAAAAGGACAGTAATTGCAGATCAAATCTAGCACTACACACTTCATCTTTGTTTTCAGTATTGAAAGAAATGCATTAATAATTTTTCTTTATTTTTCTCCTTTCTAGTTACTTCCTTTCTTAAAGTAAAAACAAAGTACACCATTTATTTTGCTTTTTGTTTGTTTCCAGACCTGTCAAATCACCCCACAAATAGCTGAGGAACACTTCAACCCATCCTCCCATTGCAAATAAGCTCTGGCTTCATCTCAGCTAGGTCTCACTGCACCATCACCCATTCCTTCAGGGATGGGTGCACTAAGAGCACAGAATAAATCAAATGAGAGAATTTAATCATTGAAATCTAATCAGACACAGAGTGATTTCTCCACAAGCTTAATTATGATGCTGCTATGATGATGACCAGCCACACAATGAATGCTAAGGCCTGGGACAAAAAAAATTGGCAGGAATATCCTTCTGGTGGCAGCACAGACATCTGAGGAATTTAAGTAATTCTAAACAAGGCTGCAACACATAATAACGTCCAATAGTCAAAAATGAAGTGGCAGTACACTGTCTTCTTATACTGGTGCTCAGTTGAATTTTACAACGTGTCTCAAATGGTTTATTCACCCTGATCCTCTAGGGGTTGACTTAAGTAAGGCTTTGTCAAAAGCACTAACCATCAATATTCTTTGCTTCTAATTTGCTACCCTTATAGAAAGCATCCTGCTCCATCTTAACCCACTGACAAAGAAAGGTTTTGTAACAAAATAAGCAATGCTAGTGTGATAATAATAATGTTCAGCATAGTGCACACTACAGCTGAAAAGGTGATCATTACTTCTCCAACTTCAAGCTCAAGAAAAGCTCAATTTTTCTATTTGGCCCCAGAGAATGCCCAAATATATGCAAAACTATACACTAATATATGGATAGATCCCATTCTACCCAGGAAACACCTGTGTACATGTAAGGGAACTCTACCATTTCCGCAGAGTTTGAAACAAATTATTCCTTCCTTCCTTTCAGAATGAGTGGCTAAAATTTGTTCTTCTGTGAGATGAGTAAAGGATAACATTTTAACCTTTACACGTTTCCTAATTTTTGCAGGAAGCTTTCACACTGCTCTCACCATCTCCTTCCTGTAACCATGAGGCTTGCACAAAGACCTTTCTTCTCCTTCACATGTGTTCTGCAGCAGAAAGACTCTTGCAAGTTATTCTGTGCTGCTTTGCAAAGAGAACTCCTTTGCACACAGGAAGGCTGCCCTGTCCCCACTAATAGTGTTCCAGGTGCAGTAATAGTGCAGCCAGCACCAGCCAAACCTAGGACATGCATATCCTCCCTCTTCTCAAGCATCCTAATCTGAGCTGCTGTCAAATCTTATCCTGCATTCTCCTTGCACCCTCAAGAGCACTCTGACTAGTTCCAAGGAGGGGGAAGGGCAAGACTTCACAAATTTTCACATCATTTCCTATTTAGGCCAGTATCTGTTCATGCCATCTCAAGAGAACAGTATGGATCCCCCTAAATGCAGTGTTAAGAACAAATGTATGAGGCCTTGTGATAATTATTACACACCTTCTATCTTTTAGGGATGAACACAGGACAAATTTCCACCTTCCAAGTCTGATTTTGTGCCTCATTTCTCATGTTTCCTCTGTGGGAAGAGACTAAAGAACTGCCCAGAGCATTTCCACTCCCAGGATTTGAATGAAAGAAATATATATTGTCTAATGCTAGATATCATTTAATAGAAAAAGTGTATTTCTGGAAAGCTTTTAGGGAAATTAATTCCTCTACAGCCTCTAATTTTAAGCTGTCCACACCATTCATTTTTGTATCTCACAACAGTAGCTTCCACTAATCAAAACAGATAAATAAACTGGTTTATTACATAATACCAGTTAGTTTTCCAAAACAATCACTTTTGTGCTTGAGGAAAATCAGTTCTCTAGAGAAAAAGAGGCACCACAAAGACAAGCAATATTTTCTGACATATATTCTAAAATACAACTCCTTCCTCAACCTTCCACTGCACTTTGCTAAGAGATGCATTTGACAAGTTATGTGCTGGCTCTGAGTCTAAAGCATAAATAAAAAGCTATTTTTTGAAGGCCATTTGCCAGAGAAAGTAGGGGAAAAACAACCTGCTCTTGTCAGAGCTTCAGCTCCCCTTGGCCAATGCTGGGGATAGTAGGAAGATGGCACAAGAAAAGATCTGTGTCAAACAGATTTCTGGAAGCTTCTATCACATTACTGTTAAAAGCAAGGCAAAAACAGGCTCCAGAATTGCAGGTAAATATCTTGAGGATACATCTTTCTTTTCCTGTTCTATTGCTACTAATAGAAGTAATAACAAGTTTTAATAAAACTTCTCTACAGTTTTACTGAACTTCTAAGGATAATCAGTTCGTTTACTGCTCATATTTACACTCACTGGTTTGGATACTTTTTTTCACACTGCTTTCAATGAATTAAAACAACAGAACCAAAACAAGGCCAATTCCAAGTCCTGTGACCATCTCTTAAATGCATTGCACTTTTTTTGTCATGTCTTTCTCTTTTTTTTTAAACTCTAAATCTATGCAAGGTGTGCATTAAAAGGTAAGATTCTTGTAACTTTTTCTTTTGGCATGTTCAATCTTACTTACAAGTTCCTTTTTTGAGCTGTAAGAAAACATAAATTTATTATACTTGAAGCTATTTCCTCTGAACAGGGAATGCAGGAGGAGACCAGTTGTCAGAAATAAAGCCCGTGAATGCCTCTAAAAATATGTAGCAATTAAAATTAATGTTTTAAATAGCAAATGAACAATACTCTACCTCTGAGATTCTTTCTTTGTATAGAAAAGCTGCATCTACTGTGACAGTGCCTTTAATTTCAACATTCACCTTCTTTCTGAGGGGGGTTAATAGCCCCATGACTCAAGTGTCTGTCACAATGGCATTTTTTGTGAAGCTGCAAACTGAGAGCCAGTTTAACCCAACCAAAGAATTGCAGGAATTGGAGGATCCTGCTTTCAAACAAACACCTTTCAATTGTGTCAAGAAATTTCAGTGACATAAACACATTAGAGTGATGTATGAGAAGCCTGGTGCTCCCACCAGCTGGCTATAAAATTTGTGTCATTAGCTACATTCCATCAACCCCCACACCTCACTGCGCTGTACCAAACAGAACTGACATCCCTTGATGCAAATGCTTCTTGAGGGGGAAAGAATCCTGCAAAGGAATGGGTTTGGAGTTACAGGGAATGAACAGAACATTTAACACAAGCTGGGCCCTGCAGGAGCAATGTTTTAACAGCTCCCATGCTAGCAGTGCCTCTCCTTTGAAAGGTAGGACCTGAGCTTTCTCTCCCTGCAGTGCTGAAACACAATGCAGCTAAGCAGCAAAGCCTGGAGCTGATTTTTATTGATTCTGCACCGCTTCACCATTGCATCTCTGTATTCAGACTGCATGCTAAATATGGATTTGATAGAACATGGACATCTTTGTGATTGATTGGGAGCACCAAACTGAAATCTAGAAGGTAACAACGTGACATTCAGATTTCACTCATTTTCTTGAGAAGCTGAGAAAGAAAGCATTGAAGAAAAGGCAACTTAATTTAATAGACACAGCTTTAAACTAAATGAATATGAGAGCAAAAAACTCCAAAATAATTCCAGTAAGGGGATTTAAAATCACTTTCAATTGCATTTAAATTCTCTCCATCTCAACAGTGGCTACATATGCTCACAGATGTGATCTGATACGCCACTTCAAGCAGGGGACAGATGCCCTCAGGGTACAAACATTCACACTGAGTATAATTCAGGCTTTATCAGAACCTAGCTATTGCTCTGGGAAGGTCTGGTCCTGCACTGCACGGAGAATGTGCTTGGAGAGATTGGACTCATCTCACTGCCTGTCTCTCTGCAGTTCAGAGAGCTTTACACAGCATATTCACACAGAGGAGAAAAGGATTAAAAAACTTCCATAAGAGAGCCAACACTTGTTCAGCAGCTTGTAAAAATGTGTTGAACTCAAAACACAGCATTGGGATATGATCACCCAATTAGATGTAATTAATTCTGCTAATCATCAACTTCATAGGCAAGCAGTATCTCTACCAATGAATAGTCACAGTCAACTCAGCATTCCAAAGTCTTATTGACAGCTAATCTATACGACAATAAAATACTACGCTTTCTTATAAATTGTGACCATCTTATTAAAAAAAATAAGGCTCACTTGAAAAGAGACACCAGCTTTTCAAAACTGTGATCTTCAAACTAAAAGCAGTAAAAAGCTTGCATCCCTCCTACTTTTTGCTTTTAGAGTTGCCACAGACAGAATCAAGTGAGAAACTTGAGTGATTTTCCAATTCAGTTTGTCATTTCTTAAAAATATTTTTAAAAATTCACATATTAAATATTTCCAAGAAAAATATACCTTTATTGACTGTAATGAGATGCACTTACAACAGTTTGACTTTCACCCTTGAAAACAGAAGTGTATGTGGATGACTAAGCATGACAGATTATAATTAGCCCTGTCGTTCCCTGTTCTGTCTTCAGAGACTGGCATAAAATAGGAAGCAGTCTATATGATTGAATCTTATATGGACTGACTACATTTGCAAATAATGAACAGAAAAGAATATTCCACGTGTGGGATAAAATTTTCCACTTAAACATTCTCAAAGTAATGAGTTTTGAAGTCAAAATGTAATTATTTGCAGAAAATACCTGTTCCCAAGAAAATACTAGTGTCTTAAACCTGAAGACAGAGATGACTGCTAGTCTGCCTTCATTTCTATTACTTTTTGTAATAGAAATTACTTTTTCTATTCTATTACTTTTTGTAACTGTTTTTCATTTTCACCTAAAGTAATTTATTTTCAAGTAACAGATGAAAACATCCATAAAACATTTTGTCAAAAAAAAAAATACAGATTCCATCAAAACATTCTGCAAAAAGACACCACTGCAACCCAAACTTGTACCCTGTTTCATGTTTCCATGTAACAGACTGTGTTATCAAGTCATTATATAAAACCCATGGTTTTGTGACCTTCTAAGAGCTGCTGTTATGACTGTGTGGGGAGCAATGCACAGAAGACACAGGGGCTGGAGCTGAGCCCTAAATGGAGCCAAGCAAAGGCAGCGCTGAGATCACAGGGGCATTGCTGCCTCCCTGAGCACTCGGGGCCAGGTGAGCCCCACTCCCATTGCAGGGCTCTCTCACCAGCTCTGAGCATGCTGCAAGTCACTGCCTTGCTGCACTCAGAGCTCTCAGGCCATTTTCCACTGTCATGCACCTCATTTTGTTATTTCATAGACTGGAAGGATGCAGGGAATACTGCCAAAGCCTGCACAGTCTGTAATTAATTCAATCTTCTAAGTCACAAAGTAGCTTTCTTCATTTAAATTCCCTACATTTGAAGACCTGGGCTTCTGACAATGGAACAGCTTTTAAATTCAGTCATTGAGATACTGTATTTTTTATCTCCAGATATATATATACGTATTATTCTCCAAAGGGATGAAGCCTTGCAAGTCCACTGCACTCACTAGCCTAGCATCATATAAATTATTCCAAGACTGTTTTATTTATGTTTCCCTCTACTGTAAACCCAAATATTCCCAGGAAAGAGTAATAGTTCATTAAAATATTTTCCTGGTTTATGTCCTTTCTGACAAGCCAGACTTGTCAACTGAATGTAGCACTCTCAGATTTATATGTTTGATTTTATTTTCATTATGGGATTATAAAGCAATATGCATACATATTTCAAACCAACAAGATCACTCTAAACATTTTCTCATTTAACACTGTTCTCTAGTTCTCAGTGTCTTTGGCCATTCTGCTGCTCACCATGGCACATTTCTTTTGCATGAAAACACCCTGTTTAATCCAGGGCACTAAGAATATGCTACTGCAAGAGAAAGGAACAACAGATAGTATAAACATCATCAACCTGGGACTAATTTTTAACATTTCTTATTTCATATGAAAATTACTGAAGCAAGAAGTTCCAATAACATATTTTTTGCATGTAAGTGTTTTTTATTTCAGCTGAGTGAAAAACTCATTTCTCACACCAAAGGAACTGAATCAAGATGCAAATATTCATAAATTGAGCAAATTTATGATCTCACTGCAGCAACCTTTGGGCTCCTTTCCCAGGCCTGGCTAACTGAACACTGCCTCCCTGGTTCCCATGGCCTCCTATCAGGCTGCAAGCCCCTAGGACTAGGAACTTGCTGCTTGTACTTTAAGGAACATAGATGTGAGAGAAATCACCTTATTGCCAGGCATCTGCTAAAAATTATTTCAGATTTTTCTTTTTGAAAACAAACAAACAAAAACCACAAATCAAAAAACCCACACCAAAAAAAAAAAAAACAAACCAAAAAAAAAAACAAATGAAACACCAAAACAAGTCCCCCTTGAATTGAAAATTATAGCAAATCAGAAAAATAGTTTATGGTAAGTGGAGATGGGATTCCTTGAGGAAGTGAACTGCTGATCCTGATCCAACGAAGCACTTTGCCAATGATTAACTTCAAGTACACAAAGTGATCCTATGCAGCTCTCACCAAGCTACTAAAGTATCTGCCTGACTGTCAGCCATGGAGAAAAACTGACTGCTCACAGTTATTCCTGCAATTGTGAGCCAATCCTGCAGGTCAGCAAGGAGATCCAAAAGCAGTACTGTACACTCTAATTGTTACCATTTTCATGTATTATTAGCAAGACAGATAACTAGACACACAAAGCAGTTTTACTCAAAGTCAGTCAACTAATTACTTTATATAAACCTCCAAGCACATGGATAATACTTTAAAAAAGTATCTCTAAGTCCTTCTCATTTGCAAAACATTTGCACATGCCCCAGACAGCATTAAGACTATTTTTGCAGAGATATAATCACACATTCATTGCAATTGACTAAGTTCTTTTTGTCCCCTATTGTTGTAATAAATATTTCCAAGCATGTACCACAATATTTTACTATCCCATCTTGAATGAGATGTTTGAAAGCATCTGGAGTTTGTTACTTTCCAAGACAATAGATAAGACATTTTGAAAGTACTGTTTCATAGTAATTGCACTATTTGCTCATTATCACCAATCTTTTATGGAAAAGTTTGTCTAAAATGTATAGGAATTATACTAAATTTCAGGTGTTTTTCCACCATTTTCAATGTTTTTCCGCATTACATTAATATGTAATGCAAATATTAATGAAGTTGGTATGAGTTCTACCATACCTGACATGAGAAAGTATATAATAACTTTAGCTTCCCCGAGTTTCCTCTGTGAAGAACAGTGGGCTCCATAAGGGAACAAATCAAGGAAGTAATCCAATTTAGATGTTCTGAATTGCTTTACAGAGAAGTCTCTCAGTGTCCACTGACTACAGAGGAAGAGAAGACTTCTAATATAAGAATCTCAATTATGTGGCTGAAGTGAGAAGATGTGGATGCTTCCTCCCTTCAAAAATGCACATCCTGAAAATCAAAACACATTATGAAATACAACTACTTACTGCTTGATTCACAAAGCTGAAGATAACATCCTGAAAACATAAACCCCTATGTCACATCTCACTTTCCCTGAAGAAAAAACCAACTGGTGTTGCATCCCCACTGATACCAGTGCTAACAGGACCTGTGGCATTTGCAGATACACAATTCTGCTCTGTAACACTGTAATAACTCACAGGACCAGTTCACTCACCAGCTTGTAAGCCAAGACAGCAGCTGTCACATAAAACCCTGCCTCCTTCTCCAAGCAGGTAACCCAGGGTAAGTCTATCCTATGTACTCTGATCTCTCACCAGTACCATTAGCAGAAATGCCATTCTCACCTGTTCCTCACTTCACACCAACCCAAACATGCAGCAAAGGTGACAAGCAGCCCCCTCTTGTCCACAAACGTTCTGTCTGAAGTCACTTGATTTTAGTTGGATAAAGCTAAAACACCAGCAGCAAGCTCACTGCCACTGCTGTCCTGGCTGTGATAACACTGTCATCAAGCACCACAGCCCCAGAGAGGTGCAAGCTCAGAGCCTATATTTACTGACAGGGGAGATGAGGAAGGGTTATGGAGAAGACATCACCTCCAGGACACTGTTCAACTAAGGTCAAATTCTTTATTATCTACAATGCTATGCAGAGATTACCTTAAAAATCTTACAAATATGGCCCCCCATATTTTGAGGGTAGCAGAAAATACTCCAAAGTTTTCCTGATGCATATTAGAGGAATAAACCAAGAAAATTAAACTGTTTGGCCATATTAAGCTTAGTTGGCATTAAGCTAACCATCTGTTCTTAATCAATAGGAAAAATTAGAACAAGTTCTAAAATGAAAACAAAAAAATAATACAATTCGCAAAAATTTAATAAATAAAGTCCACTGCATAAAAGTTTGGAATTGTTGCCCACACAAAGTATTTCCAGTAAAGTTTTTAAAATTAAACATTGCTACTGCCAAAACATTTAAATTAACAACTTTAGAAATACAAGGAAATACAATTCCTTGGTAGAAAATTGTAAGGTTTCCATTCCAGGGCTGTTTCTGTGCAAATGACACAATGAACTTCATGCCAATTTTCATGCAACAATTTCACTTTGATTTTTTTGAGTTTATTTTAAAGAAAAACATAACAGCAGATACTTTAGGAGGAAAAGAAAAGGAAAAGAGTTGGTGTCTTATTTTTATTTCACCTGAAGCACAAGCTAACCAAAATTTTTCAAACCCATGCTCATACTGTAACTTGCATGTTGACTAGCAGTTTTGCCAGCTGTACCCATTTAAAGAAGCCAGTTTGTTTCTTCACAAGTGTAATTCCTGCATGCTAAATTCACAAATCATATGAACCACTACAAGGCAGTCAGTCTTTCTTCTGGCAATGAACTCTAAACAGCATTACAGGTTTTACTGTTCAAACACTAGGCTGCTTCCCAGTGAGACAACCAGGCAGGCATTTTAACCTCTGGTCAGGTAAGAAGAGATGAAAATCTTCTAGCCCATGTGCCATCAATATAATTTCCAAGGGAAAATTCACATGGGAAGCTTAGTAACCACCCTCACCAAATTCTAAACAAACTGCTGATAGGCTTCTCCTGCACAAGTCTTCATCTAAGACACTGGACTTAAGTCTTTTTTATGGAAGAAGATTTGGCATACACAAAGAGAATGCCATCACCTATTGCAATAATTAACAGAACTTCTACTTAGTATTTTTCCAACATAAATATCATAGCTGCAGTAGCAAAAGATGCATGCTTAGAAGTTGCACCTTCATAAATAGATAAATACACTGTCTTTTGGTCTTTCCAAAGCTACCCTATCTTTTAGGTAGAGTAACTTCACTATTCCTGGATAAGTCAGTTTCTCCCTTCCTGAGGGGGCAGAAGAAACATGAAATACTTTTCCGTTTTTAAAGCAGATTTTTAAATCATTATTTCTAACTAGTTCTCACTAATTAAAGAGAATAAAAGAGCAAATATTTATAGTATCGGAGGATTGGTGTTTAGCAATGCAGTCACACTCAAAATCAAGCTTTGCTTCTATCTCCTATGCTTCTAATCTAAGCAATCAGATTTAAAAGGTCTCTGGAATTGCAAAGACTTAGGTAAAATCCTTGCTGAAATGCTGATTTCTGTGCATTGTTACTGACATTTCACACTGGCACCAGACAAACTGCATGCTCTTTGAGAGATCAATCACAGCTATAGAAGAAGTCATTTACTGTGTCCCATAACAGACCGCTAGACCAATTTCAGAACGTGAGAATTACAGTAACCACCACCAGCATGAAAAAGGAGTTAGATACTCAATTAGATGAGGGGATTGTTTTTTGCTCTGCAGCTTAAGGTTGAAAAGAGGGGAGGGAATCCCTGTCACTGGCAAGCTTAAGACATCTGCACATCCCCAGCTCTTTTTTTTTGTGACTACAAGATCAAAAAAAGGTGGAAGGGGGGGAAAACCTTAAGTCCCTCTGCAATCCTCTAACTAGGCTTCTATAAAATCAAACAAGAAAAACCTATGCATTTGATTTTCACTTATCCGTTAAATGTGCACAGCATTAAAGCTTATCTTATTCACACACCAAGTCTCCTTGAAGTATCTGTTGATCAGGACAGTGAGTAATGTAGGTAGGCCTGGACCCCAATGCACCAAATGATTAAGACAGATGTGCTGCAGAGCAACAGCCCACACAGGTCAGAGTATTGTCTTCAATAAAGCATCTCAGCCTAGGCAGGTTCCAATTTTCCAGTTAAATATGCATTGAGGGATAAAGTTCAATTCTAAATGACTTGAAACAGAATATAGCTGTGTTTTTTTGATTATCGTTTTCATGTATAGGTTTAGTAAAAAGCCCATATTTCAGTTTACTGCAAGGTCAGTAGACAGTAAACAATAATTCAACACTTCCAATATTCATTCATCACCCCATTAAATACGGAAATCTGGAAGAAAAAAGGAAATATAAAGAAGGAAACAGACTTACAGCAAAATGTGAGGGGAAAATAATAGCAATGTACATAAAGAGGGGGGCAGACTATGAGAAGAAATATTTTGCATTACAAGGTAGCTATATATTAGGCCAACAGCTCCCCCCAAACCCCTAAAAACCTAACTATAATGAAATCTTCTTTATGCCCAGACTGGTTATAAGAGTATAACACACTGCAGCACATACTCAGCTGCTGGATCAGTGTGTCTTAGCATCAATTAATCTCCAAAGAACTTGGTACCTTCTGCACAACATTCTTTAATAAAGTCCAGATCAACAGAGAACATGATTAAAAATTGCAGTCAGTTCTGAATAAGCAGATACTAAGAAGCAGAAGGGTTTTACTCCAAATCTGACTGTCAGGTGCAGGTACCCTGCTTCCTTCTCTCACATCACTAGTTGACTGCAAATTTTATTTTAAAAGTATAATAAATCAACAAACAAGAAACATTTTACTTTTAATTTCAATTTTTATTCTATGTTTCCTTGTGTGTACTTTTTCAGCAGTAAGCAAAGAGATTAAAGCTGTTCAGCACTGACTAACTAATAGTCTCCGTATGGCAGTTCTGCCCATTTTTTCCCCAACAGCTTACCAGATTCCCTCTATCAAGGTATCCATTTGTACTGACATGGAAATGAAGAGTTCTTAATCCACTTGTAAATTCTCTAACTTACACAAAGCTGCTTCTATTCCTTTACCCTAAATAACATTTTGGGCACTAGGCAGGCAGAGCACTTTATCTCTCCATGGTGCTGTGCCAACCCTCCTGTAGTATCTCTGCTTTTCAGCATCTTAGTGGAATAGACAGTGATGCAACACCCACTGCATAAGCTGAGATCACTGAACTTTTAAGTCTACTGTTTCTCTTTTTACAAAGGTGATTTGACTCTTAAGAGAGCAGCTCTTGCACTGTCCTGAAGTGAGCAGAGAAGGGAAGAGAGCCCACAGGTCCCAATGCAATCAGCTTATAGAGCAAAGCATGATAACCTTTATCTTTGCATGCCTAACTGCTAATGCTGTTATGGGTTATTAAATTATCCAGCCCTGTTAGAATCCAACTCCAAGATTTAACTCACTGACCTCAAGAAGGCAGTGTGCAATGACATTTCCTGCTAGAAAACATCCCATGATTTAAATTGCAAAAATTGCTTGGGTATGCAGTGTTTATGCTCAATGCTTCCACAAGGAATGTCCCAATACAGATGCAAAACACTTATCTCACCATTAAGCTCTTAGTAACACCCACATGGCTAGAACAAACAGGCTGTTCTTAGCATTCCTTTTTTCCTATATCCATTTATATTTTAGTATTTAACCATGAATATCAACATCCTTCATAAAGCCAAAATCTTTTCAGTTCAATGCTTTCTAGTCTTTCTTCTATTGAGCTAATTGGATAATCAATTTGGACATAAACATAAAATAACCCTACTGTCCTTGGCAGAGTTACTGCAGGCTCATAGCAGCCTAAATTTGAGGCAGAATTTTACACATTATCAGTCCTCCCACAACCTGAGGTGTTCCAAGCAGCCCCTGGTTGACCACTGATCAAGGACATCATACCTACTTTGATACTGGAAATCATAACATGATTTGTATATCCAATAGTCCAAGCCTGTGTTTTGAGCTATGTGATACTCTATCTACATCCCAGGATGTGTATCGTTAGGCTGCAGAGAAGTTTTAACTTCTGTTGAGCTTCTAGGGCTACTATCCACAACACTATTCTGACAATTTTCTAAAAAATTGTACAAACAAATCATATCTGATATTCAGATCATTTAAAAGCTTAGGATTGCAAATAAGAGATTTCAGCATAAAGTTTTTGGTTTTTTTTTAATTCCTTCTAGCTAATATGGAAATTCAACCTTCCTAATAAACAGCAATTCAAACCTCACATTTAAAAACACTTCAGAATTCCTTCTGTAATCACAGGATTTACCATTCTTGAAAGAACCTCAGCTGCCAAAAAAATGAAACAGAAAATCCTATGTTCCAAAGGTAAGTCTTTCAGTCTAAGTAGATAGAAAACAAAGCAGAGCTATTTCTCTGAATTAAGAGAACACTAGAAGTATACACCTGTGTGCAAGACTGCATTACTTATATTCATATAAGCAATGCATTAATTTAGTAATTCAAAGATCAACTTAAGAACTTCACCACTGCTCAGATCAGATAAAACATTCAGATAACACATTAACCAAGTGTGACCAGACACAGTGCAACAAGATACTAGGACAAGAGTAGAATACCTGCCTACTGAGGTGACAAACTGGGTGTTTAATTACACCTACTAAGATCAATCTTTTAAAAAAAAATTATTAGCTGCTTCAGCTTTTTTCCAAAAAAAAAAAAATCCTAAATATTAGGATATACTATCACAGGAAAAGCAAAAAATGGAGAGAACTTGAAAAGAACTGCAGAGCACCATTAAGCAAAGAGGAGTACTAAAACTAAGATCCAAAAAGCAAAGTTTGCTTTTATCTACAACTCACTTGTGTATGTATATGTTAACTTTCCAGCTGGTTACAACAAGGTGCCCCTAACAAGTATTCATCCATCCTTAAATGCCCCTTGAAGTAAAACACAAATAGACAAACGTTGAAGGTAATCTGTGCTAATTATGGTGTTAGAGTCTAGCTGTCTTTTTCAACTGAAAAAAAATTCTCATTGTCATTTAAAGGTAATCGATTGTTTTGCTGCACATAACGATCAAAATCTATAATTCCACAGGATTTTAGCGCACTTTTAGGTACTTGACAACACAATGATTTATGTCTCCAGCTCTCATTTCTTGAGGGTACAAAGAATTGCAGCTATCCAGCCCATTACCAGTTGTAAAGGCCAGAATTCGGAAAGAATCAAAAATTGTGTTCAATTCTACAAAAAAGAATATACTGATGACTGGAGTCTTTAATGCCTTTTTTTTTTTTTTGCATATACAATTACCTCAATCTGTAGCAGACATTTTTCTACAAAAACCTAATAGCAGATTAAAGAAAAAGTCTGACTCATGTGAATATTAATCTTCTGCCCTTAAATGATCTGGAATTTCCTTCTTTCTTGATACCTTCTTCCCTTTCCTACTCAATCTTTTTACTCCAAGTGGGATCACTGGAAACTACATCCTTGGACAGGATGGGGCATGATGCACAAAAAAAGGACACTCAAACCTGCAAGAAGTAGTCCAGGCAACTAACACAGAAGGATCAGCAGGAATCCAGGACACACATCATAACCACACCTCTCCAAACACAGGGAAGCACATAATGCCTGTAATTGGCAGCTGGAGGTGAGGAGACTGTAGTAGCAGCAGCAGTCCTGGTTTTGATGTACCAGTGAAGAAAAAGCACTGGAAAGAAGAATTTCAGTGCTCCTCAAGTGCTCAGGAAGAACACAGGTTAATGTGCTTGGTAACAAAACTGGGATTTAAACAGATTTGTGCTGCCTCCCCTGCTGCCAAAATGCAACACAAAGTCGACTGCAGCACATAGGTGTGGCCTAAGACAATAGTTTTGGCTGTTGCTACTCAGTTAACTTACTTGGCCACTCAGTTAACTTACTTAAGCAATAGATGAATTGCTAATTAATCTATTAAGAAAACTAAATAGCAATTAATTTCTACACAAGTTCTTAGGTGTATGCATTCACCATTTTACTGTCAACCCAATTCAACATGCATGGGTATTGGCTTTTCCTGTTCTCTGACTTAAGTGTGGGATGTGAAATATATTGCATCTCCTAACTCCTGTTTTTGCTAATTCAAAGCACTTCTGATTACCATACTAAGACAACTCTTATTCATTCACTTTAAGAGAAGCTATTTGCCAGAAGTCCAATATGCTATTTCTAATTCCAGCTTCTCTGACCTTTAATTTTTTTATATATCGCCAAAACAGGGAAATGCCAACTTCATTAGACTCCTCGAGATCACTATTTGGAAAGCACCATGCAAATGCTAATCACTGCTAGTTTGAGGCACACTATGAAAATACTGCAGTACTAATTGTTTTCCAGTGAAAATCTTAGTGTGCCTAAAATTATATATTAAGCAAGACTTGATGGTGCATGCTCAGAGATGAGATTCATTAAGCAATATGCAGGGTGGACTCCTCCAGATAAGAGCTGTCTAGAGGGAAGGACAATGAAAGGTGGCTGGCACCTTTGACAATCATCTTTACAACTGGAAATAATGAGGTGTAGCAAGACACACTGCTCTGCTGGCCTGGCTGTCCCCAACTGCTCCTACCCAAATGTCTGCACAGAGCAGCTTTGCCAACCCAGGGAAACAATTCATTAATATTTGTAAAGTGCTTCTGGAAAAGTCAAGCACTGTATAAGCACTAAAAAGTTATTGCTATGGTAAGGAGACGGGAAAGCTTGTAAGTAGCTGAAAAATATGTGCACTTTGTTCAAATAAAGCATTCTTCATTCTTATAGCAGAACAGGTATTTGTTCTTAAGTCTTAAGCCACCTTTAACTAAACCACAGAGAAAAGTAAATTTAAAAAAAAACAAACCTCTTTCTAAGATCACTACTGTAGAAATCCTGACAAAACACTTATTTAAACTGAACATAAAATTTTCACCAGGCAGTAATAAATACCTTTATCATAGAAATCATGCATGCATTGCAGCTTATGTAAATATGTACATTTTGAACAGCATATATGCACAAACACAGTGTGAGTTATGTTTGCTCAGAATTTTTTCCTGATAGAAAGAGAAGGGAAGCAATGTTCACTGTCAGCTATCCAATTGACACTGCCTTTTCTCTGAAAGCCTCTGCAGGTGTCCAGCTGAACTGGTTAATTCCAAAGAGCCACAGCTGCCCAGCTTTGATGTGGCAAAAGAAGCATCATTCAAAATCAGCAGTTCTACTGTCATCCCCTAAAGACAATATCAAGCTCCTAGCACACAACCTGTTCATGTACACCCAAAACATCTCTCCTCCCCTGAGGCCAAATTTCTCCATTTCCTCCTCACAGGCCCTTTTAATGCTGTTCCTCTCTAGCTCTATCACTCATTGTCCACACTTTTCCATAAGGGCACATTTCCATTTCTCTCACAGGCACCACCGATGTCCTGAGAATTCCTCTTTTGTTATAACCTGAGCTATGGTATTGAAGAAGATGGTCCAAACCACTCCAGGAACTTATCCTAAGCCACAGCTGACTGGCCAGAAGCAAGGACAGTCCTTGGAGTGGGGGAACCTCACCAAAATCCCTCAGTCATCAAAACAATTACAAGCAACCCCTCAAGCAGAAACCAGAGCTCCCACTATGGTCTCTTGCTATGACACAGCATAACAGCAGTTTTAGCTGATGCACAAAGGGCAGCCTTTAAACACACCCTTTACTTACAATATCCTAAATATCTCAGGCTCAGCTTCACCACAGATGCTGTGTATTTTTGTGGTTACACCTTTGTTATTTTATGAGCACAAATTAAGCATTAATAATATTTTAATAAAGAAATAAACGGATGGGGCTTTATACTTCAAGTCATTAAAATATTGAATTTCTCTCTGTGTCATTAGCTGTATATGTCTGCTGAGTCTTTAATTGTATTTTGAAGAACAAGAAATCACAGACATGGAAGCCACATGAGAGAAATGGCCTCAATCCAAAATGAAATTATGTATAATCCTAAACTACATAACTCAGTAGTAGTTTAATGATAGCTTGTCTAATTATACCTTACAACACTTACTCTGCAATATTGTAGCATAAAATCAGCTCTCATATATATATGTACACACACACACATATGCATACATATACATATTCACACACAAACATGCAATACCTATAAAAAGAAAGCATTATGTCTTTGCTTATACACAAGAAATCACAAGTGCACAGACTGCCAAAAAACATGCCATGTGTCCTCCATACACTTCCTCCCATGAAATGTTTCCATGACAAGCTCCTGAAATATCCAGCTGCAGCAAAGTTGAGGACAATATACAGTATTCCTCAAGTACCTACATACTTTTTCAGGTTTGTGTCAATGTTCAACTCCAACTCCCAGCACAAAAATTTATTTCGAAGTATGAAGAAATAAAGAAAGAAAAAATATAATATGCCAAGTTCCTAAAAATACAGAAAATCACAGTGGAAATAAATGAGAAACCTGGTTAAATTAGGATGTGTGTATGGGACAGTTCAGATAAAAGGCTGGTAATTTTTTTACCTTTCACACACTTCCCTTTTCTGTGGGTTCCAATTTACAGGTACCATATTTAGATATCCACTAGAGTCCAAGAAAATATCAATATGGTCACATGTTCATAACAGCATCAAGATATGTACTGACTGCATCAAGTTTCTTATAAAACTCCAGGTCAGCACTGAACCTCCTACAGAAACACAGAGTTGATACACTAAGATACAGTATAAATATTTCCCTCTTTAATCTCCAGATGATAATGGACTTTACTAAACAGATGCCACCCATCCTTCATTTCAGTTAGCAGAAAGAACCAATTAGATGCACATTTTCATAATGAAAACGTGAATTCAATGTGAAGCTTTGTCTAACAGGCTTGTACAGCAAAGCCTAAGCAGAGCTAAGCCATGGTCTCCAAGGGCTTCTCCCAGCACAGAATGCTAATGTGGGCTAGGGACTGACTAACTGCATGCATCCACAGATGTAAAAGGCAAAAATCCAGCAGATAACTGGGAAAGAAGTTGCAGTCATGAGTGGGAGAGAAGAAACTAGTTTCTGGCTAGAAAAGATCATAAACAGTTTCTGTGTTAGAAAGATGCCTGATCTTTTCCATCCAGCATTCTCAGCAAAGCAAGGCTTTTAAGCGTACTCACACCCAAGAGCATTGCAAGCTGTTAGAAAACCCATCATGCCAGCAGGAGAGGCCACCAGGAGCACTGGCCAGCCATGTGGACCATGTAGAAGACAGCCTGTGGGCTGCACCAGGCACAGGAGACACTTCCATCTGGCCTGTCACCTGCAGGAGACGCAGAACAGCTGCTCGGGGATCACACACACAGGGCTGAACACCTCCTCTCAAGCACAGGCCAGCACATGACGCAGGTGCCACTTTCACAGTGGCCCAGGAGATGACATTTGCTGCCAAGGATGGAGGAAAGCACTTCTCAGGTCCTGGATCCCTCTTTACCCCAAAAACATGAGCCATCCTATCCCTTAGGCCACATCAAAGTAAGTTCCTCCAAACAGATTTTAAGCCAAATTTAACTCACTCTATTAGGCTTACAGAAAACAGCCCTCTATGAGAATATGAGCTGTATCCATATTTATTTTTATAAGTCCCATGGAAACCAATTAAATTAATTAACCTCTCTCCATCATCTTTTCTATTAAGTCTGTCCTCATGTGTAAGAACATGAAGATGGAAAAGGCTGGATCAATTCCCTATTCTAAGCTGTAAAAAAAAATAAATTAATGGAGAGGGTAATCAGCATGTACAGTGAAAACTGCTTCCATTTTAAAAATATTTCAAACAGAAAATACCTGGGCTCTCCTAAAACAATTACTTTTTTAATCCATTACAGAACCTTAAAATAAAATTTACCATGTGATTGTGTGCATCCCAGGAATAGTCCTACTATTCTCAGATCTTAGGGATGGACTAACCAAAATGAGCACTGTTTCTGACCTCCTATATAACAGCCTACACAAATTAGTTCCTTCATATTCAGATTCCAGCTTTTATAGAACCACTTTTTGTACTTCCAACTACTAAACACCATTCTTTTTCCAGAGCCTTCCTCTCACCTGCACTTGCACTTCCATATTTGTATTCATAAAGTTCTTATTTTTCCCCTGTTAAATCAATCAAGCAGACTTTTTTTAACACCTCAGGGTGAAACATTTTCTGATTTCTGAGGAAGCTTCCCTCATTTTCTTTAAATCCTCCATGAAAGAACATCCTATTTTTCCATGTAAGACACCAAACTGACTTGATCCAGCAAGCCTCACTATCAAAATATACAGCACAAAAAACACCTCCTTGATTTCTGCTGAGTAGTCCCCCATGCAGAGACACACTGTAACCCCATCCCCTGTATGACAAGGGGATTGGTGACCCACGACTGCACTGAGTCAGTCCATGCTATCATCCCCCTCCTTCTGTGGTTTCACTGTTTTTCTAATGTAGTTTAAGAGTGACCTAAATCTTCACTTCCTATTCATTCAATGTTTCATTTAGCTTATTAAAATGAACCCCGTACAAGTGAGTTCATCATTTTATGCAGCACAGATCACTCTGAAATTGAATTATTCTTATTATGTATACACCAACAACATTTTTGTTCACGTGGAATCTCAAAGTTTAAGAAATAATGTTTGAAAAGAAGTGATGCTAGTCACGACCAGGGTGCTTTTCACACCTCTATCTATTAAAGGGTCAAACTGTGACATACATACTATATAAGAAAGTAGGGGAGATCAGATGTAAAAGAAAAATACCTCTAGAGAGAGGATTTTTTCTTCCTGGGAATAGAGTTGAGAGATAAAATACCATTAGCTATGAAAAATCTCATGTTAATCTGAAGTCATGATACAGAATCTGAAATTAATTCAGCTGCCAAGAAATTGCTGCCATTATTAGCTACGTGGAAAACAAGATCTCTCTCCCTTGTTTAGCCACGTGGGACAGTGGATTATCAAAGTTCAAAAAACAAAAAGATCAGCAGCATTCCCTGTGCTCACAGAGTAAGATTGTCAGCTCATGCAGTTTGCATTACCTTGGGCACCGCAGACATAACCAGCTCTCACGGAGACTTCCAGTTCCACATTTCTACAGTTTTAAACACCTTTGAGGGTGTTTTGTGAAGGCAGAACTTGGATCTGGTGCAGCCATTCCTATGATGCAACCAGGCCACACACCCTGCAAAATCTTATCCTCAGGAAGAATCTAAGATACCAATCCCCACCAAAATATTCTCCTTCCATTTTCATGCCAGAATTTCTGCATACATGAACTCATTGAACTTCACATCAACTTGTCCTGCATTCCCTTTAGAACATACATGCTTTTAACATCTTGGCATGAAGCTTCAAGTTTACACATCCACTGCATGAAGACCATGCTAAATTTGATTTTTTTTTTTAACTGGCTACAGCTACTTTCATTTGCCACAGCCAGCGACAAGCAATAATCAAAAATAATATTTTTTGAGCATAAAAAACATACCAATACCATTTTTCGCACCACATCTGATCTAGAGAATGTACACAATGTGGAGGCAAAAAACTTGAAAACTTGATCATTATTTCATCATGTTTTCTAAGAGCACTCTTTCCTCCCATCAAGTTGTGTGAATAACTCCAATTAAGCCCAGATTTTTCTATCAAAGCCACAACTTTATTACAATGGATTTCCATGATAAAATTAAAATCCTTTAGGTCTCCATGCCTAACTTTGCCCAAGCAGTGACATCAACAATTTAATATCTTGAACTAATACTTCATTTCATTATAGCCTTAGGGGTAGAAATAACAGCATACCTATCATTAACCAAAAAGATTAGAAAGAAAAATCTGAAGATGCAGGAATTGCTGAAATGGTGCTTTAAATACATTTTAAATATTTAAAATATTTTGCTAAATTATTCATTGAATGTTTAAAAATACAGGGATTAGCTCTCCAATTTGGTATCTGTATATTATTTTCTTCATCTCCATAACTTGCCTCGTCTGTGCTTTCTAGGGAAGAGTCCTGAAACCCCATTAGCAGCCTGAATTACTTTTGGATTTAGGGAAAGCTTAACCTAGCTTTTCAGTATTGATAGTATTTTCTCAAAAGCCGTGGTGGTTGTTGCTAGCTTTAATAACATGGTGTTTGTTACACTCAGGACATGAACAAAATGTGATTTAGATGAATGAAGCACTTCAGCATGAACAACATTGCTGTAAATAGTGCATCCCCTCAGCTCTCCCAAAGACATCAGTCTGTTCCCTCCACACGGTCACAAGTAATTCTATTCCTTTCAACTACACTAACTCATGCACACCAGACAGCAGGCTAGGAGCTGCAGGAAAGATATTTTCCTGCTAGAAGTCCATGCTATGCCCCTCCTTCTGTGGTTTCAAACCTAGGCAGATCTTCCCACCAGACAGAAACAGCCAAGTGTCAGATGAGGACAAAGGTGGAGCCTGATCCAGAGGACACGCAAAGGATACACTCATTTACACGGCAGGGATCTGGAGATGCACTCAGCTAACAAGGGGATACAGTGGGAAGCCCTTCCACAAGAACTAAAATCCTAAGGATTTAAGAAGAAACCACATCATTCCTCTTGCTAGAGCAAACCTACAAGATCTCTTCCTTGTGATAACTCCACTGCAAGCTGTTGTGAAGAGGTACACAATAAAAAGAAGGTCTCAAATCCAAAGCTGCTAGGTTAAACAACTGAAGCACAGAATATGAGGATCTGCATTGTCCTGGGCAAACAGAAGACCCACATGCTGCTCCATTTGAACAGAGTCCAAAAGAGAGACAGAAGGTAAAGACAGCCTAAGAGGTTGCTAGCCTCACACGGGGAGGCTGTCTAGCCTCTCACAATACATCCTTACGGTGAACGGAGGGTAAGCACCAGGACAGATGGCAGAAACTTCTAAAACCTACCAGTAGCCTTTTTTCCTTTTGTAATCAGATGTAGCTGTAGAGATTAGCATAATGTAGTAAGCAGTTTGAGGATTACACTGAAATTCATCTCTGCATGTATCTACTTCTAGGCAAATAAAAAAAAAACCAAAATATGTTCTGTTTCATCTCCAACTAAGTTACAATTTCAGTTTCCATCAAACCCGACCTTTTCAGCAAATGCCACTCCGACAGCAATCCCTGAGGGCATCACAGGGACAAAGTGAGACATGCAAACACTCTATAGCAGTGTTGAGGAATACACCTGGTGGAGGCAGCTCGGCTTGCAAGCTGCAGGTCGAGCTCTGGGTGGAAACCCGGACAAGAGGCCGTGAACCGTCAACCCTGGGGATAACAAAGAGCTTGAGGATGGGTGACACCAGCAGCTGGATGGAGACTGAGAGGGTGGCAGGAGCTGAAGATTCAGGAAGCAAAAATACCTCCTGAAACAATCTTCCCCGTACATATCCCAGTGACTAGTGTCTTTCCCTTAATACCAGGAACACATGCAGAGTATTACTTTGTTCACTTCTACAGACTTCACTAAGAGCATTCTGTGAGAGAGGATTGTAGGACAGGGAATAAAGAGAATCACATTTTGTTCATAATAGCTTCTGACTTGGGAATCCGGAAGACATCGACACAGCATATTCTGGTTAATTTACTTTGATATGTGAAGATTAACTCCAGGGAAATAAAAATAATACATTCAAGGATTCTTTCTACCACCCCTGTAATTTGTTTCTATTGTCACAGCTTCGTTAAATCCCTCTGGTAAACCCATAAGTATTACAAGCTGCTGTATTCAAGATAATAAAGTAGCCCATGAAATAACTTTCCTCAATAACCATCATTCATAATACATAAGTTACACGAAGTCTTTTTAACACACACATACAGTAACCAGAGCTCAACTGATGTACAAGCAGCACTGACTGAAGCACAACTAACAGGAGCAAAGGCCAAACTATCACAGTGCCAAAGGAAGAATCCCAGCTTAAAAAAGGATGGCTCACCCTTGAGTCACTTTGCTGTACCCTGCAGACCAGTTTATCTCAGCTGAAATTGTCATTCCCATAAACAGGTGCATTTTTTGCACATGAGCTCACCAAACGTTTTTTACTGGAATGCAGCAACACCTGCCTGACAGAGCAAACCAAGCTCATTTTATATCCAAACATGACTTGAATAATCACAGTACTGCCCTGCCCAAACTGTTTTCCAAAATAGACACATGAGGAGGGGTTTGATGTTGTTACTGTGCCAAACACACAATACCATTATTTTTCAGAGTCACTCTCTTCAACATTTTTTCTGTATGTTCTTCACCACAATTTGTGCTCAGGTATGGTTCAGAAAAGTAATATGCTCTCCAAATCTTAGCATAAAGACTGAAGTACTGAAACATAACATTCCATTAAGTTTCTCTTCACACAAAGACTCCCTTGCTTTATTTCTAAGCTCATTTTCTACTAGAGCAACAAACCACTCAAAACGCTTCAGTAGGAATGCACTCTATTTGAATACAAATATTTGGATTCTGCATTCACGACTAATTGCTAAGTGTTTTGCTACTGCACAGAAAAGCAGATGCATCTGAAGCTTTCTCCTACTTCCCTATGTGTAACAAACCTTCTCAAGCCAGAGGTACAGAGAGAAGCCGAATGGCAACAGAGCATACATGAACTACTGGTTTCCCACCTTCAGCTGAGCATCTGTAACTGGGATCTATCCCCCAGTTTTTACACTACGGCCAGCCAGCCCAATACACACTTCACTAAGTAGGCACAGTTTCTGCTCTTTCAAGCACTCAGGTTAGTTCAAAGCAAAGCCAATTCAATTGTGCCTTCTTCACAGCAGGGTTTGTTTGGGCTTTCTATTCTTTTCTGACACCGCAGAACAAAAAGAAGTCTGGCCTTCTTTGCTTCCGCAACAGACGTGCTGAGTGTCAGTGTGAACAGACCAATTAAAAAATACAATACCTGATATCTTTCCAGTCAAAAGCCGAATTAAATAAAAAGGTCATGGCTGCAATATGCTTGCTTGAGGACTTCAGGTAAGAAAGTAATTAAAAAAAAAAAGAGAAGCAAACCTTCAGGTGTTGTAAATGGATACAACAGAAGGGCTTAAACAAATCAATTCTCATCAAGCAGGCGTCAGTCCAACACCCCGACTAAGTGCTCCACCCCACACTGTCAGAAAGGTGATATAAAATAACCCAGGGAAAGGACGGAAGACCATTAAAAAATATAAATAATAAAAAAAAACCACCAAGCCCCAAACAAACAATTTAAGCAGGGCACTCAGGTTTTTTTTCCCCTCATATGCCATTATGAATGCCAGACCGAACAAGGCTTATTTACCTACAAATTTGCATGCTGTTGTTGGTTCATTTCAATGTCTAAGAAGCTGCAAGCAGCTGGGACACGTACAAAACTCCTCTTCTACGTGGACTCTTTGATACTGATCATAAAATGCAGCCTTTCAGCCAGAGAATTTACATGAGTGTCTCTCCTCCCATTTCTCAAAACTCAGTAAAATTTCAATTAATTTTTAACACTTCCAATCTCTTGTCAAACATCCTTGAAAGCAACCAAGAAGTTCAAACACATCTGGTGCAGCCTGTGCAGTAAGATCCTTGGACAGCAGAAGAAACAAGTATTGTTTCCATAGAAAATCAGGGTAAGTTGTTTTCCCTGTAATGTGCTTTCATTTTTTGTCCAAGCAGCATAATTAACCAAAGGTTTGCAAGCTTCATTTTTAACTACTAGGACAGAAAACCAGTTTCAAGAGGAACAGAGGAGAATGAACAGCATACCAAGGAAAGGGTGCTAGAGGCACTGTAGATCAAAAGCTATTGCATTTTCTGCCTACTCAAGCCTTCTTTCACTGCCATCAGCAGCTACTGCTCAGCCTAATAAATACAAACAGGAGCTACAAGCAATACCTGAATCGATCTCCATTGAAGGAAGCTGTAACAGTAGCTGAGGATCTAGACCCACATGTGTATATCTGACAACAGCTTTAAATTCCTTTCTTATTTATTACCAAAAAAAAACCTTCTGTAGATTGCATATAGTTACTGTTTTAAGAAACAGTGGTTCCTAAAAACCTGCTAATAAAGAAACTAGGCAACAAAAGGAGTTTAAACTCCCTTTTAATTTTTTTTTCAACTGAAGGGGGTAAGCATCTTCACTGTCCTTCCAAGCTTTCCCAAAATCCTTCACTGGAAACAGTTGTTTAATTTCTCACAGTTCCTCACCTACAGCTCTCATGCCTCTCTCAAGCTGCTCTGTGTCACGTCAAGTCTTGTTTTATTTTAACTACACAAACCCTTTATGACAAGGATTTAGTCTATATTTAGAAAATGCTGCAAAAGATATAGTGCTGTGTAAGTGGTTTTGGTTTCTCTAGTGTTCAACTTCAGCATTTTGGAAGTCACATGCATTGTCCTATACCAACTGTAAGAATCATGGCTGTGATTAAAGAATTGCTTCTTTTATACATACATTTCCACCCCCTTAACTATTCTCAAAGCATACAGAATCATAACAAAACATTCATAATGCAAGACATCAATAAAATTCAAATGAAAACATGAGAATATAGACAAAAATCTAAAATTTTCACACCCTTTTCAAACAGTAACTTCTTGCTCACCTTCTTCAATAGACAGTATCATCCTAAGGCCCTGTCAAATCAAGGCTACAAATAATGTGTGTATTGCAATATACAGCTTTGAGAAGCATCTTGCCCATAACAAAATAAACTACTTAAAACTGGGATAAGTAGCATTTCTTTTGCTTTTGTTATTTTCTGCCTACACCTGCCCCCTACTTGCATACCTGAGAATGGATTTCTGTTTTCATTTTACTGTTTTTAAAGCAATAAATGAAAGAAATTGTATTTTTTCTGAACCATTCACTATTCCATATTAAAAACAGCATAGCTTTCAAATGAAACCACCACTGCTGACCTTCTTTCACTGAAAACATTTGTATTTTATATATACACACAAACACACACATGTATGCAGTATTTACCCCAGAAAACTTATCCCCAGAGTGCCTTGGGAATATTACGTTAATAATGACTTGAATGAATTTTTTAGCTAATCCATCCTGCAAGTTGCTTACTAGGATACTGACATCCTAGTCTTCTTCACCTGCTAACAGTCTGAAATTGCAACTATTACAGGTAAAAATGACATGTGTCTCTTGCCAAAGAAGATTCAGATGCATAAGTTATTAGGCCATTAGCTAAGCCACGTAAGGTGGTTATTTGCATGTTCTTAGCTCATGGCAAATACTAAATGAAAAGAGCTAACTAGCAAAACAAACTATTAAAAACAGACACAAGTGCTGCAGAAGCTGCAGGCCTGACAGTGTAAAACAGCCTTGTAGCCTCTGGTTCTGATTTCTGCCTCTTAAAAGTTTAATCTGTAACAAAACCTATCATTAACAGACAATTGTACATTGCTCCCTTATTAAGGGGCCAGGATCAAGTGCTGAAGACTGGTGTGAAATTTGCTGAGATGCTGCCACAGACAGACACCAAAGCCATAATTGACCAAGATCAGGACGTTGGGATGAGGATTTAAAGACAATAAAGATTACTTTGCAGCTCATGTGACTAATCCCTAAATTTCTTCTAACACCCCGTTTTGTGGTTGAGTAAAGGCAGAGAGCTGGGAGAACAGAACTGCTGATTTTCCCTTCATTCCCCACCACCTCTCCTCTGAGACTTTTTCTTCCCTATCTCAGCAAATGTCCCAGACTTTGCTAGCTATAAAATAAAGATTAGCAGGTAAAAAGAAGCCATTTGTGGTGACAGCTCTTATCACCTGACAAATTTCTTCATATTTCTATTATTTCCTCCTCATCTACTCCACATGCCTGTTTTTCACAACTCTCCAGTCAACATTATTTTGAAGCAGCTGTCCTAAATGTCATATTCTTCCTTCTATTTACACATCATTCATCTATTTCTGAAAATTTTAAATTTAGGCAATCATTTTAACTACCCTGGTCCTTTTAATCTCTGCTCCAGCTGGACTTGATAAAAACTCTAAATGCATTGTGTTGTCCCCTTGCATAATCACCATTAGTATAGAACAGGTACCTACAGGTACAAAGAAGTTTATTTTCAGGCACTGAACCTATTCACATCTATTGTATTTGCAGTCTTAAACATCCTAAAATTCCAATTCTTTTGAACTTACTTATTGTAAAAAAAATTCTTATAATCTAATTTTTAGAAGTACTAAGAATTTAATGATGTAACAAAAACCATCAAAACAGTACAAGCTCAGTAACTTTTGAAAATCAGTCCTTGAAAAAAATAAACATACAAAAGCAAACAGACATGCATTAAAATATTATTTAAGGGTATAATTAAGGCCTCATTAAAAACAGTAGCAGTTTTGCCACTGGGCTATGGGGCCAACATTTCTCTCTGAGCTCACAGCCACTACATTGAAAAAACAGGTTCAAAACCATAACAAATTAGGATGCTTGAATGTCCTACTCACAGTGTAACCTCTGTAGTAACTAGCTACAAAACACTGCATATTCACATAATTCAAAATTTAAATTCATGTACCACAAAACCATTTTACTTTGCTATTCACAGAGATGCAGAGCCTGCTATCAGCTTCCTTCTACTACATCTACTCTTAATAGGGAAACAGCAAAACCAGAAGAGAACAGGAGATTCCTACATGGCTCTTGCAGCCCAGGATCCCTGACAGTTCAGTAACCTCTAACAGAAGAAAACAACTGGAATGCTTCCAAAGGCTGCCTCTGGAGGACATGCAGGCGTGCCTGACCTGCTGGCTGGGTTTTTTTCCAAATAGCCAAGTAGTCACGCAACAAGGAAAGGGTCTGGAACATAAACCCTATGAGGAGAGGCTGAGGGTTCTACAGGCTGGAGAAAATGAGTCTCAAGGGAGGCCTTATCACTCTCCAAAACTACCTGAAATGAGGCTTGTGGCTCAGGAACCCCAAGGCTGTGGGTCAGCCTCTTCCCCCAGGCAACTATCAGCAGGACAAAGGGAGACAGCCTGAAGTTGCACCAAGTTCAGACTGGATATTAGGAAAAACAACCTCATTAGGAAAAACTTCTTCACTGGAAGAGCGGTAAAGCATTGGAACAGTCTACCCAGGAAAGTGGTGGAGTCCCAGTCTCTGGGGAAAATGAAACGCGGCACTTCGTGATATGGTTTATTGGGCACGCCGGTATTTGATAAGAGGTTGGACTCAACCTTGCAGGTAATTTCCAACCTTAATGATCCTATGATTCTATTATACCACAGTGTTTGTGCTTCTGCATGCAAATTGAACCTAATGTATGATGCATGATATCAACGTGGACATGCCATTTCCTGCAGATGCTGGGCAGCCCAACTTAAAACATACTCAGTTTAAGGATCAAGAAATATTAAAAGCTTAACATGTCACTTCAAGCACAATTGATACCTTACACTCACAGCTGAAGGCATGATCTGCACTCAAGGTATTTGAGAGGTCTCAATGAATGTGAAAGAACATACATCATCTTGCAGCATCCCTTTCATGGAAATAAATATGGAGAAAGCCACATCATTTTCCTTATTGCCATTTTCTCCTACTTACCTCCCTTCAGCAAAATCAAGACAAAAAAATGCATATATTATTGCAGAAATTGCTTTCCAAGGCAGTTTATTAATGTTTCTGAACACTTCAAATAAAATTAGCTTCTTAGCATTTTCATCCCTCCAATATATACGCTGCATTCTTATTTAGAGCTTCTGTGTTAACAATGAAATAAATATTCTTGCACAGAATAAATATGTATGGTGACCACTAATAAAACAAAATGAAAGGCAATCTACTTTTGGCAGGACTGCTACTCTATTTCCATTGCCTCTGTGCCACAACATGTTGAGTTGGTCATCAAGAATCTAGCCAGCATATTTTAAAGTCATGAAACCTGACAAAACAGTTACCAAGGCTTCTATTCAAATCAGCAGCAATTCTGCCACTGGCCAAAACTTCTTCAAGAATAGATGGTAAAACCTGGCTCTTGTCCTCTCTCCTCGCCAGCCATTTAGTAAAAAAAAAAATTAAGAAAAAACACTCAATTAATAAATAAATGAGGCAGTGTAGTTCTGAAAAACAGCCCCACAAATTGGCACTGCACTAAGTTAAAGGTAGAAGACACTCTAGAATTTTGAATTAGTACCTAGCCCACAGAACAAAATACAAAGCACAAACTGCTGGCACATTTGGATATTGGCAGAGTAGGCAGAGCTTGCCACCTGAGCACAGCATACCTCTCTGACCATATTTTGGAGGTACTGGGTGACTCCATCTTTCTCTCAGTGTGAGATTTGGCTGGCATGGCACCCAGTGACACTTTAACATCATTGGCAGGTGACATCTGAACAGATGTCATTGGTTCTTAGGTAAATTACAAGGTTTGGACTATGCCACAAGCAACACGCTGATGAGAAACCTGTTGAATACTTCTGTATCCCCACCCAAATTTAAATCCAACAGTACTATACAAAACCAGTACATCACTTAGAGCTGTTATTTTCTTATTAAAATGTTTAAAGAGATCACATAAACATGGCACATGAAACTAGGATCAGTAAAGGAGCCCAAAAACAAGCATGAAATAAGCAAAAAAAGTCACAGTTGGATATGCACTAGAGCCAAACAATATACTTTCAGAAGCAATGATTTGCACTACCAAAATTTATAAAGGAGTGTTTTTAAAAGCTTCCTACCAGTCTGTCACAACTGGTTCTTCACACTGGAAAACAGCTGTGATCCTCAGAAGCATTACTGACTGAGCCAGATCTCAAATTCCTGATATGCTAGAGCATTATAAAAAATTAAGTGGTATTTCCTTAAATAATGTAAAAGCATCATTACATTCTATGAGTGCAGAACTGCTTTCTCTCAAAGTTAACAACAAAAAAAAAATAATCCAGGAAAAGCTCTTTTGCCTAGACTGAAAAAAAAAATCACCTGATAGTAATTAGTCTTTATTGAGAAAATGCTGCATAACTTTACACACAGTCCTGTAACTGGAACTGTAACAAGTTTCCACATCTATGCCAGGTTATCAAACAAACTATATAAATACAATTAATCCATTAAGATAAGACTGTGGGACTTGGGATGCATATTCCAGTTCGACTGTCTTTATCGCAAATCAGCTGTGTGACTTCCACACATCACTGCTTCAATGTCCCTAGTATGAGGAAAAGAACTACAAGTCCATACCTCAACACTCACGTGGGCCTTCAGAGCAATAATCAGGGCAAAATCATAGCACCAAGTATAGGCAACACACAGTGTTTGGATACAAAACTATCAGCATAGATCTGGTAATCCCTCTTAACAGTGTGGTTTTACTTTTTGTGCAGAGTTACAAAACATAGGCAACAAGACTACAGTGCACATTTAATAAAAATCTTGCTTCTTTCACATCCAGGACTTTACTACTTTTACTTATTGCCTGCCTGTAGCTTCCTTTCCCTTGCTATAAACCAACTATCCTCTGTCAGACAGTCACATTTCAGGTAAAGGCAGCAGACTTCATAGAAAGCATTATTACTACTTTTATTATACTATATTACTATTATTATTATTAGTATCATCTCACTGCCATACAACAGCCAAATGATACTACAGCCTTCAGTCATGGAGTGAGTTTGTGTTATCTAACCAACATAGCCCACTATGCAGTGCAGTGAAAACAAGTCAAGAAGCAGCAAGTAAAAGTAACCACATATTTAACTACCAAACAGCTACAGGGGTTTAATATTGATGCCTGTAAAATATACAGCTGCATCTTCCATACAAGTTACAGGCCCTTGCTAAAGCACAGGAGTATACATGAAATCTTACCAGTACAAATGGCAATGTGCATTTTAGGTACTTTCAAGTTCTGTTATTTTACATGGCATCTCATACAGCCAGTACACTCCATAGCTGAAGTCCAATACAAAAACATATTCACTTGATCAAGGTAACCCAGTTTACTGTCGCTGCAGAAAACTGCCAAATAAAGACAATATTGAGGAAAAAAATCTGAAGAAACTACAGTCACTTTTCAGAAAAACCCAGCCCCCATTTGCCATTATTTATGTGTGTATTTCCTTCTGTTTCCCTCCTCCCACCTGATGATGAGCCCCTCCAATTGCAGCAAAACTGTCCTCAAGGGGAAGACGTGAGGCACTGAAACTTACAACAAAGAGTAACTTCTTAGAAGAAGATAGAAGATGTAGTTCAGCTCCTCACCACAAAAAGCTGGTAGCTATTTAATTTAACTAAGTGTTCATAGGCCTTCTTTTCCATTGATATGTTTACTGACACATCAATGTTACTTCATGTCACGCTTTAGTCAATCAACCTCAGAAAAACAACAGAGCAACATTCACTTCTTCCCTTGCCTCAAGGGAAGGTAAATAGGTAAAAGGAGGCCTCCAAAATTGCAGTGTAAACAATCCAATTAAACACTATGAAAGTATCATGGTTCTAGAATATGCATGTAGATTTATGATTGTTAAAAACTATCATTGAGTTTAATTTAACAAAATGCTTTTCTCAATAACTTACTTGTATCTGTGTAATTCCCAACATCATAAAAATATACAGTGGCCATTATTCTTTCTAGTACTCCAGACGGGCTAATCCAACAAAGCCATGGTCGAACTTTCATGGAAGAGTGGGAATTTTTCCCAACAGAGCACCTTCTCTACCTCTCTCTTTCAGTTTATAAACACTCAAGCAAAAAAAAAGCTCCAAAACACTGCCAAATATTTCTTCAATGTCAACTTCAAAGGCTCCTGTGACATTAGGTTTGAATGAAAAAGGAGAAGTGCAACCACACACAGCTTATGCAGCACAAGAGATCGTGCTCTCATGATCACAACCACATGCACAGACCTGAGGATACAAGATGCTTCTTCAGCATCTTCTGTGACTAACAGACTTAAAAAACAAACATTAACTTGTGTAAGTCAGACATGGTACATGCCCTGTGTGCTGTCCCAGCTCATCCTCCTGGTCCAGCTCCCTTTATCTGCTGCCCTACTGAGGCCTGCACCAAGCTCTCCAGAAGGCAGGCCTCACTCAAGCCACCAGCTACTCCAAAAAGTCCTGTCGAGGATGACAGCCAGGGTTACAAGACTTCACCCTGCAGGCTGACTTTCCCACTGAACTAAATTCCCTCATCAAACTATGGCAGAAAGCTGCTGCACTTCAGTTTCCTTCCAAGCCAAACTGGGGAAGTTAAACTACAGGGACCACTGCACTCCAGACTCAAAGAGGTAAAGGAACTTCAGTTGGCAGAAAATACCCCTTGCTTCTATGTCTCACTTTCAGCAGACCCTGGACAGTTGTGTATTATTACCTTCTCCTCAGACAGTGCTGCCTGTTTTTGGGACATTGATCTCTGGGATGCAAGAGATTAATAATGTTGTCATCATGAAGTCTCTAAGAGGACTTTCCAAGACTATTTCTTCCTCTGGGTTATTCCACGGCTGAGTCAGACCTTCCCATTTACATTTCCAAGAAAACATTCTTGAAGTATTTTTTACTGCTTCTGTACTAATTCCCTTTCTTACAGCAGCCTCAAAAATCACAGCTAAAAAGGAAGCTACTCCAGAGATGATCACTAATGCCAAAAAAATCCCAAAATGTACTACTACTGCTTCCAGCTAAATAAATACAACTGTTACCATCCTTTATACCAACTGCATTTGTAGTATAGGAACACATGCAATGAAAAGTTGTAAAGAGGACAAGAACACTCCTGAATGATTAGGCACAACGTCTTTGCTATCTGAGCTTTTTCAGTTCATTAATATTTCACTTTTATATATTCCTCAGCTGCTTTTACAACATGTTCCTTTCTCTCCTTCTTAAGTATGAGCAAGGAGAATTGTTTGAAGTACCTAGCAGACCTTGCCTCACATCCCCACCTCCGTGCCCCCTGAGACTTTAACACTTCAAGTGCAATATATACTAGATAGAAAAACACATCTGGCACAGAAGAGGGATAAGAGAATACTCTCAGTCTCCTTTCTAGTTACGTTCAACTATAAAGGTGTGCAATAAGAAAATAAAGCATACTGCAGTTTGTCTATGCCAAGACACTTACTGCTGTCAATCCCAAAGGAGAAACAGAGACATAAAGCTTGGAGGGAGGGGGGGATCCCTTCTCTGTGGAAGAGCAAAATAACCTCGTTCCTTTGCAAGGCAACTTGCAGCAACACCCCTTCCTTGCCAAAAGTCAATCTCTTTAGCTAGGAGGAGCAAAACAAAAACTGTCTAGAGGAAATAAAGGATTTCCATGAACCTCTTCCATAATAAGCACTACCATCACCATCTGCTCCACTTTTTAAGCTTGCCATGCGATTTTGGAAAGCACATGCAGCATCCTCCAGCTCCTGCCTCCAAATCCATGGCAAAGGTCACACGTGACCGCCAGTGGCCGGGCCCTACCCACTCCCACTGGTTCTGAAACCACTTCTTGGCGTTTTTTCTGGTTAATCGCAGATTGCTTAACACACACACACGGAGGGAGAGGGGGGGAAACGGAAAGAAGAAACGCCAAAAAATAAACAAAAAAATGATGGGATTTCTTCCCCGTCACCTGCAGCAGCGAGGCCGGAGCGACGGCCAGCGGGGCACCGGCTGCCCGCGCCGTGCCCCCCGCAGGCCGGGACCGACGAGCCCCGCGCTGCCCCCAGGCCACCCCGGCGGCACGGCCGCTGCCCCGGGCCGGGCCAGCCCCGGGGGACACCTGCGGCCGCCCCTCCACAAAGCCGCCGGTGCCGCTGTCCCCGCGCCGCCCTCGCAAATCCCCGGCGCTCCCGGAGCGCGGCTGCCGGGGATCGGCGCGGAGCTGCGGCACCGGCAGCCCCGATCCTCCGCCGCCCCCACCGCCGCAGCCGCGCCGCGGGTCGGCGCAGGGCGCCCGGCGGCCGCCGCCCCGCGGGCGGGGAAGGCGAGGCCAAGGCAGGGGGCCCGCCCGCGCCCCGGGGCGACACCCGCCGGATCACCTCGGCACCTGCCGAGCGGGGCGACCCGGTCCCGCCGCCCCGGGGCACCCGCACGCCCGGGACCCGGCGGCGCCCCGCGGCCTGGCCCGGTTCTGCCCGGCGATACCGCCCTCCCGGCAGGGACGCGTTACCTGGCCGGGCTCCTCCAGCGCCCGACGCGCTCGCCGTTCGCCGGCGGGGGCTGGGACCCTCCTGGCAGCGCGGCGCGGCACCGCCCCCGCCCCGCTGGGTCGCTGCTCCGCCGCGTCGCCCCGGCGCGGGGAGAATAATCCGTGCGGAGCGGCGGTGCCCCGGTCTGTCAGTCCGTCCGCCCGCCCGTCATGTTGCGGCCGGTGTGTGTGTGTGTGCGTGTGTGTGTGCGCGGCGGGCGGGGAGGAGGGAGGGCGGCAGGAGCGGAGGGAGGGATGCGGGGGCGGGCCGGGGCGGCGCTTCACCCGTGTGCCGGTGCGGGGCGCGGGTTCCGCGGAGCGGGGCCTCCTCGGTCTCTGTGTGTGTGTGCAAGGGATGATACAGAGCGTGTTCTCTGTGCGGCTGTGTGTGTGCGCTTCCCCGTGTCTGTCCGTATCCGTGTGTCCCCGGGCGGAGCAGCTCCCCCGGCCGAGAGGAGAAAGTCCGAGTTCCCCCCGGGGAGGAACTCCGCTCCCTCCGGTGTGTTTACACTCACCATCTGCTCAGGGATCTATACGTATTTTTCCCTTTCCCGAAGGACGGCGGAGCCCTCTGATTTCACCTCCTCGTCCTCTTTTCCAGAGATGTGTTTTGTCATTATTTCCCGGTTGCTCCGTGGCCAGCCCGGTGCATTGCTGGTCCTAGGGAGGGAATAAGGAAACGACGTTGAAGAAGCAGCTCCACACCAAGGACAGGTATGGGCTGCACCGGTCTAGGAGCAGGAATGACTTCCCTGGAATATCGGGCAAGGGCAGAGGTCAAATACATGGCGTTTAATTCATTACATCTAAGTTCTTTATTCAATTCAGAGAGATAAGGTAAAGCAGAGAAATAGCCGTGTTCTCTGTGACTAATACTTAAGGAATATGACTGAGTTTTTTGCCAATTTATACAGGATCTCTCCTGTATCACCCACCAAAATGAGCTACCTTGCCTCATTAAGAACAATTGAGTAAAATGAGTGAAGACTCAAAAGTGACAGGCTGCAGCTATGTGGCCTATTCTCTCATACCAAAAAATAACACACGTAAAACTCCTTGCACTGAAGAAACACATAGACTTCAGTCTGAACAAGATTAAAGTCTGTTCATTTTGTAACATCTGTGCTTATGCTGCAACTGCAACCCAAAGAACTTTCAACTATTAGGCTACAGAAAGATACAGATCCAGAATGGAGTCAGAGTTTTGAAGAATTTTGAGTAAAACAGATTTTGACAAAAATACAGGTACAACTTAACAGCAACAACGAGGTTCCACTGAAATTCTGAATAAGAATTCTGTCACAGTGCAGAGGTCAGTGTCATACTTGGCATGAAAGTAACAAGAAACTGAACACTTATGTCTTTACAAAACTAAACAAGTCTTACAAAACTAAACTAGCAAGTTCACCATACCTAATTATATTTAAATATAACTGTCAATCTGTTTAACATGTTCACAGGATTGTTCAATGAAATGTGATAACCAAATCAATTTCTTTTTCTTCTTGGGCCAGACAATAAACCTAAACCAGATAAAATATTTTACAGGCATAAATAAAATTTTTACAGGCATATGCAGCACATAGCAGCACTGCAAAAAATGCTATGTGGAGAGAAACATTTTTAGTAACCTGTCATCTGCATTTAAAAGGCAAAAGATCTCATGTGACACAGCCCCAAGAGTGTTCATTATTGGAAGTACCTACCTTCACAATGTGGGAATTTCAAAGGCGAGCATGCAGTAACCAGATGACTTGACTGAGAGGTGGTTCACAACCCACAAAGTAGTTAAGCAACTGCAAGGGCATGAGTCGTCTCAATGAAGAGGAGGGTATTTGTCACAAGTAAAATTATGGGCCTACTTAGCCACTGTGCTAAGCTGAGTCAGCCTTGACTGTAGAGGCTGAGAAATCTGTGTTTTGCTGAATCAGCCATCTCCTAAGAACCTTGCATGATTTTTGGGCTCCATCTCCCTACCCTCCTTCATCCTTGTATTCAAGCAGAAGATTCACAGAGTTAACCACGATGATTAACTCAAGCTCTCTGGTTTCTATCAGTTTTCTTTCCTGCCATTGCCCTGAAAGGGCAAAAAAGCCCCTGTGATTAACTAGAATTTCCAGACACACTCACAAGTGATGCTTCCAGTGAAGCTGTCAAGGCTTTGATTAGTCCAGTGACACAGACAGACAAACAGAGACAGCAGCTACAGGTTGTATGGAAAAATGTCACCATTTCCAAATTCTAGGGATTAGGAGGGACAAAAAAAGGCCTAAACATGGTCATAAGCTTAAGCATTGAGCAATACCTGTGCTGCAGTATGTTTGCTACCTGAGGCCTCAGCAGATAGCTATGGGAGTTACTGGAGGAGGAACACTTGTGGTCACCACACCTCAGATCTCCCCAGGCACATGTAACCTAATTCTCTTTTTCCCTCCAGTTTCCTACTGGTGTGGCCCTGGTGACTTCAGCAGAAGGCCTCTCTTTGAGGCTATCATACTGTGTTTCACCAAAATCTTCATTAGGTTTTGCTTCCAGAACAAAGCCTTAAAAGGAAATTTCAGATTCAGAAGTGCACATTCACCAGGATCAAGACATTCTCATTCACTGAGATATGTCATGCAAGTCATGATATGACCTGATATGTCTGATTTCCTTGCTCTCTGTATCCTTTCTGTCGGCATTCATTCCTCATCGCCTGACCAAGGATTTCACATTATCCTCGTGCTTGATGCTGTCTCCTTTCAAAAATCAGAGGGGTTAATGTTTTTCATACTTTTATCCCTTTGTGGTTTGGTTTCCACATGTATGGATCCAGCATAGGCAGGCATGGGGGAAGCTGAGACATGTGAGATCAAATTGGTTTCAAAAGCTATGTCCATCAGGGTTGAGCATGTATCCCTGTGTGACCTTCTTGAAGGTCTCAGCCCTTGACCAAACAAGCATCTCTTTATTCTCTACACAAGTCTCAGGGCACAGAGAATCACTAGTCTGTCTTATTCAATTCACCAGATATGCAGTGGTTGTCTTCCTAACTGCATGAATTTTGGGTCTGGCCAGAACTATAAACAGCCCTTGGGGATAAAACAGATTAATTTCTGGTTTTGTAGGAGCATTTTATGACCCTGAAAGGAGCCAGTTTTGGAAGACTGGTATGCTGGAGGGGCTAAGTATGCCCAGCAGTGACTCATGACCACAGGCTGGGAGAACCTTACCATGGCACTGGGATACACTGGGACATCTTGGGACATCCAGGGGATGTACGGACTTCACTAAATGTTTTTCTCTTACAGTACTGTTTGAGCCAGGTTGGCTTGGGGTTGTTGTCATACCATAGTGAGCATGGAGTGCTCTGGCCAGGTCCTGCTTCACCTTACCATCAGAGGAGGGGACAAAGAAAGCCTCCAGTACCAAACTGCTTCCACTCTCCTTTCAGGAGACATCTGTTCAGTGAAGCATTGTCACACTGATCAATATCTATTCGTTTTGTATTGCATATGATCATATCCACTTACACCTTTGGAGCAAGGATTAATCGAGTGACCTTCCCCTTGCTGTATAGTTCCATGTGTAATGCACTGAATAAATACTGAAACCAGACAGTTTGTTAAAAGCTATGAATTTTATCATGCTAACACTGAAACCTCCAAGGAGGTTGAAGTCCACTTTAGTTAATCATAGAAAAATAATCATCTGAAGCAGTTTTTGAGTTAAGGTTCATGCATTTTGTTCCCTACTTTTAAACAGGCTGTAAATTGATTTATACTCTTGGCTCCCTCAGCTCCAATGGCAAAAATGACACCACTTTCTAGAGCTATAACCACCTTCACTACTGAAGCCAAAAAGAACCATTACAACTAGAAATACAGAATTTCTATTCATTCAAAAAGATAAATGCTCCCTTACACTTCAAAATTCAGTTTAATAAACTGAACAAAGAAATGTTATTTGACTCCCAGTGGTGAGATAACTGACACGATACTATCCTTGATGAAAAATCTCCAGTTTGGCACTAAAAAAGGATCAATCCCCACACCTGCACTTTTCTCTTTTAGTCTGTTAGAACACCTCATCTATTTTGGCTTCATCATTTCCTTTCAAACAGTTGATGCAGATATTATCATTGCTCATCGCTGGAAATTGTGATGCCAATGAATGTCTAACTACCACAGAAGAGCACCAGAAGATTTCTCTCTAACAAACCAGCTTTGTGAATATATTTATCTGGTTAATCTGATTTCAAACACTGTCAATATGCAAGTTACTTGCTTTGCTGTTATCAGTATAATCAAAAGCATAAAAATCTTGTCAGCTCTGATATTCATCTAATTTAGATTAGTGGTAAAGTTTGTTTACATGCCCATAGAGAAACATGCCATAACTGGAGAATGAAGTTTTGTTTATTTAGTTCAGTGTTTCACTGGCAAAACTGTCTTGCTAAAGAATAAAATGCTTCCAACTTGGAGGCCTATTTCCCCAGTAAAATCTGTGCACACTGGTTTAGAGTCTAATCCTGAAGCAGGCGAGCAAACTTCTGGTTCTCCATTGTAATCCCCAAAGCTCCACATGGATACATTAACCTGAAGGACTCCAAAGGACTTGAGCATTGTACTTTCACAAACAACCGCTAATAAAAGCCTCCAATAGCTGCCTTGTGTGTTTCCATGCCTTTTTATTTGAACAACAGAAGTCTCAATGAGGTTTTACCTCTCATTCTAACCTCTTCCACTTGGAGGATCCCCATAACAAAATATTTTGGTTCTGCAGGCTACCAGGGTTTATTTGTAAATTATCTGTTCATCTTTGTAATCTTACTTAACTTGTGGAAATATTCTGGTTTGTCTAGGGATTTTTTATATAGATTATTTTTAAACATTTGCATGTTTAGCAAAATTGAAGTTGACAAGCATTCTTTCCAGCCTTGTTATTTATCCATTGTACAAAATAGGAAAAGGAAGGAAATCTGCTGAAAGAGAAAATTGTATTTCTATTTGTAATAGATTGAGTGCTAGCATTGAAAACAGTCTGAGCATGGTATTCTGTACCAGAAAATAGAGGATTAAAAAAAGAGTAATATGTGCTGCATTTTATGGTATCCGTGACTCCAATACATCATCACAGCAGGAGCTTTCTTCAGTATCAGGGAACCTGGGAGGGCTGAGCAAATTCTGCATTTAAGTCTCATTAATTCGCCTTGCCTTGGGCCAAAATAGCACCTCAAGTTATTCAGTTTGTATGGAATTATTAAAGTTTTCCTCATGTATTAAGTGAGCAGCAACTTCTGTTTGCAGACAAAAGACCAGAGACAAGAACCAAAAAAGAGAGGTAGACATCATCTGAGATTATGCAGAAGAATGTAGACTATCCAGCTGTTAACATTAATACACCAAAACACATAAATTGCACACATATATTATATGGAATAACACCTAAAAGATCAGTTACTGGAAAGGCTTCCAGCACAGATGGGCTTCAGGTCCCTCAGTCTATTGTTGCAGCTGTTACAGACACTCCACACCACAGGATTTTCTCAGTACCATCCACCCATGCAGAGCAAAGCCAGCTTTCCAGCACTACCTTCTGAAATTCTCCTTTTCACTTGTACAGTTGTACTTTTAACTTCTCCCCTGAAATACCCATATTCTTCATGTGCCTATCAACTGATGCAGACTTCACAGAAGAGAAAACATTTGTTTATCTAATCCTTCAGATAGTTAAATTAAAAAAATAAATTTTTCTCCTGGTAATAATGCCTACAAAGCCTTCAAATATTGGTCAAAGAATTAATACCAAACTCATAAGAACATGTCATGAATTCTATTCTATTCAACTGGCTTGTATGATCAATAACCAGCATCTTGGCAACACCCAGAAAAATGTATAAGCTCATTCAGTGACTGATGTTCTTCCACACAGCCTTTCAGCTAGGTGTTCAGGAATGGGGATCTACCTGAAAAACTGACTAGAAATAAATGTACAATAATTTCTGGGTTCTACCATGCAGTGGTCACGCTGGCAAGAATTTGGACAGCTGAACTTGGATGGCCACCATTGCTTTTTCAGGGAGGCAAAGGATTTAGTCTTTGCATAAAACACCAGCTCCGTATTTCCCCAAGCACAGGAAAAAACAGAATTTTTACATCTTTAGTAGTCACACAAACCAACCTGTGGCAGACCTCAAATGGCAATACAACAATAAAGATATGCCCAAGTTAAAATTAAAACTTTTTAGACTTAACCAAAACTTAGAATTTTTTTATCCAGTAGGCAGATTATCTATGAACCATTGCACTATGATGTGTCTGAATAATCAAAGTGCACATTCCTGTGCCCTGAGGCTGCAGCTAGAGAATGGACTTACAGGACTAAAAGAACTGAGAGTATTGAATTGGCAGACCCTTCCTGAACTGGTGTTAGAGAAAAAAAGACAAACAAAAAACAATCAAAAAAAAAAACCAAAAAAAAAAACAAAAAAAACAAAAAAACCCCAACAAAAACACTTTCTCAGCCTGTTGTCATCGCCCTTCCCACAGCACCACCCTGACTTGGTATTTGCTGCCACTCATGATGCAGTCTCCGGCAGGTCTATGTAAATGTGAGATTGCATTTTTACAGAGCAGCATTTGCATGGAAATATCCAACTTGGCACCAAAGTCTAGAAGAGGTTAGTGCCTTGCATTTCACTTCAAGTTTCTATTACAGCAGGGATGGGTTTGCTTCATCAGCCACTGCCCTGGCTGGTGTGATCACAAGGCTCGAGGAGATAAGGCATCGAGCCACCAGGCCTCACAATGTGCAATCAAACTGAGACACAAAGACATGCTAAGATGCCTCCATTTCCACATTCGTGTCTATTATGCCGAGATTCATACTTGGTATTTATGAAAGCAAGGGCATTTTCTTTATTCAGACATCTCATTTTAAAGTCTCTTTCCAAGTCTCTATCAAAGACAAATGCACGTTGTGATTTTGATTTAAGTGCAAGGTCTGCTGCTAGAGGCTGGAAATCTAGTCTGCTTAATGAATTTATTAGGCTTTGTCTTACATCCTAAAGGATATTTATTACTCTATGGCACACTCTATTATTACACAGTATTATTTTTTTGAACATCACAAGCACCCATGATGTATAGCTCCACCATAGTCAGTATGAGAAAAAAATCTGCACACTTCCCCAAATATAGAAATGCTGAGTGTTGCCTCATGCACTGAATATTTGAACAGGCTCATACTTTGGCTCAGGTCCCTAAAGCACATATCCCTTCCGAGGAAACATGCATCTGGAAAAGAGAATCTGTGTTAACAGGACAAGTCTGGCGTTCAGCAAGAGGCAGCAGCTCCCTACTGCTCTTTTCCTGTGGAAGTTTCTATTCAGTTGGCAATCAGTTTAAATGACCTGAAGGACGACACCAAAAAGGTCTGTTACCATCTCCCTGGGTAATTTCTTTATTTTTGCTATTTATAGTCACATAAATGTGATAACTGCCATTAAACAGACACATTTTCAGTAGTGGGAATTTCAAATGCTTTAGCAAATGCAGAAGCATAGAGGATGTGGGTAGAAAGGTACCAGAAAGTGGTGGAGTTCACAAGTGCCCAAACCTTACCAGATAGATACCCTTCCCAAGCAATTAAGAAAAAGGTTTAAAACACAAAACTTATTTCACTAATATATAGTGACAATAATTCACACATTACAACATTTTCTGACTTTCATGTCCCTATTTACTCTTCCCTGAGTACACTTTTCTATTTATCAATACAATCTTCCAACCATATACAGACAATAAACAGGATCCCTCTGAGATACATGTAGAGAATAGTTATGAAATAAACACAGATATTTCTTACTAGCTCTGTTTAGTGTTCAGATTACTTTAACACATCAATACCTAGACCATAGACATCTTAGTGCCACTGGAGCTGACATTAAATAAAAATGGAAAATGAAAACCTGAGTGTTGCAGCAAGTAAAACGTGCCAGTATATTAAATATGTGTTCATTGAGACACACACACAAGTGCAGTGTGTTCTTCCCTCCCAAGGGCAACAGTAAGTTATGCCTCAACAAGCAGCATAGATTTATGTCCCTAAATGCTTCTCTCTTCAATAAACATTTGTATATCTGCCATGAAACCTGAGGAATCATATGCCCTTTAGTTAATTCCAAGATACTGAATTAATCTTTGGGGGAAAAAAAAATTTGATCATTCTATTCATTAAAGGATTATTTTTTAAAAAACCACTATAGAAGAATTTTTTTTTTCTATAATGTAGGTATAGGACATTTTTACACAAAACTGTGGTTTCTGTGCTTTGACCAGATCCTATGTTTGAAGTAATATATAGAGGATTCTTTCAAGCAGAAATTGTATACTGGGTCTGTGGTTTAGCCCAGCAGGATTCTGGTCTTCATTGCAAATCTGGGGGAATAAATAAGTCAGAGATTCTGGAGACCATATAGGAGCTAGGGACCTAAATCCTATTAAAATACCAGAAACTGGATACTAACTCCCACAGACTTGCACAAATATTCCATCTGAAATGAACATTCTTTTGAGGACTACATTTTCTTTTGAGTCCGTATTTCCTCTTGCAAAAGTTGGACCGCTCAAAATACCAAATTATGCCCACAGATTTTACTTAGAAATTATGATCATCATCTGATTATGTAAGACCACAACACCTGAACCCTTGTAGAAGATACATGGACTTAGTCAAAGAGAAATCTTGCCAGGGAAGCTGATAAGCAAATGTGCAAGTATTTTGCTATTACATAGATGAAGAACACAAACATGTATATGCTGAACTTGATGGCAAAGGTCCTAGTAATTTTAGTAGGAGCAGCACTGGACTCATATCATTAGGTGCATTATCTATCACCACACTATTAAACACATTCCCTATATGTCAGGTGAGTACAATTTTTAAAATCCCAAGAATTTCTCCATGCCTCTTCGAAAATAAAATGGAATTTAGACCTTAGCTAATAGGATCAGAGCAGGGCTTGAAGCTGTATATTTTAAAGAATCTGTAGCATTAATAGCCAGAACATAAAATCCAGATGGGAGGATGATTACATTCTAACAGCTTTTATAAAAAGCTAATTACACATATTTGGGGCCTGATCCAAAAACTGTTAAAAATATGTCAAGGAAAAAAAAACAGTTGTCTGCAGAAAGCACCTAGAGTTACTGAACTGCCACTCCTTAAAATCTCTCCCACAGTAGTAAATGTGGCAATAAAGGTGAAGTATTAAAATTTGTTCTTCTGTAATGATGGCCTTGTAATTTTAAAAAAGGCATAAGAGCTATTAAAATGTCTTTTAGAACTCTACATATTCTAAATCCACAAGCACATAGAGCCCATCTCTGTGATTAGAGGCAGAATTTTATCCTATTCCAACTTTCCACAGCAAGCTTTCCCACAAAGACACGCTTTGAGAAGCACTAAACAGAACAAATTATTTACTCTTTGCAAATGGAGAGGCGCATCTTGAAAAATTACTTAAACTTGCCTTCAAAATGCGTGCAGAAATTTCTGAATTATCACTGATAGGATAAGCTGTGTTCAAACAAAACTCACTGTTAGGCTCAACTATCAACACCACTCTGCTTTAGCTCTTAAATAGTGTGAAAAAAGAGGGTGGGAGAAGAAAGGCAGCAGAAGTGCTAATGCAATTGTTTGATGTGTGTCTGTGAGAGGCAGCGAGGAGGAGGCAGACGTTCTGCTAGGCAGGCTGCTGCCAACGGGAATCACAGGCTTTGTACTTCTCCCCCACCTCCTTTAGTGGAAAATAATTACTGCTGCATATAAAAATCACACTGTTGATTTTTATTGGTCTGATGTTGCTATTTCTTACATCTCCACAGAACTGGCCATTTTCCACTCAGTCATTTTCCTACCAATTTCTGTATGCTGCAGCCAGTGAAGAGCTGTGAGGGCGTCTGCCCCTGCACCATTCCACATGGCAATGTGCCAGGCAGAGTGACTGACTTCACTTCAAAACATTTTCTGCTTAATTAGTGTGAAAAAGCCCAGCAACCCAATTATCTAAAAGGACCTCACAGGTTCTCTTCACAGCAAGGGAAATAATGCCACTGGATGTGCTCTGGTGTGGAAATACCTAGGTTGTTCCAGCAGAAGAGTGATCAGGTATTTAACAGTGTATTCCTAGAGCAGCCAGTTTGGCTCTAGAGTCTTGAATTCCATAACTGGCCTGCTAAGAGGATGCTGACTTAGAATTTCAGCCCTTAAATCCTGGGTTCAACCATTTTCTCCCAGCCTGCTGCCTGCACCTTTCCCTGTGCAGAAAATAGGTGGCAAAATCTGAAGCAGGTATATCCTCAACACAGCACATCAACAGAAACGTCAGGTTTTTCAGCATCTTTCTTGGCTCTAACATCCTCTACCAAAATCAATTGGAAAATTACCTTTGACTTCAATGTTGGGTTCACTGCAGCCTAATTTTGACTTGGACTTGATCCAGACTCACTTATTTCAGTTCCTCTCATATTAATTTAGCCAAGCATGTGAGTTGGGCTGAGGGCTGAAGCTGTTCTTGCAGCAGACTTTTTATTCTAGTGAAATGCCTGAAAATACTGGTTTTACTTTTTATAGAAACCAGTCAATTGAGTTCAAATTTAAGTGCATGCTTTTTAATGCATACTGAAATATTTTACTCCTGCAAACCAGAGTGGAAAAAAATCCAAGACAAACCTTTTCCTTTGCAGTAGAAAGTCCATTACATGAATAGAATTTTATGTATGCACATGTGTAGAAGTTTAGAGTTTTACATAGAATTATTTGGATCGATCTTACCATACTGTGGGGATATGCTGTCACCTACTGCAGCAAACATTTGTTGAAGCTCAGATTCTACTATTTACCTAGCAGGTAAAGAAAAGATTGTGTTCAACACTGTTTGTAAAACATGTTTGTGCCCATAATTGCAGTATTTACAGAAGGAAGTGTCTTCATACTGTAGAGTCAGACTTTCTTTCTTGAGGAAAACAAACAAACAAACAAAATAAAAACAGGCAGAAAGCCTTCTGGACTTCATGGTGGTCATGCCAAGGGTGAGATTTGCCAGGAAAATGATTTGCTCCTATCTCTCAGTACTGGGCTGGCTGCTACCATGGTTTGTAACCATGGTTTTGACATTGATATGCAGTTTACAGCATATACAGGGATGTTCCCCAAAGAGCTAGAAAGCTTCTAAGGTGTAGCAAATACCAAAACATCTATTGGTGCAGTGAAGCCAGAGAAAAATATTCAGATCCCCCTCAACCCAGCTGTGTGACTCAGGTAAGCACACTAACTGGACTATTTTCTTGTCTTCCCTGTGTGCACTTCACAAATAACTCCACATTTATTGACCCAGTCTTTTGCATCTGCAGGGAATTGCACTAGCCTACGGAGCCAACATCCAGTTGTCTCTTTCTCAAGGTAAACTCCTTAAAGACAAAGAAACCAAAGGAGACCTGAGCTCTCCAGAGTGTCTATTAACCTGTTTGTCAGGACAGCCCCTTGAGGAGTAGAACAGAGGGATTCATGTTTTTGTGAAACAGGCAGGACAGGAACATGAACTTGGGTCTCTCACATGCTGCTGCTTTAATCCCAACCCCTGGAAACAAGGCCATGTTGTTCCATGTCCCTCCACCCAGTTCCCCCCAGGCAGGACTTATTTGGGTCAGAAGTGATCTCAGAAAGACATCAGGTACAAAATCCTGCTCAAAGCAGGGCCATTCAAAGATGTATCTAACTAATGCCACATTTTGGAATAAACCCCCAGGAAAGGGTGAGACTTTGGACCTCAAAGGAAGAGGAGTGTGGCACATACATACACTCCAGTTCTTTCTTTTAATAGTCACTTTCTAGCAGCATGGGTTTTCCTGGTTTGAGAAGATCCCTTTCTCTAACTTTCTTAACCTTTTTTCAAAGGAGCCTGCTTGCCCAACTGAGGCCTAATACTGAATACACAATGAGTGTTCAGACACAGGTGGAACTCCTGAGATGGTGGTGCTGGGCACCCTGGCTGCTCTGCAAGCCCTGCAGCACTCTGGAGCATCTTTACCACGACAGACATTTGTCTGTGGACCCTCAAAGATGTCAAATCAGCCCCTGTCAAAGGGGGATTGCCAGATAAAATCATGAGGCAGAGGAGAGAGCAATGGTTTTAGCATGAGAGCTCTAACATTGCTTTTACCTCTGGCAAACTACTGCAAATAGTACAGGCATCCTACTCAGTTTTTCACAAGGGATTTAGAGAAGCACACTGCTTGCTCATCACCCATGTCAGCTATTGGGGGGGAAAAAAAACCCACAAAAAAATCCCCTCCTCAAATCTAAACTGATCTTTACAATGGAAAGTATAGACAAACTTGAACTAAGAGCTACTCTTCTAGAAACAGGCCCAAACAAAATCCCATTAGCATATGAATTATTACTTGAATAAAGGCAGGAAAGAATATGAGTAAAGTTGATTACGGAAGAAAAAAGACAGTACTGGTACAATAAAGGAAAGCATGACTCAGTGCCAGTCACCCTAATATATGACAGAGCTTGTGATGTGGTAGAGAGCTGTGGGGGACAGGCTGTGAACTAGCCAGCCTCTTCACAAGCTGGCAAAAATTCTTAGGAAAGTAAGAAAAATGAACAAATACAACTATTTGAACATTAGGATGGTAGGTACACAGATAATTAACTACAATAGGTTAGAACCAAGCAACAGGAAACTTCTAACTTGTACAAGCCTTTTTTTCTAGTCATACATCCCAAACACCACCAAAAGGTGCAGTGACCAAGAAAGGCAGTGATTCACCCCTCAGTTATAACTACAGGTAGACACAGCTCAAACTCAAAGCTGAATCAAGCCATGCATCATGGCATAATATTAAACAAGTCAGTTGATCATCTTGTTTCACAACTATTTCACATGTACACCTGAAAATCTGATATTACTTAAGCCATAAAACCTCAAAAATAAATTCAAGAGAATTTGATGTCTTTGATGATTACAAACTAATTGGTAGAGAAAGTTGGTCTGCTAGATAAAAGAAAGGCTGTTTTCCCAAAAGGCATGGTGGGGGTGTTGACATCTTGGTGGATCTGGGGCTATTGCGATGGTCAGAGTCCATCCATGCCCTGCTTCCACAGAGCCACAGCAATCTGTCTCAAGTCTTGTGCCAGAAATAAACAGGCTTTGATCTCCTCAGTGAGCAGCCCGTGTGAACCAGGGCAGAACCAGACATTCAAGTTTGTCCAGCTGCTGGGGAAGTGAACACCATCCCTTTGACTGGAGCGCCTCCCATCCCCGTGGGAGAGCCAGGCTGAGAGCACAGGGGGGAGAGGAGAGGAGGGAAGGGTCCTGCTCAGCCTGAGGGGCTGGAGGGCTGCTTTGCCCTGGTGGACTCTCAGGGCTTGCCTTCTCCTCTAAGCACCCATCTCATACAGGGTGTCTGAGCACAGTTCCTCACTGTCCCCTTCTTCCTTCACCCTGAGCCACAGGTTGAAGGCAGCACCTGAGGCAAGCCCACAAAACACAATTTCACAGTGGTCCTCTGCAGTATTTCAAGTGTGTTTGCATCCAAACAAAAGGCAAAAATCCAACATCTGTGGGTAGGAGCTGTCAAGCAATGCTCTCATACCAGTCAGCCAGCAAGTTACTAACATCCAAATAATTTCTTATCAACAGGAAGAAGAGGTGTGTGTGCTACACGAAGCTCAGCATTCTGTTCACACCATGACAGCAGTGTGTTGGCAAACATTTTACATCTTTTTTCAGTTGTTCCCTGGGCCCTTTGCAGCTGAAGGATAAAGTACTGAAGCAGGATGGCTGAGGAACGCTCCTGCCTCATGTGATGGGCTCTCCATGAGCCCTCCAGCCATGGGGAAGTGACCTGAGACTCAGACAAGTGAAGGACAAGACAAGGAGGCCCTTCAGAAAATCCTGGGAACAGGCCAGAGAAAAAGCTCTCACTCTGGTGGATTTTTTTGTTACCAAACCTTAAGCAGTTAAAGCTTACCTTTCAAATGAGATAAAACCTGTACATGCCCTTGCATCTTTTCATTCCTTGTTAAATGATATACAACATGCAAATCCCATTTATGAAAAAAAGTTCTAACCATGTCTTTCTTAGGAGAAAAAATTTCTAACAAATGGTATAGCAGCACATCAAACACCTAATAATAGCATTGCATAGCTGAGATATTCCCCTCTTTCTGCTAAGCACAATATAGAGAAAAGTGAAATTATGTCTCATGATACAAACAAAAATATCCTAGGATAACAAAGCATATATATGTAGTTATTCTTTGTTGCTGTGCATTCAATCAAGTCTATCAGAGTTGACAAGGCCAATTTTGCACCTTCCTATTGTTTTGTCCTATAAGACTGGGATGTCGTTCCACTGGGAAAAATAATTGCCAACGATAAAGAGATGGTTTCTATGACATTTGCAAAGATATTGCTGAAAAATACCCTTAGTATGGATCACTTCACCTCACCAAGTGGGATAACTGACTGAGCTCAATGTGCCTAATATGAAAATGCAATATCTACATTTCCCATAGTTTAAAGGAAGACATACCCCCTGCCAGGCAATATATACATGCACACACTCTTCTCTCTCTGCCTCAAGTTCACACTGCAAGGTAACCAATGGCTGTTCACAGATGCTTAAATTTATTCATGAGGAAAAAAACAAAAGGAAAAACAATGCTAAGATCAGGATTGACATGTCTGCAATATCAGCATAATTCTTTGACTGGTTGAGAAAAATAACCTTGAAAGTCCAATAACCTTGAAAGTCCAGTAACAGTGAAAGCCCAGTGGTAGCTCTATATCCATAAAGACATGAAGCACTCATGGTTAAAACAATCTGCAGCATATGGTAAATGTCTCAAGGCTAAATAGGCCTTAGAGGCAGAGGGAAAAGGAAGCCCAGTCACATTCCCTGACCTGACTCTCATTTTCCAGCACTGCACATAATGTATTCCCAAACAAAAGGGACAGTTTTGTAGTGATCTCGATTTTTCTTAATTTTATGAGAAAAATCATTACACATTAGGTCGTGAAGCACATGGTTAGGTAGTTTGTCAGTGGTTATCTGATAATGTGTGACAATTTACACTGATTGTATTCAGAGCTGAACGCTTGCAATGTCATCAAAATCAGTCAGGGAGGTTTTATTTGACATGCAAATTAAGAAGCATGAGGAAATTAAGAAGAAAGATACCACAGATTTTTTTTTTTGAAGAATGCTCAGAATGGTGTTTCATCTTTTCCTTTTTTTAAATCATCAGCATGATTACATTATACATGGGCTTCCTCAGTCAATACAAGAATAACTTAAACAACTGAGATTATTCTTCAATACTGTGCCAGTTGGACTGACTCAGCTGGTGCTTAGAAGGAGCAAGAGAGATGACATTGTTCCTTCAGTTTTCCCTGACATTTGAGGTTCTCAGAGACAAACCTGCCCTTGGCTTCTACCTGGGAGGTGATGGTTGATTCAGAGTCTGCACAATTTCTACCCTTACCAACTGCCCTTCAGCCCTGCCCACTGAAACATCCTTTATGCCTGCCTTGAACAGGCAGGAATAACTGCAGAAAAAACAAAGCCCTGGTACCTCCTCCCAATTCCTGAGCAAAGTAGGAGCTGCTTTGTATTCTGACTTACAAATACAGAAGCTGTGCTAAATGCCTTGGATTTCGTTTCTATTTTCTTTGCCAATTTTGTTCTGCTTTAGTGCTGGCCTCAACACTTTAGACAATTGCTTCATTAGCGAAGTTCAAGTACCAGCCATATTTTCCTTAGAACTTAACGCCACTCCTTTCCCTGTGACCTTTATTGTTCAGCTAACTTCAAATAATCTTAAATAGTGGCTGCTTCTATCTACTGTTTTGTCCATATTTAAAAAAAAATCTCGTCGATACCAGCTCATGATGAGCAAGGCTGTACCTTGTGCCAGGACTTCCTTTTTAATTTGCATGTCTGTTACATAGTAAAATGTTGCACACCCATTAGTTTTTTAAAAAAAGGGGGGAGGTGTTTCCAGAATTCCTCTCAAGTCACTTTGCTGAAAGCTCAAGCCTTAATTTTTTTTCCAGATCCCTATTCATCCATATATATTTATTGCCAATATCTGAGGTGTTTAGAAAATTAATGTAAAGTTAGTAATAATTAAAATTAATTGTAGAACCTAATCACAGGGCAATAGAATAAACAACAATAGTAATAGCTGCATTAAAATACACTGTCAATAGCTGTGAGCACTTAAGGGCTCATAGACAGACTCAGATATTTCTTGTAGCCGTGTATGGATTGACCACATAAGCCAATCACAGGACATGTGAATTCATGGTAATCTATTCTTAAGGTACAATTAATGCCACTAGATAATTAAACAGCACAAAGGGCAATAAAGACACTGCTTACCTAGGCACCGAAGGGAAAGAAAAAGATCCTAACAACTATCAGTTCTGTTTCAGAGCCATATCAGATTAATTCAGAAGGGAGATTTAAATTGCTATGCCTTATTTATGATTTAGATATAAAACTCACAAAACAAATGGACGCTTATCCTTGGGATTCATTCTACTCAATATTCTGCTTTCCATAAAGCCCACAGTTTGTCTTGGTTCACAAACTATCCATTGTAAATCAGATGACACTTGACAGAGCATTTTTGTATTTCAGCTTTTTAGCAAAGCAGAGCAGCAATTGCCAATAGAGAACACACATGAATGAGACCAAGTGTATCCACAGAAACTGCAGTCAACTGCTTCTATTGTTATTTCAAGCACATCAGAAGATGGGCCTGTATCTCACTTAACCCATTTACACTCCATTTTATACTTCTAAAAACGAGCCGATGTTTGCAGATGGCTGCAGGATTATTTCTGGTTAGAAGCAGAAAAAGGGGTCCAGAGGTCTGGTCTGGTAGTGGTTTTCATGGACTGGGGGTACTCATACCTCTGTTTATAGCTGGGCAAAGATACTGCCTCATGTTTAAAAATACTTCTGTGACAGGTAATTTGGCATTGATTGAATAAAAGTAGCAGTAAAAAGTAAAAATTCTTGTGGTTTTACTCTTTTTGGGTAGGAAATGGCATACAAGAGAACCAGCCAAGGTTTAGATGGCCATGTCACTAACTCAGTCCCACACACTCAGGGGTTGGAAATAACCCACCATACAGACTGAACTAGTTGAAATAATGGTACAAAACCACTTTGAAAGCCTTACCAGGAGGTGGAAGATAAGAAATGGAGTCTAATTTGTTTTTTCCTCGGCTCATTTTTGTTTATTGAAAACTACTGAGCAGTTTCTTATCTATCCAAAGAAGACAGAGGTCTAGAAGTCCCTGTGCCCACTAACAATCAATAATTCTAGATGTGCTTACTCCACCTCCACTATGAGACCCCTGCAAGGCAGTTTGGTAGGGAAAACCAAAGTGAACAACTGTACTGTCAGATGCAGAGGGCTGGATAAAGTACTGACCCACGAGAGCAAGGTCAGGGTGAGCCATCCTGATCTACCTGACTCTGGACTTACCCAAAAGCAGCCTGAGAACATCACAGTGAGCCTAGAAAACATCACATTTTGAGCTGAAGCCTCCTCTTTAGCAATATCAGTCATTCACAGACTTGTCAGAGCAAGCTGACTCCCAGCACTCTCCAAGGAAGTTAAAAAAATAAATAAATTAAAACTGCATCTTTATCACATCAGACTTCCCCAGGGCTCTCCCAGAGACCAAGCTTGAAGACTGTACAACAGCTCTGCCTCAAGCAGGACCCCTGGCATAGCCAGAGGCTGTCCCTCAGATCTCCAGGAGCACGAGGCACCTTGAAAGAGCTGCAGACAGACACTGACAGACAGACTCCCAGCACAAGGGGCTGGGAGGCTGCAAGGGTGCCTCTGCATGGGAGGAGGTTGGACACAGAAGATGCAAGAGTACAGCATTTCTTGCTTCTTCCTGTCATCACTGTACCCACACATAGGTAATTCTGATTACACCCATTAGCAATGTTTACAGAAGCATAAGTTTTTGTTTGCTTTACAGTAATCATGTTTGTATTAGAGACCAAAGCTGGGAGGATTTGTTTTGGATGGTGCTTTATGAGATGTGTGGGACAGGGAAGAACTGGGTTTGTAAGAAATGCTTGGGTCCAGTGGCAAGCTGCTTCATCAGTGGGAACCTGTGTTGTGCTTGAGATAATTCTCTGCTGCAGGGTACCTTATCAAAAAGGAGGAAGTGCTCCAGGCACCTGCTACATCCCTTCTGCCAAAGTACACTCAGCTTCTTCCCAAGTCTGTTCCAGCCTATCATACAGGACTAGGCACTTTTCTCCAGCTCTCACTGGATATGCATTTACATGGCTTGGATTTATTTCACCTGATACATTCAGAAATTAATCTACCAGTCAATAAGAACCATGTCAGCTCTAACTGTAGATGCTATCAGCTAAACATGAGATAAACCAAAAATTTCCTTAATACAGTTCATTCAGTAGCAGATGGTGTTCAGTATAGAAAAGAAGCACAAAAATAATCACCCTAAGCCTGGCTGCATTGCTGAATAGAAGTGTGCAGAGAAAATGGGCATTTTGTCTACACAAAAGAAAACTAAATCATTTTCACATGCTGTAGCTCAAGATCCACTCCCCAAACCCTCCATCTCCTCAAAGCTGTCACAGCACTGGCACAGACTGAAGGACTTGGGGAATTTCAACACTGAATCTCCTCTGCCTGCTCTCAGAGAGGTCAACAGCACAGTGACAATGTGACACATGGCGGTGCTGACACAACACAAAGGAGATTTTGCATCTCATTCCACAGGGACAAACACCAGGTACCTTTAAAATGCCCATCACCCCATCTTAGCCATCAGATACTCAGTGATGAACAGGATTTCATAACAATAAAAAAAAAAAACCCAAAAAAAAACCTGCCCAGATAGGGCCCAGGAATAGAAAAATATTTCGACTGGGCAACACAGTTAAATCATCCTTTCTGAACTGCAAAACCTAATTCAGAGTTTGTTCCAAAGCCTTTAGTCCCCAAGCTCAGGAAAGCCTCCTGTGTTAGCCAAAGCCATCTCACATGATACTTGTTCCTGCTGAATATACAGACCATTGGTTTTCATGAGCTTTTACTGACCACAGTAGATAACTACACCTTTCTGCCAACTGTTTTCATTAGAATAGTGAAACAGTATTTAATCCTTCTCCAAGAGTGCAATCTGGTGATTACCTTCACTGATCAAAGAGCAAAATGTTACCACTGATAGATCTAAATTCACTACCTAAGAGGTGTTATTTTAAATGCCTTGCATGAGCTCTATTAGTTTACTAGACTACATTAAAATCTAATCTAGAAATGTCTACATTAAAATTAGCTTTTGCTTGAATGGTAAAACATATATCCAGATCTAAAGATGTCAACTGAAGGGAAATCCATTTTTTTTTCCTCCAGGCATTTTTGTTCTAATGACTAATTGCTCTTAAAAGTAAATACAAAAATTCCTAATTAGCTTTCTTGATTACACAGACTACTTCGACCTTTATGCTATTCATTTTTCATGCTGTATTTAATAAGTAATAGGCAGGGGGCCAGGGAGGGAAAGAAATGTTTTCTTCAGGAGAAAGGAGATGGAAATGAGAAAACCCCAGAAAAACACAGGTCTACCACCTAATGGAAAAATTTCACAATGTAAAAACCTAGAGACCTCCACTGAGCTCATTAATTGTACCAATTAAGTCCACTTGATAACAAGACCTTATTTTTAATGCTTAATTCTTTCTATGTTGACTCATCAAGTCAAAGGACAAAGTATCTAAGCAGAGTCTAAAGAAAAGCTTTAACCTATTCCATTGATAGCTTCACAGATTGCAGAGAGGGTCTCCCAAGAATCTCTTACATTGACTCCAAGTCCAAATTTTACATGAAGATTGGCAAAAGACTCTTGCTCTTACTATACAGAATATACAAAAGACATTCACAGCCATAATTCAAATCCAGCATTTTCTAACACTTTATTTCCTCTTTTCTTGTGGCTACAGAGAAGAAAATCTTCTCACATACTAGCCTAACAGATCACTATCACAGACAGATATTTGATACTCAATTTTATGAACTGTTTATCACCTGAAACTGTTTGATTTTTAGAGCCAGCATCATCTAAATGCCCAGCCACCTGGCAAGAAAATCTCATGTTTGCTGCTTAGCTCCTGCCTAAATTCCCTTCCAGCCTCCAGAAGGACAACTTGGCAGCAGTGGCAAGGTCTGTCCCCAGCTTATATTCCCTGTGCTCTGAGGGAGCTGACAGGGTTTTGACAGGGTTTTTGTCAGCAAGTTTGCTGACATCAGTAACCCCTTGCATTCCTGTGGCAAGCCTTCAATTTTCAGGAACACGGAAGTAATTAGTGCCTTGGTACCTCTCTCATGATATATTGGTTTGGTGGGGGTTTTTTGTTGTTGTTGTTTTGGTTTTTTGGTGGGTTTTTTTGGTTTGTTTCTAACTGTGGATCCACAGGCTTCAAATGAAGACAATAAAACAATGGGTCTTTTTTTTTAACTCTATCTTTTCTTTCCAATGAAGTTATCATCTCATGAAAGTTACCTTAAAATAGAGGCACCAAATAATTACACCTACAGGTATATATTTAATTGTCAATCATTAATCTGTTAGGCTGAAGAAAAAAATTCTGTGGAAAGCAGACTGTAGCACAACAGGTACAAGTGGGTAACATTGTACACAGTAAGTTGGTGAGAATTTTTAGTTGAGGTGGTATTTTCTACAGCAGCTCATAACCTACAATTTAAACCACTAGGAAAAAAAAAAAATCCAGCTTCTCTGCCTGGTAGGGTCTAGTACAACCTTTCCTCTGAGCAACAACAGCACAGCAATACAGTAATTCTGAAATCTGAGGACTCCTTGGCAGAAAATGGGAAGACATGCACTGTGACACTTTATTTGCTGACTTCTTGGACCTCATCCATCCTTGGAAAGGAAAAAAAGGTGGCACCTTCCAGTAAACACTAACACAGAGGAATGAGGGCCTGTTTCCATGTATTCTGTAACCTCTGGTTTTGCTTTGGCAGTAAGTTATATTCCACCATATCTCTGCAGAAATAATCTTGGAAGAGAGCCATAACTTCCCCAAAAGGCATAATGGATAACAGTGACCCCTTCATTACTAGAAATGGAATCAGCCAAATAAGAATTTATATCACTATCATAAGATATCTCAGCAGAAAACACCCCTTTATACCCTAGGTGTCATCTATATACTTCAGTCACTTAATTTTAAAGAATAGGAAGTTTCATTACCCAAAACAATATCTTTAAAACAAGCTGGTAGCATTGCACATCTGAAATACAGAAGAGTAAGGAGGAAGTTTTAGAGAGAGCTAGCAAGCATCCTCTCCTTGTCAGTTTTCTGCACAAGCATGTTCAGGAAGCCAGGCACATCCTTCATTTTAGACTTCATCACCCACTGCATACACCCTGGGGAAGGAGAACAAACGAAGCATGGAAGGGAAAAGAAATCCATCAAAGCCCTGAATGCTGGGAGTGCTCTTCTGCTGGAAGGAGTGACAAGTTAGGTAAGGAGGCCCTGGGGCAAAACCCTTGCTGGAATGTTGTGTCTTTTGATGCATACAAATAAATATGAGAATCAACACATATATGCATTCTACATCCCAAACATATTTTATACATGTACACAACTGAATCAAAGAATAGCCAGCTTCTCATTTCTTTGCATTGTAGGGTATGAGAACACTTAAAACACCTGTGATCCAAAACATGAGAATTCCCCACTACTTTGTCTTGGGAATATTTGTTTGTGGCTACATAGACACAAAGTATGCATCAACAAATGGCTGCATGGACACAAAGCACTTCTTATTCTAGATCCAGACTCTGAAATCTACTACAGCTATATTAATCCATATTAATAGCATTAACTTCATGGGAAAGGTTTCTAATTGCTTCTGCAGAGAAAGGAGCTTAGACATCTCTTAAAGCACAGCTGTTCTGTAAGCTGACTTTCCAATACCTAGATTTATCTCTTGTATTTCAAAAGCAGTTTGTAGAGCCAGGATGTTAAGGGGCAACACTTCTCCCTGGCTTTTTTCTAGTTTGCTTTTGTATTCCTGTTTCAGTCCTCCTAGATAAGAATACATTTTAATTTTGTGTTTTCCTAATTAGATGTTATGATAACTGGAATATTATGGATCAAGTTGAGAATAAAGTGTGAAATTTCACATCTCGCCAGTCTACCAATTTAACAACTAGTCAGAAAATAAGCATAAGCCTGCATGGCAACTGTGCAAACACTCAAAAATTAAAACAATTCTATACAGATAAAGAAACGCAAAATTGTCTTTCTGAAAGGCTGACTGTTTGCTGTAGTCATTTTACTGCAGTTACAACCCAGTCCAGGCAAAAGAGGGAAACTCAACATCTCTCCCTTGTTCCCTTACTGCTCAGCTAAAGAAGATATTTTCTCTACATGACTGTAGACTTACCCTTGCTGCTTTAGCCTCTGAAAGAAACTGAGAGAAGGGAGACAAAGCACTTGGCAGCTTGGAATTGTAGTTTCTGGATGCTGGGAGCAGTCACAGGGCACCTCTTCCCAGCTCTCTCACATCTCCTCCTACGACCTTACTTGCAGAGAGCACAAACACATGAGTAGAAGTACCTGCTCTCACCACCCAACTCACAGGAGCCACCTGTCCTGCACAGGATATGAGGCAATGAAGAAAAGGAAGATCTCTTTCAGCTGGCATACATTGTTAATTAAAAACTCATGATGTAGCCAAGTGTTGCTGGTAAAGAGTAATCAAAACATTAGAGTGCCCTTAAAGAAACAATACTAAAACTCAATTTCCATTACCACAACGGAAGACAAATTTAAAAAAAGGTCTCATTATAAGTTGAAATCAAACCGATCTCCTGACTTTTTCCAGGCATTTCAAACTGAAAAAGGGGACATATTTCTTCCAAGACTGATTTTGCTGTTTCATTCCACCTGAGATTTGTTACAGGACTTAACAAGCACAGGACAATAAATGCCAGAGCTGTTCTACTTAGCCAGACCTTTTCTCCACAGATTAAATAGAAAAAATAGTACAACTGCAGACAAAGAGAAAGAAGAAAATAACAAGCCCTTTCTTGCCCTCCTTTGGTCAGGCCATAGCACTCCTCAAATGGTAAAATAGAAACACTTCTGTGCCCAAAAGCAAGCCCCAGAGGCTTCTTCTCACCTGAAGCAGGACCCTGATTAAATCTCCCAGCTGAATTGATTCACAGGGGCTTTTCCTTTATTACCAAGTAGAGTTGCCTACTCAGCTGTAACCATTTTTAGCATATCTCAGGTGTGGGTTTTTTCCCCCCTGAAGCTGAATTTAACACAATTTTCTGTCAAATAGAAAGTGAGAAGTTTTTTAGCAAACATTGAAGATTTCAGACCATTTTAAATGGATGTAACACATTAATTTCATTCACAAAAGATGGTTAACTGAACTGAAAGTGAAAATCTTTATTCTGCATAAAAGGATTGTCCAATACTGGACAACACTTTTATTCTTAATTTTCGTAAGGACTTTTGTACAAGTGCCTTTTTAAAAAGGGTGAAATCTAAGATCAAAATAGGAATAAGTAAAAGGGAAAGGAATCAGATATTACAGCAAGCTGGGAGGGGGTGAGGACTAGAATCTCATTACACTAATACCTGGGTGCATTGAAAAAATTAATTCATTTTCATTGCACTTTTTGTGAGTTGAGGGGATGATAGTATCTCTGTTATACAGAAAGGAACTGAAACACAGACACCTTCATCGTGGGGATCTGGTTTGATCAATGATGAACACGGTGTTTCCGAGCACACAGTATTACATAGCACTTGGTATGATTAAAGTCCAGCATTTCCAAACAATTTTTCTAAGAAACAATAAGTACAACATGATCAGTCAGCTCTTTGAAACAGTATGTTCTTAGCATTCTCATTCTAGAGTATGAATTGTGAATTAACAGTAAAGCTTTAAAAAATAACAACAATAATAATAATAATTTAATAATCCCCTCATAGTTTTTGTAACACCTGAGATGATTAGCACTTTAAAAGATAAATTATTATAAGAACAGACAGAAACTTTTGCAGATAGCATTGGCTGTATGGAAATTAAGGCTGAGTTGTCTGTTTTCAGTGTCAGCTACCCTTAATTTCCTGAGACCAGTATCTGATGTTAATGATACCACAGAAGCTAATTAGTGAATAGTCAAGTGTGCTAGAGAAATCCTACCTTTTTTCCCTAATTCTGAAGGTAAAACTCATGGCCATTCCCCGCTAATTGCATTGTATGGATTACTTAAGTGCCAGCGTAAGGTGCATGAAAAAGATAACACCAAATTGGGAGATAAGCAGAAAGGATCTGACCTTCTTAGTCAAGGTCATTGATAGTGTAATTATTCTGATAAGCCAGGCATAATGATCTGTACTATCAAGACACCAGGCTATTCAATTCAGCAAAGACACATGGCACTTTCCAGTAGATCCCATACTTATGCTCTTTAAACCTGTCTTAGGCTGAAGCTACCCATTCTAAACTGCTTGAACAGAGGACTGTGTGCCAGGCTAAAACTGCCAAAGGAGAAAAGAAAGGTGTTGGAAAGGTTTGTTGCATGCAAGGCTGCCCTGGGTAACTCTCCTATTAGACAGGCCAAAGCAGCAGGATCCAAGTTTCTTGGTCCTAGACAGGAACTTTCTGCTCTGTAAGGTTGGGGATGTGAGTGGTACAGCAGGGCAGTCTCAGCCCTGGCTGCAGAAGAGCCCAATGTTCGTGTACAGGGTCTGGGGAGCACCACCAAACTCCCCAGGGCTGCAGCATCCCTGCGGAAGCACCAGCAGCAGGACAAACTTCAGGTGCTGTGCTATTTCTTGGGAGAGGGCCAGAGCTGATGGGGAGATATCTCACAGGCCATACCAGAAATTTGGGCTAAATCAAATGCTTTTCCTTCTGTGGATTCTCATGTTACTGTCCCACCAGCACTACTGCAAACTTCAGGGAAAAAAAAAAGGAAAAGGAGAAGTCATCTACTGACTCCACTGACCTGTGTTTGTAGAATCAGATTAAATGAGCCCATATGGGCTGTACAGCAGGGGGCAAAGTTGGGAGGGAATTGCTCTCACTTTCCCTACAAACTGTGTGTTGAAAGCAAGCTCAGCCCTCATAATAATCACTGAATTTGAAAAACCCTTAATCATTATTCAAAAGGCAATCATTTGTGCATGCATAATTGACAGCACAAAATGCAAGTTTCATTGAACTTCAGTCTGGCTGCACTTAATTCTTTTTCATTGCTTAGGCTCTACAAATAAACTTCAACCTATCCAGGAAGAACAGTGTTACATCATGCAGGTTCCTGTGAAATCAAGGCAAGGATTTCAGCATGTAGCAAACACACCTGGCCTGTGATGGAGACACTCCAGCAATGCAACACAAAATTGCTTGTATTGAACACATGAACAACCAGTGTGGACAGTTCTGTGTGACTGGCTGGAAATTCTGTACCCATCCCACTGGGACAGCTATTCCCCATGGATCAAAAGCAGCTGGGGAAAGGGCTGGGCAGATTAGGAAGGCAGCACTAGAAAGGCTTCAGAAAGAATCAGCCCTCTGAAGGTGTGCAGAGCCTCCTGCCAGAGCTGGAAGCAGACCTGTGCCTGTCTGGAGAAACAAGGCTACAAAGAAATAATCCTTTAGTATTAAAACTAAATGAAGTTGATTCCAGGGAATCACATCAGTGTTTCAAGTTCCTGAAGTTCTACCACAGCTCAGTTGTCTTTTGGAGTCCTTTTTGTATGTATTCATTTGATGACAGCAACGTCTTTGTGTTCTCAGAGGGAATATAGTGTTCCCCGTTGCAGATATTAAAATTTTGTGGTGGTCTGTGCCTTGTTCTGTGTCTTTGCTGCTCAGTAATATATCACTTGCTCAGTAGCTTCTGGGCTGGGGTGAATGTTTGTACTGCCACACAATCTTCTGATCAGTGCATCATCTCTGCTTTTGTTTGTTTGTTCACAGATCTAATATAACTGTAAGTAAAGCAGCAGAGATTTAAATAATTAATCATTAAAATAATGAAAATCATCACATTGTAGTGATGTGATTTTTCCCTCTGTGCCTTTGCATGTATTTCATTTTCCTACTGGCAAAGTCTATAGTAAAACACAAAACACAAAATTTGAAAAGATGTATAAAATATGCAAATTGATGGACAGACACATACAATGGAGAATAACAGAGAACATACCTTTCTATTCCAGCATAGCCCCTAAATCATAATTTTCTTCTGTAGCAGATGTTCACATGAAATGGGTTTTTTTTCTTCTGTGTGCAGCCACTGAGGCTGGTTTCAGAGCTGAGACTGAGCAGTTCAGAGATAACACTGAGGTGGTATTTCTAATCTTATTTCCAGATCTAGTTCATCATGAGTCCAAGGCAAGAAAAGTCCAACAAGCACTGCGAAACAATGTGATTTGGGAAAATAATCTCATTGACCATTTAATTGTCACTTAACTACAGTCCCAAAGGATGAGATGGAAAGGTTTTTTTCCTCAGGGACATAGCCACTTTAATCCTTGACTACAATCTATCAGCTTTTCTTTTCAAGACTAGGATATTTGTTCTTTGACTCTGCAATACCATGTTCTTTCATCTGACTCCACACAAGCACACCCTTTCTTCTTGATTTCAGGTCAGGGAAGGTGGTAACTACACTCTGCACAATAGAAGTCACTGAATTGCTATGTAAGCTGTTAGGAAAATTAATGTATTCAAGTCTCTGCAAACCTCTTTCTTCCTTAATCCTCATTTCAGGGTTGGCAAATCTTCTTTTCCTTGGTGACTCTACCTCTCCCATGCAATATGTATCTTTAATTACATTTTGCTATACATCATCCAAGCCATCCAGCGTCATATATGTGACAACACAAAAAATGGTTTCAAAGTTGGGATGGCAGTGAGGCTGAAGGAGGGCTGTCAGGATTACAAAGAAATACAGTTTGTTGTTTTCTTCATTTTGAAAGATTGCAGGTCATAGGTAAAAACAAAAAATCTGAAATGTTTCAGGTTTCACTAATTTCCAATTGTTACATTGTCTTGATTAAAAAAAAAGCAGGAAAAAGCCCTTCAAGTTTAACATTTATTAATTTCTTTAAAATATATTCACTGTCTCTCTAGGTTTATATGAATCACTTTGATTCTCAGACAGAAAGCTTTCCCCGAAAAAAGAAATGCCTTTTCCTATGTGTTTGTACAGCAAACTTCACAAGGTTCACAGCAGCTGTGAAGTGGAAAAAGAATCAGTTAAAAACTATTGCTTTAACAGGAAAAACACACTCCATAGCCTTTCATGCAGTAGTAAACCCCAGGACTAATTTGAATATATGAGAAAACAAAAGGCTTCTGTGGGCTGCAGTAGTAATCAAAGGAGCTGCCTGGGTTGGATAGGGAATCAAAAGCAAGGACGTGCAGTACACGATGGAGCGCCGCCCATGCAGGCCAAGGGTGGTGTTTGAAAGTTGCTTTCACAGCTGCTGAGATGATGACAGACTGCTGTCCCAGGTGAGATGATGTTTCTTGGGTACCACTTGGGAACAAGCAGACAGACAATGGGTTTGCCTTGTCCTTTGGCTCATGCGGTGTTTTCCTCCAGCTGAGGCCACGGTGCCTTGATTTTTTTGAGAGTGTATCTTGTTCTGCCTTGCCACAATTATGTAATTACTGTACAGAGTCATAAACATCATCCCCCTTGTAGGCTTTGCAAGCTGGACAGACAAAAATCAAGATATTCCTAATAACTGATCATTTTCTAATCTGTTATCCAAAATGACTTTAAAACCAGAGCCATGTTTCAAGTGCATTAGCAGTGCCAGGCATTTTTAGATCTCCCTTGGGTCTTACATGCCATTAAAACATTTGATTGGAGATGCCTTAAATATGGTCCTCCTGTTATACTGTCTGTTGCTGTATTTCTGCCCTTGTTAATTAAGCAAGAAATTTCCTTTTTTTGCCCCCGCCTTTAGTAAATTAGACTGCTTGCTTTAATCTGCTCCATATGGTCATTAGTTGAGTTATATTTCATATGCAGGATAAGAAGATGGGATTTACTGTAGGCATCTCACAATTCCAGATGTGGTTGCATGATCAGGGACTGAAAAAGTCAATTCCCAGCCCTGCCCCCACTCCACTCCTGTGTCAGATATTGCTTCTCAGTAGTCAAGTAACACACCAGTGCCATCTGAGATGGGGCACAGAAGAATACGCACCATAAATGCAAAATTAATAAAAATTCCAGTTTTCTCTGATAAAAAAAAAAAGCCTGTAGGATTATTCTCAGCTATGGGGAAACAAATTTAGTGCAAGTGAACAATAGGCATGGATAGAAGGATTACAGATTCCTCAGTTCCAAACAAATTATCTCATTAAGCAAGTCTTTCTTCTCTCTTCATCTCTCCTTTTTTCCTGCAATTATTTTACTCAACAATGAATACTGCGCTCAGTCTGCTACACAGTAATAAAAAAGAACATCTGCATGTCTGTTTCCACAGCAGTCAAAGATAAAGGCAAATAATCTTTTTTTATTTCCCTTTTTCTTTTGCAATCATTCATTTCTGATATGAGTGGTGGGTTTTAGACATTTAGCCCAGTGGATGTCAAGAATGCTACACTGATTAAATATTATCTTGTCACATCTGTTCAGAAGCAATACATAACTCTTAAAATACCTAGGTTGTAATAACTCATTAGCCACCTATCTACACTGGCAAGATATGATATCTTAGGTCAGATTAAGACCCATGCTGAGACAGAAAGTCAAGGAACAATGTAGGAGTAGATAATAGGTCTGAGAGGAAACCTTGTATTTGCAAATAAATCTCCCTTTAAAAAAAAAAAAAGGAGAATGAAACAGGAAATAAATTCATAGTGAGAGGATTAAGCAAATAATGATCCTGTTATAAGCAAGGAGAAGCCATGTCATAGTTTTGTAGTACTCTCCAGAAAAATTAAAAGAGAAGGACACATTTCTTATAAGGGCCAACAGAGTGTGGGAGCTCTGGGTCAAAATCTTTCATATGGACAGTTTCTCCTGTATATTTTCTCTACATTTTTCTCTACACAAATTTTCTCTGTATGGTTGGGGTCTACTGACAAGACTATGCAAAACAAAATTATTGTCTGATTCTGATGGACAAAATGTATTGAAGAGCATACCTAATTATAAAATGTAATTTGCCAGAAATGGGAGCTAGAATTATATTCCCCATGACAACTAATGTGCTAATGAGCTGTCTGCATGTTCCAGGTTACCCTGCAGATCATGGTACTCTGTAAATGATGAATACAATTATTACAGAAACATCAACTTCATGGTGTTTTCAAGTTTTGGGAGAGGGGCATTCTTTAATTTGTGCATGTTTTGTTGCAGCATCCTTGAACTGGTGGAGGCAAATGTGCAGTTGTTGCAGTGAAGAAAAGTCCAGGTGGCTTTGGTCTGTGTTTCCAGCCATCAGCATGGAAACATTTAGAAGAGACAGAGCATGGTTGGGAGGTTGTTTCCATGTTTCCTATGTCTCCTTCCAGGTGTACAGATTTACAGAGAAAAACTGTGTGACTCCATTTTCTCTACAATCCACATGCCCACAGATCAGGTAAATCTGTGTTTGCTAATACTTTCCTGGAAATGGGCTTCTGAAATTAGATGCCAGCTACAAATCTATGTAGCATCCTTGCCTCAGTTTAGGCATCCAATCTTTGTATATTTATCATTAACCCCAAGCTCCAAATTTTGTTTTTATCTCATCTGTCAAAGCCTTTGCAATCTTCCCTCAGTTTAGGTTACAACCAACGTGCAGGAAAGTGGATACCTGTGCCTGTCTGGATCTGTATGGAGGGATGGCATGGCCTGGAGCCAAGGACAGCAAGCTGGGGCTTCTTATTTAGTTGTATAGCACATTTTGGATTTTCAGGGTCTTGTCATAGAAAGGTACTAATTAACAGAGAAAAATGCAGCAGAATGCAGAGTAAGTGCTTTGAAATGGGTACATTCAAGAGTTAAAGGAACCAGAATTTACCTATTTGGATTTTAGCCAGTAATTTGACTGAGAGTAACTCCCTGAATAAAGACAACTCTAAGAAATCTTTGCCAGTAATACATATTTAAGTAGCAAAAGCTGATCCAGAGCACAAATCCAGCTGATACAGCTGTATTATTGTGGGTTTTTTTTCTTAGTTTGCTCTTTTATGATCTGTTCTTCCCCAGCTACTGATTTTAGAGATTGAGAGGTGTTAACATGAGGAGAGCTCTAGGGAAATCAGCAATCAAATGGCTTATGCCATTTCTTTTGGGAATACTTTTGTGTATTTCTTCTAATCCTAGTGTTTTGGTCACATAAATAGAGATTACATGAAAGAATACAAAAAGATGGTAAGCTACAGAATCTCCTCCCTCTTGTGAGCACAGATGGCAGCACCTTGGCTGGAAACCTTTCAGATGTAGGACATCAGGGGAGGGTAAAGGAGATTTTTTTTGAGTGATGTAGGCTGGGCTCCTTTTCCAGATTTCAGACTGATCACTCAGGTTAACAGCAAGGAATTAGCAGCACTGAAGGGACCAATCTGCAGGCAAGCTTTGGCAGCTGCAGTTCTGCACCATGTGTGTTAGGCAGCACCTGTCACTGGTACTCAGTTAAAACATATTGGAAGGCAAAAATTCAAACATATCCTTACAAGAGAAGTGTGTGAAATGACAGAGTGCAGGAGCACAGAACCTTGTACCTGTTTGATGGTGTGGTGGCAGAGCTTCAGGAAGAGCACAGTGGTGACTCCACCAGCAGCAAAGCTCACAAAGCCTTCCTGTCATGTTGAAGCTCATGGCAGTTTTGCAGTTTAACTTGAATGAGAAGCAGGTGTTTTGTAGAAGCTTGTGCAGCAGCGTGTAATATGCCACCAAACATGATGCGCCAAAAGCAGTGACAGGATACTGATGGGAATTTCTTCTTTCCTCCTTCCAGCATAAATCCACCTCTTCTGAAATCTCATCTCTGCATTGCTTGATTTACAGCATGAACTCATTTTCAGCAGAAATAATGAATTGAGTTCATATTTTGTCACTTGTAGAAACAACTTAGTCCTGAAGCTAAAGTGCTCCGGACCTGTCCAAAGGGAGACAGGTGGAAGAGTGAGGGAGAACTGCAGAGGAAAGTGTCCAGGGCACACCTCATCTTTTCTCCATACTTTCAGAGCCACCAAAGAAAGGGAAAGAACCACCATGCCACAGCTGGGTGTGTAAAAACATACATGTGCCATTGCTTCACAGAGAGCTGCAAGGAAGTCCAGAAATGGGAGGGAAAACTAGAACAGAGCAGAAAATAACCAGCAGTGAACAAGACAAGGTGGAGAAAGACAATGAGCTATCTAACAAAGCTAAGGGTGATAATAAGTGCCTGTTTAATGAAGCGGGCATAAAAGAAGAACCAGGGAAAAGTCAGATCATTGAAAAATGAGGGGGATCAGTAAATTAACAAGAATTTATAAATGGTGGGGTTAATGACCTGTTGTCTTATATCAGTCACCCAGAAAAGGAAAATGGTGAAGAGGTATGAGAGACTATGCATTAATGAGGACCCAGATAATAGGGAAAAAGAAGTTGACAAGTAATAGAATAATATTGTGGAAACTTTAGGAAGACATTTTAGTTAAGCAATGGGAATAATAAAAGTGGTTTGAAATTTCCATAATTTTTCAAATTTGAGCTACAAAATTTTCAGTAAAGCTAAAAAAATTGCTGCCACGACAGTTCTCAGTTCAAGGGCTGATGCAGATAACAGGGTCCATGAACACTCAGACATTGTTCCTTGCCTGTAGTGGGCTTGTCTTCAGACCTGAAGAGGTCATGTGGGGTGCTCATTCCTGCAATCTGGAAACTCTGGACTTTGTCAAAAAAATCACTTCAATGGGCAGTAAAATTTCAAGTACAGAAGTTCTTCTCTTATCTGCCGTGTGATTCTGAAGTTGCTCATAGTTAGGCACGTGCTTTGCTCAGTCTGGAGTGTATCACTGCAGTTTTTAGGACTGACCCCCTCTGAATTTGGTGTTTCCACCTTCCCAAGCTCTGTAGTTGGAACTTGGTGGTACCCAACACGCAGGAGCTGCTGAGTTTTGCAACAAACATTTCCCAAAAGGGAAGGAATGAACTAGATCCATAAATATGTTGTTACAACAGAAGAATTAAAATGAGTGTTATTTGTTTTGAAGAGGACTTATCCTCCCCTGTGTCCTCAGCAGAAGTAATTAGCTGCTGATCAAGGTGAAACACAGTTAAAGAAGTAGAAAGTGACTGGTAGCTGTTTCTTTTAGTAATGCTCTGCAAAACAGCCGCAGTTCTTGACACACAGCATCAGGGAATTCCAAAACTGCAGTTTCTGTGGGCATAGGTTTATACTGTGTAAAAAAGAAAACACATTGATGCTGGTTTCAGGGATTTTCACACACACAGGGATTTCTGCATTGAAATTAAAAATGTACAAATCAAAGTGGGAATGACAAGACTGCTTTCTAGCTTGATACTTACATGTGGAATTGATAGACAGATTTGTGATTGCTAATTAAAAAAGGGACAATTCCTTAGCTAGGAAGACATTTCTATTCAAGTTTATTTATTTCCACATTAAAAAAGGATTAAAAAATGATTAACTTTTTTATGTTCCAGTTAGCAATCATATTTCCTAGCATCTTAATATTTAAATTTAAAATATTTTTATGCACTGCCTGGAAAATTACTTGTATAGATGCTTCTTCTTTTATAAACTTGATCAAAAAATAAGGCAGCAAGACATTCTGCTGTTGGCAAGAGGCAAATCAAATCATCACCCTCACGGTCCTTCTAATCCAGTTATGTGTTTACAGAGAAGAAAGTGTATGTAGGTACCATGTGTAGCCTTAGGATAAGGCTGCTGGAACTGGAGGGTGGTTTGGTTTTGGATTTTGGCTTTTCCTAAAGTGTGGATTTTCCTGTAATGCAGGAGGTTGCTTATGAAAACAGATTTCATCCTCCTAGAAATCTCAACTTAGCCTAATCTTAGCTTTATGTGAAATATGAACTTTCTGGGATCAGACAAGTTGATAAAAATTATATAATTCTTTTTCTTTGAGCCTTTAAAAAATAACCTAATATTTTCATTCTTTATGTATTAAAAATACTACAAAGCACAAATTCATTTCTTATCAGACTAAGAGAAGTGTACTCATTTAAATCTGTAATATTTCAAATGAATGACTGCTCTTCAAAAATCTGTTCATCTAAGGAGTTATTCATTCCTTCCCAACATGCCTTTTATTTTTCAAGCAGTCTCCTGATAAAATGATTGTATTGTTTCTCTGTTGAAATACTAACTCATTTCAACTGACCTGTCTTCTTTTTTTGTCAGAAGTGCTGTCAAACACAGTATCAGAAATTACTTTTCTTACTAGAAGGGGGGAAAAAAGAGCTTTCACTGACATATGCTACCTGATCTGAAAGCAAAGTGTCACTGGAAATTTTTAAAACAAAATTTAGAGAGGATTTATGTGTTAAACTATTCTCAGCACTGCCTGAGCACCAGACAGCCACTTGCTCCCTGTCCCACTGGCGGCATGGGGGAAAGAACTGTAAGAGTAAAAATGAGAGAACTCATGGGTTGACATAAAGACAATTAAACAGGTTAAGCAAAAGCTGTGTGCACAAGCAAAGCAAAACAAGGCATTCAGTCATCACTTCCCATGGGCAGGCAGGAGTTCAGCTGCCCCCTGGAAGGCAGGGCCCCATCACATCCAGTGGTAACTTGGGAAGACAAAAGTCATCACTCCAAACATCCTCCCTCCCCCAGCTTTATATAAATATATTGTATCTGTATCTGTGGGGACCCCTGTGGCAGGAAGGAATGATGAATCTGACTCCATGTTCTCAGAAGGCTAATTTATTATTTTATGATACTATATTATAGTAAAGAATGCTATACTAAGCTATACTAAAGAATAGAGAAAGGATACTTATAGAAGGCTAAAAGATGATAATGTAAACTCCTGACTCTTTCCAGAGCCCGGACACAGCTTGGCCATAATTGGCCAATGAGTCAAAATAATTCACAGCAGAGACCAATGAAACATCCACCTGTTGGACAAACAATCTCCAAAGATATTCCACATGTGAGCACAACACAGGAGAAGCAAATGAGATAAGATTGTTTTCCTTTTTCTTGGAGGTTTCTCAGCTTCCCAGGAGAAGAATCCTGGGCAAAGGCATTTTTCAGAAAATATGACTGTGACATCCAGGAATGACACCATATGGGATGGAACATCCCTTGGGTGAGTTGGCATCAGCTGCCCTGGCTATGTCTCCTCCCAGCTCCTTGTGCACCCCAACCCATCACTGGTGGAGTAGTACAAGGAGCAGAAAAGGCCTCGACACTGCACAATAACTATAACTACAATAACTACAACAATAACTAAAACATCCCTGAATATGGTACATTGCATGCATCCACTAGATCTTTAATTTATGTTTTGGAAAGTCCCTACATCCAGGCATTGCTTCTGTCCTCATTCTAAAATATTTGAGTCCTCCTTCTTTGTAACACATTCAGGATATTCAAACATCAAAATTTCTGTACAGAACACAAAATTTAAAGCAATATTCCTAATACATAAAAAATACTATGTACTATATATCTAGTTTTCCATCTTCATCATGATATAAATTCTTAGGAAGATCATTTTGGCAATCTTGGTTGGACATCTTACCATTTCAGAAGGAGTCCTAAATGCAATGGAGTACAGAATACAGAGGCATGACCTCTTAGGAGAGACACTAATAAGACAGTGTATGTAAAATGTTCACTGGAGACTGTATTGATCCTGAAATATCATCTTAATCATAGATGAAAGCATGCCAATACAAGTTAAATACAAAGAATGATTGGGGTTATGTGTGTGCTTATATATATATATTGCATAAATGTATAAATCAAGAGCTCTGGAAATTTTGCATTAGTATGGTAATAATTGCAGAGCAGTGGGACCAAGCATTTCCAAAAGCATCTACCATAAGAATTGCAGAATTGTGATATTATGCTGCTTCCACGTGGTTTTTGTGCCTCTAGGGAAAAAGCAGGGCTGGGATAATAATGCAACAAAAATAAACTAAACCACCAGCAAAATGAAGATAGAGGCCAAGATGAGGACATATGCTCGTGTTTACAAGTCTTGTGTAAGAGTGATAGGGATGAATGTACAGTACAAGGTCTGTCCTGCTGTTGTCTTGCTACAAATCTAAGCCAGACTTGGCAAAAAGATGAAAATATTATTTGGCAAAGGCTTAAAATAATTCAAAATCTGGCTTGGCTTCAAGATGAGTTACAATGAAACACGGTGGTTTTGAAACCCCCGGGAAAGAAACATTCTGGGAAGACAATCCTTTTACTTGGAAGTCCTTTTGTTTTTTGAAAACCAAAGGCATTTCATTCTGGAAATATGAAGAGATACCATAATAAAGAACTGAAAACTGAAACAAGTCATTGCAGCTATAAGCAATGTCGAAATGTCACCAAGCTTTGCTCTTTTTAGCGTCAGTATTGGAGAGCAGGAGGGTAACATGGGCTTGAGAAAGGGGAGAGAGAACCTCTGCTCTAGACAGGGAAGACATCAAGAGGAATAAAAGCATTAGAGGGCTTCTGATTATGCCACCAGATGGGTTCTGCTTTCTTGGAAGGGCAGGGTTGCAGTATCAGAACTGTCAGCAGACAAGCCCTGTTTTGTCCTTTTCCCCTGGTGCCTCCCCCCTGCTGTGGGTTTAGTGTGCGTGGTGGGCTGCTTTCCCTCGCACGCCCTCATTAACCACATCTTCAGCTCCTGCCTCCATCTCTCACTTACTATACTTGCTGTCACCAATAATATATTCCCTTTGATTCCCTTCCTCACTTTCTTCCTTCCATAGCCCTCCAGAAGACATCAGGAAATTTGCATTTCCCTCTTAAGAGTGCGAGGCTGAGGAGCAGTGAGGATGACTCGTGACACGCTCGACGGGGAGCAGCATCACAGACAGGAGTTATTTGACATTTCTGCAGGCGTGCCCTACATAGCTCCTGTGGCAAAGTCCTGCTTCCCAGCCAGCCAGATTCCTCTTCTGATAACAGCCACTTCAGCTCACATTTTCAAAGCCATCTCCAGCAAAATGGGAAATATCAGTACCCTTTTCCCACCCCACAGCAGAGAAATTTGCAATGAAATGGATTTTTTTTCAACATAAGCGTTCAGACAAAAAGTGCTGGGAATGTCAACATGTCTCCATCACACATGTTATTGTATACTTTATGTCAAGAGTAGTTTCAGCCACACCTGCATTATTCTACATGAGAAGCTTGTTAGGTGGAAAGCTACTCTTGGGTCCCTTTTGTGCCCCTTATTTTTTCAAGGGAAAACAGATGGCTTTGTTTCAACAATTAGTTCTAAAATGCTGCACGAGTGATCATTTTATCTTGGTACATGATTTGCTTTAGAAGATTTTCCAGACTTCACTGGTTGTATCCAGAGGTCTCTTTGGTCTGCCAACACACAGCTAAAGCAACCAAAGCATTTAGTCACTCCAGAATTGCAGGTGTGCCTAAAATTAGGCTTGTGCTTCATATTTTTTGTGCCTAAGCTGTTGACAAGGCACAGAGCACCTCTAAAGATTAAAGCCACAAATTCATTGTTTAGTCTCTAACAGCTGTTTCTTTTTAGATTGTTCAGTAAAATACCAGACTTAGCCACTCTGTTTCTGTGGTGTTTGCTGATGAATTTTTAAAATAAAAAGATTACTGGAACAATGTCATTGTAGCTCTCAAACTCACATTAATATAATGGATTTCTTGTTAGCAGAAAGGAGCAGTGAGTCACAGCTGGTCTGACAATGGGGAAAACATGTCTGCTTCATAACAAAGGGATTAAATCTGAGGTGTGACTGTCTTGGCCATTAAAAAGGATATCACTGTAGGTGTCACTCAGATTAAAAATACAACCTTATAAGAAAACTAAAGACAAAACCTGTGGTGAATACAACCTAGACTTACATGCAGCTATCCAGTGTTCTAAAAGTAAAAATCTAGTTTAAACACTGTAGATGAACACACTTGAATTCAGTGCAAGTGTAAAATGGACTTATATCAACACACACAGATCCCTAAAGAACGACAAGAAGAGAACTTCTTTCTGACCACAAACAATTAGCAGCTGGCTGACATCCCACAGCAGGAAGACCAACATCCTTTTTTACATTTCATTCTAATGAGTGGGACTGTGGAAATGGCATTATTATTTCTGTAGGCCCCAGTCCAAAACAGCACTTAATCTTATCAGCAGGAATTTTAACCCCACCATACGGCCAAGGCAAAGAGGTTAGCAGGATTAAAGAGCGATTAGTTGTTTGCAGCCGTGCTCCAAGAAAGTGTCTGTGTGTGCAAAGAGCACTTCACCACTCAGGTCCTGGAGACAACCAGCATGATGTTTTTTGTTGGCTTCCCCCAGGAAGGGTGAAGGAGTAGGAAAAGCATGTGATGAAAGAGGCAGCTTCCCTGGGATGCTACAGGCTCTTGGGAGCAGCTGGAATAGAAACAGTTTAAACCAGCAATACACAGCAACTACAGCAATGGCACAATAATCACTTTCTTTTCTTCTCCCTTTGCTTGCCCTGCCAAGGCCAGCTTGGCCACATTAACAGCTTCCAATGCCTTAACAAGTTGTAGCTCATGCTACCGAGACTTCACATCTTTCTCATTTCTTGGAAGGCTTGCAGCCATGCAAAGAAACTACCAAGAAAAAATTCAGGCCTTTACACTTTGGATATGGAGAGTATATATTGATATTAAAAAGAAATCTGGTGGGAAACAAATGAGAAATGCAAGTATAGTCACCCACTACATAAATTCTCAGTTGGTTTTTGGTTTTTTTTTGGAAAGCTTAGTTTTTCCTTCTATATGTCAGTATCTCTCGAAACATAGCATCTACCTGTAGCTTCAGAAAGTCTCTCTGCCTTTATAGCTGTACTTTCCAAGCTGTGTTACAGGTTTCTTCTTTTCTCCCTTGAAATTGGAATCCTTCATATCCACTGTTGTTTAATTTGCTGCATGGCTACCTTTGCTGAAACAATATTAAAAAGGATGTGTCATTGACTCCTTATGTTTTAAATTTTTTATCCTGATATCCTCTGTTTCTATGTGCATTTTGTAGCAGTAATATTACACTTTTGCAGGACTACTAAAGACCTTAATTTTGACTTTGGAAAATTCTTAGCCTTTTGTTTTAAAGCTTTTTTTTTTTTAATTTTTATGCAAGAAAGAAAAAAATAGTGCAAATAGAGGGAAAGTCTTAAACAAATAATGTGTCTTGTTACATTAGCCTTTGATACAGCTTGGCTGTACTACTTGTAGGCTTTCATCTGCTTTATGAACATTTATGATTATTTTACAACAGTGCTTTATTGCAACCTCCCAGCTAAGCAGCTTTTCTAGGCTGTGTGAAAGCTTTGAGGCCACCTAGAAAAGTTTAGCCAGGTTATTCCAAAATGCCTTCAGTCGTGATCTAACTTAATTTGTTCCATTGTCTTGAAATAGGCCAAGTTCCTTTAGTCCATCAGGACACGTTGCCTCTGGGAAGAGTGGTGACAGGGAGTGGCAGGACAAATTTCAGTTTAGCTACGCCATCACAGAAAGACAAGCTAAGTTACCATCATGAAACCATCAATATTGCCATTCACTAATCTACCCTGAAATGGATTTCTACTGCCATTTTAGTTCCTTTTCTCATCAGGGAATCTGTTCTATATGCTATCATATGTAAGTATAGCATACAGTATTTGAAAGAGTTCATATTGGGTTTTATTTCTCTCAAGCAAATAATAATAGTAAATAACCTGTACAGTTATGTCTAGGTCAAAGCAATATCTCCTAATATAATTACAAGCCCATAAAAGCCTGAGGCACACATGCAGGTCCATAACAGAGCATTCATCACCACAATAACTAATTTAGAGCTTCTTGTTGGTTCTGCCTTCCCTCCCCTACAATCCATAGAAATATCTGTCTTTTTATTTTCCCTATTAGATGCCTGTGAAATCCATAGACCTGCTCTGGGCTGGTGCTTTCTGCATTGCTGGGACACAAGTAGAAGGTCAGATCTGTGGGATCCTAAGTACTCAGTGTGTATTACTTATGGCTGATGTGACCTTAAGGCAGGCCAGGTTTTAAGCTACACGTACTGAAATATTACTTCTCACAGAACCAATATTACTTAGACCTTAAAGAAGTGGTGTATCAGGCAGGTTAAATCTCCTCACTGATAAGAAAAATCAAATCAGCCAAGTTTGGTGGATGAAGTGTTCACCTTTCCCCCTACCCACCCCCTAGAGATCCAATTCATAATCCTCAACTCTAAAATACAACATGTTATCTTATCTTTTTGCCCAAGACTCGAATGTCACGTGCTGTTCTGTGCTCTGCAAAGGCTAAATTGCCATTTTTAAGTCATCACCTTGAGAACAGCTGAAGGTGCACAGAAGCCTTGGCACACCTTCCCATATCCTTGTGGCATTTAACAACAAATGTTCTTGACATAGAAAGAGCTGCAGTCACGTGCTGTGATTGCTTAAAAGACATAATAAGGTGTGCCAGTCATTTGGCATTTCTCAGAACAGCTCAGACCTGCCCAAAGCTATTATTTATTGCTTTCACTCCCTATAATCCTCCACCCTTTGCAGAGAGATTATAATTGTTTTTAAAAAGACCTTGTTCAAAACTCCTGTGTTAGAAGCAAGTTCAGCTCAGGTAAAAATTTGATTTAGTCTTCTAAAAGCAGAGTTTGAACTGGAATCAGAATCACAACATGACAAACTATCACCTACCAACCTCTCTAACCAAGACACACTTTACCTGCTCTGTTCACAGTACAGACCAAAGGCACCTGCACTTTTCATGCCAAAATTATCAGCTCAGCTTTGATATTTATTGCTGGTGATGTAAAAATATATGAACACCCCCAAGCATTTTTTTCTGTCTCAAACTCAATTCACAACAAGGGCTGCAAAGCTGACAAAAAACTAATCTTTTCTTCCCTATGGCAAATTGAGGTCCCGCTGGATTTCTGGCATTTTCTTTCCCCTGTTTCAGAGAAGAATTGGGGTCTCTCATACAGATTTTTTGTGTAGAGGTTTTCATCTCTGTCAGAGCTCCTTCACTTGGGTAAACTTCCCTTGAGTCCCAGCTGGAGGAAACTTCATCCCAAGCTGAATTATCTTCCTCATAGGGTCTTTAAAGGAACCCTTTTAAGAGCCTGTGTTGTAAAATTTGCATGTACACTCTCCCAAGTGCCTGTCCTTGGAGATTTCCAAAGCCATGAGTTATGCTCAAGAGGTAGCAGAGCCTTGTGAAAGGAGATGTCTGGTGTCACCATAGGTGGCCTTTGTGGTCCACGGAGCAAGAGTTTAATCCAAACTAGAGATATGAGTTACTGCAGGCTGAAGTGTCTGTGGTGATTTTGTAAGATTCTTCTGTTCCCCTAAGTATTGGTCTGCAAAATACATCACAGGACTAAGACTATTTTCAGCCTTAGTCTCAAAGTTACTAAATAAAATGTATGCAGTATTAACATTCTTTTTTTTTCTCTACATATTTCAGATGCCACCCTCTTTTTTTTTTGCTAAGAACGTCCTTTACTGCTAATAGATGCTACAGAAAAAACTCAGTTCTCAGATTCCTAAAAAAATAAATTTTATATTGATCAAAGCACTGCAAATATTCTAAGAAGGGTTCATTTTAAATTATGCAGCACAGAATCAACTTGGAAATTTCAAAGTGCATCATGAGATGCTTTGAAAATGCTTCAATCAACCCTCACATAACTCAAAAATCCCTCTGTTCTGATTCTGCATAAACAACTGTGCCCTGTCCTTACTGATTCTGTGAGCACTACCAACAAGGTGCTAATGAGGATTTCTGTGTGTGTGTCTGTGTGTGTGAGGGAGTAGGGACATATCTCTTAACAAAGAATTTGACTAATCTGACAAGGTCACTTCTATATAAGCAGCCAAACATCTGTCAGCCTGTAATGACTTCTTCTGATCAATAGTGACATGGCCAGATTTGAAACTGGCAACCTGGAGGCAAAAGGCTTTGTACCCTGTTACTAATCTCCTGAGCTCTCTAGTCCCCTCCGAGGTGCTGCTTTCTAATGAATACATTGAACATTCAAAATGACAAATGGCTTCAATTAAAAAGAGGTCTCGGGGAAAACATTCCCATTGCTGAATGGAAGACCCCACAGTATTACTCATTTATTCTTTTAGGCCACTGCAGTTAATATGTCAGTTCTATAAATTAAAAGTTTCTGTGTGAATCATGAAGAAAGATGCCTGGGAGCTGCATTGCCTTGAGACACGAGCCTTTCCCCCTGTGCTCGCCAGGAGGTGGGAAGCGCGGGCTGGGATCAAGAGAGATGCACCCCTGAGAATGTCACTGGTGTCCACAGAATTGAAGCCTTGCCTCTCTTAGGACTTTGTAGTTGCTACAGGTTCTGCTTTTAAAATACACTAAGGGAGATTGCAGACACTGCAATAGGGAAGAAGCTGGGTGAGCTCAGTTATCATGAGAGGAAGAGCTCGCTGTTTCCCTCATTACTGTGAAGCTGGGGGGATGAAGAAGAAAGGCCAGCTCCTGCAAAACTAAACTTTAACAAGAACAATTATTTTTCATGCCATTACCTGCAACACAAGCACGTTCTTTCAGCCTTGGTTGCTGGCAACAGATGGAAGGCTAACACAGGGGTCTGAGTGCACAATCGGCTGCTTTGTGCACCCCACAGACCTTTTGACCACTTTGGCGGTGCGCTTTTCAAAGTTAAGCCTTTAATTCAGATATTCAGGGTCTGATCCCAACATTCCTTCTGAAGCCTGAGGTCAAGTGAAAGCTGTGCAGTTCCTAATGTTCCTCACAGACATGCACACCAGGCAGCCCTGAGTCCACCTGAGCTGCAGAGCAGCAAGTTCAGGAGGTGAAGCAGAGAGCCTGTGCTAGAAGAAATCTGTAAAAAACCTGCCTTGATTTAAAGAAAAATATTTTAGAAGCATCTAACTGTAGTAGAGCAATAAGAAATGCAGCAAAGTTTATTGGCTCACATAACTCGATTAAGCTTAAGCTTTGCTGCTTAAGCATTCTTGGGGGAGCTGAATGAGGACAGAGGCAGAGACGACACAGCAGCCCTGAAGCTTTTTGGCCTGAGCTCTTCACTGCTGAGTCTTACAGAGGATTTGCATGCACCCTGCAGCCTCCAAATCCCCTGAGCTAGTCAGTCTGCCATCAGCTATCCCAGCACGACTTGGAGCAGCTCCACCAATTTGCATCCCGCTCTTGTCTCCCAGCTGGATGCCTCAGGAGCGGCTTCACATGGCCTGTGCTGCCCTGAGCTCTGCTGTGCAAAGAGGTCCTCATCTTGCTCTCTTCTGCAGCTGCCCCTCTGGGATCCCTCTCTCAGGTCAATATTTGAGTCTCTGGTGGTTTTTACCCTGCTGCCTCCACCAGAGGCAAACTGGGCATAAGTGTGACCATGTGAGCTCTTCTAAAATGTCTCACAGCTACTTCTGCTGACATGAAGGGACAAAGCAGGAGGCAGTGGGAAATTGGATCAGGAGTTTTAAAGTGGTTAGAAGCTGCTCCAGAGGATTATATTGTCTGTAAAAAAGGACCCAGAGGCAGGAAGTCACACTACTGCTTTGGAACTTCTTCTGCTCATGACACTGCTGTGAAAGATGAACTTTTCCTTCCTGTCCCCAAACTGTTAAAAGAGTTTTCTCTGACTTGACTGAAAGGTCATCTAGGTAGTTTGGTCCAGGAATTCCAATCTGTCTTTTTTCAAGTTCAGGGGTTACCAACTCTATTTGTCTCAGCAATTTGAAAAGCCTTCAGATACTATTATCTCCAGTTCAGACCAGTGAATGGTTTTGCTAATGAGTTCCAAGAAGAAAAAAATTGTCTCAGGAAATTATTGTCTAAGGAAATACTAAAATGACAAAGATGATTCACCTTGTCAACTGAATAGCTAAAAAAGAAAGCCCAACATAGCTGAACTGCTGCAGTTGTGGATCATGTCTATGCTCACTTCTCTAAGACTCCAGAGTGTAAAAATACCTGGCAGTTCAAATGAGAACCTGATGAACTGAAATCCTCTAGACCTAATCAGGTCTAGACACAAAAGGTTCAGGAAAATTATCATCTACAGGCCTTGTTCATTAGCAGTGATGCCATTGTCAAAGAAATTGTATAAGGAGGGCAGCACAAATGCAAGCTGAATGCCTGCCATGACACAAAATTAGATGTTATCACGGCATATCCTAACCACTTAGGCAGTACTATACAGTTTTCACAAATTTGAAATTACCTACCTTCACTTTCACAATAAAAGCCATTGCTGCCATATCATTAAATTGCAAAAGGAGTTAGCACAAAAAAACCAGTGAACTAATAGTAAAAGACCACTCACCAAAGCCCTATCTTAAGTGTGTCTTGCTCTGTGGTTTCAAACTGCAGGCCACAATAAAGTTTTCCATTAATGATCTAAGATGCAATGTGGCTGGGGAAGAGCTGGTTTGGCTTTTGGCTAAATTCTGAACACACTTCTGGGCACACCATTAGTATGATGTGCCTCATACCTATACAAATGTTCTGTCTGTACACACATGGTGATTCTGCCCTCTGACATTATCTGAATCCAGGATACACAACCCACTAAACATCACCCTGCAATTACAGGAATTCATTTAAATGAGACTTTCACAGGTCCATTCAGCCATCCAGTGTATCACTCCATTTAAAATCTATTACACAAAGCACTGCAGCAGGCAGATAGATAACTTGGCCTTAATTTTTTTTGGCTCTGATGTTGAAGATCTCAAACTTGAAATCTATCTTAGCAATATATCTGTGTGATAATTTATTTCAGCTTTGTAACAAATGTGAATTCTCTGGTGTTTCTCTCCTACTGTATGAAATGCTGAGGAGTCTGTTCAGATTTACAGTTCACTGGTCTGTGCTTGAAGTATTTGTCACAATAAGCAGAGAAATGAATGGAAGGGAAAATTGTCTATCAGCACTCTGAGAGGTGAAGTTTTGAAGAATGGAAATCACAAAAGTTATAAAACAGCTCCATTTTGCAAGTGTAGCTCTGAGAACATTTCCCCATCAGCTCCAGTAAATTGCAACATGGCTGGGTGTATCTGTCAGTACATTAATGTCACTATTAAACACCTGAGAGAAATGGGGTGTCTGCAGAAGCAGAGAGTGAGAGAAATGAACACCAGCAGTCAAAGAGCCATTCAGTGGTAAATGCCTGTGTTTTCACCAGGAAGCAGCTACACAGAGAAATCTGAACTGCAGTTCAGGGCTGTTGGGAGCATTCAGAGGGCTTTAACCTGAAGAAGCACCAAATGTCACTACAGTTACTTACATAACTGTCCAAACTGCTTTGTAACAAGTCCTTTAAAGGCTTAAGGTAGTTTAAGGATTTACTTGATAGTTACACTGATGTTGCCCTGGCACTTGCTTTATAGTTTGCTAATATTTTTATACAATTTTTATAAAGAAGTTTTAAAACTCTAAAAATAGCCTAAATGCAAAAAAAAAAACCCCACAAAACAAAAGCAAACAACCAGATAAAACCCCATATGATTTATGTTAGAAATATCAAGACAAACTTTTGTGTCAGCTTCAGCATTGTAGCTTTCTACTTCATATAACTGGTATGATTTGAAGCACTGAGAAGAAAAACTCACCTTGCTAGCTGGCTTGCTTACCTTCCTGAATACATTTTTAGTGAGGATCCAAAGGGCTGACACTTTGAAGTGGTATTTTATTCTTAGAGGTGCTGCAGAAACATTATTATTAGTAGGAGTAGTATTAGTATTAGAAGCACGGGGGACTCTCCTGACCCCTACATCCCATCAACATTAACCAAGAACTATTTGTAGGATCTTCATCAGGTCCAAATCTGTAACTCAGCTGCACCTTAGCACCCCGGGATGAGGATTATTGGTAGCAACTGCTGATTCATTTGATTGTTATCATGCTTGGGGGTGGCACTGCCTCCTTTTATGTCTGTCAGCACTTAACAGACAATAACAGTTAATTGTAATTGGTAACCATTACTAAACCTGTGCCAAACCCCAATTAGACGTCAGATTTCTGGCTGAAATACTAGCAGCATGTATAAACTGCACAAATTTCACTACTCCTTGTTCCCCAAAGCAGCGAGGCTTTCTGCTTTCCTGGGCAGGATCTGCTGGAGGATCCTTGGTGCTCATGAGGTGTAAGGACCTAGATCTTATCCACCCTTTCTCCCTTTCTTTGTGTGCTGTAAGGCTGCTCCTCAGCACCAGCCATGGCAGCTCATAGAGGTGGCAACTTTCTAAGTGCTCTCCTTTATCACTGGCTTAGGCTTTCTTGGCTCCTCCAAGCTACAGCAGAAACTTCAGTTTCCCAAGGATAAATGTCATCGTTGTGAGTTATCACAACTAGCATCGAGTATTTTCAACACCCTACAAAAAACCAGGGATGTCAGGGATCTGCAGTGCAGGATTTAAAGTGAATCTGCCCTGTGCAATGACTTAAGTGTTGAAATGTCTCAGGATGTTGGCTCAGACAGCCACCACAATGTCATCACCCTGCTGAAAAGCAGGGAAGAGCAGGATAATATTCCATGTCATCCTGCTGAAGGGCAGCAGCCTGTAGGAGGCATGGACAACACCCACTGTCAGCAACCTGTGCTTCAAACACCCTGGAGTTAGAGGAGTACCTCTGCCATCACATAAGTAATGCTTCCCTTCTTTCTTCTGTTTGCTTACAAGATATCTTGGGAAAGACAAAGTGATGCAGCTCAAGTGGGAAATACTGCTGCTGAAGTAAGAGGCACGCCAGCTGTTTCAAACAAAGAGCTGGACCAAAAGGAAATTAAAAGTGGCAAGAGAAAAATTTTACAAACTGTTTGGACTTCAAAGTGCACAAACAAGCCACCATAGGGGGAATCAGTAAATGCTGCCTATCCAGATCTGCATTGTAGCTCAAGCATCAGTATTCCCACAGATTCACAGCTGATTCAGAGGTGACTGGTTTTACTCAGGGTTTCAAAATCTCAGTGGGAAAGCAGTGGTTGTGAGTGGATTCCTCTCCAAAATAACAGCTGAGTGACAGTGGAACTGAAAGTCCATGCAGGTGGAAGCTGGATCAACTGGAGATGTCCCTGAATGATCTGCCAGGGTGAGGAGTGCTACAGTCAATGTAAGATGCCAAATGACTCGTTTTCCTAAAAAACAGATATATACAGCCAGCAGGGAATGTGGAGGTGCCTCTTGTTTTATTTAATCATACAGCAGCCCCCTATTTCTTGCTGCTCCTGGCCAGGTGTGTGTGGCACATCACCTGGAGTACTGGTAGCTCCTGTTGGTATGTCTCACACCCTCCAATGCCCAGCTCCTTGTGACCACTGCCGTCCGCCTGGGCAGACATCAAGCGCTGATTGCCCAATATCAAACCACTCCCCCTCTCTTCAGCCTCATTGACAGTGTAAAAGAGAGAACTCCCCTCCCCAGCCTCCTCATTACAACCCACAGTGTGGTGCCCTTAAATAACACCTTTTTTGTGTAGGTCTAATTGGCCAATATACAGTGGCTGCCATTGGCTCCTCTGAGTGCTTGCACAGTGCACTGGGCGTGCATGAATGCAATTTATCATGTCAAACTCATTTTCTTCTTCAGGGCATTGTTCCTGCCTTTCTTCTTCCACTGAGTTATTATTCTGCATGAATTTCCTTTGTAATTAAGTGGCTTGGTTGCCATTCCCAGCTCTGGAAAAATGACAAAGGGAAAACACGAGAAGCTGCAGCCTCAAATTGGTTTGCATTCAGCAGGGTTGCCTGCCATTTGCAGAGACCAGCAGATGTCAGCCTAAATTGAAAAATGGAAAAGAAATAACTGTATCATAATGTTAGTATCTCCCATGCCAGATGGGAGCCTTACAGAACATGGCGGGAGCAGTTAGCCAGCAGTGGTTAAAATTCAGTGTTGGAACAAGTCTGGTTACGCTGCATGCACCAATAGTGTATTTTGATTATAGGACTTAATTGTATCATAGATCAATGATAGTTTAATTTATGAGGATTGATTTTGTTAATTCAAGCAGTTCAAGAGGCACTGTTACAGCTTCAGTTCATTTAACTGTATCTGACTTCAGCTTTGCTCATGCTATCAGAAGATAAATGGCTGTATATAAACTAATACCCTCACCTCCCTATTTGTATATTTATTTCAGCATCTGTCACTAACTGTGAGCTACATTTAAATGTAAAGTGTTAGCTGGGTGGGATACAGCACTGGGCAACGAGTACTTAAGTCCCAGTAACCAAAGTGGCATATGATTGTCTGCACATGCATACTTACTGATTCTTCTGATGGTTTATTGTTGCTGAATTTCATAATAGAAAATCGTTGCACTCATACTAAATAGCAGGAAAATTGTGAATGCCGTGTCAGAAGAAGCAAAGCATGGGAAAGCCTACTTGAGACATGGTTTATACAGATCACAGCTCACCGGATGTGAAACACAAACCTGACATCCAGTAAAAGTAAACATACTGTTAAGCTTCCAGCAGTCTCACAGGACCCTTTTGGAAGATCCAGATCATAAAGCAAGGGTTTACATGAAAACCTTAACATTTACTCAAAACTGACATTTCCCACCAATCCACTCCACACACTTTTCTATCCCTGATTTTTGGCCAAAAGAACTGGGAGTTAGAAAATCAGGCAAATAAAATCCTAATGAAAAAACCCAGAAGTTAATTATTTTTATGCAAGTGCCATGCATTTTCTAACCCCTGAGAATTCTCACATGAATGTGAAAGCAATTTCCTGAAATGAGTCAAATCACAGGCAGGAACTGGTTTGTCAGCTTTAAATCAGCCACTGACAAGGAAAAGCATTCATATGTGCACCTTAATTTCACACTGACTTTTGCATCTTCCTCTGTTTTTGGCTTAATCTGATAAAACCAGAGGATACTTACTCAACTCTTGTGCTGTCCATGACAAGCCAAATCCACAGAGGATGCACCTTGCTGCAACCTCTGCACTTTACATTGAGTCTGGGAAGATTTTTGTCACCACAACCAGGCAATCAATAAACATATGTTTTCACTTGTTTGTTTTAATCCTTAATCCCATGCTTATCCTGTATCACTTGCACTGGAGTGGAGGGAAGGAATAGCATCATAGGATATCTTAAATTGAAAGGAACCCATGCATTGATCTTATAAAAAACAAGAAAAGGAGATGCATATTTCTACAGAGGCCCAATGAATCAAGAAGTCTTGTCACTCTGTGACAAGCATAAGCTGTGCAGAGATACTCGAAAAGCAAATAAATTATCTTTCTGTCAACAAAGTGCCATATCACAGGAGACTGCAACATGGAAAGCTTTTATAATATCTATTCTCATTCTACAGCATTGGTCAAAAATAGGAGAAACAGAATCATATCTATCACTATTAATTTTGTGTGGTAAAGTTAGGGGGAAATTCCTCTTCCCTTTGCTGCACTGTAATATCAGCCCTTCAAGCCAGCTTTGCTTCACCAGTTTAGAATTCAGTGGAACAGAATTCTAATTCTGACAGAACAGCCAACTCAGACCATCTGATGCTTTCTTGAGGTTTTAGGAAAAACAGCAGAAAAGGATTCATTATATAGTTGACAATCATACCATCAATAAAAATACAAATTACAAAATTAAATCAGAGCACAAAGAGAAAATTGCACACAGGAAAAGATAAGGCCCGAAATTTCAGGTGGCAACAATAGTGACACCCAACAAAAGGGATAAAAACCAAAATGAAAAAAATGGTCCAAAACACATTTTGAGTTCATCCCTGTGCCCTGTCTATTCCTTCCATAGCTTTAACAATTAAAGTCAACTTACCCACAGCCAAGTAATTGTTGTTCCAGGGGTCTCAACACTAACACACCAACAGCAGGTGCTTTCCCAGGGCACGGCAGTCACTGGCTCTTTCCCAGGCCAATCTTTTCCAAGTCTTCTGTGCAGGGACTTTCCTGTCCCTTTGGAGCAGGGAGCAGGACGTGCTCTAACTAGGTCTTCACATTTCCTTTGCTAGTTTCATGATTTCTCAGACAGATTTCCATTTTACAGCAGAGGTGGAGACAGATCAGACAACTCTGAGCTCCAAAGGGGATGTAATATCTTCCTTTCAAAACACCAAGAAAAAGTGCTTTTGCTTCCTGCTAAAGAACCAGTCTCCCCCACATCTCCCAAGCAGGGGGAGTTTCTTTCCTTGGGAGTGGCAAATTGGAGGGGACAAAGCAGAGCAAGTGGGCTTATCCTCTTAAGAAGTTTTCCCATTTGAGTCAGGACATATTTTCAAAACAACTGTCATGGGCCCCAAGGTGTTTAATCTCTTTTCCAGTTTTACCTCTAAAGAAAGCTCATCCTTTTTCCACTCTGAATCCCCCAAGACTTATTCTGTTTCTACCACTCCTATTTCATGTAACACAAGGTATAATAATATCTATCAGTGGGGGAAAAACCAAGAGTAGAAATTTGTAATAGATTTCTGCAGAATAGCACAAACGCAAATTGATCCAGCTTAAAAGAATCAGCAGCATATGAAAACATGCTCTGCTCATCATAAAAATCTTTCTGTTCTTCCCCATATGGCATTTGGTATTAAACCATCAAAATTTATATAAATGCTTAATTTTGGTCAAGTGTGTTCTGACTAGGTACACTGTGCTTGCCTAACTGAAGTGCAGGTTGAGTCACACAGAAAGAAAATCAGCAGTAGGACAAAGATAATTTCTCATTGTCTCTCCTGCTCTTTGTTTTATCTTGCTCACCAGATGGATTCATTCTGCCTTCCTTGAGAAGACCTGAATTTATTCTGAAGCATACCTTGAGTGGAGCTTTAGTCCTCGGGCAATCACAGAGACCCCATCAATGTTATCTAATTAATCACTGCCTACAATCATTTTACCTTTGTATTTTCTTTTGTTCTTACTCCTGCTGATTTTCTATATGTTTCTCCTCTGTTTCAGTATCTGTCTTGTCACTGTTCCTTTATTTCTTGCTGCTTTGCAGTTTTGGATGCTCTTCAGCAGCATGGCAGCCTTCAGCTCACAGTACATGTCTCCTTTCCCTGTGAGGTATTTCCCCTAATGCTGACTTCTCTCACTCCAGGAATACAACCCTTGTCATTGTTATCAGGACTTGTCTCACACCTAGGCTTCTCAGGGTTGCATATTCTCAACAGAGTTCTTCCTTTTCTCCCTCTCACACTTTCATTTTCTGGTGACATTCCCAGGATTGTTGTGCAGCCACTTGTTGGGAAGCAGGAATCAGAAGCCTCTGGGGACTGGACTATGATATTTCTCTGCTCAGTGCTGTTATGGTTGTGGGCAGGTGGTGCACGTGCACAAATATATTGGACTGGTACAGCATTAAATCCATTCAAAGGGCATAGATCCTGTAGGAGAGAGAAACTGGAAATCTGAAACAGAGCCACATGGCTACTAGCAGAACATAAGTGAACTCTTGACAGTGCAATTATACTCACCAGAGCACTCAAAAATAATCACTATCCTCAAGAATCAAGCTGCTTGTTTTAATCTTAATGGGGAAAACTATTTTAGAGGGTATTGGTACAAAGGAAGGAGAGATCAAAGCCAGATGCTTTCCTTTTGTTTTCATTGGGTTTGTCTTTAAGAATTGAATTTTTACCCTTCTTTGCATCTGCACAATACAATAATTATCAAATTAGTTGCCGTCAGTACTCATTCCATATGTTGGATAAAAGGATAATGAGAACACATGAACAATAAAGACAATTTATTTGGAGGATTCTAGGTTAGGAGGAATATCTGGTAATTCATGTAATACTGACAACATACAAGTAAATGAGAGCAAGCTTCCAAAGCAAAATATCATTATTTTCTGAAAGATTATAGCAGTTCAACAGTCTGGATAGTTTTGTGGAGAAATTGGGTTCTCAGCTCCTAGGAGGATATGGGGAAGCTTTGTGAGTTCAAACTGTGCCATTTTGATCTGCCAGCTGAAAGGGGAGTTAGTCTCATAATGAAACAGGGCATGAAACAGAGGGGAATTTTAAAAGGGTTGCAACAATTTATGTCAAAGCATTTTTGTATCTACAGACTTCAGCAAATTCTCTTTGAATTCTGAAGTGTTTACCTTCAAGTGTTTTGGGGACTCCAGAAGAACGCATCATTTCAAGCTAACTGTTTGAAATGCTGTGACAAATAGTCCCTCTCCAAGAAGAAAGTATTGGACATCAAAGTCATCCCAGGAGGAGGGTAAAACAGAATCAATCAATATATTTTACATTACTTTTCGCCATCAAAATTCTTTAAGTCGTGTATGATGCCAAATAAGGAGCTAGAGCCCCTGCAGTTACCAGAAAGTGTGGTTTTTATTGAAGTTAATTTTTTATGCTGAGAGACACAGAACTCACTCATTTATTCTCAGCTGTGGGTGTTTGTGGCATTTTTTTGTTCCATGTGATACCCTGCTCACAAGTCGGGTGTCCTCAAGCCAGGCAGGAAAGCCTGAAATCTCAGGCTTAGGTGGTTATAGCAATGAATAAAGACCAAACTGCATGTGTGACACTCCTCCTACCTGATGGAATAGAGCTGCATGAAATTCTCAATTGCAACCCCTGTGCCACAGAAAGAGACACAACAGCCTGAGAAACAGGGAAGGGAAGTTTATTGAGGTGCAGCATTGAAAAGAAGCTGCTTCTAAAGGAGAGTTTAATTTTCTTAAGGCCCACCTGAATCAGTTTTCTGGGAGCAACTGAAGGAGTATGTGCCCAGACCAGACCCAAAAGAGCTTCATTGGAACCAGCCATGATTTTAAAGTTCATAAGAAAAAGCAGATCAGAGATCACACAACACACCTCCTTAAAACCAAACACAGAGGTGTACCGAGGGGGGAGAGCAAGATGCTCTTCCCAAGGCAATTTCTTTAACGCTCCTGGATTATGCAAGTAATCGGATTTGAATGCAAATTCCCAAAGCGAGCACTTGATAGATAAAACACTGAATGATCAGCATAACAATGACGGTGGAAAATATCTTACATGCTGCCTGCTCCAAAGAAATATAAAAACTCAAAACAGCACAGATGTAAAAATTGGGCCCTTGTGAGTCTCCAGTGTGTCTGGAGTCAACTGGCAGGGAATAAAAGCAAGTTAAAAGCATGAAACTGTATGGGATTCACTACAGAAAGATTTAAATGTTGCAGAAGTATTGACCACTTGAGAGGTGAATTGCTGTGATCAATCCTGTCAGGTTTGAGAGACAGACCCAACACCATTAGCACTTGCAGCACACTGTTCTCAGCACACACAAGCACATGGCTGCTGCTGTAATTCTGCAGAGGAGAGCCACCATGCTGAGGGAAGATCAAAAGTCAAACAAAAATTTCTCATTAAAGATGTTAGCTGGAAAGGGATTGTCTTTGCAGGCACTTTGGAAAATAATTCTGAAAGAAAAGTACTAAACCAGATGGTGATGAAAGACTACTCCAAGAAAGTCCTTTTCCCACCAGACATCATTATTTTAGTCAGTAGTTGTGAAGCAAGATCTATCCAATTCACAAAGACACCTTCATAAGTGGTTAGAGACTTCAATTCACCCTGACATCAGCGACCCCCCTAACACTCTCAGTGGCTTTGACACGGTACCAGCGCTCCCTGGTCTGGTGATACTCTCTAGAGATGGCAAACAGGCTTTGCTGCTCTTCAGATGTACTCTGGTTGCAGGCTGTGAGGCTCACAAGCACCCCTTAGAATGGCATGAGGGCCAAAAGGTCCAAGACACAACAGGAGACTGGCAAAAAAACTTGACTTGAGCAGGAGCCTGGCCCTTAACCTGTTAATGCTGTCAGGCACTTCTTCTTCTCTATTACTTCAACTTCTTATATGCCTCTTTTAAGTGTTAATTTACTTCTGTCAAGCAAGCTCTTTTCTACATCCTTGCAATAGAATACCTGCTGTGCACTTGTTTCTCCATGCAGCTCTATTCCATCAGGTAGGAGGAGTGTCACACATGCAGTTTGGTCTTTATTCATTGCTATAACCACCTAAGCCTGAGATTTAAAAAATTTGCCACACTAATACTTCCACTAGCACTGTTCTCTGTATGCAGGAGGAATTGCCCCCCTTCTGCAGGTTCAACTCTGTTAGCAGAACTAAAGGGCTGCAAAACCAATGCCACATTTTTAGCTTACCTCAATTTATACTGAAAAATTATTTGCCATCTTTTTCTGTATTGTTTATGCCTATCTTGGGACTTTTAAATGCAAAATGTAATCTCATTATTTTCTTAAACATTTTGTAATTACTTGGCTTAAATTCAATGGAATGGTTCTCATTCAGATAAGGACTCAATCTGTTTCCACAGTAAGCTATTGCATGAGTATTTAGAATTGCAGGCAGCTGACATCCAGGTAATTTGACATGAGATAGACACCTCACTCAATGAGTTTATTTATTATCAGTGCTCATAAGCCAAGGGGAGCTCTGTACATACACATCAAAGCACAAGCTGGGGTTAGGTTGGTTACATACCCATATCCAGTTTTGATCTAATTCTTGGAGGTGGCACAATAAGAGCTGAGGTAGCCCAAGGTGCCCCGAACTTAATCATGTTCTTCCCAGTAAGAAAGCCAGCACACTGTTAGACCCACTCAGCCCCAGTTCTGCTGCTCCTGTCAATGGCTTTCTTGCCAAGTTTCAGAAGCTGCATGAATCTTCATTCTGTATATCTCTTCTGCTTTTAGGTGGACATCAAGACCTTCCTTGTGTTTAAATGCTTCAATGAAATCTCCTTTTACAGGTCTATGTCTTGCCACTCGTTCTGTATCTTCATTAAACAGGAAGTTTTTCTGATCAGCACAGAAGAGAACTTTTCATCTCCCTTTGAGCAATGCTAAGAAATCTTACAAGTCTATCCTATGCAACAAATTAATATACCAACCCTTGACTACGTGTTTCTGCAATGTTTTTAACTATTCTGTGGTTCTAACTCTCCTCTTTTACCTTTGTATCTTTGAACCTGCTTCTAATCTTGTTTCAAATGAAAAATCAAGGTCTTCCTGCTGGGCAGTGCTGCTGGGTGACCAGCAGTGTACCTTAACCTGAAAGGATCTCTAAGTATTTTTGTAGCAGATGGATTGCTCTTCACTGCTGATACAGGGCCTTAGACATGTACATGTTTTCACAGTCACTGGAAAAATGACCTGAGGTAGTACAACCTGCAGGCAGAGCTGTGAAACTGGCTACCAAATGAGAGGAGAAATTGAAATTACACCTGTAAAAAATGAAAAGCATGGAATGGAGTTTAAAATGGGACACTACACAGCTTCTCATCCATGTGCATTTTTTTCTCTAACTAAAGTCTGTATCACCTGGTTGAAAAGTAATTTCTCCTCACCAGTTTTTCCTGTTCTTGCCTGAAAAAACAAAAATACACAGGAACAGCAACAATGAAATACTGTGTTTGTGTAGAAATAGATTGAAAGAATGCTCTATCCCTTCTTCCAAACAAGCTTTTTTGGAGTTTTGTGCTGTACTATAACAAAACTAAAATGGTGGTGATTGGGGTGCCCATTGGAATCAGTAAACTGAAAATAACAGAGGAGAGAAAATATGTCCTTATTTTGTGGCTCAGAAGAAATGTGGTGCAAGGATATTGCATCATAACCAATTTCCAAGGTCATGGCAGTCTGGTCATTCACACAAACAGCAGGGAAGCAGAAAAAAATGCAGGGTTGGAGACAGGGAAGGCAGAGAAAAGGCAAGGCTGTGGTTCAGTCCCAGCAAATGCACATTGGTGCTGTGAGAGCTGGAAGAGCAATCCCTTTCAGCTGGGCATTTTAACTGTAGACAAACACTTTCCCATCTCTTAATTTATTTTCCTCTTCGTTCTTATTTAGGACGGCAAACACATTGTTATTTATGCATTTTGTTTAACACTTACAAACATGTCTTGTGCTATTTCCCTTATTTGTAGCTTTTCCCCACAATTATTTATGCATCTGACCTTCCTTTGATGACCATATATACTAGTTAAGTCAAAGTCCAAACCTTTACAAACAAGGTAAGCCCACAGACAAACTGAAGGGTGGTCCTAGATCTGTATCTTTTGCTCTAGAATCTAGGAGTTCCTCATAGCTGCCATCCTACTTCTGTTTAATTCACACAAATAATTTCACATATAAAGGAATGACCTTTAGCAATGTTTGCCCAAAATGGACTGTATTTAATGCACATTGGCTTCTCCTCCCAGGCAACTGGTGACAGGATGAAAGGACATGGCCTCAAGCTGTGCCATGGAAGGTTCAGGTTCAACATCAGGAGGAATTCCTTAATGGAACATTAGAATAGACTGCCCAGGGAGATGGTGGAGCCACCAGCCCAGGAAGTGCTGAGGAAATGACTGGACATGGCACTCAGTGCCATGGTCTTGTTGACAAGGTCATGATCAAAGATTGGACACAATGAACTCAGAGGTCTTTTCCAACCTAAATGGTTCTGTCATTCACTGCTGACGCCATTCCAGTTTCCTTTTATTTTAACTACATTTTATTTTAGCTACATTTTAACTCTTAGTGAATCTCTCTCCCTTTTTTTTTTTTGTAAGCATCATTCCTTTATTTCCCAAATTAAATATTTTATGATAGTGTATTAAGAAGCTGTAATAATGCCAGGTATTGGGGCCAAGGTAAATGCGATCAACTTAGACCCTAAAAATTATTGATGAAAATTATACTTGAAGTCTACTATGTTCTTCTAGAATGTGTCTAAATGCATAGCCTTAAAATTGTCTCTTGCTTGAGTAAGCTGGTAATGGCCCTTTCTTTGAAAGGAAATAATAGTACACAATTTTCTTACGTGTGTTTTTTGCCCTTCAGTAAGTACCAATAAGTAGCCTAGCAATGGATGGCTGAACCTTTTTTTTCCTTTCCAAGGCAATTTGCAGAGAATTCAGAGACATCAGATAGAGCTGAGGATAATTCTTTATATAAACAAGTCTGTCATTTTAGGATTTTGTTTTAGTTGCCACTGTTTTTGACTTTGCTATTCACCACGCTAAATCTGTGTGGATGTGAGATATACTGATTTCCAGTGGCTCAAAAAACATTTAGAAAGCTTGTAGTATTTACAAAGGACTTCTGGACACTTCAGATAATTTTTATGGCATTGACCAGCTCCTGCAGATTTGAATGGCAAACTTTCTGGAAGTACTTGCTTAGTGTTTGTAAACAGCCATGGTCTGTTTTGTTTGCAATTTGCTTTTCCTAAGATAAGAATTTTCAGCAGCAGCCAGGGCAATCAGTGTTTTCAGAAACACTTTGCTTTGTTTACATGTACCATGTGAATGCAGAAGACTGTTCTCAGCTCACAGCCACCACAGATTTCTGAGGCTGGGGAAGCAGAGCAAGGAAGTTCATTGCAAGGCAGTGTGTTGGTTGTAACGTGTCTGTAGCAACTTCAGCTAGGAAGCAGCTTGCTGGTAAAGCTGTCTTACCATGCACTCTTGACTGGAGTCCCATCTGAACAGAGTGTTTTACTTTATCTCTCCCTTGAGAACTCTCCTGCCATTGAGGCCATCATACAAAGGGGGAGAATGGCAGCCTTGCAAAGGGAAAATTACTGCAATGGAACTTCCATATATTTTAAAAAACAAAACCGTGATAAATATTTGTACTTCTTATAAAACGGTTAAAACTATGATTCCACCAGGATGCTCTAGTAAGTACAATTCCACAACAATTAAAGAAGGTTTCCTTTTTCTGCTGTTGATAATGCTCTGGCATGGGAACAGGATGATTTGGCTCAGGCTTTCCAGCAGTCAGCTAAGGATAGGGAGAAGTATGGATTAATAAAATTAAAATGGAAAAAATCTAGACGTTGTTAATTCAGTGTGATACATCTCATGGCCTGAAGGGGTTAATGGAAGGCATGGAGCTGCCAGGCAATTGTTTCTGCAGCCAGGTAGCAGCCACCAGTGACAGATGTACAAAGCCATGGTGCACACTTCTGTACTTTGGAAATGCCCAAACTGTTTGTGTGTTGTCTATTTTGTTTTGCACTCTCCTGCTCAGCCGCCCAATTGAGCTGCTGGGTAGAGTCACTTTTGCAATTGCTTCAATGTACTTCTTATCCCACTGCCAAAGGTACTTCATCACCAGGTATGCACTGATTTTGATGGGATTTAGCTGCAGTGTTGCTCCTAAGAGCTGCTTTTACTCACTGCCTGAATTCATGGTCATAATGGTTTCTTTCCTGCTTGCTGCTAACGTTGATGTTATTATCGCAGAGAAAAAAAAATAATTTAACAACAACATCCCAGATGTAAGGACAGCCAGCAATAGCCATGAGACTGACCCAGGCAGGCCTGGGTTAGCAGGGGAGCTTGGCACGAGCTGTGCTGGCTCTGCAGCTAGAAATGGCATGTGAGGAAAACCAGCTGCTGGTCTCAGTGTGGATCCCAAGCATTTGAGGGGCTGGGTTCAGCTGAAACTCACTTGGTATAGGTGAGGAAATGATAACACAAATTCTGGAGTAAATTGGATGGGCTTGTCAGAGCCAGAGCAGGCAAAGTGTTGCCATGGTTATTGAGCCACCCAAAGAAAGAGAACACTGTTCACCCTGAAGTACAAAGGCTCAAGATGGCTTTGTGGTCCCTCACAAGGGCTGTGGGCAGAGATGAGTGTTCAGATTTGCTGCCTGCTGGCGTTAGGGAATGCAAATCCGAACATGAAGATGAAAGCAGAGGGGTGACAATGTGCCTCAGGAACCACCTATCCTGGGTGATGCCTAAAAAGTTCTCCTGGGATTTCAGGCTGGTTGCTTCCTATTCTGCATAATGTGTAGGCTGACTGGTTTTACTGATCCTCACTTATTTTTCACTGGTTTGCGTTGTGAGTCCAGCCAGCTCAAGAACAGTCACAAGCCCATAAATGAGCTTCAGTGATTGATACAAAACTACCTTCACAGTGCACAATCTGCATTTTAGTTTTTAAAAATAGACAAAGTCAACTCTAATTAGTTTGAAGACATCTGAAGAAAGATTGGAGTGGATAGTTAAACAGTATAGAAAGGGGAGTATACAAATTTTAAAGTGTTCCTTTTTCCCCATGTTTTAAAAAGGAAAATGAGAATTAGTTTCAATGCTATTTCTATTAGGGAAATTACTCTTCCAGTTGTTACTCATACATATGTGATGTTAATCAGAATTCTTACTTTACCCCAATGAATCTGTTGCTTTGTGAGAGGAGAAAAAAAAGGGGGTGAGAAAAGAGGAAAGAAAACCAGTACAATGACACAGAAATTACTTGACTGCTGGGGGAATATAGTGCCTGTGAAGATGAGGAGCCAGCTTGAAGGATTTAGAGGGAAGGGCTGCAAGGGCAAAGAAAGTCACATTAAAACAGAGATGCAGACTCTGGTGGGTCATTTTAATTTCATCTTGAGAGTAATTTTCATGCCATTTAGCCGTAACCACAGTAGGAATGAAGAGGACTAAGCACATTAAAATGACAGTGTCATACAAGGAGAGAGTGTGGCTTGTGTTCATTATATTTGATAACATTCAGTGATACAGCAGGCTGAGTTAATGCCATATCAAAGATTTGAGTATTTACAGAAAATTGTGGCATGCAACAGGAGGAAAAGTCTGTAGCACACTCATTCAATGTCCATGGTACATTAGGAACTCATTAATTACAGAGAAGAAAGGATTTCTGGTCACAGAAAAACCTCAAAAAAAAAAAAAGTGGGCTGGGATTGAAGACTCTCATGAATTCTTAACTGCTGTCCTTAACCACAAGCCATGATAAGATGTCCCCTGAAGTTGGAGGGAAGCTCTTGAGAGCTGCACATTTCTGCACTTCAGGGAGCCAGCACCCAGAGGCACACACCCATGGACACCCTCCAGCACCTCTGCTTCTGGGGGGGAATGCTCATTTCTCTTTGGAACAACAGAATGTACACTTATGCATCTGAGGGAAGATATTGTGGATTGTCTTCTCCACATATGGCAGGGCAATGATTCAGTCATTTCATGGACATTCATCTTAAGATCTTGTAAGGTACATTAAGTAATACTAAGAAGAGAGTTGACGATGCCCATGTGTTTTCAAGTAAAGTTCCTGATGGTGGGAAACAAAATAATTCAGGGAGCACCAAAACAGCCTGTGCTTCAATAGATTGGCACAGATCATAGTTGGATATTTCTAGCTTTTAAGAAAAGGGAGTGAGACAAACACAGAGGCACAGAAAAACCTGGTCAAATACCATTAACAAAGGCAATAACCAGAAACAAACCTGGCCAGTCACACCAGGTCATAGGATATCAAGACACTGCAGCAGCCTGGGACTTCGCAAAGAATAAGAACAAAAACCTGAGGGTTTGTTTTTACAAGCAGTCAGGCATCAATTAAAAATATTTCTTTATTGGATTGGTGTTTGAAAAATCACAGGCAGACTGAAGTCAAGCTCATCTTGCCTCAGTAGTTAGTGAATATAATGCAGAAACAAAAACAATATCATAGATTTATAGAATTGAAACTCAGAAAATACTTTGGTTATATAATTTAATCTTGTGTACTTTATAGGTCAAATGCTAAAATCTGTGTGAAGCCAATATGACAATGTTTGCTTAAAACATGTCACCCAAGCAAAATCCAGCTGAGGATTAAATATTTCAAGCATCAGAGAGAATCCACCAAATCCATTATGGTGTTTATCCTATGACTAATTTAAAAGCTACAAATACTGTATTTCTAATCTGAGTGTATTCCACTTGGGGTTTTTTGCTGCCAGATTCAAAAAACCTAGTTTATCATCATACTGGTTACATAAAGAAATCATGAATCAATTGAATACTGCCATATAAAAGTATGCAGTGAATAATGGAAGGCAAAATGAAAAAGAAATATAATTTTTCCCAAACAGAATATATAGACACAATTATCAATTGATGCAATGAGCTAAGTAGTAATCCAGCCTCTGAGTCATCAAAATCTATCCATCACTTTTGATTTGCAGTCAGGGTGTAAAGGAATGATCAAACTGAGCTTTCTCTTGAGAAGTGATTCTCAGCAATCTCGTGTAAGCATGTCCATGCAATGTTACAGCAGAACAGCATCAGATTTGTGCTTCCCAGTCATATTGATATGAGGAAGATGCTTTGTTTTCCCCCATCTCCAACCTGTGGACTCCTTGGGGTTGGGCACATGGCTACAACCAAAGAACATCTTGGAGGATCAGCCATTCTATTGGGAAGCTTAGCGCCCTTAAAGAAGCAAAGAATTTAAATGCAAAGCTAAATTCACCTGCAGGTTGCTTCATCTGACTAACAGCTCACTCTTAGCACTGATTAGGTACGATACAACAAGTAACCACTGAATGTAGTTACAGGTGGGTACTTGGCTGGTATAGAGCCAGTTGCCAGTCTGAGCCAGACTTCCTGACCGTAATTTAACTCTAATAAAGCATTTCCAGTAATGACTCTGTCAAAGGTGTACTTGCTGTTATTCATATTTTCAGCCTGAAAGGTGAGTTTGTCTATCCCATCAATGACCAGATAGCCAGAGGCACGTGGGCTGAAGGATTCAATGGTATATTCAAAAACATAGACCCCCAGGTACGGAACATGGAACTTCCCAGTTGCTGGGGCAAACGAGGCGCCGTAGTTGACGTCCAGATTGTTAAATCTGATGGGTCCTGGAGTTGTCATTCCATATGTATGAGAAGCAAAAAAAGCCACCATAGGTGCATATCTGTATGATCCTTTTGAAAAATCTGGAAAGGAATAAAGAAAAATTTGAAGTGTTGTTACATTGTAGAAAGGCAACTTGGACCAGCCAGAAGACCAAATGCAGATTTTCTGATGTCACATCATCCTGTTCATGGCTGAACTTGAGCAACTGAAACACAGTATTCCTGCATATACACAACTTGTCATATTATAGAAAAAGTAATTTTCTTCACAATTAGAACTAGCTGTATCCACCAGAGAAAAATTTAGCAACAGCAAGGGAACCTGATGTTTGTCTATACTATGTTATCATTAAGGGAGCTTTCTTTCCACCTTACACTCCCTCCTAGTTTCCCCACTCCAGGATCTCCTCCATTGCTCATGTGAGTGAGCTGAAGCCAAGAATTGCAGCAGAAATCTTAGACAAACAGCAAGGAGGTTTAGCATTCTTGATGTTAAAGGAGGGAATAAAAGTATATGGTTTCTCTTCAAGCTGAGCCTGTACACTATCATTCCCTGCTTCTGTAAAAATGATTTCATTCACTATTCATATGCTGTCATGAGTAAAAATTGGCCAAATGGCTGCTGAAAGATGCATAAAATTCACATTTCATGTGGCCTGGGTGTAAATTATTTATTGTATTTATTATGCTGAATGAGCATAATTTTCACTTTTTTTTTTTTCCTTTTGTAATCTTTCAAGGGGCTGCATCCTTTGCTGATGAAAGCCAGAGGCAGGCCTAAAATGACTCCTTGAGGGCACAGTCCCACACCTTCTGGTAGCTATTGGTATTTAGAGAACATTCATGGCTGCAGTGAAGATAGAATTTCCCAGTGATGCATTTTTACCTCCCCCTTCAAAATCTGTAACATCGCATTCAAATGCATCTACTGCACACCCTCCCACTCTGCACATTTCATCAGGGAGCTTTCCAGCTATTATCACAGGTCCCAAACCAATTTAATCCCATCATCTGGTCATATTAGGAAAAGAGATCATGAGTCACCCGTGGGGATTGATGTCTTTCTTGAGCACCAAAACACAGGACTCTGCTGCTGGAGTTGTCACTCATTAAAGCAAAACGTGAGACCTCTGACCAGCAAATGCTCTGTAACTAGGCCCTGGGGCAGAGGCCTGCACTGATCCTGGATTGCACTGCTAAATTCTGTACTTGCCAACGCTCAGGGAATTGTCCTTCACCAGCTTCACGCTGCAGTTGACTCCTCCAAAGGGGTGGCGGCAGGCGCAGACAAAGCTCTGTCTGTCATTGACACAGGTGCCTCCGTTCTGGCACGGGGAGCTGGCACACGCTGAGAGCTGCCCTGGGAAAGAGAGGAGCAAACCCAACAGCCTCAGCTGTAATGTCACAGCAGGGACACTTCCCAAGTAGGCGGTATTTTGGAAAGGCTCTTTGTCAATTCACAATTTCTGCTGAAGTTCTTGCTGAAGGCCAGCTTTAGTTGTCCAGCCTCCCTTTCCACCTGAACACAGCCTACCTGCAGCTATCCTCCAAGATATTCAAGATTACCTGCAAATTCTGAGCTCTGCTGGTCTCAGAGGGTCAGGCACATGCAGTAAGGAAGAAGGACCTCCAAAGAAGTTAGATCAGCTGCTCTTTCTGGACTGAGCCATCTTATCCTTGGGTGTACCAGAAGAGATTCTGTACTGCTGCTGTACAGGTGGGACTGTCTTGTCTAGGACATTTTTCACCCAGGCACGTGACAAACAACGCAGGAGAGCCGGGCTCCTGCTGATGCAATGTCCTAAACGCTGTCCCAGCCGTTTCAAGTACTTGTCCATAAGTCCCTAATTCCAGTCTACCTATCAAGGTTGTTGTAGAAGTTTTGGACTGCAAGCAAGAAAAATGATACCAAACAGGTGGCTTTGCAGAGCACCCTCACTGAGGATGTCCTTGCCTCTGTTGTCAATTAGGGATGAGCTGGCCAAATTCAACTCAGCCAATACAGAGAAATCTGTCAGGCCAGTGCTGCTGAGCTCTGAGACAGCAATTACTGAGTGGAAATGAATAATGTGTTGTCATAGCAGTGTTTTGGGGGAAGAAAATTCAGGTCACATGAAAACAATAAATACTGCTATGAACACAAACCACACATTTTTGCTTTCTCTTGGTTTGGTCAAGTAAAAGTCAGATATTTTAGAAAACAACCCTTGTCTTTGCCAGGAGCTACCAGCAGAACTCTGGAAAGAGAACTCCACACAGTCCTGTTCTGGTAAATCTAGGTTGGTAGGTCAGAACTGAAAAAGTCTTGCAGACAAGTACCTAGCTATTGCCAGGAAACTGCTGACCTGGATTTCACATCGATATTTCAGTCATTCCAGTGTTATCCTCCTTTTCCCAACCAGGTATTTCACAGACTGCTGCAAAAAGGCAATCTGTTTCTGTGAGATATTTTAGTTCAGTGAGCAGAATGCTGAGGCACATTGTACAGTGACACTTGAAGTTGCTCTGATATAGCATATGGATTTATAAACACAACAGTCATTCTTTTCACAGAAAATAATGTTTATTCTGTAATGCCTGAAATAAAGCAATTTAGAACTGTCATGACTGGGTCACAGCACAGGCAACTGGACATGAGAAAATAATGGTTTGCTTCTCAGATAATTGTTTGCTACATCCTTCATTCCAGTTATTTTTCACTCACATTTACCAAGCACCCACAACATTTCTCTGATATTTACCAAGCAGTCACATATTTACCAAGTGTCAAAGGAAAGCAGAAAAGGAAGGAAAACAGCTGATTGTGCTGACTGTATCATACTCCCAAAATACAAAAGCTTCCTGTAAGAACACAGCAGTCTCTCTGCTAATTGGCCTCTCCTTATCATAATCAAGAAGTAAACCCAAGAAACAGAAAAAAGATCACTAAGAGGAAATGATAATGATATTGAGTGGCATTTTGGAAGTCTGCTGTGGGGTGATTCTGCCTAAACTTAACCTTGGAGTTAATTCAAATTCAGACATAGCTTTATCTACATTAAATTAATCCTCCCTGTGAAACACTGCAACTGGGAAGCTCCTCCATTTGCTAGAATAGGAGAAGTTGTATGGGGCTTGACTCAAATTAGGAGAGCAAGAGGCAAATTCTGCAGATCTCCACTGTGCCAATAATCTTCATGTAACTATGCTGCAATAGCATCTTCCTGCTGTCATTCCTGGCTGAGGCTGCTCCTCTGCCCAGTATTTTCTCTTTTCTGGCTGAAGAGTGTCCTGAGACACTCTGTCTGAATTATTTCCTTGGGGTAAAGATACCAGAGGGTTCAGATTAGGAACACATCTCCTACTAAAACAAATATTTTATTGTTGATTCATGTTTCACAACTCAGTAGTGCAGATGAGTAAAAGAGAGAGACTATAAATTCAAGGCTTAAATTGTCACTATTACTAGCAGAGGATAAAATGTAGTTGCTAATTACACTTGGTATGGTAGCAATGAGAAGAGCCAGTGAATGCTCAGTTTTGCTACTCTTTGGGAAGGCAGGCAGAAGCTCTTGTGGGAAATAGACTGCCAATGCTGTGCAAACAAATCTCAAACAAATAATGAAGCTCCCTCAGTATCTACAGGGGTTTTTTTAGAAGCAAAACAAATACTCAGCAATTTAATGGTCTCCTTATGGAAAAGATTGACTCCAGTAGTTTGGCTTGGAAATTCTTCTGACCAGGAGGTAACCTAAAAACCTATTCTCAGCATTCAGTTATCAGTACCTGCTTCTCAGGAAGCCCTAGGAGACTGGAAGAGCCTGGGTATCTACTAAACCACCCTGTTCACACAGGGTCAAACTGGTTGCCAGCCTATAGTTATTAATCATCCCTGTTTTAGCACCCTCAGGCTGATAGAGGGGAAAAAGCAAGGAGGAGAGCACTGTGCCCTCCAGTTTTCAGTGGGGCAGAAGGTCAGGGCCCATCTGAGCTACTTGGACTCTAGCAACTCTGTTTCTCTGTTAAGCAGAGGTATGTAATAATTCCTGTGTGATGATTTTAGGCACACCAAATTAAAAACAACACAACAGCTTCATCAACCCATTAGTCTAAAGAGGAAATATGCAAATTTGAAGTGTATGTCACCAAGCTGAACTGGAATACCCATCTCATTTGTGCAATTAAAACACAAGATGGAAAACACTTGAATAGGTTAATATTTCACTTGAAATGAAGGCTTGAATGATGAAGCAACAATGGAAGCTTGCATTTCTGATAGGAGTTAGAAATCTTGTGAAACCAAAATCAGAAATAAGATACACAGAAAGTGAGAATTAATTGAAATTACCTCTTGAAATTACAGGTGTACCATTTTAAATCCATAAATATAACACAGCTTGACTCTCAGTTATTCATGTTGATGGGAGGGTGGCATAATCTGAATAAAACAAAACCACAACCAATACAAGACATGCAACAAGAGAATACACTCACATTTGGAAAGCACAGCAGCCTCTAGATTCCCCAGAGAGCAGCACTAATAGCAACAGGAAAATGGGAACTGAGCTAAACTGCCCTCACACTGCATCACTCATTTCTGCAGGAGAACAGTGCATTGCAAAGTAGGACCAGTCACAGCCCAAACCCAGGACTTATTAACAGTTTCTAGGTGTGCATATATGTATAATAAATAAATATATATTTTAATGTTGTCATCTCCTTTTAGATATTGAAGCTGTCTTAAGCTAATCACTTTTTTATGCATCCTGGGTTGCTGTTACAGTCAGTGTCAGCTGAACTGTTGGTGCTTTCACCCCTCACACATGTACTGCAGCCTCTACTTGACAGAGAACTTTTAAGTTTATTCCACAATATGGGAAGTCAGCAAAGTTTTATGACCCTGCATATGCAATGCAAACTCACATTGTTTTCTTCTGATTTCAACTAATATTTGAGAAAGTATTACTTCAGGGTCAAATCCTGAACACATTAAAGCCAGTTAAACCCCTAATCTGTTAGAGTAGGGTCAAATATTGAACATATTGGAGTCAATGAAAATTGTCATTCACCTCTCTCTAGAATTTTTTGGTTTTTAGTTGAAAAAAGCAATCTAAGATTAAATACATTTTATAATTAGCCAATTATGCCTTAGAGTTTCTTCTAGAAATTTTAGCAGAGGCAGCACAAATCTCTGGTGGTGTCCTAGAACTTGTGAGAAAAAGCTTTCATGGAGAAGGAAAATCCACCCAGGCAGAAGATGGATATTTGCTAATTAGGGTAATGGTCTTGCTTCTTTAACTTACAGAAATATAATGTATGGCTTTGCTAGGCATGAAATTGGTTAAGTACAAAATCTCATTACCAATGGAAAAGTCAGCATCAACGTTGCTATGTAGAAACCTCATAGAAAAATAAGGCTTCTCCACATCTGCAAAGAACTTCACTTTCTGCCAGTGAGCATATATCCAATGCTATCAAGCAAGTTATTTCTTAAAATTGAGTATAAAGAATAAATGGGAAAGACATGAATTCATCAATATGGAGTGAAAACCAGAGCAGGTGGCACCTTCCCATGTTCCAGGCAGGTAGCACTAGTGATACTTTCCAACAAAGTACATGCTGTGGGAAGGCTCAAAGACATGTCTCATTTTCTCTTCATTTCAGTTTTGAACAAAGATTTTGAATTTCCATCCTGTGCAGTTCCAGTAACAGACATCAACCAGAAAGGACTTGAGGAAGAATTGCAATTTTGTATAACAAAATATTCAAATTACTTTGTGCATTTTTAAGCATGATTGCCTCCTCTGGTAGCTGTGTCCTCGCTCTAACTAAAAAGATAACCAAGGACTGAAGTCCTTCCATAGGGATGGCTTTCATCAGAAACCAAGCTACTCATGGGATTATGGCTTTAAAAAGGATCCTTTCCATTGATCACTGAGAAATGCTGTCCCTAGGACAGGAAGAGATGAAGAATTGAAGTGGAAAGGAAGGAAAAAAGCATGGAAAGGGAAAAGGAAATTGCCCATGGCCTTAGGACATGAACAAGAGTAATAGCTCTTACTACCTCTACATCTGCTTGCAATAGGGACCAAGTATGGTTTAGAAATGTTCTTAAGTTAGGAGCATTTTACAGAAAACATTCAGGTCTGGATCTTCAAGAATGTCTGGACAGTATTCTGAGTCTGGTATTAAGAAATCTTAATTTTAATGTGAATTAGAATCATCTCAGTATTTTGAGTCACTCATCCACTCTTCAGTTGCTGTATTGTGCCAGAAGTTATATTTCCATAAAACATTATCTTGTGCTTTTGATTTTCACTCAGGTATGATTGCAGAAGTCACAACTCAAGAGTTTGTACTTCTGTGAATTCATTCATAACTCATTTCACATGATGGCATTGGAATTTAAGTTCAGAAGCAGATCACACTCAAAATTTCGTTTTTAAGAATGGCAGCTCCTGCTTAGCTGAGCTGCTCTCCAGGTGGACTGGAGCCAAATTTACTTGATTGGCTGGATTCCTGCTTTTTCAGAAACACACTGCTGTGACTGAAATTCTCAATGAAGTCCTGAAGGAGCCAGCAAAAGCCTCATTACAGTCGCGGCCCGGCCCGGCCCGGCCCGGGCGGTACCTCCAGAGCCGCGTAGCTGAGCACAGCCAGGGAGGCGCAGGCACGGCTCCGTGCCCCTTGATGTCGGATAAATCCACACCTCCCACTCTCTGCAGCCCGGAGACCTGCGGGTCCTTCTGCCACTCCTCGGTGTCCTCCTCCACCACGCTGGCCCTCAGCCGGGCCTGCTCTCTGCGGGACCGCCGCGCTCAGAGCGGGGCCGCTCCCGGGAGCCGCCTGCCCGAGCCCCCGTCCCGCACGGCGCCCCGTTCGCTCCCCGGGGAGCCGCCAGACCCCAACCGGGGCACGGAGGCCCGGCGGCTCCGTGGGTTCCCCCCGCTTTGTGGGGAGGCGGTGCCGGGGGCAGCCCCGGGCGCGGCCGGGCCCGGTTCGATCCCCGCTCCCAAGGGCGCCGCCGGGCGGTCCCCAGGGCCCGTCCCAGCCCGAGCCCCGTTACTGCTCTGTGAAAAACGCCAATCACTCGTTTTTTAAAATTTTAAAAGTTTAATAGTAATGAAATGGTTATAAAAATAGCAATATAATCAGAGCAATAAGAATTTTGGACAATTTGGATTAGGACAATATGAGAGAACAGAAACAAAGAGTTACGGACGTCCAGGTACCTTTTTCTGGGCAAAGTAAGCCCGAAAAAGGACACCCGTTAGCAGAGGATTAACCCTTAAAAACAACAGCCTGTTGCATATTCATACACTTCATACATGATGCATAAATTCCATTCAAACAAAGGATTCTGTCTGGTCATCGTCAACTTCTTCCTCTTAATCCTAATGTTGTCATAGCTGAGCAAGGTGGGAAGAAGTTCATTTTTTCTGATAATGGGGCAATAAATCCTCTTCTTCTGAAACATTTAGGTGTCCTGTGGCTGCTATCTGGTGTGAGTACTTCATTCCTTTCTTTAAAAAAATATCCCACATACATAGTTTCCATTTCACATTATGTTATAACCTAAAACTACATTTGAGAAAATTAAGACAGCATAACTTTCTAACATAACACATATAATATTCATCCTAATATTTGAAAAAGCTAATAATAAAATATGCATTTTTCATATTCATGTTCCTCCAGTGGCTCTGGAGCTGTGGCGATCCAGGGTTCACACTGAGTTGCTGGGTCTATTTCACCCTCCTCCTCCTCCACAGCCACTCTCCTCTTCACATCATGTGTAAAAACAACAACCCCAAACCCAAAGAACAACCAACAAGGCCCAAACAAATGCCCAGATTCCCAGAAGCCCTGACATGGGTGTTGTGGCATTCCCTGGCAGGGTTCTGTCCTAACTGCCCCTGTGCTCCCTCTTGAAGACAGCAGCTACTTTCCAGGTACAAGCAGCATGAGACAGAAGAATATCATCTGGGAATGTGTCTTCCAGCTCTGCAGCGAATTCAGAGTCTTTGGCATCAAGGTAAGCAGAGAGTGATTCCTTCAGGCTGGAAGACAGAGCAGAATGGCATTAACAGCAGGGGTAGAGCAAACCTCAAGTGCCACAATATGAGTGCACTGCAGCACCCAAAATACTCAATACACAACTGAACAGGGGTGTATGTGTGTGTGTGTGGGTGTGTGTGTGTGGGTGTGTGTGTGTGTAGTGAGAAGGGTTAAACAGCCAGGTGGAGGCACAGAGGCCAGCAAGGGGATGCTGCAGGGCACAGCTGAGCTCTGGGGCTGAGCTGTATCTGTGCAGAGCTGTGTGCCTATCCCTGAAGGCTGGCCTTGAGCACCATGGAGATTTTTTTTCCAGCCTTAATGAGTTTGTGATTCTGTTATTTTTTTATCCAAGTGCCTGCAGAAGTGCTGGTGTTTGTGCCCTGGACAGCAGATCCTGGCGTGTTCCAGCAGTGTCCCCAAGAGAGCCGGTGTGAGATGGAAGTGACACCTGCCTGAAATGGGTGTGGATATTCCTAATGCTGCTGCCTGAGCAGTGTCCCCCAGGACATGCATGTGCCAAGGGAGTGTTCCCACTGTGTGCATGCTCAGAGGCAGAGAAGCGTCAGTTAGCAACAACTATGGTGCCTTTGGGTGTGTAATTCCTACCTCCACGCAGGATTGAATTCCTCCACAGCTTGGACACGTCTCAACTTCAGGATGATCATTTCATGGAGCTCCTGCAGGAAGGTTTCCAGGCTGGAGTGGACCAGGAAGGTGTGCAGGAGCTTGACAAGCTCTGGGGTGAGCTCTTCTTTGTAATCACAACTGACATCTGCAAAAGGATCCTGAAAATGCAGCAAGGGGAGAAAAAACCCAAAGACACATTTGAACAGCTGCAGGCAGAGCAGAGCAGGACAGAGCAGAGGAGGGCACACAGAGGTGCTGGGGGTGCCATACCCTGCCGAGGCGCAGCTGCTGCTCAGATTTGTGGGCACACAGGAGCTGCCACAGGGCTATGCTGTGCCTGAGCTGGCACCGTCTGAGGGCCTGGAAGAGAAGGACATCTGTGGATGTGAGGGATGTCCTTGGAGCCCATCCCCAGCCTGCCCTGCCCAGGAGAGCTCAGCACAGAGCTCATCCAGCCCCTTGGCCTGGGTGGAGCCCATCTGTCCTCAATAAGCCAGTTTTTGATACCACAACAGGCAGTGGGAAAGTGAGAGGGCTCTGTTGCACCGGCTGGATTTAGCATAAACCAGGGCAAATTTTACCCCACAAGAATCCGAGCTTTGCCCTCAGGACTCACCTGTAGCACGTGAGGGTTTGTCTGATCCCCCATCTGCAGGACTTGCTCAATGTACTCAGTCAGCGGCATGTCAGCGTTCTCACCAGCCATGGCCAGGAAGCGCAGGGTAATCTCAGTGACGGACAGAGCATCACACACATCACTGTAGGACTGCAGCTCCCCACTGATCATGTTCATCACAGAACTGGGCAGAGTACTCTGAAAACCACAAAGTCACAGTTGATATTGTTTTAGACCCACTCCCTTTTCTGTTCCAATTGCTCAAGTCAAGGGAGACAACAGAGCCCCAGATTTGGGAAACTGAAATGCTGAACTATCTCCTTCTCTTTGTAAATCCTGACTGACAGCACAAGGCCAGATTGCACGTACCCAAGGCATGCTAAGAAATCAGCAAGCAAGCCTTTGGATGGACAAGGCAAGACACAGAAAACCCTTGCAAAAGCAGGGATTTCATGCTTGCTCTGCCTTCCTGCAGTGCAGAAACTCACCTGCTCCAGCTTGTTCCTGAGCTCACTGAACAGCTGCTCATTGTTTCGGTCATGTCTGTACACCAGGGTGGGGATTCCCTGTCAGGAGAGAAACCCATGGATGTGAGGCCTGGAACGCTGCTCCCAGTGCCCTCCTGGCTGCACGGCCCTGCCCCTCCTACCTCTAGCCTGATGAGTGGCTTTCCCTGCAGGAACTTGCTGATCACTTGCTGCTGGATCCTCTCCAGATCAAAGTCTTGCAAGGTCTCCCCTCCCTTCTCCATGCTGTACTGGCAGTTGGACAGGATCAGAGGGATCAGGTCCCTCTCCACCTCGTAATTGATCAGGTGCAGGTTGGCCACTTCCAAGGGGCTGACCCGGTACCTGCAGGAGCAAAGGGCCTGTGTTCAGAGGGAGAGGCCTCTGTGGAGCAGGGAAAGCTGCCTGAGAGGGAGCAGGGGATGCAGCAGAGCCCAAGGAGCAGAGTAGCAGCACACCTGTCATCCTCCTTGGTGTCTCTGATGACAGAGTATATGAAGTCGTTGTGCAGCCCGATGAGGTAACTGGCCAGCGCTGTGGAGCACAGCCCCAGCCCCTGCCGCCGCGGCAGCAGCACCTCCAGCCTGCTGTCCAGGCTCAGCTCGGCATCACAGTAGCTTTTAGGCAGCTTGATTTCCCCTGAAATACAGACAGCAGTGTTTGAGGAGGCCCAGAGCCAGCCCAGGCTGAGGAGGTACCGAGCTGAGAAAAGCCACGCACTTGGCATTAGGGACAAGCACGAAAGAGAACAAGTTCAGGTGAGAAAGGAAACAAGTTCAGGTAAGAATACTACAACAGGGAAACAAATCCTTCCCTTGTACCTACATTCTTAAAATTCAATGGCCAAGCCCAGTTTTGAGGATATGCCTCAGCATCAGTGATGGGAAGAACCTGAACTCAGAATGAGAAGCAGTTGGAGGAGCAGGGCTGGGAAAGAAACTGCTCACCATTGGTGTCCAGGGAGCTTCGCAGCTTATTCCAGACAGACAGAAACACATTCACTCTCCTCTCCAACAGGTCCCTCATCACATCTGAGAAACAACAGAAAGATAAATCCATGAAACACCTTTTCCTGGTGAAACTTTCCAATGCAGGGATCTTCAGAGCACACCACTGAACTCCAGGCAACTGCTCCAACTGCTCAAGAGACTAAATAGACACCAAACACCTTTCTAAAGGCATCAAATGGAGTCATCTGCTCAGTTTGTTACTTCTCCATTATTGTCTGCTTCTGGCCCAGGCCACAGGGACGGATTGGTCCTTGGTCTGATTCTGCATGACCTTTATGTACTTTCCCATAAGTACTTAAAAACATCAGTAATTGCTCTTTAAGCAAGCCCTGCTCTAGGGCTGAGCTTAAAATGCCAAAAGAACCACTGCTGCACTGCACAAAGCTCTCATCCCTCATAAAAAAATCTCCTGTACTTAATTCCCTTTAAAGTCATCTGGTAACTTTTCCAACCCTATTCAAGTCTCCAGTTCAGTCAGGCAAGAATTAAAAGGAAAAGGAGAATTTTCCTCTTCACTTTCAACAAGACAATCCAGCATTTTCTGTTTCATTAATTACAACTTTGGCAGTGTCTCCTCACCTGAGTGGGGTTCCCCGAGGAATTCCCTGATGGAGCAGTCTTTGATCTCTGCTGTGTTCTGGAACTGCTTCACCAAATCTTTCTGCAGAGCCAGAATCTCTGGTAGGAATTTCACCAGCCTCAGCTCGCTTTCCTGGATAAAGTGGGTAAAGCTGTGCTTGGACAAACCAGTTGGAAATACCTTTATGGAATTACTTTTTAAATTTTTAAAAGACAACAATATCTGCCATGTTCATTCTCAAGATCATAGCAAGTACTGAGATAATCCAAATGTGGTTTAGTCCTGGGCAATCCCAGGCTCTCACCCCTGTGCCAGCCCCACCTTCTGCAGGAACTTCCAGAGGAGAGGGACAGTGTCCTTGGCATTCTTCTGCTGCACAATGTGGCTCAGGTTCTCCACTGAAACCCTCCTGCGGCAGCTCCACATCTTGGAATGATGGATATGGCTGTTCCGTGGCAGCTGGGACAGGAATGCAGCTGGGTCCCCATACACTATTTTCACTATGAGGTTTGAAGAGATTCTCTTATCCTTTTGTATCAGTTGGTTTAACTTCAGAAGTTTTTTATCCAAATCCTGCAATTAAAAAATAATAAGTTATTGGATATTGTGAAATACCTTCAAAAGAGCTAAGCCATTTCTGCTTTTCCAGCTATACAAATTCATCCCAGAACAACTTCAGTCTCAGGCTCCCATTTCCCCAGGTGGAATAAAGATGGCTAATCCTGAACCTGCAGCTGTGCCATGGATGGGCTGGCTTTAGGAACAGCCAGGTGAAAAGTATAGCACAGATATTACAACACACGAGATTTCCAGTGGATTTTGAACTGCTCAGCTACTGACTCTGTATAGCAGATTTCTCACCTTCAATTCAGGAACAATAATTGTGCTTGCAACAATTTCTTCCCATTTGTTTCTCTTGTCCTTGGTGGACAGAAAGTCATCAAACCACACCAGCCCTGCAACAGGAATATTTCACCTCTTATAGCTGCAGTATTTCAGTGAAAACAAAGCACAGATTCACAGGTGCTATAAGTTAACTGAGTATCTTGGCTCAGCTGGAGAATGACACCCAAGCATCACACAGTGATGCTTGGTTTCCAGGTTTCCAGGAGCTTCACATGAATGATGGAGACATTTACACAACTCCTTCATAACCCCAAAAATATTGAACAGATTGTCCAAGCTCAGACATGTCCCATGACAGAGTGAAACTTGGAATACTGACTGGTGCTGTACCACAGTCCAAATATGGGCTATTTACACATTAATGCCTCTCTGCCACAGTGACTCCAGACCCCACCATGAACCCCACTGTGCCATCCCTCTTCTCCCAAAGAGCTCCTGGGAGTCACTGAGAGGCAGCTCAGATCAGGGATTCACAACAAGCTGCTGTGCTGGGGAGCAGCCCTGCTCAGAAGCTGCAAGCTCTGCCCATCTGTCATGACACTGTTTTGTCAATAATTCATTTTCAGAGTTATCGACTGCACCAAACCTTGCAAACCTCACGTACTTGACTGAAGGAATCAAACAGACAAAAATTTTTCCCTCCCTACAGTAAGAAATAAGCTTCAAACTCTATTTTTCTCTTCAGCTCAGCTGCTGATGTTTAGGAGTGAAGGGGTTTATCATCAAGGTGGCTGCATGGCCACAGCCCTTCAACCACAGCCCCAGGTGTGACAGGGTAGGTGGCTTTTCTTAACACTGGCCTGGCTGCCGCTGGGGGGCCTGCAGGAGACTGCTGAGCACCAGGTGCAGGATGTTGATAGTGTCATCCACACTCTTCCCCAAAATCCTGGTCAGCTGTGCCAAGTCCTCCTGAATGTGCTGCTGCAGGAAGCTCACCACATCATCTACTGTTGGCTTGATCATCCTTCCCAGGGACTAAAGACAACAAAGGCAAGAATTGAGCACAGCCAAAAACATCCAGGGAAGCACAAAGCACACAGAGCTTTGTCCTGCCAGGCACCCAGACCTGTGGGATTCCTGACACCTGTGCCCATCAAGGCAGGGCTGGGTGGATGTGCCTGCATGGAAGTGCAGGAATTAACCAAAATCCCTCCTGGGCAAGGAGGGAGGGAATTTGGGTCTTGCATCCTGACAGACTGCCCTGGTCACTTGGCACTATGATGAAAAGGACCAGCAGCATACAAAGGCTCCTCTATATTTTGTGTGACCACTTGGAAGCATTTCTGGAAGATACCTGAGTGTCTCTGGAGGCTCCCAGCAGCATGGACAGGTGGGTGAGCAAACGGAGCAGCACAAAGACCAGGGGGGACATGCCCCTGTCAGACATTCCCAGTGTCTCTCTGTGCTCAACATCTCCAAGGATGTGGCCAGTTTGAGTTCTGTCTGGACGAATGCTGTAGGAAAGTGCATAAATGTTGTTTTTTTTTTTTTTTTTACCTAAACAAAAACCACACAAGACATCCCTGATACCCAGCAATGCCTTTTTGACCCATAATGTCTTTGAATGCCATAAAAGCTGCCAATTCAAAGTGCCTTCACTGGAGTGAAGGCTTCCAATTCAAAGTGTCTTCACTGGAGTGAAGGCTTCCAGGCTTTGTGCACAGAAAAGGAAATTTCTTTGGTTTTGCTCCCTGATTACTCTTGCTTGGACATCTCTCCCTTACACCTTCCAGAGAGCAGCATGAAGTGGTTGGTACTTCTGGCCTTTGAGGGCACCACAGGCAAGTCCTACATCATTTAGCCCCGCAAAGGCATTGCAGCAAAGCCCACCTGGAACGATGGAAGCCCTCCACGGGTATGTGGTTTCTGCCTCCAATGAGGACGTGGCATTCGGGACAGTGGCTCCTTTCCATGGGGCGCCCACACTGAGAAAAGCAACAGGGCAACACTGAATTCCAGAGAAACAGCTTCTCCAGCAGAGAAAGGGAATGAAACAAAAATCCAACCTCTAAGTGGTTAATTCAAACCCTGCTACAAACTGAGCCTCTGCCTGATGTTTCCCAATCTATGGTATAAATGCTAGGGATATGCTAAATTTTACATTACAATGACAAAATGATCAATAATACTGAGTTTAGAAGTGGAACTCTGTGCATCAGAACATTAAAACCAGCGAACAAATAAAACAGTTTGTTGTTGAAAACTTTGTCTGCTTAAATACCCACCAGTCCCAAATTCTTACCTCTCCCACAGCGCAGGGGTGGCCATTGGGACATTCTGTGAAGAGAGAAACAAACAGGACAGTATTCTAAGACAGATTTATACAGCCCTTGTTATTCCCTTTCCTAGGAACCGTCATCCTGGAGCAAGAAATATGTTTCAAGATCTAATCAAAAGCCCTGACTATCCCAAATCCCAAAGGACTGACAGGCCCATGCAGGAAGCCAAGGAATTTTTCAGTGTTGCTTCTCCTTGAGCAACAAGGAATCAAAGCTGGACAGATTCTACTGCTGAGGGCAGGAATGCTCTTACCCCCCATTCCCTGCTGCAGGAAGGTCCATCTGTGGGAAGCAGAGAAAAAGCTGGCTAGTAAGATGGCAGAGTTCTCCTCTCACACCCTGTTTGTGTTGCCTTTGTGCCCCTTCATGCTCTGTGGACAGCTGCAGGCTGAAGACTAAACAGCACTAGATGTCCTTTGGTGCATCACCCACACAAACTGTCTACAAATCTGGATTTGCCATGGATAACTCATACTGAGGAGTGGGTTTGTCCTCACATTTGGAACAGTTTCACTCTCCAAATTCAGGGAATTCCTTCCCCAGCCAGCCAGCAGCACTCACCATACCAGTGTAGAGAACGCGTTGCCTCCCAGGTCCTTGCCTGAGCCATGATGTCCTCGGGCATCGTGGGCAGAAAGGAGCGCTGAGGAGGGAAAGGGGAAAGCAGTCACAAATGGATCTGGGAATCAGCTCTGTCCTGTAGCAGTCACTCACTGGTTCTCTGTTCACACTGGGTTACAAGAAACATCTGAGAGCAGAGGTCAAGCAGGTGACACAGATGCAGATTTTCAAATTCACCTTTGAAAATCCAATCTTAGAACTGTCAGTATTGTTAAGACTTGCATGTGCACTCTCCAGACATCCTGCAATGCATTGCTGATGCACCCTGGTGCATACCAGCATGTTCCCTTACACCTTGGGTAGCCAGGAATAGCAGAGCAGCAGCTCTCTCCCCCTGACTGAGGAGCCAGAGCTCTCTGAGTAGGCAGGTCTGCACAGTGGGAGCTGCCAGCTGCTCTCAGCCTTGCTCACCCAAATATCAGCACAGGTATTTGCTTCATCCTGCTCAGGATGGAGAGGTGCCTTGAAAAGATACCAGGCCAGGGCTTGGTGTTGTGCTACTTAACCCCAACAGCACTGAAATAATTCCCTCCAGTGTTTCTCAGCTCAACCAGTGAGTTGGATCATTGCTGTTGAGAAAGAGGATCCAGCAGACACAGGCAAGAACCAAGGACGAGCTGAAGTGCTCACCAAGGTGAGCTCTGTGCCCTCACCTGCATGATGTGTGGCTTGAAGGCCAGGTTCCTGAGGGGCTGCAGGACACGGCTGTGCCCGCAGAGCAGCACAGCAGCCATGTGCACAGCCATCTCCACCACGGCTCCCTGCTGGCTGCGGCCCCGTGGCTCCACAGCCAACCCAGGCAGGGTGTTCTTCACCAGGGCAACTGCAAGGAGCTTCAGCTCAGAGGAATTCAGCACTCGGGAGTGGTGGATGAATTTAGTCATCATCTCTGTTTGCTGAAAGCACAGATTGGAAAGAGCTAAAGCCATCAGGATACTGCCCCCACCCAAACAAAGAGCACTGGCAGCTGCTTCCCACACTGGGTTACCCTGCTCCCAAAAATCTCCACAGCCTGCTCAGCTCTGGGCCATCACCCTGGCTAGGGCACTGGAACCAAGGCTCCTCCATCACTGATTCAGATCCCCTTCCTCCTTACCCACAAAGCAGGTTTACCACAAGCTGCCAAAGGGGGGTGTCCTACCTGCCGCTTGGAATGAAGGCCTGGATTCCCGTACAGAGCAGTGACCTCTCGGAAGATGGCCAGGAGCAGGAGGGCAGATTCCAGAGCTGGGGAGCTGTTGGAGGCCTGGGAAGAACCAAGCATGTGGCTGGGAACAGGCCAGAGCTGCCCCAGATACAGTGATGGGATGTGCAGGTGGGAAAGTAAACAAAACGTGCTTGAGCACAAGCTCCAGTGACCTCCCAGCAGAGGCCCCCAGGTGCTGGGAACAGACACTGCCCAGAGAGACACAGCAGAGCTGGGGCCATGCAAACCCAGCAGGTGACTGGAGGGAGGACTGGGCCCAGCAGGGGTCTGAGGGAGCACTGGGCTGTACCTGCTGGGCCTCAAGCAGCCTCTCGGCCGTGTCCTCCATCATGGCTTGTCCCACGGCATCGCGCAGGGCCCGGTACCGCTCCCCATACACCAGGTACCGGTCAATGTGGTTGGACTGGCTGCGCTGGACCTGCCAAGGGAACAACCATGCACAGCACTGGGGACAACCACCCAGCTGGAGGTGGCAGAATCTCCTCTTCCTCCCGAGCACTGGGGCATTTCAGGCTCCCCAGAGCAGCAGCAGCAGGCATAGTGCTGCCAGGGGAGACTCCATTCACCCGAGAGCCAGGACAAGCCATCTCCCAACCACTGCCACTCTGGCCTGACCCCAAGAGACACACAACAGTAGGAACACCCCAAAGAAGCACAAAGTGAAGGCAAAGAGGAAACCAGAACCATCACCAGGAGACGCCTCTTGTCTACCTGCTGCAGAATTTCTGCTGGGAACACCCAGCTGAACCGTGGCTCTGTGACCAACTTCTGAGCAAATTCCATCCCGTGCTGGCTGGAAATCCTCCTGACCAGGTACACACGATGCCAGTCGTTCTTGGCGAGGCTGCAGAACTTCTCCACCTTCTTCAGGTAACGCTGCTTCTCCTTCATCTGCTTTGGCTCTGGAGGGCAAAAAAGAGGTTAAAACAAAGAGGCAAAAGTACATCCCATCCTGTAAAACTTTTCTGTCTGCCCCAGCTGTAGCACCAAGTCCCTTTATTAGTACTGTGTTATTACACAGAAGAACTTCAGAGCTCTCCCTTCCTCGGGTGTTGGCTGGAGCATATCCTCAGCCATATTTCAGACAATGATTCCTTTCTTTGACATGGAAGGTATAAACTCATCAATAGAAACTCTCAATCCCTTCTAGCTGCACGGAGCTCTCATTCATACAAAACAAGAACCCTTACAGCAGTCCTGAGTCTCAAGCAGCATTGATGCTTTAAAGTTCAATTTAGTGGGCTCTAAGTAAATCTCCTTGTTAGCATCAAGAGGATAAAATAAATCCCCTTCCACAGGTGTTTACTGCCACGTAACTACACTGGCGTCACCAGCACAGCCTTTCTACCAGTTACAGAGCACTTCTAAGACACGGTACAGGGGACAGACACTGACTGACACCGCCAAGGGAAAAGGGAGTTGCTGCTCTCCTCCCTGGCCATGCACCAAAACAGGTCCTAGCAGAGCACAGGGCACTGCCTGTGTCCAGCCCACCTGCCCTGCACGCAGCATTTCCAGCAGAGCAATCAGACTTACTCGTGTGCTGCTGCAGGTCGAAGATGAGGTCTGCAGCCCTGCTCAGGCACAGGCGCACCTCGGCCACAGCCTGCAGGTATTCCACAGAGGCTTGCTGGGGAGCCTCGCTGCTGCTGGCTGGCAAGTAGTTCTCTGGAAAGGCTCTGTCCTCAGGCAGACTGTTTCCATTCCCACATCCCAGGCTGTCCTCTAACTTCTCACACATGGAATCCTAGAGAGAGGCCAGAACACTGGTGAGTGGCAGAGCTACCTCACTCAGCCACCCGTGTGTCCCCAGGGCACCCAGCCTGCCATGAGCACAGTAAATCATCCCCAAGCCTCCAAACCATCCCTGACCCTCCAAGCCCAGCCTGCCACGAGCACAGCAAACCATCCCTGACCCTCCAAACCATCCCTGCAGCCTTCCAAACTACTGCCATTGCCCCCTCATCCTAAATCTCTGCTATGTCACCAAACACCATTTTTAGGATGTGCCCCAGCTGTCCTACACTCCCAAAGCTTGGAGCTGAGGTAAAGCCAGGAGCAGGCTGTGAATAACACACATTCCATGTTCCAGGATGCCAAACTCAACCTGTCTTGTCTCTTAGCAAGAACATGAATGGTGATTTTAACTACAAAGTCACTTGCCCAGCTCTTACCTCCAAGCAGTTGACAAAAAGCAAGTAGAGCTCCTTTTTATCTTTTTCCTCTAGGAGCTCGTTGTGCTCCACCTGGGATAGGTAACGCTGCACATCATCTTTCACTTCATTGAAGCTACAGGAGAGAGAGAGAGAGACCCCCTGACACAGTTGCCATGCTGACAGGACTGCCCCTGCTCTAAATCACAGCAGAGCTCCCAGAGCTGGCTGTGTGACAGGTGGGGTCACTCTGGATCCAGCTGCAAGATGGAGAAGCCTTTGGGATTTTTTGTGATTTTTTGCAGGTGACATTTGGGAATGAGCCAGGCTTTGATCACCACCAGTGCTCAATGAGCACTTCCAGGGAAAAAGGCATATGGTTCAGGAGGTGATCATACCTGAGAAGGGGCTTTTGTGCCCTGCCTGCAAAGGGAGGCTGGGAGGGCTGTGAGAATGGGGAGGTCTGTGGAGCAGACATTAGATCAGTTTAAATCCTGATTAAATCTCCGTGAATGAGGAGTTTTGCCTTGCTGACCTCAATCAGAGCAACTACTTAGCCACCTTGCAGAACCCAGGCATCCACCCTTAGCACAGGGTTAGTCAGGGACAGCCAGGTAAACCTTGCACAGGCTGCTCACACTGCACCACAAGCCCCGTGCAAGCCAGCCAAGCTGCAAGACTAATACAAAGGGATTCAGAGTCAATGAAACTCAGAGAGGTGAGGAGAACAATGGGATGGGTTTGATGAGGAACAGAGCTGAACCTGGCCCTGGCCTAACCTCCCTCTGCTGAATGTGCTCACCTGTACTTCAGGAGCAGCTTCAGCATTACAGAGCGGATGATGGGAGTTTCATCCACCTCATCATTAAAAGGGGACAGGAATTTTGTGTAGACAGCAGGGTGATCTGTGGAGACAAGGGAAGGACAGGTTTGGCAGTTGAGAGAAGGTGGTGACAGATCCAGCTCTATAAGACTGGATGTCAGGGTGAAGGGAGCTCACTTGGGTCTTTCAAGACGTTTTTTCTCTCAACAAACAGCAGATCCAGGAGGCTCCAGATCACCTCTGGCTCAGGGGGCTTGTTGTCCTTGAAGCACATGGTGGTGACCACGTCAATGAAGAAATTATTGCACCTCTGCCGGAACAGGGCCTTCTTTGATACGGCAGCTCTGGAAGGGGCAAAAGCAAACACAGAAACTCTTAAACCACAGAAGAATCGAGCACACACAACCAAAAGTCACCCAAGGGAGATACTTTTCAACCTTCCCAATGAGATGATCCTTGAGGTCCCTTCCAACCCAAACCATTCTGTGATTTGCATGTTTTTACAGAGGCCAAGGCAGCTTTCCCCTTTTTTCAAACAACAGAACAGACAGGACCTGTTCAGTTCCAGAGGGATGAAGCAGAGTTCACCCTCTGCTTGTGCTGACCACCTCAGAGTTGAGAATTTCCTCACAAAGCCTCCCCACCCAACAATCCCACCTTGGAGAGGGCAGCTGGAGTACCTGAGCTCCTCAGACACAGTCAACTCCACATCCTCCACAGCAGCCCTGCAGCAGGGACAGTGCATCTGTGCTGGCACCAGCCACTGTCTGATGCACTTGCGGCAGAACACATGGTTGCAGGGCAGGCAGATGGGGTCCTTCGGCTCTCCCAGGCAGATGGGACACAGCTCCAGACCATGCCTGGAATCCAGAAACAGCAATGAGTACAGCTGCTTCTGTGCTGCCTCCCCAAAAGCCTTGAACAAGACATTTAGTTGCAGCTAGACCAAGAGCTGGCACACTGCCCAGCTCAGGGTGCAGAACCAAGCAGGGTCATTGCTCTTCCCTTGGCTTTCACTCCTCCCCATGCAGCACTACCACAAGTGTGCTGGCAACACAGGCAATGTCCCTGCTGGCCCCTGCAGCCTGCCCCAGTGTCAGTACCTGTAGAGCCTGCTGCTGACTTCGTCCTTGCATTCGTGCAGCACTCTCAGCACCGCAACAAAGGTCGGATGAGACTTCATGTTTGAATCGTGCTGGAAACACTGCAGAAGGAAAGGACAAGGTGCTGTGACTCAGCTGCAACACCCGAGATGAGAATTCCCATGGTCAGCTCAAGAGGGAAGAGGTGAAATGGCAGCTTTGCTCACCTCAGCAAGAAGCAAAGTATATTTTCTCACTAAATCCTTGAATTCTGGCATGATGGTGTGGATGCCCAACATGACGTGTTCCACGAAGAGTGCCATGGCAAACACACGGCTCCAGCAGGCCCTGGGGGGGACAGAAGGCTGGCACCACAGCAGGAATGGCAACCAGGGCAGCCAGGGGCTCACTGCTGCTCCTGCTCCACTCCACAGCACTGCCGCACTTCTCACTTGCTTTGCCCTTTGGCTTTCCAGAGGGGTTTTTGCCAAGGACAGAACATTCCAGCACTTCACCCAGGGGGCTCAAGGGCCTGGCCTGGAGGCAGCAAAGCAGCAGGACCAGCAGCACTGGACATACTTTCTCACACCTCTAATTTCAATCTCAAAAAATTTTTAAAATACCAATCACAATTAGATGCACTTTCTTCACTTCAAATAAACTAAACAAGGTCTGTGAGAAACTGGGGTAGTGCTCTGGGCTTTCTTCCAAAACACAAGAGGCAGTGAAATTCTCCATCTCTTGAGTCCTTATGCACAAAGGATGAAGTGGGGAGACACTGCTGGTTAACAGGAAGCTGAGGAGAGTTTTAAATAACCCCTGAACCCAGACAGAATGCACCAGATGATATTGCCAAACTTAAAGAGAGAATCTGCAAGGAGATGAGGGAACAAAAATGTGGTTCTTGCTGCTTGGTATGTATTTGAGCCCAGCAGGAACCTGGAAAGATTTGCAAAGCCTGAGAAAAGCAGCACCAGAACAGCTTCAGCCTGCTCCAATGCCCCGGAGAACCTCCAGGCAAAGAGTAGGGCTGTGAGCAGAGCTTGGTACCCACCTGAGCTTCCTCAGCAGCTGATGGCAGTGGCTGCCCCTACACTGGGCACCCTCCTCTTTGCACAGGAACTCAATGGGCATATGGAGGTTCTTCACTTTCTGCAGCCAGAGCTCAGGGGAGGCTGTCTGCACCAGCTTCTCCAGCTCCTCAGCACACACCATGGCAGCCAGCACATCCAGAACCTGCACACACACAGGGACAGCGGTAACAACAGCTGCATTTCAGAAGTATTTATGGACCTAGGGTTCTCAGTCTGGTTTGCTACACCACATGTTCTACTGAATAAAGTCCTACTTGATTACTTTAAGCTCTGCAATTCTCATGTTTGTGGCTTGGCTCGTTAGCATGTCCAATAACTAATGCAAAAGCAGGGCAAACTATTTTAAAACCTGCTTGTAGCAATAAGAACACAGCAGATCATTCCCAATTCTGAGGAACCCCAGCCTGTGCTTCCCCCTCTGCTGTGGCTGAAATCCGAAGGAGACTGAAGAGCAGTGCTCCCTGCTGAAGACAGAGCTCCCTGCCAGGGCTGAGGGAGTGACTCTACCATCTCAGAGCATGGAGTTCTGCATTCTTTCTGGGTCAAGAGGTAGCCAGTCACACAGGGGTACACAGCCAGGATCCTGGAGAAGTTCTGCAGGCGGCTCTTGAACTGGTTGTGTGCCAGGTGGGCCCAGGGCAGGGAGGGCACCAGCTTCTTTGTCCAGGGGGACTCTGCCATCCACTCCTTAACACAAGACAGGAACGCCACACACAGACACTGCAGGGGTGGGACACAGAAAACCAAAGGTGAGAAAGTACTGTTATAATTCATTTTGTACTGGAAAGCCTGGCAAAAATATCTGAAAGATGAGAATCATTTCCCTACAAAGATAGCCTTAAATATGTCAATTTATACAGGTGCTGCCTTTCTGAGTGACCCCAGTGTCCAGGGGTCTGCTCTGGGGTTCCCTTGCTGTTGGGCAACTGTCTCAGAGGGACATTTTCCCCAAGGCAGGGCTGATTCAGAAGGACACGTTCAGAGGCATCACACTCTTCTCCCCATCCAAAGGGTTTCCAGCCCCTGACCTGCAGCTGCTCCTGGGAAAACACACCGATGGTCAAGACAGTAAAGTCTCTGATGTAGCACTCGAAGAGCAACTGCCTTTCTTCCCCGGTCAGAGCAGAGATGAATTTTCCCAGAGCAGTTTTCTGGAAGTATTCCACAAACTTCTCAGCATGGCCTGGAAAGTGAGGATGCAGAGAAAAGCTGGATGTTAGGAGGAAGCTGGCTTTGACACAGCATCTATCCTAGAGACACTAACACCTCAATAATCACTGATGCATCCAGCACTGATGCATCCAGGGCAGTGAGGAGGGACTCAGGCCGGGCATTGTCAGTCCAGCACCATGTTGTATTTCTGGAATCTCACCTTGTCATTAACTCTTGGCTGCTCCACAGCACTTTGAATGCAAGGGCACAGAACAGGTGAGAAAGATGAATGGTGAGAAGCACAAAGAAAAGCTGCCTGCAGAGAACTCTGCTGGCTCACAGGAGCACAGAGAGACTGAAGGTGACTCCAGTGACTGGAGGGGCACAGCAGTGACAAACCAGAGCTCATAGGGCAGTGGATGGAGATGCTGAAGCCAGACTCTCACCTTCACTGTTTTGGATGTACTGAGTCTCCAACCACATCTCTTCCAGGTACTCCTTTATCCTCCAGCTGAAGGGCATCTCATTCCCAGCATCAGCAGATACCATCATGTCGTTCTGCACCACGATTATCTCTTGCTGAGGGCTGGGGGGTTAAAAGGTACTGGGTTAAGGCACAGGGCTTTTGTCTGGGAAGCACAGTGCAGACAACAGAGGCAGAGGCTGCAGAAAGAAACTGAGCCCTAGGAGGGAGGGGAGAGAGAAGGGGAGGGAACTGCAGAACTCTGAGAAGAACAGGCTGAACTGTGAGCAGTGCCTGGCTGCCCTCATTGAGCAGCCATCAAACAACATCCCCCAGCCTTGGGGGGTTAGAGCCAGTGCTGGGCTACTCCCAGTGCTGCCAACCCAGCCCAGCTCTCCTGCTGCTCCCCTGGGCTCACCTGTTCTTCCCCACACTCAGGAATTTGGTGTCATTGAAGATGAACATCCACAGGTTTGTCACCCAGTTTGCTCCTGCCCTGGCCATCAGCTCCAGATTGCCATTCCTGTCTATGACAGCAATCAAGAGAGCCAGGAAGGGAGTGACCACCTTCTGCACTCGCTTCCACAGGGCATGCCTTTGGGGAGAGAGAGATGGAGAAACCCAGAGGGAATGTGAGCAACGACATCAGCAAAACAGGAGGTGCCTGCCCTGAGTAACTAATTCTGTCACATGTCAGTATTCTGACATGTGATAGAATCCTAATGCTGCCTTTATGGGAAAGAATACTACCAACAAAAAAACCCTGCACTTCTCTCACTCCTGGCTTACCTGTAATCTCACTGTTCCACTCAAGCACTTGTACATCCCTGTCCCAGTATAGCCCCATCAGCTCTAACTCACCCTTCCCCAGGAGAGGCTAAAATTGCCTTCAGAGAGTTTCTAGCACAGACTGGAGACTGACACTGCAAATGTTGAGATTACACAAAGCTGCTGTCTCTGCTGCACAGGTGCTACTTGCAGACCCTTCCTGGGAGGCTGCAGGTGACAAGGCAGTGCTGCTGTCCTCACCTGAAGGTACCTGCCTCCTGCAGAGCACTGAGGTTGCAAGCCTCCCGAAACACCCAGTTTTTTAGGTGAAGGGAATTTTCTTCTTGCCTCTTCAACAGGCTGGAGAGACGAGCCTTGGTTGTCTTCAGGAAAGAGGCTACAAAACAACAGGGAGCTTATGTTTTCTCTTCTATTAGCTTGGACCCAAATATCCCACCAAGAACAGCATTTGACAGTTGTTCCAATAATTGTCCAAGTGGGGAAAAAGCCAGCCAGCATGGTGAGAGAAAAAGCCACCACTTAAACAGCAGAAAAGCCCTACACCCACCAACACACTGCAGCATGGACACACATTCTTGGGAAAGCCCCCTCTCCTGCACCACAGCAAAGACCTCTGCATCCCCAGTGAGCTGACTGACTATTTTGGTGGTCCCCAGATGTCCAGGGACTCCCTGCAGCACACACCTTTCAGCTCATTCTCCCTGGAAAAAAGGCCAAGCAGAATCTCAATTCTCCTCCTGCTCCGGCTCGGGTCCTCGTTCTGGTCCCGCAGCTTGCCCACAGCACTCTGCACACAGGTCCTCAGCAGCACCGTGGTGTCCAGGATCTCACCCTGCCCAGGAAAACAAGGTCATTCCCCTGGAGTGACCCTCCTGTCCCCAGCACACTGCCTTGGAAGGTTCCCAGGGCTCCCTCAAAGGGCCTGCTGCCTGGCATCCCTGTTCCCAGCTTCCCTCAGCTCAGGCTGCAATTCTCAGCTCTTTTGCTGTCAAGAACATGATGCAGCCTCTGTGGCCCTTTCAAACTAGCCTGTGAGACAGCACTTGTGCTGAGTTGAGATCCCTGTAGGGGAAAGATTCAGCAGTTTGAGGAAGGAAATGGAAATAATCAATGTGACCAGGGAAAATCTGCCCTTCCTGGGAAATGCTCCGTGTCCCTGGTGCTGGGCATGTCCAGCTGAGGCTGCCAGGGGCACACGAGGCAGTGTGAATATGGCTGCAGCACAGCCAAGTCCTAAGCCAGCTCCAGCTCCACCTCAGAGCACACAGCTGGAGTGAGGCTCAGGACCACAGCTCCCCCCTCCTGGGCAAGAAAGGCAACAGAAGCTCTTACAGCTGACTTTTAAAAATCAGAATGAAATTACTAAGGAATTACAGAGTCCTTAGAATGGTTTATTTCTTTAGTGATCCTGATTTTGACTGGGTAGTGGGGAGGAGGAACTTGTAGCTGATCAGTAACATTCATGATGCAAATACTGCTGATTGGTTTCGGGTGAAGGGGAACGCAAAAGGTGGGTTGCACCCATGGATGACAGAGCAGAGAGCCACAGTGACAGCTGAGAGGCAAACAAATGTATTCTGAACTGACCTCATGGTGCTCTGCTCCTGGCACTGGTTCTCCAACCTCCTCCTGCTGTGCTTCTCCATTGGCAGGCAGAGCTGCAGCTAAGGTGCAGAATTTTTGTTAGAAAGCAGCAGTGCACCCTCCATCAGTCAGATGAGAGTTTATTTTAGCAACTGCATCCCAGAGCAGCAGAACATCTGTCAGAGACCCATTACCACCTGCATGAGTAGCTGAGATTCACCTCAAACACAGCCACAGCTGCTCAGGCTGTCAGGCTTCATGCAGCAAGAGCTGGAAGAAATCTGACACTGGGCTAATGTCTTAAGCTCTCCCTGACTCCTCTCAGGCAGTGTGGTGAAAGGAAGGAGAGCAAGGGCAAAGAAAGATCCTTGTCAGTCTCTGGCATGCAGCTTTTGCTACCTCCTGTACTAGGAAAGAGCACTCAGGCTGCTGAGCAGTGCAAATGCCACATTTCTGTCAAAAAGAAAACTAACTTGCTTGATGACCTAAAGTTGTAGTAATGAATTAAATAAAAGTTGGTAGCCAGGTGGTGACCCGCACAAAAATCAGGTGCTGAGCAGGGAAAGTCATCAGATACACTGTGCCAGGCATCAGTTCCTGTAGTGCCAAATCTGGGGCCACAGCTCCCCCTTTCCCCAGCACACAGCTCACCTCTGGTTGCACCTGGATCCTGAGAGAACACCTGGCTGATGGTGAGGTTCTGCAGGGCTATCAAGTTAGAGTTCATGTCCTTGGATCTGCGGAGGTCATCGATGTGCACTGACTGCCACAGCCCTACAGGCACAGAACAAGGAATCACTCCCAGCCTGCAGCTTGTTCTTCCAGAAGAGCTCCCCCAGAATTACCTGCCAGCCCCTGGGGTTACCTTCAGGGATCACCAACTCTCACCTCTTGCTGTAGGAGGGGAAAGCACGATGCCCTCAGAACCTGCTGCTGCACACATCCCTGCCTAACAGTTCCAAGGTTGAGGCTTTCAGAAGCCCTCAGACCCAGAGGAACTTTGCTGGACACATCAGCACCTGCTCCAGAGCCTCTGGAGGACAATGCACGCACAGAGTTACCCTTGCGGCTGTGTGCTGCTCTCCAGCTGACTGGAGAGGGGACCTGTCTGTCAGCAGGCAAGGCAAGGTGCTCCCAGCCAGGACTGCCAGGTACTGATCCCCTGGGCAGTCCTGTGGGAGAGGGAAGCAGCTCTGACAACCCACAGGACACACTGAGTCCAGGTTTTCAGCATTTAAAGGAAGAATGAGCAGGAGAAATGATTGCCTGAAGGCATCTGAAGAGTGAGGAGGGGCAGATGGGCACACTCACCTCCTTGGAATCCCATGTAGGATGTTCCTCCTTCCAGCCGGGAAAGCTTCATGATAAAGTAAACAAAGACAGAGACCTCCCCCAGGTCCACCTTGTTGATCTCATTGACAACAGCGTACCTGCAGCAAAGAGGAAATGCTGTTGGCAGAGCAAAGGCACACAGAGGCCCATGGCCACAGGTCTCTGCTCAGAGAGGACACGTGTCCTCTCCCAAAACAGACACGGATGACTCCCACTCCCTTCCTTCCAGCTGCCACCTCCAGCTGTGCCCTGAATTATCCCATGACCCTCAGCCCTTCAGGACTTCTGCAGCCAGTGGCCAGAATTCACACTACAAAGGGGATTATCTGCTCATTTCACCCAGTTTTGCTTATTCTGACTTGGGATATAGATTATTTGAAATACAATCAGTGCATTTAGATTCATTCTGCTACAGAATAAATTCTGCAAATTCCTGAGAGTGAGATCCCCAAGCAGCACCAATAACCAAACACAGAGAGCAGTGGCCAGGTAGAACTGAACCATTCCACACCCCACTCACTTGGCTGAGGTGATGAGCTGGGCATCCTTAGAGCCATCCTCAAAGTCTGTCTGAATAATGAGGACTTTATTTTCTGAAGTGGAATCCAGGAAATTCCTGAAGAGTAAAAACAGATTTAACAAAAGTCACTAAGTATAAAGATCAAACATTAGAGACCACAGAACCAGCCACTCCACATTAGCTTTGGCTGCTGCAGGAGGAGAGAGAAAAACACAAAATCCCATCTCATGTGATGGAGCTGACAAGGTTTGTCCCTTATCAGCAGATATCTGGGCAGCACAGCCTCCCTTTTCCATATGTGCTACTCCGAATGCTCTGCCCATGCACCTTCCACACAGCTGACAGCCCATTCCAAGCAGGAAAACACCGGCCCAGACTCACCGGATGCACTTCAGGAAGGAGTACTCAGTGTCAAACTGCTGCAGGAACAGGATCTGGGGCCTCTGGGCCTTGCCCTGCACCTCCCTCTCCAGGCAGGCAGCATCGGCACTGGTGAGCAGCCATGAGAAGGTGGTGACCTGTGGAAAGAGGGGCAGCAATGCAGCACAGACCCACCTGTGCTCTCAGGGCTGCCAGCCTGCTGCAGAGCTGCACTGCACTGCCCCAGCCTGCTGCAGAGCTGCACTGCGCTGCCCCCCAGCCTGCTGCAGAGCTGCACTGCGCTGCCCCAGCCTGCTGCAGAGCTGCACTGTGCTGCCCCAGCTTGCTGCAGAGCTGCACTGCGCTGCCCCAGCCTGCTGCAGAGCTGCACTGCGCTGCCCCAGCCTGCTGCAGAGCTGCACTGCGCTGCCCCAGCCTGCTGCAGAGCTGCACTGCGCTGCCCCCCAGCCTGCTGCAGAGCTGCACTGCGCTGCCCCAGCCTGCTGCAGAGCTGCACTGCGCTGCCCCAGCCTGCTGCAGAGCTGCACTGCCCCCCAGCCTGCTGCAGAGCTGCACTGCGCTGCCCCCCAGCCTGCTGCAGAGCTGCACTGCCCCCCAGCCTGCTGCAGAGCTGCACTGCGCTGCCCCCCAGCCTGCTGCAGAGCTGCACTGCACCCCTGAATCAACGTTTATGTCCCAGCACCCAGCTCTGCACACCCAGCACTGTGGTGCATGCAGGCAGTGCCATGCTGCAGCCCTGGCACGGAGCTGAGCAGGGTCAGGAGGGCTGGCTGCACCCCAGCCTCACCTCGGTGAAGGCGGTCTGGGGCCCAGCCCCTGCACCCACGTGGGCGCTGAGGAAGTCAGCGAAGGAGGTGTGCTGCTGCTGCCTGAAGTAGATGTGGGCCGGGGAGGGCGCCATGAACACCCCCACAGAGTTGCAGAGGCGGATGATGGCATCGGGGGTGGCACAGTTGAGCAGGGCCAGCTGCGCCTGCTCGATGACACGGGGCAGGAGCTCGGCGGGGTCGCAGGCCGGGCCCAGGCGCTGTGTGCCCTGCAGCACCAGCGAGGCGCAGGTGTCGGCGTGGTAGCCCACAAACACATCTGCAGGGCAGTACTGCTGCTGGCTCATGAAGTGCTCCTCTGTGTTGACCGCTGTGAACTCCTGCACCCACCGCTCCAGCTGCTGCACGGCCTCCCTCTGGCCCTTGTCCAGCATGGTGCTGATGTCCAGGTAGTGCTTCTCCAGCCGGTTGATCAGCGGGATGGGGAAGTGCTTGTACACCACCTCCTTCTCCTCAATGACGATCAGGCGGAACTCGGGGTGCACCCGGCACTTCACCCGGTGCGTGCCCAGCCCCAGATCCACGTACTTCTGCCCAGCCAGGTACACGTAGTACTGGTTGAGGGCATCATAGAGGCTTTCGTAGAGATTCTGCAAGTTGAGGAGCACAACCATCTGGCCAGTTTCCATGCAGACCTTCACTCGGTTGATGTTCCTGCATATCTGGGTGTATTCTTGGTCCTTAGGAAAACTGGAGCCAAAGATGATTTCTGGCTGCTGTCGGGCAGTGAAAAAAGTCTGCTGGAGGATCTGCAGTGCCACATAGTTCTCAGTCAACACAAGCAGGTATCTGCAGTCCCCATCCTCAGCACTGCTGTAAATGTTCTGTCGGATCAGCTCTATCCTACTGATATCATCAGCACGTATCTCCTCTTTTTCTGGCAACTTGGAAGTGAATATTTCCAAGGCATTGACATCATCTTTGCCACCAAAGTTACGAAGAACCACTGTGGCAATGTCCTGAGGTGTGGGGTTCCTACTGCAGCTCTTAGCTAAGGCAAAAAACATCTTTATGAGGCTGTAGTAGTCACGCAGGCCAAAGAACTCCCTGTCTTGGGCCTTGCAAATGTTTTCATATGCATCTGCAAAGTGATCGAAATACTGCTCAACCTTCTGCAGAGCCCCTCGTGCCGAGCAGCAAATGCCCTTTGCGCTCTTGATGAGCTCCTCTCTGCTGGGGTCCCCACGAGACACAAAGATGCCTCGATTCATCTTAGCAGGGTCCAAAGCCCAGTTGGAAATCCCAATGAAGCCAACCTTTTTGTGAGGATCAGGGACATCATCGATGCAGCCATCCTCCAAAAGTGGATGCAAAGTCTTCAAGGGCATTTTGGGAGAGTCTTCTGCCAGCCCAATCTCATCCAAAACCACCACCGATACATACTCCTCCAAGTTTTTCCCTTCCTGGAATCGAGCACAGTGCTTGAAAGTGCCTATGATTCCCTCTGGAGTGGAGAGGGGGCTACACTGAAAAGACACAAGATGGATCTGCTTCAGGTGCTTGAACAGATCAGAATGAGCTGCTTGACCCTGCATAGCATCAGCCACAATGGTTTTTGCCAGGGATTTGGAGCTCCCAGGCTTCCCAACAAGAAAAAGAGGGATTTTCAGCTCAATACAGATGACCATCATGAAGACATTTTCCTTCAAGGCCAAGTTCCTTGCTATGGTACCATGGAGTGGCACCCCACTCAGGAATAAGTCCTGAATCAGGGAGATTTCTTCCAAAATCTTTTTCTGGGTATTGTAAGGCTTTGGGAGGACCTGGCTGATGGCAGTCCTGTACGGCTCTTTCCTTTCCAGGGACGCGTGGTAGCAGACCCCAACCGCCAGCACCAAGGACCAGATGACCTCATTTCTGTCACCATCGCTCTTGGGAGCTTTCCTGTCAGCCAGGTACTTACTCAGCTCCGTCAGCAACATGGAGCTGTGCCTGTAAAACCACTTGAACACCTCCATGCAGCGCTCCACGTCCCGCAAGCTGACAAAGCTGCACTCATTGTCCGTCTGCCTCATGTACTCCTGGGAGGCAAAGAGCACCTCTGTGACCGTCCTCACCTCATGCTTGGCCATGGGCAGCTGCTCTGCCACATGCAGCTGCTCTGCCACGTGCTGCACAATCTGCTGGATGTACATCTTCTCCATGCGGCTGTTGAGCTGCCCAAAGTCCCACACCAGCAGGACCATGCTGGGCGGGAGCGCGTGCACCCGGTACACGAGCTGCCTCAGTGGGATGGATCCCAGCTTCTCCCGGGTGTCGTCAGCCTTCACCCGGTATCCCAGCCCAGCCAGCTCCAGGCGTTGGATCATCCTGTCCGTGTGCTTCCGGTAGGGATTGCAGGCTGCAATGATCCGCAGGCCAGAGCCAGAGGCCAAAGGCTCCCCCTGCACCGTGCGGTCACACAGAATCTCCTTGATGCTGCTCACAGCATCTGTCGTGTTGGCTTCGTCAAAAAAGAGGATGGTGTCCAACCCATGCTGCTCCTTGTTGGATTTAGCCAGTTCTTCTGCTTCTCTGATCGTGGTGTAGATCATCTCTGCAGTGGTACCTCCATGAACCTTCACAAGCTTCAAGTTCTCCACCTCTACAGAATTTCTGCGTAACTGGCACAGGAACTTCACCAACCTGGTTTTCCCACAGCCTGTTTCTCCCATGATGACCACCGGGATGTTGCAGCGGAATCGCATCTCTATGGCCAAGATTTTCAGCACATTGTCTGTGGTGAGCTTGTATGTCTTGTCGGGGTCAAACACCTTGGGGAGCCCCAGCACCATGCAGAGCCTCTCAAGCTTCTCCTTGCGGGACAGCTGATCAAAGGGCACGTTGAAGGGAACCCCCTGCAGTAACAAGCCCTGGTACAGCCGGGCAGTCATGATGTCCTTCTTGATGACATTCCCATTCAGAGGATCAATGGCATCAATGTGATTTCTGGTGTGCTGGAAGTGGAAACCAATGAATGTCATGGATGTACGATCTGCATTGAAAAACAGATAGGGATGAGGCTCTGACTCCCACTTCTTCCTGATGTGGAAAGGAAGCAGATCTTCCTCTGCGACATTCTCCAGGTGGGAGGATTGCCTTCCTGAACTCTGGTCGGAAATGCTCAGGGAGGGCGTAGCAAAATCCCGCGCCATTAAAATCATGAAGCCAACCACAAAGTTCTTGAAACCATTCAAAGTGTCCCCGACAAAGCCAGGGTCACAAAAGACAGAAGCCTCGCAGTCTCTCAGCTGAACGTTGAGGAACCAGGTGAAGTTGCGGAGCTCTGCCCAGGAGGGATCCATGACACCGCAGTGCTGGAAGAGGAGCTGCAGACATTCCGCAGGGCTGCCTTCCACTGAGAGTGCCTTGTACTGGAACCTGTCCAGGCTACGGCCTTGGTCAAACCTCTTCAGGTACTGAAAGGGTCTCTGGAAAGCCTCACTGCAAAATTCCTCCATGTCCATTCCCACATCCCCAGAATGCTTCTCAAGTGTCTCCATGTCTTGCACTTCTTTGGGAGACTTGCACATTATTTTAGGGAACACATCCAAGAAGTGATACTTCTGGCGCACTGACATCTGGACAAGAGAAAAAGAAAAGGTTATCACAGAACTGTAGCCTCAATCTTCATCAGCCTAGTTAATCTATTCGTAACGATCTCCTTGCCTAAAACCACAGACCTGGGGAACAGAAGCCAGCCTTTTCCCCATGCATCCCTTCTTCCACTTAAAGTGCACCAAGGAATCCTATTTCTGCCTACATTTTCCTTCCAGGAACATGAGCCTGGCATCATATCCACCCCCTTCTCACTGCTACTTCAAAGAAAACAAACCCCAAGAAACTGCTGGTATTTATTCCTGTCACTTCTACATTCTGCTCTTACAGCTGCATATAAATATTCCCCTACTTTCAAACATGCAAATTAACATGAGGGAAGATTAGATTTTGCATTTTTATGAATCCTATAAATGTTACAGTGGGGCTTGGACTAACAGGCCTTCAGAAATCACCAACCCAAGGAAACCAGACAGGCCTAATTTGCTGTCCGCTCTAAATGTCACTTTGTACAACACCAGGGACACTAGTTTGTTATGGAATACAGCACACTCCCAATGAAACAGGAACTCCTGTGCTGTGTTTACAGTTACAGTCTCTACAACTCACCACAGCTATGTACAAACATGTGCAAAGTGACTGAGAAATTCCCAGAAAAGGAGCATTTCTGATACGTACAGGTCTGGCTGCTGTCTCTGGCTCTGGGGACACCTCCAGGATTTCAATGATGTACAGATGACACTTCTGCCGTAGCCACATATTGCCGTTATTATCTCTCAGGTACTGCAAAACCAACAGCTTGAAGAGAAACTCTGGAATTCCACGCTGCACCTATCACAAGGAGAGATACCAAGGCATTTCCTCTTTATTTACCCACCACAACTTCACAGAATCACAGAACAGTTGAGGGTGGGAAGGCTCTCTGCTTAAAGCAGGCCCAGCTAGAACAGGCTGCTCAGGGCCACATTCAGTCACGCTTTTAATGTCTCCAAGGTGGAGACTCCACAGCTTCTCTGGGCAACTGTTCCAGAGTTCAATCACCTTGATGGTATTTGCATTACTTAGACAATAATGAGAGAAGACTTGCTAGGGAAATGGCTAGCTGAGAAATAAGAGCTCTACAGAAAGCTCCTGCAAGGGTCCACACAGGACTTGTGGGACAAGGCAGCTGTGGGAGGGATGTACTTACTGAGGAGGTGATATCAAAATGGAATATCATGGGCTTTGTCTGGCATTCTCTCTCCAGAAAAGGCAGGAGAGATTTTAGCACTTTATCTTCATCCACTTCTGGTTCCATCAGTCTGATGGTTTTCAGAAGTTCTGTGCAGTCAGGCCGATATTTTTGCAGTCTCTCATGCAGCCTCTTCACATACAGAGATTTCCCTGTTATTAAAAACACCACAAGAATCAAAGCCATCAATATCAGATAGATCACGTTAAGAGACAATAGAAAGAAATAAAATGTTTAAGTACCCCATGCCCTAAAATCTCTAAAGCTTCCTAAAAGGCATTCTAGAACAAAGTCTAAGTCTGGTTTGAGCAGCTGGAGCCTGGAATTCAACACATTGCTCTTGTTATCCATAAGGTTAGTTTTCCTTCCACTGCCTGAAAGAAGCTTTACTCTTTATTAGGACTTGAATTTATTCTATTTTGTGCTTGTTTCTAAAGTCAAACCAGGGGACAAGGTGACTTTGAGCTTTCACCTCCCTGCACTGACCAGTCTGAATTGCTCTTTTTGACCAAGATACTTAAATCTTGGACACAAAACCTGGCAAGGTGAGCCCCACCCTGGTTTTGAGCTCTCAGCAGAGCCCACTCTGCACATGCCATCTTACCCATGCCAGCTCTTTTGGAGGACACAATCCCAACACACATGTGCTTCTTGAACACGGCTGCAGCCGAGCAGGAGGGCTGGGCCACTCGGAAGTGGCGCTGCAGGTACTGCTGGATATCTTCCTGTGACCTCTGGGGAATCATGTGCACCTTGTAGTGGCTGAAGGCAGAGGGCAGGTAGCTGTTCTCCCGCTCGCAGTTGCACAGGATGACGAGCCTGTAGGAGCTGTTGTAGCACTGCAGGTGCTGGAACAGCTCCTCTGCCCTGCAGCTGACGTCGTAGCTCAGCTCATCTGCGTAGAGCATGGTGTAAATCTTGTCCCCACCCTGGCAGGGAATGAGGCACCTGCGCAGGAACAGCCCCACCTGCTCTGCGCTGGTCTGGGGCGTGCACAGCAGCACCTCGTCGAAGGTGGGAAGGGGCTGCTCGGGGCTGTTCATGTAAATGGCCAGGGCTGAGCTGAGCATCTCGGAGCGAGGGCAGGTGATGAGGTTGGGCTGGCCCACACAGAGCAGGTCCCGAGGGAAGTCTCTGGTGACACATTCCCTGCCACTGCTGGCCAGGTTCCTCAGCCACACGCCCAGTGTGTCGATGTCCAGGCAGTTGGGGAGGAAGGAGCCCATGTTGCTCATGTAGCACTCCCAGATGTGCTTCAGCTGGGTGTTCAGGTCCCTCTCCCCATCCATCAGCACCTGGAAGTCAGAAGCAGCCTTCCCTGAACTGGGAGGGCCCTGGTTCCTGAGGGTTGTGAGGACATCCTGCTCAGTGCAGTGTGGGTTGAGGAAGGAGAGCATCATGAGGGCAGCCTGGCTGGGGCTGCCCCGGCCCAGCTCCGAGCACAGGAACACCAGCTGCTCCGCACTGTAGTAGTTCAGGTAGAAATGCTCACATCGCTTGGCATTCATGAAGTTTTTCCAGCTCTCCAGGAAACTCTCCATGGTCTTGCAGAGGGCTGGGAGCACAGCTGCCATATCCCCTTGCCCTTTCAGAGCTGGGATGGGATCCAGGGAGAAGTTTATAAGAACACAGGATTCTCTGTGGGGGGAACAATACACCCGGGCAAGCCAGGAGCGGAAAAGCATGTTCCCAGCTGAGTAAAGGTCTATAAAGGCCTGGGCAAGTCTCTGGACATTGGAAAAGACCTGTGCAAAGACAGAGGAGAATGAAACATGCAAATCAGCTTGTTTCTGCCATGAAAACCCTGGAAAGACGTTCAATGAATGTCCCAAAATGTGGCAGGCCTTGTACAGCAACCAGCGACTCTCTGTGACTTTTTAACAACAGCATCGCCAGGAAACCAGTAAGGAACTCCCAGCTTGCTACAAAATTACAGTGATGCTGCCAGCCAGGACAATGCCCAGTGCAGCCAGAGGATAAGGCCACCAGTTCACTCTTCTGTCTGCAGCTTAGTTCCACCTTAGCAAGGAACCACAGGCAGGAACACCCCCAGCAACTCCACTGTTAACCACAGCCTTAAAAATCTTAGGGGAAAAACCAGCCCTGGCCCAACACCAGTTACCCCCTGGGTTTGGAATCTGACCTCAGAGAACCTCTCCACCTCCAGGCCTTGCTCTCCCTTGGCAGACATTAGCATCAGTTTGTTCTGCAGCTCGCAGAGCTCTGCCAGCGAGTATTTCTGGGAGGTCTCAGTGTCCTTCGAGGCCGCCGGGAGGGTGAAGTGCAGGACACTGTCCAAGGAGACCTGCCAAGAGCAGGAGCTGTCAGCGTTGCTGGGGCTGCGGCTCTGCCCGAGGCCAGGGCAGCAGCCCCCAGGCAGGAGGGGCAGCAGGAGCTGAGCGATCTCAGCCTCACCTTCTGGCCATCAGCCGGTGCCCTCAGCTCATAGACCCCTCTGCTGTTGATGGCAGCTGCCAGGGACAGCGAGGACAGCTCCACAGAGCCGTGGGTCTCCTTCACGGTCTTCAGCCATTCCAGGTGCTGAGCCGAGACGCGCTGTGGGGAGAGGAGACACAGCACTGCCCCGACTGCTCTGAAATCTGATCCCTGCTTACACCTGCCCAGGACAAACAGCTTGGGCTGGCACAAGAGTTTTGTGATGGGGAAGGAAGAAAGGAATGAGTACTGGCTTCAGCCTGCTCTTTCTGCACTGTCCTTCCTTACCCACTCCATGGGAGACTGAACAGAGCCCACAGTGCTCCAACACCTCTTGCTACTGAGGCAGGCCCTGCTGCAAAAGGATAAGAGCTCCCCAGCACCTGCCTTCCCTCTTTCACACCATCAAACTTGCATGAGCTAAGCCACACATCACAGTGGAAAGCCTCACAGCACTCTGGAGAAATCTGTGCTACACCAGCTACAGCTGCTGCAGTGAATTTTTGTGCCACGAGAACATCAGCTGTTTTTCCTCCAATAACAAGAGCCGCAGTGATGTCCCCACACAGGTGCCATTTGCCCAGTGCAGCCCAACTTCCAGCCACTCCTGGAAGGCAGAAAGGCAGGAGGATGCAGAGGCCCTGCCCCAGCAGAACTCACCAGTTTGTCAGGGAGGTTCTTATCACTGTCCAGGGCTCGCCACAGCTTCTCCAAGCAGCTCATGAAGTCCTCGAAGCCCGAGTCCTGGTGGAGCTCGTAGAGCAGGGAGGAGTAGCCGTGCACAGTGCCATGGAAACAGGCCACACGGTCTACATCCATGTCGTTCTCCCCCGCTGAGATAGAGGCCAGGTCAACAAACACCTTCACCTCATTCATGTCTGAAAGGAGGCAACACAGGAGTGAGCAACATGTGAGGCAGCTTGGACACCAGCCCTCATCACCACCCTCTAGAGGAAATGCAGAAAGAATGCCTTGAACAGCAGCTCCTGTGTAACTGCCTATCAGCTTTCCTAGGCCATACATCCATCCGTGGACCCCCAGAGACCCCCAGAGACCCAGCCAGGATGGGAGCAGTGCCTGGGGGTGTGTGCAGCTGAGGGTGTCTGCGCAGGTCAGACATCTCAGCTGGCAGACACACAGCCCCATCCCCTGAAACAAGAGGTCTGAACTGAGCAGCAGCAGCTGCTGAAGCCCTCCAGACCCAGCCCAGCTCCCAGCTGGGTGGTCCCTGTGTGCAGCACCAGCGCATGGGCATGTTTAAAGCATCCTCATAGCACGTTCTACACCAAAGCCCATCAGAGATGTAACTCTCAACACCAGAAGCTGCAAAGGCACAAAGCAGATGGGTCAGGGATTCAGTGTTCCTTCTGCCCCCACACAAACTGCCATCCCTTCTAGTACTCTCTAATTCCTGGGTGAGCAGCACACACCTTTCAGTGCTTCTCTGACCCAGCAGACAAACTCCTTCTGCCGGGCGAGCTCCTTCAGACAGCTACAGCGAGGCTGAGTGATCCCCTGCAGCAGGTGCTTGGCTTGCACTAGCTCAGGGCTGATGGAATCCAGCTTCTGATTCTGGAAGGGTTCAAGCTTTTGTGTCTGGAAAGTAAGTGGTGCAAACACACACTGAGTCTGGAATTGGGAAATGTCACTGGTTCTGCAGCAGGGAAAAGAAAGCCCTCTGCAAAGCCACACCCCAACAGAGCAGTATCATCATCTCTCTTTAAGGAATGACTACACAAAAGCACTTGGAACATCTGAATTTCACCTCAAATAAGCATTTTGGGACAAGGAATGACTCTTTACAGACTGGGATAGACTTGTGGGAAGGTTTGAATTTAGCCAACACCCTGACACTAAAGAGCTGAAGTCACAGATACTTACTATATGCAACAACTTTTCCAGGATTCTGAAGTCACCAGAGAGGCCCAAACACTCTTTCACACGGTCAATGATCCTGGTAGCTTCACGGATTGAATCTATTTCATAGTACTGCTGGATCTGCTGGACTCGCTGGTCAACCCAGCCTCTGTCCTCTGCAGGCTGAAGCTCACAGATGGTGTTCAGCTCTGCTCTGAGTTGGTCAGGATAACCCATGAATTCCTGGAAAATTCTATCAACTGCAAAAAGCGTGAGACTTCCTGATCTAAGTTCATCATACAGCTCTGCATAGCTGTTAAAGCAAGGGCGGATCATGCTGTTCAAAATATCATTAAGGTCCAGCTTAGGAACAATCTCCTCCTTGTCCTCCTCCTCCTCTGAAGAGTCACGCTCATACTTCTTTCCTACCTTCTCTACTGCTTCCTCCCAGAACTTCTGGAAGATCAGGCTGTCCTTAAAAGAGTGCATTTTGCAGACAAACTTTTTCATCTCTGGGCTCAGGTCGTAGAAGGTCTCCAGGGGCCTCTTTCCCACCTTCACAGCTTCTCCCAGACTTTTTGAGTGAAGATCTTTTGAGTGTTGATATTCCACGTTACCTAAAACCACTGCAAACCAGAGACAGGCCAGAGGGAGATCAGATGGTGCAACCTGGCTCCAGCTCACTTCATCCCATCCCCCAAGCCACAAAATGCTACCAGGCAGGTGGACCCCTCTAAGTGTCATTTGATGCACAAGCACTCATTTGACCACCCCCCCCCACCGGTGCTCTGGGTTTACTTCCCCCACCCCTCCTCACCCTCACTTTGGGGCTTAAAATCAAACCTGTTCCCAAAGCCAAGAGATTTTCAAGGAAAATGCTGTTTTCAGGACTTGACACTTTCAGACTGCTCCCCAGAACTCTACCTCTAACAGGCTTCTGAATCCCCCGGCACATTCTCACGAAGGTTCCTATTGCTTCTTTCTCACTTGTGAGCTGTGTGACTTCTTCATGCCTCAATGCCAGCTCTTTTTTCAGGCTTTTCAGGCTTCTCTGGGACTGCTCCTTTTTCTCACTTGGACATTGCTGGTGCTCTGAAAGAAAATTCACCTGTAGTCACAAAGCAGACATGTCCCAAGCCCTGCATCCCAACTCGGGTTGGGAACTGCAGAATCACAAACCCTGCAGTGACAACACAAACTGAAGCTGGGAGATCCCTGCCCAGGCCAAGGAACAGCACTTCAAACTGCTGCAGCCCCTCCTGAGCATCCCCAACCCCTGCAGCCCATCCTGAGCAGACCAGCATCACTACAGTGATGCTCTAAGCCAACCATGCCCCTTAGAACCCATGTCTTACTTGTCTCCCAAATGCAGAAGAACTGTTCCTTGTGCTTGAAAATCTCCTTCAGGTGTTTCACAAGGATGCAGCCACTGTAGATACCACTGGTGACGCTCGTAAGCACAGAGTCTGCTATGGCAATGACCTTCTTTGCTTTATCTGTGAGCTTGTCCAGATGGTTTCTGTTGGTCCCTGTTCCAGACACAAAGCATGTCACGTTTCCCAAAAACAGGCAGAATCAGGAACTTTCCCATGCCATGGCACTGAGTCCTTCCATTTCCTACTGAAACCCTAACCAAGAGCCTGTGGACTCACACCACCCTCCAACCCCTCATGGCTTTCTGAACAAAACCAGGATCCCAGGACAGCAATGTGGAAACTTTCCATGAAGAGCCCAGACCCAAACCCTGTGGGGCAAACAAAAGCCATTTGGACCCGTTCTCTTGGGCAACTCTTTGGCATTTTTGTGTGCCAATAACTTGTGAGAACTTCTCAGGGAAAGAAGTTACGGTCCACAAATCCCGAGGAAGCTGTAGTGGATTAGCACAAGAGGAATAGTGGCTCCTTCTTCCTTGGCCTTCCCTCTCCAAACCCAAGCTGAATAGTTCAAGCTTTGAGATAGGGACTACAATAAGAGCAGGACAATTTTTCTCTGCTGCTCTGTGCAGTGGCAGCAGCAAGGCAGAGAAAAGCTTCTCAGGGCCTCCTAAAACCCAACTACAGACCTACCATAAAAGCTGAAGATATGTTTGATGTCAGGCCATGTGAGCAGGTGGTGCAGAATCGTATCAAAATCCCCCTCAGACTGCTCAGTCCTGACTGGCCACGACTTCACCATGACAGCAGACACGAGCTGGCTGAACTTGCCCATGTTATAGGCAGAGATCCGCTCCAGGAGATTGTTCTGCATCTGCCAGGGCACACAGAGAGGACAGGGGCAGGTCAGACTCTGGGGTCCCACTGTGTCCGTGTCTCAGAACTGGCACTGATGCCAAGGAGTCACCTCCAGTGCTGAGGAATATTCCAAAACAGCCCTCTGACACAACTGACACCACAGCTCATGGTGGAAATGCATTACAAATATTCCTCACCGACCTCATTTCCTGATTTCTTCTTGATATTTTTTGTTGTTGGTTTAACAAACAATCTGCAGCAGCTCAAGCAACATCCACCTCCCCTTCCACCACAAGGCACATCCCTGTGCAACAGAATTGCTGTGAAACCCCACTTACCTTCCTCCTCCCTTCCCTACCTTTCCTTTCCCCTACCAGGGCACACACAGTACCTGGCAAGCCGCAGATACAGCCTCTATGGCACAGCTCTGGAAGCACTGGCTGATGGAAGAGTCCATCCTTGTGATGTAGTAGTGCTGAGAACAGTACACCAAGATTTGGTTCACTGGAGGCTCCTGAAGGGCAAAAGGGAGATTTCTCACCAACTCAAAGTGTTTCTCCTGGCAGCATGAAGCAGTGATGCTATCAAGACAATAAAAAGAACTTGAGCATCAGCCCATTTCTGAAGGCCTGGGAGAGAGATCAAATAAATAAATACTTGGAAAATATTTTAAGGATTTCCATCTAAGGTGTGTGATTACTTAATATCCACCTCTCCAAGCCAAAGTCACAGCAGAAAATATTTGTTTCCTGACTTCACCATGAAAATCAATGGCGTAAGGAAATGTGTAATTGCTGTAGAAAGGAGGAGATATACAGTGTCAGTTTGGAAAGGACTAACACATGTGGGTGTGCATTTGGGAGCCTGAGCAGCACCATTTCTGCACAAGGAATGAAAAGAGAGGCACCAACTTGGCTTCTCTGAGCCCCTGGGTGTTTACTTAGCACTTGCTGGTTCTTAAAACCACAGAGGTGACAATTGTTCAGAATGTGGATTTCCTCTGAAGCACCAGGACCTGCAGCCAGGCCACTGACCAAGATTACAGCGTGAGACATTGTCATGGCCAATTGCTGAGCTTCCAGAACCTGGTTCATAACAGCAATGGCAATCGTTATGGCCAAAGCCACCATGTTTGCACGTGCTCCTGCTCCAAGCACAGCACAAGTGTGGCAGTACCAGCTGTGGGTTTCTCTGGGTCTGGATTCAAGGCACTTGAGACGGTAGCTCATGTTCAGACTTCTGTGTTTATTACTTCTTATCAGTAAAACAGTCTCATTACTGTGAGTTGGGCAGCTTTTCATTAGAAGGCACAAAATGGCTACCAATCTCTTGTTACAAGGCCTTTTAAGACTCAACTATCCAATGGAGAACTGACACCTGGATTATTTTCCCTTTTAACCCAATAACTGATCCCACAGAGCCCGCAATGTGGACTTTTCTGCCCAATTGCAAAACGCCACTCAAACCCACAAAGAAGAAGGAAGAAGAAGCAGGAAGAAGAAACCCAGGATGACACCCTGTGCCCTCCATCTTGCTTCCATCCACAACATACTAAAAATCCCAAAACCTCAATTTCTCACCAAGTGATACACCTACACTACTCTCTACAATCTATTTCACACTTTCATGGATTCTAGTCTATCTTGAAGTCTAGGAAACTTTCTCCATGGATTAGGGTCCAAGTCAGTGCTCCCCCTGGGGTCAGGGCAGACACAGAAATATTCCCGGTGCTCTGGGTTTCCACACACAAGTCACTCCATCTGCTCTGGGCACCAGCCAAGGCTGCCAGGAGTCTCCCCTACCTGCTGGATTCTGTTCTTCAGATCTGCAAGTAAAGCATTCCTCCATTTCTGGGTGAACTTCTTATCTGGAAAGATGATTTTCACAAACTTATCCCAGACCTGCAGGGGACAAGCAAACCAACCCAAACTACTGAATGGTGAGATTTAATAGGAAAATTAAAAGAAAGGAAAATGAAAGAAAGGAAATTAAAAGAACAATGGAGAAGAGATGCCCCACATGCCTCAGACAGTCTGCAGCCCTTTCAGACGTTTCCATTCTGAGGAAAGGGAACACTCCCAGAGCTGCAAAAGGCATCTTTTAAGCCCAAAGATTGTGTAAATGTCTCAGCTGTTGAAGGAGACATTTAGATGAGCCACCTCCAACCTGCTGCTGGAAACTGTCCCAGAGAGGGCCAGAGGGCCCAGAGGGAGCAGGAGCTCAGACTGGCAGGGCTGCTCTGAGCTTTGCCTGCTGGAAGGCCTGAGGACAACCAGTGAGACACACTGAGAGCAAGACAACACCAAGGGGCAGCTCCTCATCCCAGCAATGCCTTTCGGAATGGCCAATGAAGAGCAGAACAGAGGTGAGCTTCAAACACTGCCCATCCCCACCCCATTCCTTACCCATCCACAGCTACAGAGCCCAGCAAAGAGCCAGACTCAAGACCCTGGCTAAGCTACAGTAAAATCCCTTTTTACTGACATTATCAGAAGATAACAAACCTCAAGTTCAGAGGAGAAAGAGAAGATCACATGGTCTGAGTGCTTCTTCAGTAACTTGTGATCCAAAACCTTTCTGAACCAGGCACGAGCTTCCCTCAGAGCTCCATTAAGCAACTCTTCCATTGGAAGTTCCTCCACAGCATCCCCTGGAACCTGGCCCACACAGAGGGAAAGACAACAAATAAACACAGCTCAAGCAGGACAGCAATAGACAACTGATTTAAATCAGTATTTCTAAAGAGAAGACCAAAAGCATCCAGAACATAGAAGAGCCCAGCAACAGACCCAGCACTGCTTGAATAAAGAGCAGAGAGGCTGGGAAAGTGCAGTGCTTACAGGCAGGTTGTGCTTAAGCTTGTTCCAGGAAGTAGACAACAAATGTTTAAGGGGAAACAAAACCAGACTTAAAACAAAGTTTATCACAGCAAACCTGAGCATCTGACCTTATTTTCAATAAGAACCAAACTCATCAGGTGACTCCACACCTGTCTGAAAGTCTCACAGTCTTGCTTAGAGTGTGAAGTTCTTCAAACAGAGACTGGACCTGACCTCAACCCAGTGTGTTATGCCACACTTGTAACATTTCTGGGTACCTTGCTTGCATCAAGCCAAGAGTTCCTTGGTACTCACTGCTGGGGGCTGAAGCTGGGCAACCTTGGCAATCAGGGTGGCAGCAGTGGCAGGGATCAGGAACAACATCACTGTCCTGACAGTCTTGCAGAGCCTCTCATGCAGCCTGAGGCAGCGGGACATGCAGCACCGCCAAGAAGGAGCCCCCAGAGCTCTGCAGGGCAGCAATACAGAGGGAGAATTAATTTTCTGCTCCAAGGAAAAATAAAAAATTAAAACCAAAGTAAAAATCCCACCAAATTCAACACAGTGTGGCAGCTACCTCCCTCAGATGGATTTAAAAGATGGGATGGAACTCCAGGATTCTTTTCTCCACAGAGATTCAAGGTACACAAGCAGGACCCCAGCCCTGGTGCAGAGGCAGACATTGCTCTCACAGAGGTGCATTGCACTTACCTGTCTGGGGGCTTATCCAAGGCACACAGCACTGTCTCTAGAATCCTCATTAGCACCTGAGACTGGAAAGACAAAAATATGATACTGTGGAACAAATTTTACAGACTGATTTCTGATTAGCTGAGGAGGAGGGAACTCACTATTCTTTCACATCTTCTCCAACATTTTCATAAATACACTGTAAAATAGCAGAACTTATTTACTGGATCTAAGAGCCAATACCTGGGCGGCTTTTATATGCACAAACCCAACCTGTACTTCTTACAATTTCTTTTATTAGTTGCAAGGTCCTACTCCTGCTGTCCTTACACCAACACAAAAGTTTTCACAACAGCAGGAAAATCTCCCAAACCAGCAGCCCCTTGCCCTACCCTCCTGTGCAAAAAAAAGTTTCAGGTACACATCTCTGAGGAGGTCAGGATTAAAACATCTGCCATCACTAACCAAGAGCAAATCCAGCCACGAACACCCTCCTCTCATCAATGCCAACACCACTTTTTGCTGCAGATAAACCCCTAACTCTCCCCCTGAGGAGTCTCTGACTTCAGAGCAACTATTTTTGCTCTTAGCTAGGTTTGAAGCTCTTTGTGCTGCGACCTGCTGCCAGCCCCAGTCCCCTCAGGGATGGTCAGTTCTGCCAAAAGACACCCAGGAGCCCAGTTTGAGCCTTCATCCCAGAGCTGGGTAAAGCTGCCAGATGACAAACCTGAGAGCTATTGCACGAGAGCTCAACATTGTCCAATCTGTACAAAACACCTTGAAGAATAAGTAACGGGTCACTGGTGAAGTCTTCTATGAAGTCAGCCAGGCTCCCCAGGGGCACCACACAGAGCCAGGACTTGACCAGAGTCCCATCAAATTCCATCAAGTATCTCTTTTCTCTCATTCGTGCCAGCATTCGGGTTGCTCTGGAGGGGAGACAAAACAAAATCTTCAGGATTCCAGGGAACAAAATGCTGTGCAGCCCACAGAGGAGTCTCCTCCATTCCTGTGCTTTTGTCCCTGCAGCTGAGATCCGTGGGAGGGCCCAGGGGTGGCACAGCAGAACCAAACCACAGAGCACAAGCACTTGGGGAAAATAAACTCCAGGTCTTGCTCAGACTCTACACAACTGGAGCAGCTTTGGCTCCCACCAGCTCCCTGGCTGGCAGAACTGGGGGGGTTGTGTTTGAGGGGTCACACAGTGCCCAACTGGGCTACACTCAGTGACATCTGAGCCACCAGTGTGGCTGTGCCCAAATACCCCAAACATCCTCCCTTAACATGCTACATTTCATACTCTTTAAAAATAGGGGAGATGAAAAACAAAGAGATTTGAAGGCACTGGGAGGAACTGGGAGCTCTGGAAAACTCACACATCTTGCTTCATCCTGGTTTCAGCAAATGGAAGCCCTTGCAACCCTGCCCAGGCATCCTCCTCCACCAGCTCATGCTCCTGCTGCAGAGGACCCGAAAAGGAATGCAGAAGGGGAAGGACCCACACCCACTGGTCTACGTCAAGTTCAATGCAACTCTGGCAAAGGTTTTTCAGCTCAACCGTCAAGCTAAATAAAAAAAGAAAACAAAACAAAGACACTGAGTGAAAGAACAGCTTTTTCCTGGCCTTGAGAATGCCCTAGTGGTGTGGGAGGCCATATTTCAATCTCCTACGCACCTTCAATTAACCTCTGGTCATTATTTTAGCTCCATCTACTCTTCATTGCAGAGTGTACCTCTCCAGGTTTAAGGCCCAGAGCTGCAATGTTACAGAATCTCTCTGTACAGATCCTGCTGCTGGAGCACTGGGAAGACCCAATCCTTTACCTACAGTCTCCCCATGAGCCCTCCCAGCCCTGTGACACCTACCCAGAGAAGGACTCCAGAGAGAAATGCAATGGCTGCAGCTGTGTGAGTGAAGAACTCCAAATCCAGTTCCAGGTAGTCAGATTACAACCTGGCAAACAGGCACTCCAGGGGAAACCAACCAAAAAGTGTGGAATGATGCACTACAACCTTGCCTGGATGTTAGCCCTGCTTCAAGCAGGAGGCTGGAACTGAGACCTCCAAAGATATCTCCAAATGTAACTTTTTCTCTGGTTCTCTAGCAGTAGAGAGCTAGATTCTGGTTGTTTTATCAAAGCAACACCAGCCTGGTCAGTTAGAAGGTACGTGGAACACTTACCTGGAAACTCCTGCAAAAGCCCATTTGATGCGATCAATCTCATGCTGTATAACTTGTGGTGACAGCTGATCCAAGCACAGGAGGCTGCACAGGTCAGCCAGGTCACTTTTACGTTCTGGGAGTGAACAGTGCTCATCTAACAGAAGAATGGTGAGCCCTACAGCCAGTTTGCTTTGGATGACTCTGCCCTCTGGAGCTGCTTCTGGTGCAAGGAAAGGGAGAGCTATTTTCTTCACATAGTTTAGCAGCAAATCATTCACCTGGGATAAAGAAGAGAAGAAACAAACCAAGCACAGCATTAGTCTTTCTCTTCTGAAGCCAATGTCTTCTGCCAGTTCCAGTGAGGCCACAGGACAGGAAGGAGCAGCCCTGAAAACCAAAAAAGACAATGTGGCATTTCTGTCACATTTCCTAATTATGTCAAATAAGAAATTTTGGATTCCAGAAACCCTACTGGCATCACTGCTTAGAACAGGATCAGGAGCTTCTCCCAAAAAGCAGGCAGCTTTGGAACAAGAGATGAGTGCAGAGAAGTTGTTAGTGACAGAACAACTGGCAGCAAAACTTATGGCAAGGCTTAGGAAATCAATATCCAGACACAAAACCCACTCAGGTATGAAGGCACCACGTCACAGCCCTGCTGCTGACCCCCATGGGGTCTCAGAACCACACCAAGGTGCACAGGCTGACTGAAAGCCCTCAAAGCAGTCAGTGACAGCCACCCCAGAAGGATCCCCACTGCTTCTCTACCTGAACTTTGACTGGAAAAGCAAAATTAACCCAGTGAGGTCAGCAGGAAAATAAAAGTTTGTGTTCAGTAACAGAATGCTTTCTGTCTCTGCAAGAGAAGGGATTACCTGCTCTGTGCTGAAGTTTAACTCTTTCCATGCCATTGGCCCATTGTCAAACACCCGCTGGCCTACTGCAACATAATGGAACTGCCTAATCTGACAGAAGAAATTGCTCAGATTGTCAGGATTCCAGGTTCCAAGAATGTTGAAGATACTTTCTAGCATAATATTGGCAGCAATTTTCTTCCCTTCCACTATTTCCTTGTTTTTATCCAAACTAAATTTCTGCCGGAAGTTTTTGATTGTGGAAGGCTTTGCACACACGATGTCATCATACTGGTGCCACACTGGAACAGCAACACAAGGAGAACACAAGAAAACAACCATTGCAATCAGGTGCTTTCTCCCTTCCAACTGCCACAGCAATATCCCCAGCAGCCCACTGAGCTGCCAGCTTCAGACAGGGCTGCCTGCAGGAATGCTGGGCCATAGGAAAGCAGGGATCACCCCAAGGTGCAGGTCCAGCCAACAGAGCTCACCTCCATTTTTGAGCAATTTACTCCTTATCAATAAGCAGCGATTCACGGGATTATTGGATACTGTATTCTTGTAAATGAACTCATACTCCCCCTTCCCACAGGTCACCCAGTACTTGTAAGGAATGTACTCATCCAGGATTTCTCTGCTGAGAGTTACATCACCTTCAATGAGGTATCCATGTTCTTCCAGATGCCTTGGAAACACAAACACAGCAAAGGCAGGCAAAGGACACATTAGCTGATCTACAGACATCCTTTTCCATGCATTGCTCCATTTTTAATAGGAATGGTGACGCTTTAGAACAGTTTTCTCCACTGTGAAGCCCCTTGCTGCAACCCCCAGCTGTGGGCACAGAGCCACCCCTTGCACAGCGGCTGAGGCCCCACAGAGACCCCGTTCCCAGAGCAGGGAACACTCACCGGATGCACTTCAGCTCACAGATGTTGTCCTCCCAATCAGCATAGGAAGGAATGCCCTGGGCCCTGATGAACACTTTATCGGTACTGGGGTTGAGCTTGAAGTCTTTGGATAATATTGCATGGAAATACACTGTAACACCCTCATTGCGGCTCACAGAACTGCAGGAAAGAATCGGAAGGGGAATAGAAAGGATTCTGTTGGGGTTTTTTAATTGCACAAGTCACTGTAGACCTCAAATCAGACTCGATTTGAGACGAGTTGAGTGGCTGCAAGATCCATAAACTCTGGCAGCAGCTCACTCAGGCTGATGTTTGAGCAAGCCTACTGCAAAGCCCAGTGCAAAAAGGAAAAATGGGCTCCTAAAGGCAGCAGGAGATGCTCTGGCCTAGCAGAGTCACCTGGAATGGCCACACTTTCCACCCCTTCCAGCTCATACACATTAAGCAAAACATCAAAACAGCTCTTCACACTATTCACCTGAAGCATTGTGTGTGTGAAGCACGTGGTGCTCATTAGAGCAAGAAATAAGAGAATAACCTCTTTTTTATCCATCAGATGCTCAAGCAGGTTCAACACAACACCCAGGACATCACCTGTGCTGCATCTCCCATTCAACACCCCTCTGTCGTGCACAACCACCTCACCTCAGTTTCAAGACAACTCCATTTCCACATGTCCAAGGCACATACTGACCCAATCCCAGCACCTCAGTCGGGAGTCCTGATTCCTCCTCACAGCAACTCCTGTTAGTGAAGAATGCTGGGAGCACCAGGGCTGTTCTCACCTTTCTTTAACCTTTTCCACAGGTTTCTGCTTCTTTTGTTCCTTTTTGTTCTTGGAGCTGTCTGCAGCAGCCACAGCACCCTGCTTTCTGGCAGCCTCCGCTCCTTGGCTCTGACTTGTCTTTTCACTCATATTGGGCATTTTCTCACATGGGGTCTGATTTTTCTCTTTTGTGCTTGCATTCTGCAACAGGGAGACAAACAATGCCCAATGAAACAGGAGACCCTGGAAGCACAGCATCTCCTCCTGGTGTGTCAGTACTTGAGAGACGCGACTCCTGGTGCAAGCAAGAAGCCATTTATTGTTTCTACAACTCCATTTATAAACTCTTACAGCCTTAGGTAAAATTTTTCACTGCTAAGAAATAACCACGTTTCTTAGCTACACTGCTTAACCACAATCTTGCATGACTTCCTTTAAACAAAGCCAATTTCCTTTTTGTTTCCTCCCTTACATTTCTGTTCGATGTTCCCAGGGCCACCAGAGTCAAGATGTTCACATCACCCATCAGCTGTGCAGTACTTTCTGCTCTACTGCCCATCTGCCCCCCAACACTGGTGCACCACCAGCTTCATCCTCCTGGAAGCACTGACCCCTCGCTGAGGGAAGCCACTGGTAAGGAAAACAGCCCATGAAGAGCCCAACCCAAACACACTGCCACACAGTCAGCTCAGTGAGCCCCAGTCCCAGAGGATGGGGCATAAAGAAAGTGAAAGAGAAACCACAGCAACTTCCAGCTTACCAGGCCTGTGTATGAACAGAGCACAGGCACCTGCAAAACACAAAATCCCCTTATTCAAGGGGATCCCAGAGCTCTCCAGAGAGCATGGCTGGCTGGAGAAGAGACACCTGCCACTCCTGGGGGCATCTGAGCCACCCCTCAGTGAGCTGGGCTAGAACTGACACCCAGAAGAACAGAACTCAAATTAGAGCGTCCCCATAGTCCTCCTCAATTCACCCCTGTATGCCTGGGCTGGTGCTCCTCAGCATCACTGACAGCACGAGCAGGTCACACTGACAAAGGAAGCTTTTCCCACTGGAACACTCACCAGAGCTCACTCACACTCACTTTAACAGTGGAACTGGTCCCTTTCTGCTTGAGCTCCTTCCCAGCCTGCGGGCTCTGAGCCCCAGGGGAGGTCTTGGTCTCAGGCTTGCTTTGGGGCTCCCTTGGCAGGAGGCAGCCCCGAGGGATTTGCTGCCTGCCCTGCTGACAGCAGCTCCTTGCTGCTGCCCCAGGCCCGGGAACTCGCTGTGGCTGCTGGCAGCTGGCCAGGGGCACCACTGCCCCTTCCACATTACCCCTGGCTGCTCCATCCCCCACCTTGTCCCCTGGGGCTGCGGCACTGCGAGCTGGGGCGGCCCCCCTGGCTGTGCTGCCCTGCAGGGCTCAGCCTTTCTGCTTCCGGGCTGCCAGCTTCCTTCCCCAGGGGTGCAAATGCCTATTGCCTTCAGGTGCATCTCCACTGGCATCAGTGCATCCATCAGCACCTGCCTTTGCTCCCTCACCAACGGGGGGCTGGATTTCCTGAGGAACAGCACATGTGTCAGGCAACTCTGTGGTTTGAGGAGGCAGAGAGTTCAGGGCAAGAGGTTCCCTGGAGATGGACATGTTTCTTTGCTTTACTCTTGTTCTCTTTCTATTAAAAAAAGAAAAAGACCACAATGTCTGTTTATTCATGGCCAAAGGGAAACTCTTTGTCACCTCCTCGGTTGCAGCAAGTGCCGACATCTTCCTGCCACACAGGGCTAACAGAGAATGATCAGGAAGAGAAGGTACAAGACCAGCCAGTGAAACGCAAATAACTCTTGAGAACTGTGTAGGTTTAATACTCAAGACCTGCTCAGCAGGAGCAGAGAGCAGAGAGCAGTGTCTAAGCTGACTCATGTGATTTGTGGTTTCCCCCTCCCGGCACCGCAGCTCCACACGCACAACACAGCCTCAGAAAACACAGCGAGCTTCTCCTGGAGGAAGCCAGGCAGCAGCTCCCTGACGTGGCCAAAGGGATGTGGGGGATGCAGCTTGGTCTCCTCACTTCCAGCAAGAGAGCAACAAGGCACAGCTGCTCCCCAGCACCCAGCAGGGTCCTCACCTTCTTCTGCAGAGGAACCACCTGAGCAGAGGGCTCTGTGTTGTCCTCTGGAGCTGTGACATACTCCAGCACTGAGGATCCCTCTTCCTCCTCCCATGTCTCAGCAGAGCTGAGAGATCCACCTGCAGTGTCAGGTGTGCTGTTGGGCAGAGCACTTGCTCGGTCCATTAGTGACTCACCCTTTGTCTCCTTTATTTCAGTGGTGGAAGAAGGCCCAGCAGCACCTTCTCCCTTCACCTCTTCCTCTGCATCAGGGACTGCATGGAGCTGCACCTCTCTTCTCCCTGCAAAGCAGGGAAATTAATCGTTAAACTGGAAACTCACCCCCCAGAGGGGTCGCAGGATGGTTTGGGTTGGAAGGGACTTTGAAGCTCATCTCATTCCACCCCTGCCACAAGCAGGGCACCTTGCACGGGACCAGGTCACTCCAAGTCCCTGGATGGGGGAGAGCATCAGAAAAAAAGGCAAGACTTGTGGGTTGAGATAAACACAGTTGAATAGGGCAGAAAAGGAAAATTACAGTAACCATACAGGAATATCCAAAGCCAGTGATGCACAGGGTGCTTGCTCACCCCTCTCTGAGCAATGCCCAGCCAGCCCCTGAGCAGTGGCCCTCACCCCTCGGCCAAATCACCCCAGGGTTTCCTTCAGCACCATGCCCTGTGCTCTGCAACATCCCTCTGGGCACTGGGACCGCTCTCCTGGCTCTGCCCCCTCCCAGCTCCTCGCTGCCCGGGCAGCCTGGGAGCCTGAGAAGTCCTTGGCTTATTGGAAGCACTGCTCAGCAGCAGCTCAACCATCCGGCTCTGATCAACAGCAGCCTCATCCTGAACTCAAACACAGCTCTGAACCCGCTCCTGGGAAGAGCATTGCCTCTGCCCCAGGCAGAGCCAGGACATGAGCCCCGCTCGCTGCCCGGCTCGGCCCCACCCAGGGCGGTGCTACTCCGTGGACAGGGCCCATATGCAAATGAGACCTCTATGTGATGGGCGGAGACTGCATGCAAATGAGACCGCTGTGTGATGGGCGGGGTCTGTATGCAAATTAGATAGTTATCTGTTGGGCGGGGTCTGTATGCAAATGAGATAGCTATCTGATGGGCGGGGCTAGCGCGACTCTCCGGGGGGGGCACAGGCAGGACCGGAATGGACACTGGGGGGGGGGGGGGGGGGCCGCGAGGGGCGAGGGTACACGGGGGGTACCGGGGGGGAACCGAGGGGGACACGGGGGGATACACGGGATAGGGGCGTCCCGAGTGAACGGGGAGGAGATGGCAGTCCCCGGGGACGCACCAGAGGGCTCCGGGCGGGTCGGACATCAGGGTGCACCAGGGAAATCGAAGCACACGGAGGCGCTTTGGGGGCACCGCGAGGGTGCAGCGGGGCCCGGAACCCGCAGCGCCGCCTGCCCCGGAGCCGCGGCTGCCCCCGCCGCGCCCCGCGCCGCCCGCCCCGGAGCCCCCCACGCCCAAGCCCCGTGCCGCCACTCGCCGCCCCGGCAGCGCGACTCACCGAGTGACCACTGGAGTGAGCGGGCACGGTACGGGCACCACCACCCGCAGCGCCCGCTCGTCCTGCCGCTCCAACGACTCCTGCCCGCACAAGTTCTCCGCCGAGGCGCCAACTTTCGTTTTCACAGGCACGGTCCCCACCCAGACCAGCCCGGCCCCGGCCGCCCCACCGCTCCCGGGCGGCTCTCGACGGCTCCCGCCCCGTCTGGACCCCCCATCCCGGCCCGGGTGCCCCCGGTACCCCCCGAGCATCCCCCCACCCATCAGCCGGGCGCAGGAGTCCCCGGCCGGCGCAGGGGCGCAGGCAGGACCCGGCAGCAGCAGTGAGGGCAGGTGCGCTGGAGGAGAGCACTTTGTGCTGGTCCCGACAACCAAAAGCGGATTCCGCAGTCAAAAGTGGGGGCACGGCTGCTGCCCCATCCCGGATCCGACCAGGACCGAGCCGAAGACGGGCTCCCAGCAGCCCTGCCCTAAACAAGCATCCCATTTTATCCCCGTGCCCCTCTTTTCCCCCTCCCGGCATACCCACAGCTCAGCGCACTCCAGGGCAGGACCCAGAGTCCTGGCAGGTGTGTGGCTCCCGGGCACCTGTTCCGCCGTTCCAGCGCCTGCGGCAGCAGGAACTGTGCAGAACGTGCCCTCGGGCTGCGCTCGGCTCAGCCGCACTGCCCCAGCTTGCTTTCGGTTTCTTTCCCCAGCACACTGAGCAACACCCAATAGACAACTCCCCTTCCCACACAAAAGTAAAAAGCTTTCCCTCAGGAAGGGAGAGATCCCACTGACTTCATTAGCAGTTTCTGATTTATTAGACCCTCGATGTCCCGAGGGCTGTTCAGGGAAACTGAATTCCCGACCCTGCCCAGCCCCACCAGGTGCTGTCCCCATCGCACAGCCTGGTGCCACCGTGCCTGTCCCTCCGGCAGGGCCCAGGCCAGGGCCTGCACCCCAGGGTGACAGCCCAGCCCTGACCCAGGGCAGCGTTTGGCACAACACTCCACAGACAAGATAAGGATAAAAAAAGGTAAGGATAACTAAGGATAAAAACCAGTAAGGAGTTATTATTTATTATTTATTATTTATTATTTATTATTTATTATTTATTATTTATTATTTATTATTATTTAAGTTATTATTTATTATTTATGTTATAAATAATAAATGATAAAGCCAAATCAATAATCAATTTTTGATTTTTATTTTTTCTTTTAATTTTGCGACCAGGATTCAGTCTCAGATAGCCACAATCAAAGGGACAGCGTTGAGCCCGGGCTCGGCACTGGGTGAGCACAGATCTGAACTCTACCACTTTGGATCCCCTCTGTGCACAAATGCTGTCTTTGCAGGGCTACTTTTTTACGAGTTTTTTTGCCTGGGGCAGAGTTTCTCCTAGTCTTCTCCTCGCTTCATATATTCATTTACTTTCTTTTTCTCCGTGCTGGGCTGGGCAAAACCTTTTCTGGGAAATGATGAATGCTGATTGTCGAGTTACAGGAACCTGGTATTGGGATGTACATTTTTGACGACTCTTACTAATCGAGTATGCATCTGTTGGGTGTCTCTGGACTGTCCCGGGAAAGGGCCCATCTCTGCACAGAGCCACATCTTTTTGTTTGCTAATTAGGTTTTTTTCTCTTCCCAGCTGCGGCTTGTGGTTTTAAATCTTTAAGAATTTTTTGTACAAGCACAGCTTATTTAATTTATATTTTACACAGGAACAAATTATTCCATAACATATATCACAAGTACAATCTCAGATGTTTTCCCTCTCCTCAGCTGGAGGCTGAGCCCATGTGTCTGCTTGGAGGGCAGCACAGCAGCCCTGAAACAGCTTTGAGAGCTCACCAAGTATCACCACTGGAGCGTCCCAGAACATGAAAAAGGTCCAGAATTAAAAGAGTTGTTTAAAAAATGTCAGCAGCTCCATGTAGGAAGGATGGCTTTGCACTGGTCACTGTGACAAGGAACGGTTTTGTCCCACAGCCTGTGTGGGGTTGGGCTGGCTCTGTTCTGTGCATCTCGGTGTGGGACATGGGGACAGTCCATCCCCGTGCCCAGGGTGGGGCAGGTGGCTCCCACGGAGGGTACTGGTGTCACTGGGCTGGCACAGGACGTTCAGCCCAAACTGGTCTCGCTGGATGAGCCCGGTGCTCTCGGCAGTGCTCACGAAGGGCTCTGCCCTGCTGCCTCTCAGCTCTGCTGACCTGCACTGCTCTGGGACAGGGGAGGGGGAAGCAGAGTCAAAGCAAGGCTCATGTCCTGGCTCTGCCTGGGGCAGAGGCAATGCTCTTCCCAGGAGCGGGTTCAGAGCTGTGTTTGAGTTCAGGATGAGGCTGCTGTTGATCAGAGCCGGATGGTTGAGCTGCTGCTGAGCAGTGCTTCCAATAAGCCAAGGACTTCTCAGGCTCCCAGGCTGCCCGGGCAGCGAGGAGCTGGGAGGGGGCAGAGCCAGGAGAGCGGTCCCAGTGCCCAGAGGGATGTTGCAGAGCACAGGGCATGGTGCTGAAGGAAACCCTGGGGTGATTTGGCCGAGGGGTGAGGGCCACTGCTCAGGGGCTGGCTGGGCATTGCTCAGAGAGGGGTGAGCAAGCACCCTGTGCATCACTGGCTTTGGATATTCCTGTATGGTTATGTCTCGGTTTGGAAAGACAGGTGCCTGCTAAGGAAGGCAGGAGCCTCCCCTGAAATGGAGAATGTGAACCACCCCCCCCCCTCCAAATTGCTATAAATTTTAAATTAAGGGGCTCTCAGGCAAAAAATATGGGAGCAGGAAATGAAAGTTCTTTAACAGGGAAGAAAATAAAAGGCTAAAATAAACAATGCAGTACACTAGAACAACACTGACAGAGTCAGAACCCAACCCGACACCCTGTGGGTCAGGGTGTTGGCAGCAGTCCAATTGGAAATGTGGCTGCAGTCCTCCTGAAGTATCAGGTGTGGTTCTGCTGGAGCAGGGATCCTGTAAAAAAAGGGTGTAGTCTTCCTCTGAAGATCCAATGGAAGAAGAGGCAGCTGCTGTTCCTCTGGGAAATCCAGTGAAGAAGCTGTGCTAGTATTCTACAATCTCCAGATTATATCTGGAGGAGCAATGCTTGGCTCCTCCCTTTGGGCAGAGCATCTCACAATGGGATGCTACAGTTCTTATCAGTCATAAGCAGATGTGGGGTAAAAATATGGATGATTGGTGTTAGAAGTATTAACAGCATTGTGGGGCAAAAGCCAATAGGCTGAAAAACATTTATAAGGTATTGTAACCAGGAAATAGGGTGGCTTCTGACAGAATGGCATTGAGTTTTACATCTCTTATGTCTCACCCTTCATCAGGACTGATAATGGAATAAAATCTTTTAAAACATCTCTCTGTTGCCCCGTCTCTGAAAAGCTGGGAAAACCAGCTAAGGCAAGGGGAGAAGCTCACTTTTATTGGTGGCCAGGCAAGGAGAACCCCAGAAACCAGCACCCCAGCCACGATTCCATACTCTGTCACACAGAGGGGCACAAGGTCCAGCCCTGCAAGAGAGAGAAGCCAGGCTCAGCTGTGGCTGGTCCTGGTGGCACAGGGCACTCAGTGACAGTGCCAGCTCTGCAGGCACAGCCGGACTGCACCTGGGTCTTGAGGAATCCATTCCCTGCAGGTCGCTGGGGCAGCTTTGGTGGAGCTGCAGGTGGAGCTCTGGGTAGGAGCCCTTGGAAGGGCCCGTTACAAAGGACTCAGGCATCAGTGGGCAGCCACATAATGGGACACTAAAGAGACTGTGATGGGACACTTAGAGGCAGTGATGGAATGCTCAGAGACCTTGATGGGACACTCAGAGACCACCCCCAGACTTAAGCATGTCTGTGAGGGGTGAAAAAGATAAAAGCTCATAGGCTCCTTTGTTCTGGATCCCTTCTCAGAAATATCCAACATGGGCTGTTATTCTGTTATTTAGTTACGGCACCATGATTAAGTTATTTCAAGGATCTGGATGTCTGAGAATCTGCTATGGGAAACCTGGGGTAGAGCCGGTGAGGAGACCTGGTCTGTGTGACTGGGGCAGGGGGAGCCGTGAAGGGGTCTCTGTCCCAGCTCAGGGGGGCGAGTGTGACCGCCGGAGTGGCTCCTGGATGGCTGGACTGGGGGAACTTCCTGTTGCCCACTGATGCCCTCACTCTTAACCTGCCAGAGCGTCCAGAAGATGCCAGCGTCGAACATGGGCACCACGGCCAGTGCCACTTTGGGGATGGAATTGAAGAGAGAGGTGAGGTACACCAGGGACAGCAGGACCAGGCACCTGCGGGAGAGGGACCCTGGGCCATGGGCCCCCCAACACCCAGAGGTCCCCGACACCCAGAGGTCCCTGATGCCCAGGGATCCCCAGCATGGGCAGCAGCCCAGGGGCAGGGCAGGGGCAGGGTCAGGGCTGGGCTGTACCTGTGATGAGCCCTCCTGTGGGGGTGCAGACCCCAAACCCACATGATGGGGAGGCTGGGGGCTGCTCCTGCCTGCTGCCCAAAGACCCCACCCAGGAGAACCACCCGCCCTGTCAGGGAGGAACACGAGCAAGCCCTGGCTTCCAGGACTGCACAGCAGGAAGGGAGGTGGCCCTCCACAGAAGGGAAGGTGGCCATTTGGACACATGCATAGCCCGGCCACCAAGGTGGGCTGCTGGGGACCAGGACACGAGCTCAGGGACCCGCTGGGGACAGCACAGCCTTCCACTCAGGATGTTGCAGAGATCTCTCACCACACAGCCCCAGCAAGTGCCCTGCTCCCCCTCTTGCTACCCACAGGCCAAAGCTGCCCGTGATAGGATATGAGGAGACGAAGGAGCCCAGGACATTGTTGACACCTGAAGAGACAAAGGAGAGAGGCTGGGGAGGCATTGCTGTGTTTGTGTTCCCATGTGCTCCCTTTGTGACTTTTTCCCACCTTCTGGCTGGGAGCTGGAGACAATGCCTGGGGACTGGAGACAATGCTCGGGGCTGCAGACAATGCCCACCCACCACAAGAGTGACTCACCCTGCTCCGGAAATTCCTGAGCTGTGTTAGGAAAATTAATCTACAAACACTAGAGGTTTATGTCTAAAAAGGAGACGGAGTCCTTTTACTTTATTTGAATAAAGGGAGACGCCATGGGGTGTTCCCCTGGGATCTCTCAAATTTTTGAAGGACACAGCCTCTCTTTTTATTCTAATTTCCCGTCCGCATTTCCCTTCTCTTTCCCCATTGGCTGAGGTACTTGAGAGGTCCAGACTTCCTGATATGCCTGATACCAAAGACTTCCCTCTAATGTATAACCCTCCCTTTTAATTTTTAATTCCTATGGAATTTAGGGGTTTTTCTTCCCCGTTGTTTCTTTCATCTTTCAATGTCTAATTACATTTATCAGCAAACCTAAAGTTTATTTGTAAAAGCAAATATCTTTTTCCATTCATCAATCAGTGGAATCCTTCCCATTGTTTTTTATATCTCACAGAGCTAGTTTTGTCTACCAGGAGACCCACAGCTTGTTTGTAAAGACAAATCTGCTATTCCTCTCAGCTGTGAGAGCATTTGAGGTAAGGGAAGGAAAGTTCAGTGGAGGCGGGACTGCCCAGATAAGGATATCAGGCAGCTCAGGGGCTGTGGGACATGTGGCAGTGCTGAGAGCCCCACCTCTCCCCTCCTGAGCAAGCAGTTCTTACCCAGAGCCAGCAGTTCCTGGTCAGGGTCCATCCTGTAACCTTTCTGCGAGGCTGAAAGGAGATGTTGGCGTGGCCTGAGGCTCCCACAGGCACCTGCCACGCACACGGAGCAGAACCAGCAGTGACTGGGACTGTGTGGGCCCTGTCCTGGCACCCCTTGGGCACAGGAGCACCCTGAGACAACACTCACATCCTGAGCAAATTTCAGCTGGGCACCCACAGGACCCCTCCTGCCGGCCCATGCTATGAGCTGGAGCCCAGTCCCCCCCAGTGCCCCAAAAGGAACAGCACCTTCCTCAGCACCCCGAGTCCTTGCAGAGACCCCCTGAGAGCACAGGGCAGGGCCCTGACACAGCCCTGCCAAAAGCCTTGGAGATGGCAATGGTCTCCAGCAGCCCCATGAGAGCACAGGGCAGGGCCCTGACACAGCCCTGCCAAAAGCCTTGGAGATGGCAATGGTCTCCAGCAGCCCCATGAGCAGCACCAGGGCCAGCCCGACCCCCATGTCCTGGGAGGGAAGGATCCAGTCAGGGGGGCTGGGACCCAGCACAGGCAGGAGGGAGCAGAGCAGCCCCTGGGGAGCTGCCAGCGCCCACCTGCACCATGCTCTGGAAGGGGATGGTGCCATTGGGCGCTGACAGGGAGAAGCGTGGTGGCTGGAAGGCCAGCAGGCCCTGGGGGAGGCTGCCGCCAGTGACTTGGCTCCTGACAGCCTGGGCTTTCCCAGTTTCAGGCTCTGTCTTCCCTGACCCAAAGAGATGAGCCCCCAAGAGGGGACAGGGCAGGGGACAGCTGACATACCTGTGGCAGAGATCCACACAATCAGGTAGCTGATCCTGACAGCCAGTGGTTCTGTGGGGGCAGCTTGGGGCAGGTGGCCCTTCATGGCCTAGAGCCCTGTCAGAGGCTCTGATTTGGGTTAACCACAAAGGAAGTGTGGCAGCCAGCTGAGCCTCAGGTCCCTGCGAGGCCAGAGAGGGGCTGCAAACCACCCTCAACTTCCAAATTTGGAAACCCACCGTGCCAGAGAATCGCCCAGTGCTTCCTACAAGTGACCAAATCCCATGTCCTGGTTTTACTGGTGTCCTGGATGCCCCCAGCTGGTCACCAGGAGAGGGTGGGTTCAGCTTGATCTGCTCCAAGCAGGGCGCTCAGGGACCTAGCAGAACCACTGGCAGAGGGTCCTGGGACCCCTTTAGGGCTCCTTCCCCCCAGCACATGGCCCAGCCCAGCACTAAATATCCCAGCTGCACAGGGACACCATCCCCGGGGACCTTTCTGCCGCTCTCTGGGGCTGAGTTTCCTCCCACAAGGTGCTTGTCCCTGCTCTCACCCTTTTCCACCCCTCCAGACCTGACACTGACAATTCTGGACTTATAGTAGAGGTGGCCTTTGAGTCATAGAGAAATGCATGTGTATTGTACTTGAAGTATTGTATGTAAAAGCTGGTTCTGTAATTAAAAGAAAAGGGGAAAATATAGTAGAGGTGGCCTTTGAGTCATGGAAAAATGCATGTATTGTACCTGAATATCTGTATAGAGGCTTTTCCCTGGGAGGTCCCGCTTGTCCTTGATGGGCTGCAGCTGTGATATCCTTAACTGGGCTGCAGCTGTGACCAATGAAGATAACTGGGATAAAAGAGGGCGGGTTAGCCAGTCAGGGAGGGCCTTGGAGGAGCCCTGAACTAAGAAAGAATAATGTGCAGATGGAAGAGTCTGTGCTGTGACAATCTACAGCCATGGGAACACACCAAGGAGGTATGGACTTTAGAACTCTGATAACAACAGTATGGGGCTCCAGAAATAGAACAACAACAGTTTGGTGACCCCAATGTGATAGTTGGTAGAAAATAAGAGAGCCAAGAGCTGTGGTGATAGTGGGTAGAAGATAAGAGAGCCAAGAGCTGTGACAGCCCAGAGCTGTGGATAGTGGGTAGAATATAAGAGAGCCAAGAGCTGTGACAGCCCAGAGCTGTGGATAGTTGGTAGAAGATAAGAGAGCCAAGAGCTGTGACAGCCCAGAGCTGTGGATAGTTGGTAGAAGATAAGAGAGCCAAGAGCTGTGACAGCCCAGAGCTGTGGATAGTTGGTAGAAGATAAGAGAGCCAAGAGCTGTGACAGCCCAGAGCTGTGGATAGTTGGTAGAAGATAAGGCAGCCCAGAGCTGTGGATAGTTGGTAGAAGATAAGACAGCCAAGAGCTGCAAAAGAACATAGCCCTTGGGTCAAGGAGCTGTGAAAGAGTATGGCCTTTGAGCAAGGAGCTATGTGTGTTGTACATGGCCTTTGAGTCATGGGAAATGTATGTATTGTACTTTAATATCTGTACAACTGTTAACAAGTAAAAGAAAAGGGGAAAATATAGTAGAGGTGGCCTTTAAGTCATGGAAAAATGCATGTATTGTACCTGAATATCTGCATAGAGGCTTTGCCCTGGGAGGTCCCGGTTGTCCTTGATGGGCTGCAGCTGTGACCAATGACGATAAAAGAGGATGGGTTAGCCAGTCAGGGAGAGCCTTGAAGGAGCCCTGAACTGAGAGAGAACAACATGCAGAAGAAGGAGTCTGTGCTGTGAAGATCTGCAGCCATAAGAACGCACCAAGGGGGTATGGACTTTAGAAACCTGATAACAACAGCAGTATGGGACTCGAGAGAAATAGAACAACAACATGGACTGGTTCTCCATCACCTACCCGGCTTACAGCATCTTTGGCACCAGGTGGGTGCAGCTCACTGGAAAGTCTCTCCTGCCAGCCCTGGAGTCGGAGCAGCTGTGGGCCACTGCCTTCAGCAGCCAGAGCCACCACGAAGTGACCATGTGCTACCCCATGCAAGCTATCCAGCACTGACAATTCCAACTACAAGATGTCCCTAGGACTTCTACGTCTTGCTCACCTTCCAGAACCTGCTGAACCACACCAGGGCGGGGCAGCTGACAAGACCCTGCAGCAGCACTACTGCTGGGAGCTCTTTGACTGCAGCCATGACCCCACAAGGCTCTGCCCTCTGCTGCCAACACCACCTGGCCCCAGAGCACTGAGGGATTTCCCTTTATTGAGCTGCCCCTCAGTAAAGCCTCTGGAGGATAAGGCTCCATTTTCACCTGGAGCTGAGCACACCCCTGCAGCATCCCCCAGCTTGGAGGCAGCAGGACAGACCAAGGGCTGGAGGCACAGATGGTCCTGGCCTGCAGCCATCCCCCAAACACACCTGCAGGGGAGAGGTGGAGCTCAGAGCATCCCCTAGGCTCCTCCTGGCTTCCCCAGAGCCCTGGGCAAGGCTGGAACCCACTCCCGTACCTGGCACTAAGTGGGGATGCTCCAGGTTGTTGTTGGGGCAGCCATCCCAGGAGCCCTCCACAAAGTTGGACGGCTCATTCATGTTCTGGGAGGGAAGGAAAGGAGAGGGTGGCCTCGCTGCTGCACCAGGACCCAGCAGAGGTGCAAGGCAGGAGCCAGGACCAGCAGGTACAACAGGGCCACTCACAAGCCACATGCCATCGGAGGGCACTTGTTCGTGGAAGTCCTTCACTGTGTTGTGCCACCGCTCGTGAGTGTCTGGGTTGGCGAAGTTTGGGAAGGCTGTGGGTCCTGGCCAGACCTGCAGGAGGAAGAGCATTGTGGGAGCCCCCAGCCCCATACACCACCCCACCTTCCACCATGGCCTCCCAAAGGTTTCTCTCCCACTCTTGGGGTCCTGCTGTCACAGCCCCACTCGAGCCCTGTCCGTGGGCACCGGGGCTGCTCCCCACACGCACCTTCCCGATCAGGGGCCGCCCTGTGGTGTTTCGGATGAACACCCCTCGCTTCAGGCCCTTGTCATAGGGCTTGTAGGTGCTGGGGGGCCCCGAGGTGCTGGTCCCAGCATAATGGAAGGGCACAAAGCCAGGACTTTAGCAGCAACAGCAGGGAACAGCCAGCTCTGCCTTCATCACCACCCTGGGGCAGCTGGACCTGTGCCAGCCTGCCTGTGCAACTCACCACAATCATGATGTACCTCAGCCCATGGCTGTGGAAGTCCTTCACCATCTCCAGGTAGTACTTGAAGCTTTTCTTGTTGAAGGTGAAATCCCTCTTGTCATCTGCATAATCCAGGTTGTTCCACTTCCATCCTGTGGATGGAGGCACCATGGCTTGGGCAGGAGCAGGGACCCCACATGCTGCTGTGGGACCCCCATCCCACAGGGCTCCCCCCAGCCCCCCACGGCCCCCAGGAGCAGCCTGGACCTACAGGGGGAAGCGGGCTGCTGTCATGTTGGCCACCACCTGCTGGGCGATGTCGGTGGAGGAGTAGCCCCAGAGGCACAGGTGGAAGCCCAGACCCCAGTACAGGGGCACAAAGAGGAGCCCTGGAGGGCGGAGGGTAGGTGCTGGCAGGGATGGCCCAGCCTTGTGCCACCCCAGAGCCCTGCTGTGCCACGTGGCTCACAGCGTCCTGGCTGTGGCTCAGTCATACCAACCACATCCAGGTACTGCCGCACCACACTCTTGGGGTTGGGGCCCAGGATGGTGTAGAAGTCCAGGATTCCCAACGTTGTGTGCCAGGTCAGGGTCAGGCTGGGCTGCAGGAGCATGTCTGGGGAAGCACAAGTGCCAGGGGAGGAAGCTGAGAACAGGGACAGGGACAGGGCCAGGCCCATGCCTGGCACCCCCACGGGACTCACCCATTGCGTTGCTGTTCAGCAGAAGGACACTGTGGGCTGAGCCAATGTCCTCCATCACCAGGTAGAAAGGGTGGGAGCTGTAGAGATTGGTGTGGGGCTGGAGTAGAGCTCAGTGTGGTGCCAGTGAGGCTCTGCTAGAGACCCCCACGCCCACCCGACTGCCCCCCATCTCTGGTCAGGTGCACAGGCTTCAGGTGCAAACCCAGGGCTGTGCTCCCAAACTCTGTCAAGTCAGCCGAGCCCCACCCTGAGCCAGAGCCCTGCAAGCAGCTCCCAGGCAGCACAGAGCTCTGGGGGGACAAACCTGGCCCTGGGGACAAGGGTCCCATGGGTTTGTCCAGGGTTATGGCCGAAGCCCAGAGCTGAACCAGCTGACACATCTCCCCAGCCCCAGGAGAGGCCGCAGGGCCACCTCCAGGAGCACAGCTGAATCTGTCTCCTTTTCTCTCAGCCCCACTCTGGACTGTGGGTGCCATGTCCCAATTCCAGAGGATGACCCTGGTCCATGCTGTGTCAAGGAACAGCGGTGTCAGGTGCTCCCCCAGTCCCAAAATTAAATGGGAGGGCAGGGAGGTGGAGATCTGCAGGAACTGGTCTGTGAAGAAAAGGGGTGAGACGATAGTGTTCAGCCTGCGGAGAGAAAGGGAGACTTGGCCAACAGCTGGGAGGGAGGTACTGAGCTGGGGCCACTGGTGCTGGGCAGGGACATAGGTGCTCATCACCACGGCAAATAAAAACAAGTTTTGGCTGAGCTCTGGGATTCCTGGTTCCCTGCCCAGCCGCTGAACTGCAGAGTGAATCAAAGTCAACCCTGACAGCCATCCCACTACTGTCACCAGTGTCCCAGATGAACAGCAGCCTCCCTGCACCCATGCCGGCACTGTGGGGCCCTGCACGTTTCCAACCCGAATCCCTCGGGAGGCGAGGGACCACAAGGGCACTCACAGGACTCTGCTGCCGCCTGTGAGGTGTCCCCGGGCGGGCTGTGAGGCGTGGGGCTGCGGCAGAGAATTCAGAGACATCAGATAGAGCTGAGGATAATTCTTTATCTAAACAAGTCTGTCATTTTAGGATTTTGTTTTAGTTGTTCTTGACTTTGCTATTCACCACGCTACATCTGTGTGGATGTGAGATATACTGATTTCCAGTGGCTCAAAAAACATTTAGAAAGCTTGTAGTATTTACAAAGGACTTCTGGGCACTTCAGATCATTTTTATGGCATTGACCAGCTCCTGCAGATTTGAATGGCAAACTTTCTGGAAGTACTTGCTTAGTGTTTGTAAACAGCCATGGTCTGTTTTGTTTGCAATTTGCTTTTCCTAAGATAAGAATTTTCAGCAGCAGCCAGGGCAATCGGTGTTTTCAGAAACACTTTGGTTTGTTTACATGTACCATGTGAATGCAGAAGACTGTTCTCAGCTCACAGCCACCACAGATTTCTGAGGCTGGGGAAGCAGAGCAAGGAAGTTCATTGCAAGGCAGTGTGTTGGTTGTAACGTGTCTGTAGCAACTTCAGCTAGGAAGCAGCTTGCTGGTAAAGCTGTCTTACCATGCACTCTTGACTGGAGTCCCATCTGAACAGAGTGTTTTACTTTATCTCTCCCTTGAGAACTCTCCTGCCATTGAGGCCATCATACAAAGGGGGAGAATGGCAGCCTTGCAAAGGGAAAATTACTGCAATGGAACTTCCATATATTTTAAAAAACAAAACCGTGATAAATATTTGTACTTCTTATAAAACGGTTAAAACTATGATTCCACCAGGATGCTCTAGTAAGTACAATTCCACAACAATTAAAGAAGGTTTCCTTTTTCTGCTGTTGATAATGCTCTGGCATGGGAACAGGATGATTTGGCTCAGGCTTTCTAGCAGTCAGCTAAGGATAGGGAGAAGTATGGATTAATAAAATTAAAATGGAAAAAATCTAGACGTTGTTAATTCAGTGTGATACATCTCATGGCCTGAAGGGGTTAATGGAAGGCATGGAGCTGCCAGGCAATTGTTTCTGCAGCCAGGTAGCAGCCACCAGTGACAGATGTGCAAAGCCATGGTGCACACTTCTGTACTTTGGAAATGCCCAAACTGTTTGTGTGTTGTCTATTTTGTTTTGCACTCTCCTGCTCAGCCGCCCAATTGAGCTGCTGGGTAGAGTCACTTTTGCAATTGCCTCAATGTACTTCTTATCCCACTGCCAAAGGTACTTCATCACCAGGTATGCACTGATTTTGATGGGATTTAGCTGCAGTGTTGCTCCTAAGAGCTGCTTTTACTCACTGCCTGAATTCATGGTCATAATGGTTTCTTTCCTGCTTGCTGCTAACGTTGATGTTATTATCGCAGAGAAAAAAAAATAATTTAACAACAACATCCCAGATGTAAGGACAGCCAGCAATAGCCACGAGACAGACCCAGGCAGGCCTGGGTTAGCAGGGGAGCTTGGCACGAGCTGTGCTGGCTCTGCAGCTAGAAATGGCATGTGAGGAAAACCAGCTGCTGGTCTCAGTGTGGATCCCAAGCATTTGAGGGGCTGGGTTCAGCTGAAACTCACTTGGTATAAGTGAGGAAATGATAACACAAACTCTGGAGTAAATTGGATGGGCTTGTCAGAGCCAGAGCAGGCAAAGTGTTGCCATGGTTATTGAGCCACCCAAAGAAAGAGAACACTGTTCACCCTGAAGTACAAAGGCTCAAGATGGCTTTGTGGTCCCTCACAAGGGCTGTGGGCAGAGATGAGTGTTCAGATTTGCTGCCTGCTGGCGTTAGGGAATGCAAATCCGAACATGAAGATGAAAGCAGAGGGGTGACAATGTGCCTCAGGAACCACCTATCCTGGGTGATGCCTAAAAAGTTCTCCTGGGATTTCAGGCTGGTTGTTTCCTATTCTGCATAATGTGTAGGCTGACTGGTTTTACTGATCCTCACTTATTTTTCACTGGTTTGTGTTGTGAGTCCAGCCAGGTCAAGAACAGTCACAAGCCCATAAATGAGCTTCAGTGATTGATACAAAACTACCTTCACAGTGCACAATCTGCATTTTAGTTTTTAAAAATAGACAAAGTCAACTCTAATTAGTTTGAAGACATCTGAAGAAAGATTGGAGTGGATAGTTAAACAGTATAGAAAGGGGAGTATACATTTATTATAATTTTAAAGTGTTCCTTTTTCCCCATGTTTTAAAAAGGAAAATGAGAATTAGTTTCAATGCTATTTCTATTCGGGAAATTACTCTTCCAATTGTTACTCATACATATGTGATGTTAATCAGAATTCTTACTTTACCCCAATGAATCTGTTGCTTTGTGAGAGGAGAAAAAAAAAGGGGGTGAGAAAAGAGGAAAGAAAACCAGTACAATGACACAGAAATTACTTGACTGCTGGGGGAATATAGTGCCTGTGAAGATGAGGAGCCAGCTTGAAGGATTTAGAGGGAAGGGCTGCAAGGGCAAAGAAAGTCACATTAAAACAGAGATGCAGACTCTGGTGGGTCATTTTAATTTCATCTTGAGAGTAATTTTCATGCCATTTAGCCGTAACCACAGCAGGAATGAAGAGGACTAAGCACATTAAAATGACAGTGTCATACAAGGAGAGAGTGTGGCTTGTGTTCATTATATTTGATAACATTCAGTGATACAGCAGGCTGAGTTAATGCCATATCAAAGATTTGAGTATTTACAGAAAATTGTGGTATGCAACAGGAGGAAAAGTCTGTAGCACACTCATTCAGTGTCCATGGTACATTAGGAACCCATTAATTACAGAGAAGAAAGGATTTCTGGTCACAGAAAAACCTCAAAAAAAAAAGTGGGCTGGGATTGAAGACTCTCATGAATTCTTAACTACTGTCCTTAACCACAAGCCACGATAAGATGTCCCCTGAAGTTGGAGGGAAGCTCTTGAGAGCTGCACATTTCTGCACTTCAGGGAGCCAGCACCCAGAGGCACACACCCATGGACACCCTCCAGCACCTCTGCTTCTGGGGGGGAATGCTCATTTCTCTTTGGAACAACAGAATGTACACTTATGCATCTGAGGGAAGATATTGTGGATTGTCTTCTCCACATATGGCAGGGCAAGGATTCAGTCATTTCATGGACATTCATCTTAAGATCTTGTAAGGTACATTAAGTAATACTAAGAAGAGAGTTGACAATGCCCATGTGTTTTCAAGTAAAGTTCCTGATGGTGGGAAACAAAATAATTCAGGGAGCACCAAAACATCCTGTGCTTCAATAGATTGGCACAGATCATAGTTGGATATTTCTAGCTTTTAAGAAAAGGGAGTGAGACAAACACAGAGGCACAGAAAAACCTGGGCAAATACCATTAACAAAGGCAATAACCAGAAACAAACCTGGCCAGTCACACCAGGTCATAGGATATCAAGACACTGCAGCAGCCGTGGACTTCGCAAAGAATAAGAACAAAAACCTGAGGGTTTGTTTTTACAAGCAGTCAGGCATCAATTAAAAATATTTCTTTATTGGATTGGTGTTTGAAAAATCACAGGCAGACTGAAGTCAAGCTCATCTTGCCTCAGTAGTTAGTGAATATAATGCAGAAACAAAAACAATATCATAGATTTATAGAATTGAAACTCAGAAAATACTTTGGTTATATAATTTAATCTTGTGTACTTTATAGGTCAAATGCTAAAATCTGTGTGAAGCCAATATGACAATGTTTGCTTAAAACATGTCACCCAAGCAAAATCCAGCTGAGGATTAAATATTTCAAGCAGCAGAGAGAATCCACCAAATCCATTATGGTGTTTATCCTATGACTAATTTAAAAGCTACAAATACTGTATTTCTAATCTGAGTGTATTCCACTTGGGGTTTTTTGCTGCCAGATTCAAAAAACCTAGTTTATCATCATACTGGTTACATAAAGAAATCATGAATCAATTGAATACTGCCATATCAAAGTATGCAGTGAATAATGGAAGGCAAAATGAAAAAGAAATATAATTTTTCCCAAACAGAATATATAGACACAATTATCAATTGATGCAATGAGCTAAGTAGTAAGCCAGCCTCTGAGTCATCAAAATCTATCCATCACTTTTGATTTGCAGTCAGGGTATAAAGGAATGATCAAACTGAGCTTTCTCTTGAGAAGTGATTCTCAGCAATCTCGCGTAAGCATGTCCATGCAATGTTACAGCAGAACAGCATCAGATTTGTGCTTCCCAGTCATATTGATATGAGGAAGATGCTTTGTTTTCCCCCATCTCCAACCTGTGGACTCCTTGGGGTTGGGCACATGGCTACAACCAAAGAACATCTTGGAGGATCAGCCATTCCATTGGGAAGCTTAGCGCCCTTAAAGAAGCAAAGAATTTAAATGCAAAGCTAAATTCACCTGCAGGTTGCTTCATCTGACTAACAGCTCACTCTTAGCACTGATTAGGTACGATACAACAAGTAACCACTGAATGTAGTTACAGGTGGGTACTTGGCTGGTATAGAGCCAGTTGCCAGTCTGAGCCAGACTTCCTGACCGTAATTTAACTCTAATAAAGCATTTCCAGTAATGACTCTGTCAAAGGTGTACTTGCTGTTATTCATATTTTCAGCCTGAAAGGTGAGTTTGTCTATCCCATCAATGACCAGATAGCCAGAGGCACGTGGGCTGAAGGATTCAATGGTATATTCAAAAACATAGACCCCCAGGTACGGAACATGGAACTTCCCAGTTGCTGGGGCAAACGAGGCGCCGTAGTTGACGTCCAGATTGTTAAATCTGATGGGTCCTGGAGTTGTCATTCCATATGTATGAGAAGCAAAAAAAGCCACCATAGGTGCATATCTGTATGATCCTTTTGAAAAATCTGGAAAGGAATAAAGAAAAATTTGAAGTGTTGTTACATTGTAGAAAGGCAACTTGGACAAGCCAGAAGACCAAATGCAGATTTTCTGATGTCACATCATCCTGTTCATGGCTGAACTTGAGCAACTGAAACACAGTATTCCTGCATATACACAACTTGTCATATTATAGAAAAAGTAATTTTCTTCACAATTAGAACTAGCTGTATCCACCAGAGAAAAATTTAGCAACAGCAAGGGAACCTGATGTTTGTCTATACTATGTTATCATTAAGGGAGCTTTCTTTCCACCTTACACTCCCTCCTAGTTTCCCCACTCCAGGATCTCCTCCATTGCTCATGTGAGTGAGCTGAAGCCAAGAATTGCAGCAGAAATCTTAGACAAACAGCAAGGAGGTTTAGTATTCTTGATGTTAAAGGAGGGAATAAAAGTATATGGTTTCTCTTCAAGCTGAGCCTGTACACTATCATTCCCTGCTTCTGTAAAAATGATTCCATTCACTATTCATATGCTGTCATGAGTAAAAATTGGCCAAATGGCTGCTGAAAGATGCATAAAACTCACATTCCATGTGGCCTGGGTGTAAATTATTTATTGTATTTATTATGCTGAATGAGCATAATTTTCACTTTTTTTTTTTTCCTTTTGTAATCTTTCAAGGGGCTGCATCATTTGCTGATGAAAGCCAGAGGCAGGCCTAAAATGACTCCTTGAGGGCACAGTCCCACACCTTCTGGTAGCTATTGGTATTTAGAGAACATTCATGGCTGCAGTGAAGATAGTATTTCCCAGTGATGCATTTTTACCTCCCCCTTCAAAATCCGTAACATCGCATTCAAATGCATCTACTGCACACCCTCCCACTCTGCACATTTCATCAGGGAGCTTTCCAGCTATTATCACAGGTCCCAAACCAATTTAATCCCATCATCTGGTCATATTAGGAAAAGAGATCATGAGTCACCCGTGGGGATTGATGTCTTTCTTGAGCACCAAAACACAGGACTCTGCTACTGGAGTTGTCACTCATTAAAGCAAAACGTGAGACCTCTGACCAGCAAATGCTCTGTAATTAGGCCCTGGGGCAGAGGCCTGCACTGATCCTGGATTGCACTGCTAAATTCTGTACTTGCCAACACTCAGGGAATTGTCCTTCACCAGCTTCACGCTGCAGTTGACTCCTCCAAAGGGGTGGCGGCAGGCGCAGACAAAGCTCTGTCTGTCATTGACACAGGTGCCTCCGTTCTGGCACGGGGAGCTGGCACACGCTGAGAGCTGCCCTGGGAAAGAGAGGAGCAAACCCAACAGCCTCAGCTGTAATGTCACAGCAGGGACGCTTCCCAAGTAGGCGGTATTTTGGAAAGGCTCTTTGTCAATTCACAATTTCTGCTGAAGTTCTTGCTGAAGGCCAACTTTAGTTCCTGTCCAGCCTCCCTTTCCACCTGAACACAGCCTACCTGCAGCTATCCTCCAAGATATTCAAGATTACCTGCAAATTCTGAGCTCTGCTGGTCTCAGAGGGTCAGGCACATGCAGTAAGGAAGAAGGACCTCCAAAGAAGTTAGATCAGCTGCTCTTTCTGGACTGAGCCATCTTATCCTTGGGTGTACCAGAAGAGATTCTGTACTGCTGCTGTACAGGTGGGACTGTCTTGCCTAGGACATTTTTCACCCAGGCATGTGACAAACAATGCAGGAGAGCCGGGCTCCTGCTGATGCAATGTCCTAAACGCTGTCCCAGCCGTTTCAAGTACTTGTCCATAAGTCCCTAATTCCAGTCTACCTATCAAGGTTGTTGTAGAAGTTTTGGACTGCAAGCAAGAAAAATGATACCAAACAGGTGGCTTTGCAGAGCACCCTCACTGAGGATGTCCTTGCCTCTGTTGCCAATTAGGGATGAGCTGGCCAAATTCAACTCAGCCAATACAGAGAAATCTGTCAGGCCAGTGCTGCTGAGCTCTGAGACAGCAATTACTGAGTGGAAATGAATAATGTGTTGTCATAGCAGTGTTTTGGGGGAAGAAAATTCAGGTCACATGAAAACAATAAATACTGCTATGAACACAAACCACACATTTTTGCTTTCTCTTGGTTTGGTCAAGTAAAAGTCAGATATTTTAGAAAACAACCCTTGCCTTTGCCAGGAGCTACCAGCAGAACTCTGGAAAGAGAACTCCACACAGTCCTGTTCTGGTAAATCTAGGTTGGTAGGTCAGAACTGAACAAGTCTTGCAGACAAGTCCCTAGCTATTGCCAGGAAACTGCTGACCTGGATTTCACATCGATATTTCAGTCATTCCAGTGTTATCCTCCTTTTCCCAACCAGGTATTTCACAGACTGCTGCAAAAAGGCAAACTGTTTCTGTGAGATATTTTAGTTCAGTGAGCAGAATGCTGAGGCACATTGTACAGTGACACTTGAATTTGCTCTGATATAGCATATGGATTTATAAACACAACAGTCATTCTTTCCACAGAAAATAATGTTTATTCTGTAATGCCTGAAATAAAGCAATTTAGAACTGTCATGACTGGGTCACAGCACAGGCAACTGGACATGAGAAAATAATGGTTTGCTTCTCAGATAATTGTTTGCTACATCCTTCATTCCAGTTATTTTTCACTCACATTTACCAAGCACCCACAACATTTCTCTGATATTTACCAAGCAGTCACATATTTACCAAGTGTCAAAGGAAAGCAGAAAAGGAAGGAAAACAGCTGATTGTGCTGACTGTATCATACTCCCAAAATACAAAAGCTTCCTGTAAGAACACAGCAGTCTCTCTGCTAATTGGCCTCTCCTTATCATAATCAAGAAGTAAACCCAAGAAACAGAAAAAAGATCACTAAGAGGAAATGATAATGATATTGAGTGGCATTTTGGAAGTCTGCTGTGGGGTGATTCTGCCTAAACTTAACCTTGGAGTTAATTCAAATTCAGACATAGCTTTATCTACATTAAATTAATCCTCCCTGTGAAACACTGCAACTGGGAAGCTCCTCCATTTGCTAGAATAGGAGAAGTTGTGTGGGGCTTGACTCAAATTAGGAGAGCAAGAGGCAAATTCTGCAGATCTCCACTGTGCCAATAATCTTCATGTAACTATGCTGCAATAGCATCTTCCTGCTGTCATTCCTGGCTGAGGCTGCTCCTCTGCCCAGTATTTTCTCTTTTCTGGCTGAAGAGTGTCCTGAGACACTCTGTCTGAATTATTTCCTTGGGGTAAAGATACCAGAGGGTTCAGATTAGGAACACATCTCCTACTAAAACAAATATTTTATTGTTGATTCATGTTTCACAACTCAGTAGTGCAGATGAGTAAAAGAGAGAGACTATAAATTCAAGGCTTAAATTGTCACACTATTACTAGCAGAGGATAAAATGTAGTTGCTAATTACACTTGGTATGGTAGCAATGAGAAGAGCCAGTGAATGCTCAGTTTTGCTACTCTTTGGGAAGGCAGGCAGAAGCTCTTGTGGGAAATAGACTGCCAATGCTGTGCAAACAAATCTCAAACAAATAATGAAGCTCCCTCAGTATCTACAGGGGTTTTTTTAGAAGCAAAACAAATACTCAGCAATTTAATGGTCTCCTTATGGAAAAGATTGACTCCAGTAGTTCTAGGTGGTGTCCTAGAACTTGTGAGAAAAAGCTTTCATAGAGAAGGAAAATCCACCCAGGCAGAAGATGGATATTTGCTAATTAAGGTAATGGTCTTGCTTCTTTAACTTACAGAAATATAATGTATGGCTTTGCTAGGCATGAAATTGGTTAAGTACAAAATCTCATTACCAATGGAAAAGTCAGCATCAACATTGCTATGTAGAAACCTCATAGAAAAATAAGGCTTCTCCACATCTGCAAAGAACTTCACTTTCTGCCAGTGAGCATATATCCAATGCTATCAAGCAAGTTATTTGTTAAAATTGAATATAAAGAATAAATGGAAAAGACATGAATTCATCAATATGGAGTGAAAACCAGAGTAGGTGGCACCTTCCCATGTTCCAGGCAGGTAGCACTAGTGATACTTTCCAACAAAGTACATGCTTTGGGAAGGCTCAAAGACATCTCTCATTTTCTCTTCATTTCAATTTTGAACAAAGATTTTGAATTTCCATCCTGTGCAGTTCCAGTAACAGACATCAACCAAAAAGGACTTGAGGAAGAATTGCAATTTTGTATAACAAAATATTCAAATTACTTTGTGCATTTTTAAGCGTGATTGCCTCCTCTAGTAGCTGTGTCCTTGCTCTAACTGAAAAGATAACCAAGGACTGAAGTCCTTCAATAGGGATGGCTTTCTTCAGAAACCAAGCTACTCATGGGATTATGGCTTTAAAAAGGATCCTTTCCATTGATCACTGAGAAATGCTGTCCCTAGGACAGGAAGAGATGAAGAATTGAAGTGGAAAGGAAGGAAAAAAGCATGGAAAGGGAAAAGGAAATTGCCCATGGCCTTAGGACATGAACAAGAGTAATAGCTCTTACTACCTCTACATCTGCTTGCAATAGGGACCAAGTATGGTTTAGAAATGTTCTTAAGTTAGGAGCATTTTACAGAAAACATTCGGGTCTGGATCTTCAAGAATGTCTGGACAGTATTCTGAGTCTGGTATTAAGAAATCTTAATTTTAATGTGAATTAGAATCATCTCAGTATTTTGAGTCACTCATCCACTCTTCAGTTGCTGTATTGTGCCAGAAGTTATATTTCCATAAAACATTATCTTGTGCTTGTGATTTTCACTCAAGCATGATTGCAGAAGTCACAACTCAAGAGTTTGTACTTCTGTGAATTCATTCATAACTCATTTCACATGATGGCATTGGAATTTAAGTTCAGAAGCAGATCACACTCAAAATTTCGTTTTTAAGAATGGCAGCTCCTGCTTAGCTGAGCTGCTCTCCAGGTGGACTGGAGCCAAATTTACTTGATTGGCTGGATTCCTGCTTTTTCAGGAACACACTGCTGTAAGTGTAACTGCCCTTCTCAATCAAGTCCTGAAGGAGCCAGCAAAAGCCTCATTACAGTAATTTTTGTTCACTTGCTTCAGGTTTTTGATACCTATCATCCCTGCTGACACTGCAAAGTACAGATGCAACTCCATATTTCTCTCCCAGCTTGCATACATTTTTTTCTACTGAAATTGTTAACTGAGATGCAGGCATAAAATTCTGGTTCTTTAGGTTTTGTCTAAACTGTCAGTAACTTTTCAAAGGTCAGGTTCTCAGCTGAGTGTATGTGCATGTGTCTATATCTTAAACTGATTAGATGGGAACGTATTAAGCAAAGTTAAATTGAGTGCAAAATCTCCTAAGCAAAATAAATTATATTGTAAGCAAGAAACTAATCCCAGGATCCTCTGAAACACTCTTTACAGCAGTCTTTAGACTTTTTATTTACACTCAGTCAATTTCTGCCCCTCTGTTCATTATAACGGTTACATAATCTTTATAAAACATACCTGGATTTTTAGTAGAGTAAAATGCATTACCTGGATCTATTGCATTATCCGTGTTTCTCTGGCTTCGGCTTGCCAGGCTCATGGTGGCATTTCCTGCCACTTTTTTTGTTGGGGAGGGCTTCTTTATAACTGGTTTTGGCTGCTTCTGAAGTTTGGTGATGTTGTTCATTGCATTTATCATGAATATGTCAACATGCTGGGTTAAATTTGTCAAAATAGCTCCTGCTTTTACTTCAAGCACAGATTCAACGAGCTCCTTGAGGCCTCTCTGCAGCAGGGGGATATCTGGCTGAGCCAATTTAATTAGCACAGGTAGGCTTGCATTCAGTTTCTGGATGCTGTTGTTGGTGTCCTGGCACAGCCCCCAGGCCTCATGAGCAGTCTTGTTCACAAGTGGAATGATGTTTGAGAAACGGATGGACTTGGCTTCCAGGGCCTTGATCCTGGAACTCAGTGCCTGGAGCTGAAGGGAGACCACCTGTTCTTTCTCTGTTGAGGCAGCTTTGGTTTTTTTTAGTGAGACACAGTTGTTTGCCAAAAACTTGGAAATTTTTGACTCCACATTCAGAAGGCGAACCTCATGGTCCTTTGAACCCTCCACAGAGTCAAACAGTTTTTCTTCCAGGTGGCTGATATCCTGTTGCTGCTTTTCCACTTTTGATGAGGTATCATTTAAAATATGGAAAACTCTACTGAAATTGTGGAGGATACTTTTGTCAGACTCCTTGTTGGGAAGATCAGAAAGAGATAGCGCTACCTGTGAAGTAATTTTGTATCTCTTGTTATAAAGCAGTGACTGGAGGGATTCATTCAACTGTTGGAACTGGGGAATAAAGGCCAGGAGGCTGTCCAGTTCCTCAGCTCTGCCACAGCAAACTTCAGTCTCATTTCTTAGAGCATGTAGCATGTCTTTCAGTACATAATTATCTTGAATAGAATCTATAGCACTATTTACTACTATCATGGTCTTGTTTAATCCGTCCTCTATTTCCATGGAGCATTCATGAACACGACTCTCAAACAGTTCCTGATAAGCCTGAGACTCATTTTTAAGTCCTTCCTGAGTTTTGGAAAGTTCCTTCATTGCAGAATTCATTCTGTTAATGACAACAGTGAGGTTTTCAAGTTTCTCTTTCAATTCTTTAGTTTGGATTTGTTGCTCATACTCTGAAGTTAGACTGAAAGGTACTCCTTGTTCAATCAAGGGTTGCAGGATCTCCATATCGTAGCACAAGTCATTAATTTGCTCATTCATTCTGTCCATCTTATTGCCCAATGGAAGGAACACATCAGAGAGACTCTTGTTTAGAACAATCACACTCTCTTGGACTGCTGCCAGCTGTGCTTGGAAATCTGTCCTGCTCTCTGACAACATGTCATCACAGACCCCCAGAACAGAGTCCCTCTGAATTTCCAGTGCAACACTGAGATTGCTGATCTTGCTATCTTGCACTCTTAAGTCATCATAGATCTCCAGCACCATCATGCCTTGTCTCTTTACTTTCTCACGCAGTGTGATCATGTACTCTGTAACATTGTACTCTGTGACTTGATCTGCTGGGGGGAGGTTTTGTCTTGAAGACCGTTCAGCTGATAACAGTTGTTCATGAGCATCTCTCATTTCAGAGAGGGTCTTATTTAAAGATTGATAATAAATTACACTTCTTGACTGTTGGTGCTCCAAGTTCACTTCCAAGGACTTCTGCTTTTCTTGTAAAGCTTTCACAGGCTTCTCACAAGTGAGGGCCATTTCCTCTCTTATCTGCACCATATGACTCTTCAGCTCCAGAATGTCAAGCTCTGTTGGCCCACTATCTTTCTCCTGAGCAAATTTATTTTGGGTCTCATTCAGGTGCTTGAATAGTTCTTTTGTATTTTCAAGGTCACCTGACATGCTAGACATAGTCTTGAAAATCTGAGCCATGCTCTCTTGCATTTCACCTTGAAATACTTGAAAGTGTTCTCTGATTGTGTCTTTGATTAAGTCATTGATACTTCTGGATTTGAGACCTTTGGGGGAAAGGAGAAATATGGAAACAATCAAATCAACTATGTTACTAACATTGAAGTTTTCCCCACAATGTGAGCAAACACAGCGCTGCACAGAGGTGAAACACACATCCCTGCCCCAGTTTACCCACATATAGAGTGAAACGTACAGCTGAAGAATGTAGAGGGTGCTTACAGTTTATATACAGCTACAGTGTTTGAGGATCCACCCCTGTTTCTACTGAAATCAGTGGGACTTTTGCTAGTATTTTGAAAGGACAAACTCAAACTCTACATGTAGTACCAGCTTTAACCTCTTACCTAAGATGTTTCTGAGCATTGAAAGGGGGAGATCTGTGTGCTTTTGTGGCTTGCTCATAAAAAATGATGTGTCCTTTCTCCACTAGGGAACTAAGTTAAAAAAAAAAAAAAAGAAAAATCTGCTTCATAAGATTATGGTCAAGAAATGAAAGCAGAGATTATTACCTTCCTACTGTATTGTACATGCTAGGTGATGATGCAACACACTATTGTGAGAAAGAAGCAAAATTTTAAAAATAACCTTATTGAATAGCTGAAGTTAGTAACACAACAACTGCTGAAAGATGCAGGCATTTTAAAGGTAGAAACTTTAAGTCTTGCATACAACTCCTTAAATAGCTCTTAGGAATTCCGATCCTGAAAAGCACCAGGCAGAAGTCAAGACAGCTATAAAAGAGTTCTGCATAACATATTTCAATCAATTAGAGCAGTAGTTCTGCTCTGGTATGAGAATAGAAGGAATTTTATTAATTTATTCTTCAAAGGTAGCTCGTCTGTCCAACTGAAACATTGAAGCATTCTTTGCTCAATTTTCATAAGCCCTATGAACATTTGCAGCCAGACTGCGATATAATTATTAAACTCTTCAACCTCTATAATGCCTCAATGACCACAAGTTCTCTGATTAAAACTGTACTGATAAAGGCAGAAATTATCTGTTCCCCTCTTCCATTTTGATCTCAATTATTTCTACAGCCTGGAATTTATTTCTTCATCTTTAAAACACTGAGGCAGGTCTTCAAAACTTACTTGAAGGCACATTCTCAGCAAGTGCAGTAAAGCATCAGGAAATTAGATCCAAGTTTACTGGCCCAGGAAAGAGCCCCATCACAAATCTAGCATGAAGTTTCCTAAGAATTAAACTCTATTATTGTCACCTGAGGTCCCAAATGTCCCAGCAATTTTACATAAAGTATAATAAACAGCAGTGATAATACTGAGATTACCTTTATTATCTTCCTTTTAACTACCTAAAGAGGAAGTCAATGACTAGACAGATGTACATGTCTGTACATGAACATGCACATGTATGTGCACACTGAAGTACCTCAGAATAAAGGTGTACTGGCAGCTGAGAGGAAAAACCAAGATATGAACTAATGTAGAAAAAACATTCCAAGAGATCATTTGGTGAGGTTACTTACTGATGCTGAAAAGTGTTCTGTGCTCTAAGAGACACAATGAGCTGTGGAGAAAAATTTGACAGCTCTGGAAAGAACCAAGGTTACTCTAAACCTTCTGTGAGGAATCAACTATATTTGCTCATCTCAGCAACAAATCTTGATAACAGACTATTCATCTGTGAGAGACATTCCAGAGGGTCTAAAACAACCTTTTCTTTCTGTAACAGACACGAAGGTGCCAGCCTTACTCTCCAAGTGGAATTGCTGGAATAGCAATTCCAGCTCCATGCAGTTGGATAGTGAGTGTAGTATGGAGCTCAGCGCTGGTTTTCAGGTGTTCCCCTGACCAGGGGAGTGTGGAGGCTGCTAAACCAGACAGCTTTGGGTTTCTCTCTACCCTGCTTTCTAGCTAGGACAACTGGGTAGCTTGTAAACAAAGTGCAGCAGGAGCTGTGGGAGCCCACACAAAGACCTGACCCAAACTTGGTGACAATTGGGTATATTGTTAAGCTTGAGCTGCAAACACATGTGTGCACTCATGGATGTAACTCAATTTCTCTGTTGCTCATTTTGAAATAGAAAGGTCCAAGCTACCTGTGAACGTTAAAGATCTCTTGCACTTTTTATGAGATTATAAATTTTAATTTTAGTTTCCTGACTGAAAACCAAAGGGTGTAATTACTCTGTGTCAACATATATTCTCTTTGCAGTTTCAATTATTTGAAGAATAATGTGCAAAATAAATTTATGTACACAGGAGACTGAATTGAGGTTATATATGCAGCTGCAAATGACATTTCTGACTTGGAAGTGATTAACACTCCATTACTGAGTTCATTTTGAAAGGAGTGTACATTTTTATAATGAAGAGGAAAGGTGTATATTAAATATGGAATTAGAGGAAGAAGAAAATAATAGCAGGAAGCAGAGTTTTTAAATTAAAAAGAGCACAAAGTTATTTTCCCTAAGTAACAAATGGGAACAGCTTCCTGAATCCTGAAAGCAATTTTTAAATGCACAACAGGTTTCATTAACTAAACAGAGGAGCATATCAGTTACTCCAGTGAGTGTTGCCCTCTATCAGCACATGACATGTTTGTGTCACTGAAGTCATAGATGAAACCAAGAAATAAAGACTTTTTAAACTGTATTGAATTGTTTGACCTCGCTCCTAACAAACCCTGATACAAAGCTGGGCAGAATATTAGAACTTCTGTGATAAGAAAAAAGGCGATGTATGGATGTGAGAAAAGGACCTAGCACCAGAGGAAGAAAATGGAAAAGTAGGTGAAGAAGTAAAATGCCTGACTAGCATAAAGCAGCTACAACCTTAACTGTGCTTTAAAAGAGGGTTGCTTCAGGATGGCAATGGTACTGGGAAAGTTGTGGTTTGCTTCAGGTGAGCTTCTAAGAGTAATTTTTAGCAAGGTGGAATGTTCAGTGCTGTTTATGCATTTGAGTACAACTGACTGATATTTCCTGGACAGAAACCGCAGATGCCATTTGTCATTGCACATAGAAGCCACCATACACACTAACCTTTTCTTTCTCCCCTCCTTTGCTCATTTCTGCTCTTTACCTATGTAGAAGCCAAGAATAACCTGTGTTGGAATGCTCATAATTAGAGCCAAGGAATGTAGTTGATAGCATCTTTTTAATTGGTGCTATATCTCCTTGATTAGGAGATAGATTGAGAAGATAAATCAAAAAGAAGGATATCAGCTGGAGATTTTTTCTGAGCAGGTATAACATAAAACGTTACAGATAAAAACAATAAAGGCTTGAAGGGCATTTTCAAAGAAGGAGGGTTTTGGACAGCAAATTTTAATTAAGACTTAGACCCTGAAATAGAGATAGGGATTGCAGAAGCAGAAACACAGGATGCTGAAAAACACCTCTTAGACTAGCATGAAAATGACAGCTAGAACGAGTGAAATAGAAAAAAAAAAAATTAGGAGAAAGCAGAAGGGAAATGGAAAATATTCAAAGACAGATTAAACGTGCACCCAAAGGTCAAGAATGCCATCTAGCAATATGTGGAGAGGTGAAAGCAGGTCACCGCTCAAGAGATGGAATGAACTTGCATAGAAGAGAGCCATCTAGCACATGGCAGGAGTAGCTCAGGAGACAGAGGACTGAAAATACAAGAAATGGCACCTAACTTGATAAATCAGAGGGAGATACAAAACTCCTTATTGTTTTGTTCAGTTTAATCTCAATGTAAGGAACTCCAGAACCTCTGTTCTATTTTTAAATAGTAGAAAAGTCTCTGGATTCTTAAGTGCAAAATATGGTTTGGGGAATATTCCCGAAAAATTAGAAAAATATTGCACATTGAGGAAATGAAAGTTTCAGTCTGAATCTGCTTGTTAAACAGCACTTTGAGCTGGGTAACACCCAGATCTTGCAACAGGATTCACAACAAATGGATGCACGATTCTGCTGGGGAGGATCTGATCTCTAGCTGTGTCTTTCTCATTTACTGAACATGAGTACAGATGTTTATCAAAGATAGCCTAATACAATCAGGGACAAATTATTCAGCAGAATTTTTGCTGTATTATAAACACAACCACCCCACAATTCCTTATAGTTTGCCCTGTGTGTGTGAATTATGTATTAAAGAATATTAGTTAGACTTGGTAGCAAAACAAATACTACATCCTTTAGCAGCTGCCAGATAAACAGAAACAGAGATAGGAATATTTGCAGATGCTCTAAGCAAATGAAAATGCCTTGATAGTAGCTTAAGCTACCATATAGATGATGAAGCATCCAAGAATATAAATTTTTTGTCACTATGAAAGACACCATAGCGAATGTTGCAATAAGCAAATTCCTCTCTTCTGAAATGAAATTTTAAAAAGGAGTTCTCCCAACAAGTTTTGAGTAATAGAATAGAACAGTCTATGAAGATTTTTAGCTTTTTTTTTTCCTGACACTTCTAACAGGGTGAGTGATTACATTAATTTATTTTTCTTACCTTTTAGAAAAGACTGGAAGTCTCTGCCCTTATCTTCATTGATTTTGCCTTCCAGAGAAGAAAGCATCTTGCTCACATCATTCATCGCAGCAGCAATGCTGTCAACCTTCTTCTGTAGAAAAGTCAGTTTCATCTCCTGACTGCTAATCTTCTCATTCATTTTTTGATAAAGTGCTTGGTCAGGAAACAAAATGAGAAAAAATCCCCAAAACAAGTATTGTTAAACATCATTTAGTGAGTAAATAAAAGAAGGTATAATTGACTGAGAGATATTAGCTAAATGTGGGGTGAAAATTTTCTGAAGTTTTAGTTTTGAGTAAATCATTTTTATTTTTGTCATGTACCATGTATTAGTGAGATTCAGCAGCACAGCAGTTACTAATTACTGAAGCATATGTATCCATTATAAAGTATTTATGATTCTACAAGAGTATTCTGAATGGTTACCTTATTTTAATCAACATAATGCCATTCTTCCTCTACCTAGCACCCTACAGGGTATTCCGTTAACTCTCATTTAGTGAATCTCCTCTAACACAATCACAAAAGCATTCATTTTTACTTACCATTTATAACACAACTTCATGAATTTGCAAGGCTTGTGTCTGAAGGAATACATTATCTTTCCATTGTTAGGGTCAAAATAAAGACTTGTTCAACAGAGCAGCTAGGCAGAAAAACAGCTAATAGATAAATTACTTTGGAATAATGATTCCAAAATTATTATTAAAAATAGAAGCTTAACCTACAAAGTCAAGTTTATTTTAAAACCTGCCCAAATTGCTCTTGATACTTGTAGTCTCCTCAGGAATAAAAAGGCCTAGATGGATGCTTTTAAGATAGGTAATGGTGAAGGATGCCTTGATGTCGAAAATTAGGACTCCACATGACTTCAGCCAGCCATCTGAGTTTGACAGGTGACAGGTATCAAACTTAGTCAGGGATTTTCAGAAGATGCTGATAAAATTAGATGCTTGAATTCCTAAAAGCAAAGCTAGAAAATCTCCTTCAAGAATTCAGCCTAAATGCCTATGTTTGGCATATATTATCCCAAATGATCTGGACTATACTATGACTTAATAAACTGCTATGGATGAGATTCTTTAGTATTGCATACAAATATTTATTAGTGTAAGTTTACGGTATTCCTATTGATCCTTTGTCACTTTTCATTACAGCACCAGTGTCTATTCTATGGCAGCAAACAGTTCTAATCAGAAATCCTGTCTAAGTACAGGGGTTCAAAGGCTCCAAAAACCCCAAGCAAGTTATATGCAAAAGGGCATATTCTTCTGATGACTTGTATTCTTTAAAATTCTGGTATGCAAAGATAGGTAGAGATGCAGATGAAGCAGGCCAACACTCATGAGAATGCTCTCCTGTAGAGTCATGGTTCTTGTAAAGGCCATCATAGTAAGAGCCTGGAGAGTAAGACTCTTTCAGGTTAGGATGCCAGGATCTCCAACTGTGTTCTCTGCACAAGGTATCTACCTAGACAAGTACTAAATTGTTTCCAACTCGACCACCTTGTTTAGACTCTGGCCATTCTTCTGACTGGCCCTGCAAAGACAGGCCATTGATAGACCTCTGTCTTCATAATACAGCTTTCTGAGAGACAAACAGGTCTGGGCACTTCTGCTTATGGTTGAATTGTTACTATGAGAAGGGGATCTGAATTCATCAGCATCTCACACACAGACACCCAAACTGATAACTAACCTGCAGGGTGTAATGTTTTTTTTTTTGCTTGGTTTCTACCAGTTCCCACTGAGGGAGGAAGAGAAGTTACACAAACCTGAAAGTGGCATGGCTGCAAAGTGGGAGCTGGAAGCAGAATTTGGCTTGTAGAGCCATAGCAGGTGCTGATGGAATGACAGACCACAGCAGTCAGGCCTGGCCCCAGGCCATGTTTGCAGGGTTGACAGCCACAACAGGTATCTCTCTCTTTCTAGACTGACCCGATTTGATTTAAAAATAACTGAACAGCAATTAACATGGAGGTTAGAGATTCCAGTTTCAGATTTATTTCTCAGAGCATAATTCCTACTAATAGAAGTGGCATGTTTCAGTGCTCTGTTAATCAAGCTCACTTTTTCATAATAGGCCTTGTCTGTTTTACTAAACATGCCCCTCCCTCCAGCCCTGAGAGACTTGGTTGCTCACACAGTATCACCAAGGCACTACAGCCCAACTCCCTTTCAAAAATACCACTCTAAATCTCCATGCCAGATTCAATCTTTCCTTCTCTTTTTTCTCCTGTCTATTAAGATCTAAAATAAAGCAAATACATGCATGTAAGCACATGCATGTGTAAAATCTCCATAAAACTCTGTGGCAATCTTAATTATGACACTGTTCTCTCAGCGTGCATTTCAGCCCACAAGAAGGTATTTAAAACTGCAAAACAGAGACCTGATAATATAAACTGACTTATTTATTTGCTTCAGGAGAATGTTTCTGGATATAGGCCAATAGGTGAGTGACAACACCACCACAGCATGGAACAGAGAACAGTTATACAAAAAGCCAGTGTAGACAAAAATAACAGAAGCATTAATAGATTCAAAAGAAAAGGAAGGTAGTAAGAAAGTTCAAGGAATATACTTCCATTAAACATTCCTTCACATCTTGGCCATTTTTTGGGTCCTCGCCATGAAAAGTAGAAAAGGGCCACCAATTGAGACCAGGTGCATGTGGCCCAAGTCACGTGCTGCCTCCAAAAACCGAGAACCTTGCAGGACCTCTCCAAGACCAAAGCTGCCATCAGCTAGACTCAGGCTGCCCTTGGAGCCCCAAACTCCACCTCTGACCTGACCCTGAGACACTGGGGGAATGGGGCTTTATCCCTGTGAAAAATGGCCACCATTCATGTTCCAGCACGTGTAGGCAACAGTAGGGTGTCTCCTCCTAAAATGGTAAACATCACAGGATATCTCCCAAACAAAGCTTCCAGCCATTAGCAATCAAAATGTGGAGAAGCTTTTCACAAAGCAGTCATCTAACACAGGTTCTCAATACAGATCAGTATTTGAATGAATCTTTTTTGTTACTGACCAGCTCTTACAATTCTCATCTTTCTGTACATACTTGCAAGACAACACTGACATTATATTCCAAAAACGTAATATCCAGATTACATAAAGTAAACACAACAATGAGGAAGTGCATGAGGCAATAAGAAATACTCTCAAACCTCTCTGGTATAAATGTTTAAACTCTTGCTTTGTTTCTTAGTTATTTGATCATCCTAGACATAGTAGCTTAAAAGATGCCTGAGCTGCCCTTGTTAAGGTTTGAAACATCTTTGCATTGATTTTGAATAAAGAACCAATATTTGTAAGAACATACATAGCAATAATCACATATTCAGCTAGTCAATAACTTAATTACATTTTCTTGTGTGTGCAGTGCTGGTCTGTACTACTTCTGTATTTGGGCTGGGGTTTTTTTGCTTTTCTTTTGTTTTTCTCCTGTTAATTAGTTAATTGTATTCAATAACATAATAGTTTAAATATTTCTATACCAAATACTTACTTGGTTTTAATTTAGGCACAAAACCCTCTGTTATTTCTAACCTGCTGGTGCATTTAAATTCAGTATCTTCTGCCCATCTTTATCAGAAGAGCAAACCACTGCACCATGACTGATAGAAACTGACATTGCGTTCAGGTCCCTTCAGTAGGCAGAGATTTTCCTCAAATTGTTTTTGCAGTGATCTCAGTGACTGGGTAGAGGTGAGAGCAATTTTAACAACTGACCTGGCCCATTGGGGTCCTGCAGAGCTCCTGGCATCCTCTCACCAACAGTTCTGCTGCTTTCAGCTTGGTTGCTGTGTATAACTGATTGCTGTTCTTGAGCTAGAGAAGGGAGAAAAAGGAAAGCAAGGATGTAAGTGAACCACAGAACATGATTGGGATTGCACAACAATTTTTTTTCTTTCTTTATTCTGTACCAGCTGTACCAAAACCTGATCATCTGCAGTGACTCTCACCTGCTTCATGAAGCGTGGGACCCCATTGCTCAAGATGATGACAGTCTTTATAAAAGACTTCTCAAGAATGGCAGGGGCTGGTGTTAATATTAAAATGTCAAAATTTGCTGTATAATGAACAGAAGTTTTAAATGCCACAGGCAAAAAATTCTAGAGGAATATTTTAGAACAATATAAAACAGCAGTATAAAGATAATACCGAGACTGTCAGCTGTAAAGTTAATTAGGGATTTTTAATGGTTACAAAATTAACCAGGTTTGTTGAAACTGATTTTTGGTTTCGGTTTTTTTGGTTTGTTTCTGTTTTGGGTTTTTTTACAGATTACACAGATCTTCAACCATGGCAATCTTACTACTAAAGACAATGGTGATACTAAGTTTTTGCAGCACCTAAAAATAAGAACAATTTCAAAAGATAATCAAGTTCTAAGTTCCAACAAATGTCATCTGACATTTATGACTGGTATACATATATAAAAAAACTTCACAAAGGTGGCAATTTTGTCAGTATTTTCTCTGCTTTCTCTCAGATGAGATTATCTGTTTTATTTTATATTTCAGCCCAAAAGATCCAAAAGTAATTTGCAAATAGCTGGACTAACATTCTTAATTCCATGTCATAGCTGTGGAAACTGAGGTCCAGAAAGTTAAGTGCCTTCACTCACAAAAAGTAATGAACAGGTCAGATAGCTGGGAACAGAACTGAGACTTCCATATTCCTAACATACATTCTCTAGCCATCAGGCTAAAGGATGTTGTTTTATTTTACTATCTTGAAAAACAAAATATGCACAAATTAGGTAATAAATTTACTAGTGTAAATTTATACCAATTTTTATATACTTGCTCAGTTTGTGGAACATTTTTGAAGTCAATGTTCCAGGAAGAGCATATCTAAGGAATACCACTTATGTGGCACTAATGTGATTTCCATTCTTTAGTACAGTACAAGCAGAATAACTTGGGTATGGTGACATTATTTTGCACTTCAAATATTAAAATCTAGTTTAGCCATAATGCGAGTTTCCAGGGAAATGGATTAAAATGTGGAGTCAAGAAATTCCATGTTTCACATAACATTTGAAGATAAATAGACTGCAATTAGGACAATATAAGGTGTTTAAATTGTAAATTGAGGGTGCTGAAAAATTAGGCTATGAACTCAGATGAAAACATCATATGGATCAATGGTTTGATAGAATCTTTTCAAATTGCCTGATGAGAAATACAAAATCCTCAAATGGTTATAATTTCAACAGCTTCTGTTATCTTTCTGTGGCATGGTTTTTGACAGAAGCTAAATTCTTGCAGTCAGCCCAACTCATTATACAGGATTTATTAGGTGGTGTTGTGGTGATACAACATATGACAAGGGAGTCAGTTACTTGCCTGTGATAAAGACCAGCTGATCAATGTCCTTTTATTCACTGGTCTTTCCATTGCTCTGAATGAATTCACTGACACATTGGTGCTACAGATGCCACATTTTTTTAGTATATATACTACCTACCTTATCTTTCATTCTCCCTAATAAATGAATTGCCCCACACTCTAGAATACCCAAACCCTCACAGTTTTATTCACTCTTAAAGTTCCAAGGACACATATTTTTCCCTGTGTGCTTGTTTTACTAATGCTTTAAAATTGTTCATGTAACATAACAATGTTCAGGTAACATAATGGCAGTGAGAGACCAAGCACACAGCATCTCTGTCAGAGCAAACCAGCCATGGAGCAAACCCCAAGTACACTGCAGCGCCTCTGACAGCAGCAAGGGCTGGAGCCAGTGATGCACACACACACCAGCCTCACCCCCAGACAGTCACATATTGTGTGCTTATCACATTTCACCACGGTACAGGAAAGGTACTTGGCAAGTACCATTAGAAATTCAGGCTTTTCATTTGTGAAACAAATTCAGAGGAGTCGCTGGCAATATAGCTTCTCCTACATCATTCTTCCAGCAGGGCTCAGGCCTTTTCCAAAGCAATCATTCCAAGAAATCATATGGTGATTACATTTATGTGCCCCTTATTCCCACAGCTGAGATTCCCACTGTAGATGCTGGATAACAGCAGGTGTGATGGGAGCACCAGACCAAAAACCTAATACACATACTCTTTAGGGCAGAAATAGCCATCAAACAACTCACGTTTGAGACCTTTTAAAAATTAGATATGCCATGCTCAGTTTAAATTTAAAAAAAAAAAAGAAATTCAAATGAGACAGCTAGACCCACCTTAGAGGGACCATTTGCAATAACAAAACAACACAAACAAAACCAAAAAAGCAGCAATACAAAATCCTGAGCAATGAGCCCTTCCAGTTGTATCAGAAAAACAGGAAATGTGTACAGAAATTTAACATTAGGTGTCTATCACCCAATATATTGCCCTAGATGTATAATTTATTGTCCCATGTATTTTTAAACACAGCACTCAAAACCATTTCAGGGAATATTAAAAAAAAAAAAAAAAAGCGTCTTTTTGACTCAATATATCTTTGATGAAGAACGAATGGCTGAAGGGGTTTCCCAGAGAGCGGGTTAGGTAGGTTCCTCCCGTTTCCTGTGTTTCAAGGCGAATTGCCACCTTTTGTGCATGTCGCTCACCGCACGCAGAGGATGGGACATAGCACAGCCATCTGCTGGAGAAATGGCATCACTGCCACTCCAGGGAATTTCGTGCTGACAGCGGCTATGACAGAGCCGGCTGCTGGCTCTAAACCATATAATTGGTTGTTCTGAATGCACATGGAGGAACGGGGATTTCATTACTACACACACAAAGTTAAAATAAAGCTGTCTTTAGTAAAAGCAACATGTCATGAAGTCAACTCCGAGTTTCGGTGTCCTTTTGTTTTAGTGGTTTTGCTCCCAGTCAAGCAGATGATATTCCCAGGTCAAAATAATGATGCTTTAACTGTGGAATCATCCATATTTACTTGTCTTGTTAGACTTATAAAAATTATGTCTACATTTTTTCATTCTTGTAAATTTTCTTTAAAAATTGCATTGTCCATGCTGGAATAGGATCCATGTCTTAGCCAATTTGGTCATGTGTTGCCACAAGGGAAGTAAGTTGATCAAGTGATCTGAACACATCACTTCCATCTTTCTCACTACTGCACTACCTTGAGAAGCATCTGTAGCCAAGCAGTTACAAGGGGGCTACCAAATAAGACTTTCAGATGTCTGGTAATAGCTATCAGGTGGTGGTAAGTGGTTTCTGCCACCTAGACTATCACACTGAAATAGTTACACATGACTTCACACTGTCTGAGAGAGAAGTTAAACCAGAAGGCATTTTAAATCAGCATTTGCTACGAGCAACCCACATCCCACTAACAGCACCTTTTCCAGGATCTAAAGGATTGTCAGAACAGCTCAGTTCCCCTGGCACAGAAACCCTTCAGTAACAATTCTGTTGTTGAACAACAGAGAGGCCAAGGGGGAGGCTCAGTAACTCGAGAGAGCCCCACTCAGCACTTTCAGTGCCTCTCTCCTGCTGCTGTGGAGCACAGGAAGGAAGACAAGGCTCTGGGGCTCCCAGCTGTTCAAGTTCATTAGCCCACGTCCCTCCGTGGGAATTGAATAATACAGGCAGGCTTGTGCTGGTGGTCTGCTCCTCATGGGAGGCAGGATTCCAGAAGCAAGGAAGAAAAGCTTCTCTGACATAACACCTTTCATCCCAATCTCTTTAAGCATTTCTACAAGCATTAATTAATTAAATATCCCAGTGCCCCTGTGAGATAAGTGTCATGTCAATTTTCTAGATGGGTAAACTTGGTTATGCAGATTATAAGTGGCTTCCCCAAGTTATTCAGTAAGCCAGAAGAAGTTTGAAAATAGAACCCAGGAGATGTAACACCCTCTCCTGTAACAATTCACAGCACTTCCCTTTATCCTTATTTTTTACACAGATGCCACTACAAATTGAACTATACAGATTTTCTTCCTAGTCAATGTTCGCCTGTTATTTTGATGCCATTTCAATTTTGTCAACTGTGATGTCACCCTTCAATGCTACCCTTTACATTTTTTTAATCTATTTTTGCTAATGTTTGCTCTTTTCTGAAAAGAAGTATTTAAAACACTTGATCCATGCTCACTGGACAGCCTTGCTGATTGACTGTGCTCTGTTATATCTGTTAATGTCTGACTCCACACTGATGTGCAGAGGAGAATTTTGTGCCTGCCAAGGTTCTGGCTCTTTGGCACTGAAATTTCCCTCCTGGATGTGAACAATAGTGATTTTTCTTCATTCCTCTACATTAATTTTTAATCACAGCCCTTTACATTACTGCTGCTGATTGAATTCCCTATCATATCTAATAGCCTTTCTTGCAATATTCATTAATTTAAAACCTGTATGCTGATGCCATAGCTAATTTTTCAAGGACTACTTGCTTAAGGCCAGTAGCAAAGAAAGAGCTTTTATACAGATGTAAAATTACAATATGATGCCACATGTTTGATCACCAGGGCAGAGGTAAAAGGCTATTCTGTGAAAAAGGGCACAATTATGCAGGGATCATTTGTAATACCTAGAAAAATTCAGTCACTGCTGAAATGAACAGCAGAAGAACTACAAAATTCAGAGAAGTTAAAAAAAATTGATTCATTATTTTATCACAAACAAAATATACTCTTGGAGCCTGAAACCAAAAGGCAAAAGAATAACACTGCTGTAGAGGAATATTACAGCAAGTATTCAATAGAGGATCTGGATTTAATTCCCCCAGCACTGCAAATCTCAATAACTAAAAGGTCATAAGTAGAGACACACTGAATGCAAGCTCCATATTTTAGCAAAATGAAATATGGCTGGAGATGTTATGAGCTTTATTTAGAGTGGAAGAGGGGAAAAGACATTCTGCTTAGATGCTCTGGAAATTCACATGCAGGGAAGAATCAACATCCCAAAGTTGTGGTTTTTTTACTGTGCATTTTTTCTGGTTTTGAATTTAACCGAAAGCACTGCATTTGTTTCAACAGAGCCATTTGCTCACAGATCAAACTTGCATTGTTTTCTTTTGCTGAAGTGAAGAGTTCAGACCCTTACAGCTCTACTCACCTTTGGGTTGGCAGTTTTGCCCACTGTACCCAGGACAGCACTTCCACTCCAGCGATGTCACTATTTTATGTTTGATTCTGTAAGCCTGGTGTGTTGTTGTCTGGGACCTGTGAAATGAGAAAAGTTTAAATCTGTTTTAGGTTACCAAAGAGGAACTGTAAGATACCTGCATAGTTTCGTCACATTATCTCAATTGTCACATCCTTTTATTACTGCTTGAACTTCAAAGTGAATTCTAACCAGGGTTTGGTGTTTCATTAGCAATCACAGCTTTAATACTGCAACCTCCAGATTATCTGCATGAATTTTAAAGAAACCTGATATCTCTTTAGATTTCTTCCCAGAATATCTTACTCAGGATTCAAAGACTGCAATCTTTTATGGAAGACATTGCAATTAATATTTACTAAACTGAAAAAAGGGAGCCAAAAATATGATTTTCATGTACCATTTTTCTTTGAAATTGGTGGAAAAATGCATTCACAATAAATTTACACCACATCAGCACACATTTAGTGCACACTGGAAACCTTCCCTTCTGATTATTTTAAACAAGATTATACAAACATTAATCCAATAAAGTGTGAAAAAAATCCACTCTATTTCAGGGAAAGGAGGGTCTTTCTATGTAATCGTGAGGCCTCAGTTATTACTTTTACAGCATGGAACTGCAGAGGAAGCAGCAATTTTATTTCTGTCCTCCAACAGATTCTGCATGTCCCAGCTACCCCATCACTTCTCCTAGGTTTCTTAACTTCACAGAGAAGTCAGTTTAGAATGAACATACTGCTGTAGGGCATACAGAATAAACTACAGCAACTCTCCTTACCGTTTTAAGATGTTAAATACAAAGTTCAAATAAAAATAATGTCCATGCTGTTACTCGTTACAAGCACTAACACAAAGAACACCTAAAATCTCAGATAATAGGATGATAAAACAGTTACTGAATTGTTTTGTACACACAATCCCTGTATAAATCATTCCAGAAAAAGAGACAAGGCTGTCATACCTTAATAAGGTCCAAAAAATATCATCCCAATGCATTAAAAAATGCCCTCGTATTTTACAGTCTAGGTTAATGTTGTCACCCTTTCCCAAGGGATGTAACATTACATATATTAAAATTCTCATTGCAGCTGGCAGAAGCTTTGCATGTGTCCCCAGCCAGCTTTGGCTCTAAGAAATGGCTTTTTCAGCAGCAAGAACTCAATAAAGATTAAGGTGAACTGAATTCAAGAGAGTTCCTGGTTACTTTGCTGTATGGATGGTCTTATGATAAAAACCCCTTATTCTGCATTAGCATAATCCATTCCTAAAACCACTCATAAAAATGAGGTGTCCATGAGAGGAGTTAATCAGGAATAGCAATTCAAAAATAATCCACATCAAAAAAATCCATGTAAATGAGTCTCAGAAATTTATGTAGTAGAGCCTTATTTATAGGAGCAGCACAAGGACCTAAAGCAAATGAAATATGAAAAAAACCTAAACCAATATAACAAAATTGGCAACACTTCAACCAGAGGGTCCACTCCACAGTTTTGCCAAGCAGTCAACTGCATTTCAGAGTCACCAAATGATGAGGAAGCTCTATTCCCAGTTTCAACTCAAAGCTTTAAGTGTGTTCTGCCATACCATCTAGAGGACAATTCTCAGAACAGTCAAACTGACTTTTAAGAGCCTTTTAAAATTTGTCAAGAGAAAAATACATTAAAACTTCCATTTTGCCATTTTCCAAATTTGTGCATGAAAATCCAATTTAACTTATGACTGAAAGCTAACATTTAGAGAATACAAAGAGGCACCCAAACCACAAAGGAAAACCTGAATGTTTAACAGAGATATTGTTTACAAGTTCCTTCCAGGCCAATTACTTGTTTAGGTTCACTGCCTGACAAAAACTGTGCCAGAAATAAGCACTAAGCAGAGAGATAATAAAAATATTTATGCCTCTCAGGGGAAGCTTTTTGCTTCAACAGAGCACAAGCTTGGAAAACTGTACAGAAAGGATTTTCTTCCCTGCATGTGCTTTGAAGCTTTGTACTTGTGCACCTCTCTTTGACTCGAAGACTTTGAACTGACTGGAGGGTGCCAGAGTGAGGGCATGCTCCCTCTTGTTTCACTTTTAATTTTTCAAGTTAAAATCACATTTATGGTGTATTTGGTTGTAATTAAAATGCTGCAGATAGTCTTTCTTCCCAGTTCTCCATACCTCTGAGCACAGGATCCAATTTGCCAAGTGCAAGGCTTTGCTCTGCCTGATGAGAAGGTTTCTAGGTTATCCACCACAACTGTAGGTATGAGTCTGGTATGGACATAAGCACACCAGTTTCTGAAACAGAGAAGGTATAATGATTAAAAGTACAAATAAAATTTTCCACCATACCATATATGATACTTAATTGTGAAAGTTAAACCCATAATTTACGAATAGGAGTAAGTTACAGAAATTAAGTTTGTTCCCCTCAAACTGCCTGTGTTGTCTTGGGCAATTACTTAGTCTTTGTGCTTCAGCAAATAAATAATCATTTCTCCATCTCTATATACATTCATATTACAAGTCTGTATTTTAATTTGCAAACATCTGTGGAGCTCCAAGAACAAAGAATCTCTCCTAGACAACAGTAATAACAGGTCTTAAAATACACCTAATTTTCCAACTACAGAACTGTTTATCCAGAATTCAAAAGATTTTTCAGCGAGGTTTTTAATCATCCACAGCTTTCACTTTATGGACAGCCTTTCTAATATTTCTCCCTTGGCTCAGCAATACAGGTAGACTTTGTTTTCCAGTGCACTGTGAGGTGAAAGCCACACATAACAAACACATGCCATGGCTTCACACTTCCTTGTGCCTCTGGATGCCCATCCAGAGAAGGCAGTCACATACAAAATGATCAAACACTCTATCACTGCAGCACAGGGGGCCAGAGCTGGTGAGCGCAAGAGATGATTAGCGGTTTCTTTTTGAAAAGGTTTCTAAGGAAGTTGCAAGCAAATACAAACTGTTAAATCAGATTTTGAAACTTGGCCACAGTAGAGAATAGAATTAAATCAAAATTATAATGTGAATAATGTCTCAGGACAGATTTGTACGGGGAAATTATGCCAGACATATATTGGTATTCCTTGAATCAGAAGCAGGTAGATAAATGTTTGATTTTCAGAGGCTTTTGGGAAGGTCACTCACAAAAAGATATGGCGGGGCGGGGGGGAAGCAATCTATTACATAGTAAGAAGCCAGATCCTGTTATAAATAAATAAGGCATTAAATCAGAGAGATGATAGACTAGTTCGCTTTTTCAAGAAGCAGTTTATCAACACAATCCCACATTAATCTGTAGTAGGCACTATATTAATTAACTAGGAGGGAACTAAGTAAATAGGGGGATGGCAGGGTTATACAGAATTTTAGAAAATCATTTTGTGCAGTAAAAAAAGCTCAACTTGAAGAACTACACAAGTCTCATGATACTGAGTTTCCAATTAAGTAGGTGTCAGAAAAGGGTCTTGTAATGCAGAATCAGTTACGAATACAGGCTTATAGAGATAGTATCACTACATACAGTAGCTTTCACCAGAGGAAAAAATAATCTTGGAGTCCTTGCTAATGGCTCTCTCAATAGGCCAATTTATTGGTTTGCCTTAACTAAGCTAAGTAATCAAATGCTTGAAATTATTAGGGAAGGACTCAAGAACAAACAATAATCACCACTGTTTCAGTACATCAACTCTGTTGCTGTGTATGACTTTATAGCCAGTTTGAACAGATAATTCAGATTTGGTTGTACACCCTAAAGAGAGGTGGAAAAAAGACAAATGAAGGGCAGGAGGGACAAAGTCATGACATTCATTATTCAGTTAGTCTTGTTATGATAAATGGGCATCAAAACAAAACCAGCTTAAAATTAAAGAAGACAAAAATGAAGGGTCAGGCAGCATTTTCATAGTCATAGACTGTGCTGAATTTGGAAGCTAAAAGGGGTTTTAAAAAGCAGTACAACTATTTAATGAAAAAAAGCATACCTATAGGGTATTATCGGTTCGGTTTTTTAATAATCATTAAGTTGCAACTTTAATCTTTGTCTCACGAAGTCTCCCAGCTACAGACTGGAAAGCATCCTGAAGAAAGTATTATTGTTTTTCTCCTGGTAGAGCAAATGCCTATTTGGCCTAGTGCTGACTTCTTCCTTTCATTTTTAACTTATTGCAGCCTATCTCAGGATCACGTTATTCCCTTGTCCATGCTGAAACATATTTAATTTTTGACTTGGCAAGTAAGTGACTATTATAGTTATTTCAGTTCATTATTTAGTTATTCAGTTTCATTATTTCAGTTGTAGGACTGGTGGAGCTGCAAGAACTTTCAAACAATATTTTCATATGAGAACTTAAAGTTCATCTTTCTGTGTTGTGTTTTGCTAACACAACATTTTGTAAATGCTAACATTTTCTTCCAGTTGTAGTAGTTCTTTTCATGTTTCATGAATACATATATTTACTCCAGATATCATACCTTGCTATGGGCTCCTTAGAGTAGAAATCAAAATACAATTAAGACCAGATTAGTTCCATTTACTTAAGTGGCATTAGTACAGATTTACAGTGTTTCAAACATGAAAAACAGCACAAAACACAAAACAGTATCAGCATCTATCCTTAAGTGATTGCTTTTGTCTACTGAGATCCTGCCAGTGTACGCACATTAAGCTCAGTAGTGCTGTACTTGGAAAATGATTCCTGAGAAAAAAACAGGATAAGCCAGAAAGATGCTAAAACTAACAGATTTAATCTCACAATATCTCTACTGCCAATATTGCAGCACTCCCTTTCACAACACACATTGTTTATTTGAGGAATAATGTGCCTCATATAAAACGGGCCTTTACTGAGTGCCTTTGATCTGATTTTGCTCACTCACTCTCTACTTGCTTGAGAATTTTCATTAAATAATATTTCTTCTTAATTAGGTATAAAAAGGCTGTGCTCTTTTTGATGTTTCCTTTAGGCTCTCACTCCTTTAGTTACTGCCTTTTATCTGTGTGCATTAATTAAAGACTCCATAAATATTTACTAAAAGTCAAATGCAGTTATCAAGCATGAGCATAAAGATTAGGTATTCTGCTCAGTTTCTCTGGGGAAGTCAGAAGCAGCTATATTTGAGAGACATAAAACTGGCAAAAACAAGAAGAAATTTTAGTCTTTCAAGTTTTGCAAAGGAATAATGAAGTTTACTTACCCACCCCTCTGGGTGGGGCGTGTGGGTCCTTCACAGTCCCCTGTATCACAGAGACTGGCAGTAGGAATGAAGTAATAATGATATTTGAGTTAAAAAGCAGCAGCACAGGGGACCTAATACCCTTGGAAGCACTGCCAGGAAAACAGTGAGCATCAGGGAGAACAAGAGTGGGGCTTCTTCCTAAGGGAAGGGTCAACCACACCAGCCAGGCACTGACTTCACCAGCAGCAGAGCTACCACAGCACCAGGAACCTGCAGGCAGCAGTGGGGTAGCAGGAACAGGTCAAGGAGCAGCCAGGTAAGGAGCCAGGTCCAGGAGACCGCTAGAGACAAGCACCCTCACAAGGAAAATAACACACCCTCAAGACTGGGCTTAAGTGGAATCCTGGCACAGAGGTGTGGGTGGAAGCTACAGGTGAGGTTGCTTAGGTCCATCAAGGCTTGTTATCCTGCTCAGTGCAGGCATAAGATCTTTCCTTTCACAGCTGTAGTGAGAGTTCTGCAAATTCATATCCAAGATTAAAAACTGTATTTTTCCCTCTGATGTACAGCACAGAGATTAAAAAAAAAAAAAAAAAAAGAAAATAAAAAAACCTCCCAACATATGAATGGGATACTAAATATTTCTTAATAAATGCAGAAAGTGATTCTGGGCCAGACTGACACTGATCTATTCAGGAGGAGCTCTGACTAAGCATGGGGATTTGCTTATGATTTAAACTAAGTATAGAGAATGTAAATATCTAAATTCCTAAATAAATCTTAACAATTAACTGATGGCATACAAAGTCTGCTCAGAAAACCTCTGAAGCAATAATGCCCTCTCTAGCTGTTATGCAGTACCACATGTGAATTCCTGTTCCACATTAGATCTCTACGAAGTGAGGAGCTAAAGCCTTGGGCAGGTGGATACTAAGCATCCCACCTCTGCAAATAAAGAAGCCAAATATAGGGGTCAGATTTTAAAATCTGGGCTACAGTGAGGCAGGGGTGAGGTTAGGGACTTGGGCCTGTGACTCCCTAGGCTGCACTTTAACCTTGCATGCAGATCTGACAGCTCACCAGAGAAAGGAATGAAACAGAAGATGTTCAGCAATATTGTCATTGACAGCCTGTTCTGCAGTGCACATGTTTGGGGTATACATCATAGTAACTGAGAGTCGTTTTACAGCTGAGCAAATGAGGTCAATGAAAAGATAAAAGAATGAAAACAGGCATTTAAAAAATTGCAAAAGACAAGAAAACACTGGAATATGTTTTTCAGTTAAAAAAAAAAACAACCCTACCTCCCCCCCACACCTTTAAAAATTCACACTGTTATTATTATTATTATTATTATTATTATTATTATTATTATTATTATTATTAGTGTCTAGCTTTGAGGAACAGCTATTGGGATTTGCCCATTTGGAGATGCCTTCCAAAGGAAAATATGTTCCAGGACACTCCAAATGTTAAGGCTATTCTTGTTTTTTAAGGACAGTCTGAATGAACTCAGCCTCTGGTCCCTACCAAAAATGTAACTGACTTGAGCAGATTGTTTCCATTTAAAATATTTAACTCATTCTTAACGTACATGAGTGCAATGTATGAAGCTGTGGTTCTCACACGGCCCAGCAATCTTTGATCAGGCTAAATTGGAGGAAATATTCACAGCAAAAGAGCCCCTGGTGTGACTCATAATTAAGTTTACGCTACCAATGAAATAAGCTCATTAGGAGACGTTAAGAATGTAAATATAATTTTGAAATCAAATTGTCTGAAAAAATGTAGGTTTGGAAATAGAAGATGAAGCGTGGCGGAAGAACTATGACAGGCTGTGTTAATGCAAAGGCAGAACAGAAGACAACTGATTTGCATAACAGGACTTTAAACCTGAAAATCCTCTTTACCCTCCCTGGAATAATTTATTCAAGATCATCAACACAGGCTTCTAACATGCAGATTTTGTTGAGAGCTGGAGGAGCCTAGCGTCTCTTTTGCATTGAGCCTGATTTCAATCAGGAAAGCTGTATTTAAAAACAAAACAAAACCCTCACAACATACAACAAGAAAGAGCAGTACAAGTCCCCAGCTGGCAAAAAGCCCAAATGACAGATTTCATCCTCCTCTCGCATGTCTTGGCCAGGAACATGCACTGGTGGCGACGTGTGGGAGAGTCCTCAGGCCTTTGAAGCAGCCTCCTTGATGTGGTATTTGCTGCGGTATTTCCAGCTTAAATCAAACTATTCCTGGCCCAGCTCTGCTCTCGGTGTGGTTTGGCTGTACCCAAATGTGACATCCCACCCTCAGGGCTGAGGAAGCACCCATACCGAGCAGCAGGGCACGGTATGAGGAGCAGCATGGAGGCTGTGAGCCCTCAGGGCTGAGGAAGCACCCATACCGAGCAGCAGGGCACGGTATGAGGAGCAGCATGGAAGCTGTGAGCCCTCAGGGCTGAGGAAGCACCCATACCGAGCAGCAGGGCACGGTATGAGGAGCAGCACGGAGGCTGTGAGCCCTCAGGGCTGAGGAAGCACCCATACCGAGCAGCAGGGCACGGTATGAGGAGCAGCATGGAAGCTGTCAGCCCGTCTGCTCGGCACCCTCGGCAGCCAGAGCCCTCTGGGCCTTGAGGCCGTTCCCAATTCCAAGTCCTGAGCAGGGAATTGGCCCCGGAGCCTGCCCAGGCGGCTGGAACAAATCTCCCACAACGGGCAGAGACCCATCCGTGGCACCCAGACGCTGCCTTTAAGACTGTCTGTGGCTTTTGGGATCCCCGCCTCCTGGTTCGGGGGACACTCGGGAGCTCTTAAGCCCGTCTTTGCACTGTTTAACCCGCTCCTAAGCCGCGATCAGCCGGGCTCAGGCCGGCAGTGCCGGGCATGGCGGGCAGGTGGCGGCCGCAGCCCGCCGAGGTGCCGGCGCTGGGGCACCCGATGCCTCTTGAAAGCGAAGTACATTTACACCAATTTTTTTAGGGTCCCTGCAGTCCCCCGTCCACAGCACATTTCTGTTGTAAAATGTTCCCTGGGTCCGTTGCCGAGAAAAAAATCAAACTTCACAAAAATTGCCGGCAAAGCCTGTACGTGATTGCTTCTGCCTGCTTGTAAGCACAGATCCTTGTAAGTGGTCCTAAAGCCACCTCAGTGCTAGTCGGGCCACAAAGGGTATAGAATCAGTCATGCCCCCTTCATATCGTACCTGAAAATGACTGATTTTTGTCTGTGAGTAAATTAGATTACCTGTCTTTTAATAGAAATGCTATTCAATCAGCCCAGCTGAACATCACTGACTCATGAAAATGAGATTACTGTGTTGCTGATGGAATACAAAAGGGCTCAGAGCTGTTGTCAAAGTTCATGCCCAGCTTGGTGGTTGTACCTCATTCTTGTATGCAGCGTATTTCTATTTCACGGAATAGTTAATGAAATACTCACCTTGATTCTACAACACTTTTAATTTTAAATTGTCTTTTACATCTGAGCAAAGGCGATGGACAAAGATGCCACAAGCATCTAGAGCTGGGAGATGCTGGCTTTTCAATATGCTTTAAACAACCTGCCAAGTTTGGACGAGGAGAGATAATGTTGACTGACACAGTGTAAACACTCAGATTGTAAGGATAGCAAGCACCCTCTCAAGGTTCTTTTTTGCTATTGCATGGGAGACTGGCTTTGGCAATTTCCTTTGAATTCCACTAGGTGACCACAGAGACTTCTCACTGTGATATGGTAAATTCTAAATCTTTACGTGAACGTCGGTCATATTTCAAAAATATAAGTTCTATTTTATCATTTCTCATAAGAGAAATTATAAGCTTGAACAAAAACCAGCTAATTCTTTAGGTTCAGTGCACAGCTTCCTTTGCTCTGAAATGTATGAATCTCAACTGCAATAAAAATTCAGTACTCACTGGGGACTGACCATAAACAAATCAAACTGGAAAATGTGTTTTACAAGCTGGCTGGAATGGAATAGGTGCATGTGACATGTAATATAAAATAGTAAGTGATAGTGAAATGTATTATAGGATATGTTTTTATCCCTGAGAAACAGCTGACTTGTTGACACTGACTGGAGCATTAGGTGTCAAAGATTGGTTTAATGTTTTTTTTTCAGGACTCAGTGTCCTGACATTTTGTCCTGTCTATTACAAAACACAAATTCTGCTCTCATCATTCATTTCCTTTTTTTGTATTACAGTACTGGAGCCTTGGACTGCGAACAGCCTCTTTGTTTCATCTGAATTTTTATTTACTGTTTGTCCTCCCTTGTGCTGCAAAAATTAATTCACAATTTCCACTTATCTAGCACTTCACTAATCTGTTTAAGCATTTAAAAGGTTCTCTTGTTGCAAATCAGATCACCTCTTTGATACATGATTTTTCACTTCACATTCAGAGCCCTTTAACACAATCAAACCATTCCAGATAGAATTTAGACTTTGGAGAAGATATCCATTAATCTCAAATCTTTGAGAATTAAACAGCAAAACACATCCAAAAATGCAGACAAACTGCTCTTTAAAGAGGTCTGGATTCCTTTTTACTTCAAGAATATAAATTTATTTTCCATCTTCTAATTGACCCAGAGTACAAAAATTCATTAAAGTAGTTCTGGTCTTGTCTACTGTCAGTGCTTTCCAGGTAACCTTCAGTGTTATTGGTGTTCACTGCTTTTTTAGTGCTTTTGTGATCTACAGAAAAGGAAATTGCAGTATGGCAGTCATGGCTTCTCCACTTTGAGAAATGCTGACAATAAAAAAAAAAAAACCTTTGTAAGTGACAAAATGAAAATATAAAAAGTAAGATCCATTAAAGTTTCAGGAGTGAATTTGTTCTTGTTTATAGGGTTGTTTTGGGCAGCTTCTCTTTTCTTGTTTCCCTTCATTAAATGATTAAAAGGCTTGCCAGTTTCTTTGCATCTGATTTGCCACTTAATCATGTAGATACATATCTTTATGCTGTCACTGTCTGATCTTATGGGGCTCTTGAATAGAAAGGATCTGAGCCAAAGTCCATGAAATTCAAGGTGATTTTTTTTCCACAGGCTTTTCCTCATGACCAATGGTGTTGCTTACTGGGAATGTGATACAGAATAGATGCTCTGTATCAGATTTGGCAGAAAAACTGACATTTGCAACACTTGCATTCTCTATCTGGCAACACAGATAATGCCTTTGAAAAACACATGGGGACACACCTTGCTGCAGTCCTCTTCTTGCCAAGTCTATTCTAGAATTAGTATCAGTTCTCTAAAATGTTAATTATATTCAGATTTGTAAGAATGCCTATTTCCTCTGCGTACCTGAGCAGATGTTTCTGTTGTACCCTAAATGAAATGCCACAAAGATTTGACTATTTGCAGTGGCTAGTAGATAAATCCTAACACAGTGTCCAGTGTGGTACAGTAATTCTAATCCATTCACAGGGGTGAAGGGACATTCCAGGCATGGAAAACAGTCTCTTCCTAATCCTTGCTGTTCCCATGGCAGATGAAACAAAGAACAAGAGCAAGATAAGCATGAGCATTAATACAATAGTAAGTGTAATGAGACAAATAGAAACCTTCCTTACCATCCTGAAAAAAAGTCAGAAATCATCTGTATAGTGGTGCCTTTTCTGATCACAGAAAAACTAAACAACGAGACTCTGAGCAGGCTAAGTATTTGTGAATATCCCAAAACCAATTTTGGCTAAGAAGTGATTTTTTTTTCCCCCAGTGCTATGTTTCCTGTCCTGCTGCAAATAGTCTGTCCTGACTCTACTAGCCATCATTGCCTTGGGACTGCTATGGCAGTAACACTGAGCTTTGCATGGGTAGGAAAATTGGATTTTGGGCTTACAGCTGAGCACCAGAAATGCATTCGAGGTCCTGATGGAGGAAAATGACTTATTGCAAAGATCTTCTGCATAGCTGTAGTACAACATTCTGAGGACAAAGACTGTCAAACACACCCTGACACAGCCACCAAGGCAACCTCAGGCCTGGGTAAGAGCTTCTTCCTTCCAGGTCATAGTGAATATACTCAGCGAGGCAGAAACCTAAGCCATGTGTGACTGTATTTTTTGTAAATGCACAGTGATGCAAAATCTTAGGAGATCGATTCAAGAATTGTTCTCTCTGCTCCATTAAAAAGAGACATGATGAAAAGAGACTGTGAACCTTGCATTAACTAGGTAGTTAAATCAGGTTTCTACATGCCTCATGTATCTGAACTGTCTGCTGAACTTAACCATTCATTTTAATTTTCCAGTACACTAGATTTCTACCAAGCTGATACAGGCAAAAGCAATTTCCAGGGAGAAATGCACACATCTGGTCATGAGAATGAAATATTTCAGCACTCCTATCACATGTGACAGCTAAGCAAATCTGTCCCTGGTGCTGACTCTATTAAACCCTTCAGTGCTTAGTAATAAAATACTGTCACCTCAGCACGACCCAAGATAATGGTAAGGAAAGTCTGTAAAGACCCTCAGTGGCTTCAAGAGAACTGGAAAAAGTGCAACATACACACAATAAGAGAAAAGAGTAATGTAGAGCTACTCAGTAATGTGGGGATACTGTGCTTAATTTACAACCTGAATGAAGGTCTCATATATTCAGGAGATGCCTTGGATGGTAATTAATAAAATCAGGTTCAGAATGAAAAGATGAGTGTGCTGGTCTCAGGACTCCACCTGAGACTTACTCCATTGCACCACTGTTGTTTAAGCTGCTTTACACAATGAAATACTGCAATTGTCTCTCTCCACAGGCTGAAAAACATGTATCTCAAATGAACTCAATTGAAAAGAATGCATCATAAATTTTCTTCTTTCACACCAAATTGATACTCAGATTTACATCACTTAATTTCAGAGAAATTCTCTCACTCTAGGTTTCCATTATTTCTTTATTCATTGATATGGATTGCATAAAGCTTTGAAGATAGGTAGAAATAAAAAAAAAAAGAAAAAAATGTATATTTGTAAAGACATTAAGTTTCACATTTCAGAGGGTAAGTCAAATTCATTACTAGGAGTGAAGAAATGAATTTTCCTTCAGCTCAGGCCATTCCAGATGCACTTCCTATGAAGTTTTCTTATCCTCATGAAAGCTTGGGTGCAGACCCTGCCTGAAGGGGGGATACCTCATCACAGAAAACACTCTTCTGAAATGGTTTAAGAGCAGACAACAACAAATTGTGTTCTCCCATACCTATTCTAGGGTTAATTATAAAATTGTTCCAATGTGAAGGAACAGGATTTAATTACATTTCTGTGCCAGTGAAGAATAAGGAAGAGATTCATTTTCTAAGAGAAAAAGATATGCCCAATATTTAGCCCTTGTAATACCACATCAGGATGTGCTAGAGAGAGGCTCAAAGCCTAACCTAGTTCTAGAGTGCATGTGATAAGATATGGGTGAATAATACTGTCCTCACATAACCTAGGGTTGTGACAGAAAGGGAATTATCTTTGTAATTAAGCCATTAGGCACACAACCTCCTTCAGAAAGGGGTATTTGGGTAATTAAGTTTATACAATGGACACATATTGTACCTTCTGGACAATTTGACAGCCTTGCAGACTCTATAACAAAGTGTATGTATTGGTATTTTTAAAATTATAAATGTTTAAAAATAAATGCTCATTCTTGTCTTCCTTCTTGTTTTCCTTCCTTGTCTCTCACAGACTTCTCTCTATTGTTCCATTTAGAAATATGGAGCCTCCCAACATCAGCATCTCTGCACAAATGTTAGCACAATGGGTTGCCATAAATGATTACAGAGTCATGCAACTCCTACAAGGTCACTCAAAAATTCTGGTTGGAGTGCAGACTATAACCAAGGAGGTGCTTTAATTCAAAGTAAATTCAAAAAGCAAATTGTTCTTCCAAATTTCCTTAGAGATAGTACACTTTACAGCTGTGGAATCTGCTATTGAGTCATGCTCTGCTCAGGCTTCAAATGAGTAAAACCTTGAAGAAAACTCTGTCTTATTGGAATTCTTGCAGTATCTTTTTCACTTTATTTGTTTTATATTTGTTTGGTTTTTTAAAGAAAATATATAGGACAAATTATTTGGGGTGTAGTCAATGGCACCTGCACTTAAAAAATAAAAATTTTTGTCTTATGCATATTTTCTCAGCAGTAGCTTTTCAGGTCTTTCACAGTGATTAGTAACAGTCAACACCCTAGAATAGGCATTTTCTCATGTTCTTGCTGAAAAAGAAAAATGAGTCACAAGCAAGTTTATTATTTATCCAGGTCTAATCCATAAGGAAAGGAAGGTGGAACAGTGAAGTGACTTAAGTCACAGTCCAGGTCATGGCAAAAGTGGAAGGGAAGTTCAAAACACCACATCTTATTGTAAAAAAACTGTGGGAAGACAAGTGGGAAGACAAGCCTTGTAGCAAAAGAATCTTATTTTGAAAAGGACTGAGCCACACCTAAAACTGTAGATATTTGCTAGAGAGGGACAGGCTTTGTAGCTCAGCAGTTTGAGCATGAAAATGGGGCGTCAGCATTCAATTTTATGCTGGGGTTTCATGCTGCTACACAATGCTGTAAATGTGTTATGCCATCCTGATTTTATTGCTAACTGGATCAGTGGACTCCAATATGCATGTTGCACAGCAGGCTGCTCCTTGACCACTCATGAAATTAGATGCTGGCAAATACAAGATTTGATTCTTTTGCCTCTCTGCAGCTGCAATCATGCGGCATTATGATAAATAAAATACATGACCATCTTCACCAGAGACTAATTTTTTGCTACTTGTATTTATATCTCAAGTAAAAGGTAGAAATCTTCTGATTCACAGAGTTTGCTGAAGATGAATTTAATTGGAATACTGTTCTTGAAGAAAGTTGTGAAAGCTAAAGACCAAGGTTAGCATGTATTAGGATTTATTTCAGTGGAGTGTAGCTATCAGCACTCATGTGAAAAGAGACTCCATTTAATTCAGGTGAACTCGGACACTCTGCCAAACACTGTGGTGAGGTGGTGTAACAGATGACTTTCAGAACTTAAGGAGTATGCTAGGAAAGCTGTCTGGGAAACACAGCTCCTTTACTGGACTCTGTCTTCCAAGCAAATGACTCCTTTCCTTTGGGTCCTTATGCATTCTTTTCCTTACATACCATCCACAACATGCTCGGGTGAATGGGAATCTTGTCTTTCACTTGAAGGAACATTAACTCCCAGCCACACACAGCAAGAAAATTGCAGGAGTGATGATTTTGGGTGCTACCACATGGGAAAGTAGTATCAAAAGAAGAAATCTATATTTGGAAAGCCCACTCTCCATAAATACTATGGAAAACAACCATTTCTTTGCATCTTTCATTTTCTACCAGTATCTGATTATATATCAGCAATTAAGGGAAACTTGCAATATCTGCAAAATCAGTGTTAATATCCCCATTGAGAACTGAAGACATTGGGGAACAAAGAAAATAATTGAGAGCTCCAGAACTATAAAACTAGACAGTACAATTTGATATACTCTGTTATGCACAGCTATTGTGTATTAAGTCATAGAACTCTGAATGCACATTCATCTACAACATCACTTTTCATAAGTTTTTTATCACAGAATAGGATGTTTCAAATTGTCAGACATTGATGCATTTTGTACATTTAATTGCTTGTATTTTCAATTTAGTGGAGAAGTTTACAAACACAATATTTTTGATAGATTCAAAATGAAATAGTTCATTTGCAATTTCTTCTATCCACAAGAAAAGAAAGAAGAAAAAAAAATCAACAGTAGTTTACTGTGCATAAAACAGGGGGCCATTTATTGTAGTCCTTTCCTACCCATATATGATAATGACTTCCCTGTTGATTTTGAAATAACCACCCTAAGGAGTAAAACATTGCAGCATTTACTCTGTTAGAAATGTTACAATGGCTTTACCTCAGTAAATGCTGCCAGTTTGGTCCCTTGCTTGTTTTAGATGGTCTTTTTTAAGGTCAAAAAATAATTTTACTGAAATTGCTAGGACTTTTGCCAATTATTCCACTGGAAACAGGAAAATAAGCAGTACATTAGGACAAGAAAAAAATACTTAGCTTACTTTCCCCTGGTAGTTTCAAATCCGGATGCTTTGGAGTTGGCATCCTGCTGGCTCCTGGTGATACCAGTGCTGCGAGAGGACTGCTTGACAGATCTGTTCCCTGTAGCTGTATCCAGGCTTGCAGTGAGCCCTTGAAGCAGAGGGATCTCTCCAGCAGTGCTTTGTAGGGTCCCTTTGCTGCGAGATGTGCTTGCCATCTTGTCTCTGCCAGAGTCACCATCACTGTGTCCATTTGACTGACTTGCAGGGGCAGACGTTGTAGGACTGGAAGTTTTCTTCACTTCTGTCATTTCCAGTGTCTCGCCTGCAGATGCAAAAGGAGGTCCCTGTGAGGGTCTTGCTTTGGCAGCTTGAATTTCAGACTGGGGTGACCCCCTAATTGTGGTCAGAGATGGAGTTGAGTCTGAGTGACTTGTCTGGGTTTCATCGCCTTGTTCTGTGGTCCAGAGCTTTCCTAGAGTGCTGAATCCAGTACTGCCCCTCTCTAAGTGCAACAGGAGCAGCAAGAAAATGATATCTTTCATTCTGATGGTTTGTAAATGCTACAAGTTATCTCACATTTATTTCCTAAACAAGAAATCCTGTAGCTTCTCTCTCCTTCTGGGCTGCTGCTCAGATAGTGAGCCTAGCCAGAGGATGCCCTGACAGGCTTTATTTCTGTAGAAAGGAAACAGGTTTTGGTGTTTCAAAACTGACTGAGGAAGCCTGGTTTCCTGTTTCTGTGGATCCCTCTGCAACCTGTGACCCTTTGGAGAGCAGGACCCTGGCAGACTATGTGGGAGGAAAAAAGAAGTCTGCAGAAGGCACAGGATAAAGATTAATGGTGTGATAGAAATGTGGAAAAATATGTACTGTGAAGTAATCCTGAGGGATAAAAACTGAAATTGTTAGTTATTTTTCCTTTCACATGTACATGTAGGGACAAGTGACTTATCACATGTGCCCTTTGGATGGTTCAAACTTATGACCTTGTTTTTGCAAAAAGAGTTGACAAAACTGGTGTGCTACAAAAAGCTGAACATTTGCCATGTCTTCTCTTTTTTCTCTGAACATTTACACACACTGCAGCTAACAGTGCAGAGATAATGAAGAAGTTCACACTCTTCCCACCAGTGATGTCCCTGCCTGGAGATATTCAAAACTTGACTCAAAACTCAAAGACAAGACCCTGAGCAATATGATCTCAGTCCTGCTTAGAGTTGGGTTCTGGACCAGATGACCTTTGGATGTCCTTTCCAGTCTATATCACTCTATGAAATTATGCTTAATAGCTGCAAGGTTGAACACTGCAGCCAGGAAAGAGGAGATGAAAGCTTTCCTCCTCTTCTGCCATTCTCCAGCTCTCTGAGAGTAAGGCTGCTTAGTTTCTTGCTGAAGGAAAAGAAAGAGAAAAGGTAATTGCTGTAGAAATTGCATAGAGAAATACAACATGAAATTTTAAAGTGGGTACAAAGCAGCAACAGAATAGACCTGTCAGGAACCATATAGATCTGAAAGGCCATTGCACATCAGTTCAAAAAGCCTCTGGCCACTGACACAAGTGCTGTACTAAGGTCTGTGGACAAGACATCCCTGAAAGGAAGCTCACACACCTGCAAACAGAACAGAATCTTCTGGGTGTGCTGCATGTCATTTGAGGATCACCTTTTCTCAAAAAATCAGATGCAAAATCCCCCTTCCATGGAAATCTGATGAATAACAGGGACACAGTGGAAAAGCTGGTAAATTCCTTGCATATTTTTTCAGAAAATACTTTCAAAAAAATCCCAACCCTAAACCAATAAACTCAAGAGCAAAACACCAGACGTGGGGGATAAACCACCAGCTCTTTTTTCAGTCAAATAAATCTCTGTGATGGTTTTACCTGTTTAGAAGGTTTGGATAACAGTGTCTTGCTTTCAGTTTCCATGTGAAAAAGTTTAGGTGCGCTAAAGGGTTGGGATTTCCCTCTTTTATGGCATATTTTTCTGTTTTATTGTCTTGGAAAGCACGGGCTTCTACTGTGTAAGTAAACCAGATGCAATTTTATGATACAACATACTAGAAAAGATAAGCAGTTGTGCTTTCTTTTGAAGACTATTTCCCCTCTCTTTTTTCTTACTCATAGTGAAATGACCTTTGAATGTAGGACACAGGAGACAATCTAATGAGCAATTTAATTTAAAGACTAACACAAGCAATTTCATGTGAGATTTTATCTTTTTAAGCTTTATATTTGAGATTTTGAATCAGTACAATTACATGAATTAGCATTTAGCATCCCATATTTTTTAGAAATCCCAAGACAAAATGAATGGTAAATAAGTGATGACTGTATTTGCAACTTAAATGCAAGCTGACTTTAATAAAAAAAATATAGCAGCTATATACTGCATTTATTATGCAATAAGAGTGCCTAATAGCACAAAAAATCTTGGATTCTGCTTTGTGTCATTTCATTGCAAGTGTTAATTCTGCCTCTAAATTCAGAGAAATGACTGCAGATTTTCACTAGTGCAGAAAAAAGTAATGCAGAAGAGTCTGGCTCTTGGTGATTGGTAGATTTCTCTACAGCAGCATTTATTTCCCTGTCTGAATACTCCAAAATGAAAATCTATTGGTTATATTACTTCATTAGCACATGCCTGGGCTTTAAATGAAAAGATAAAATTGTTTGAAGGCTGCTTTTATTTAGCAAAACAATCTTGGCACTGTAAGAAACTCATGATATCCCTTTCCAGATTGTTGTATGCTGGATCTGAATCCCAAGCTCATTATAAGTCTTATTTCAGCATTAGTTCACATCCAAGTGCTACTTGTCTTGATATAAACTGAACCCAGGAAAAGATCAGCACTTGGATGCATTTGGTGAAAGTCAGGACTAGATTCAAAATTATCCTGAAAGCTCCCACTCAACATGCTGCCCACTCCTGTAAGCATAAATCCATAGGTGCCACATTTTTTGTATTCATTGTGTATTCATGGTACTGAAATCCCTGCATATTGGTCTGGCCACATGGCTTTTCTTGGAAATTTTAAAAATTGAGCTTGGACCAGAAGCTGAATCTCAATATTCCAATCCATATTAAGTGTCCATATCAGAGTCTACACTCATCTGTGCTGCTGAATACATATTCTTTCACTCCATGAGTTTTAACTCTACAGGTATTGGCACATTCAGCAGGAGTTGTTGAGAGCCTCTCATCTCCTGTGAGAGCACAAGATGGTAAAGGAGGCAGTTTTCTGGGAGGTGGAAATGGATTGTGAAGATGCAAACACACTCCTGGGGTTGTCACATTTAAGTCACCAGGCTACATTATATAAAAGAGCAGTACCCTTCTGCTAACAGAAGAGTTATCCCTGTTCTGTACTGTAGAAGAACACAATTTATTTTCAGGGTCACAGCTGTGGTTCTTCAGACAAGGTGAGTTACTTTTGGTTGAGTGAGCTGACCAAGAGTGTGATTTTAGAAACACTTTTATATTTTATGTCTGCTAATGGCACACACTGAACACTGTGACTTCAGACAAATCCCTGAACATCCCATTGCATTACCTGAGCCATCTTCAGGAACTTTCAACTCTCCCCAAGCACTGTGAGGAGAGCATCAGGTTTGCTCTCCCCTGAGTTACCAGACTGCATAGCTACCTTGGCAGAGTTACTGTTGATCCTCCAGATTATTTAACAACTTCAATAAGATCACCATGGCTACACAGCCACAGTCTGTCATCCTCATTCTTCAGGATTCACCAATAGAAAACCTATTCCCAGTCTTAGGCAGAGTAGTCTGAATCCATAGGGATTTGTTACCCCAGAGCTATTCAGACCAAGGACTGGACAGCCACATCATCTCTCTCCTCTACCTCTGCTGGCAGCTACAACATCTGTAAAACATTGCTCATTCAGTGGGCTCTCTGCTCAGCACCTGGGGTCACAAGTGATGTGGTAAAAAATGAGAGTGTCTATGCCAGTGTTGTGGTTTAACCCCAGCCAGCAATCAAGCCCCATGCAGATTACTCAATCCTTCGCCAGTAGGATCAGGAAGAAAATCAGAAAGGCAAGAGGTTGAAAACTCATGTGTTGAGATACAGACAGCAGACAGTTCACTAGGAAAAGCAAAAGCCACATAAGTAAGCAAAGCAGAACAAGGAATTGATTCAGTGCTTCCCATGGGCGGGCAGGTGTTCAGGCACATCCAGAGAGCAGGGCCCTGTCACATGTAATGGTTACTTGGGAAGACAGACACCATCACTCCAAACATCCCCTCCCCTTCCTCCTTCTTCCCCACCCTTAATACACTGAGCATAATGCCATATGGTGTGGAATAGCCCTTGGGGGTCAACTGTCCCAGCTGTGGCCCCTCCCAACCTTCCACACACCCCAAAATTTCCTGCCAGTGTGGCAGAACAAAAAGCAGAAAAGGCCTTGGCTCTGTGCAAGCCCTGCTCAGCAATAACAAAAACATCTCAATATGATCAGCCCTGTGTTCAGCGCAATTCCAAAACACAGCCACACACACCAGCCACTGGGAACAATTTTAAGTCTACCCCAGCCAAAAACAGTGAGAAAGATGTTGTTGAATAGCTCTTTATTCCACTAGTGTGCTCACTGCTGGGAGAATTTTGCTTTCCCTTGCTCCAGATCAAACACACTTGTATTTGACATAAATTCTCACATTTCCTGCAGTGCCTCTTGGTACCAGCTGAATGGTCCAGTGAAAAAATCACTTCATATACAGATGCACAGGGCAGCACTTAAGACTGGAAAATAGGTATCTCAGGATAAGGAAGAAGAAATCACTTCTGCAGACAGTCTGCAATGATTCAGAAAATTCTTATCAGGTTATGAAGAGTTATGGAGAGCTCTAAATACCTCTATATCAAAAGAAAAACTATCTTTTTCTTGTGATAATGTTTCCTCTGTAAGGTCCAAAAGTGTACTGAAGACTCCTGAGCAATACCCATACTTATTGTTTGGCTTGGTTTTAGTTTTAGTTTTTTTTTTATTTGAGAGCTCATATCCAATGTGTATGACTGGTTAGCATGAATTAAAAGCATATATTACAAAATACGTAATCAGACTTCAGGCGGCCAGATTTTACAAATTAAAGCCATTGTATATTTAGCCTTTCAATATGTCTATCCAGGAAGTTCAAATTTTACATCTAAAATAAGATTCAATGAATCAGTGAGATTTCTTTTGGTTTGTTCTGATTACATAATACAGACCACTGTTCCCCTCTCAAAAAAATAATTGCTTTGAATCCTAGTTTCCTTAGAACAGTAGTAACAGGAGAAATCATTACTTTATGTACAAAGGACATAGCAGCAGAAGGATTTTCCAGTAAAAGGTCAGGATGAGAAGTTTGCATGGTTACAGCATGAGTGTTTCTAAAGGCTCAGCTGTGATTGGGATCCAGCTAAGGCAGAGAGTCCTATTCCATCCCCAGCATCACTCTTGATCAAACTAAGCACACAAAATACTCTACTGTATCTGATTATACCTTTACTGAAGTACCATGTACTAGCTGTGTTTTTAAAGTGTATTCCAATATATTCTTTTCCTTTGCCTGTGGGCATGTTTTCAGCCTTCAGAGACATTTCTGTATTCTTTTACTTGGGGTCAGCGGCAGCTGATGAAGGAGATTGCTGTCTGCTTTGCTCTAACTTCAGCCTATCCCTATGGCAAAGCTGATATCAGATAAATGGCAACTGGAAATCATCTGGTTGCTTTAAAAAAAAACCCTCTGTGAGCTGTTCCTAGCACTTCCCTTCTGACCTTGATAGGCAAATAAACCAAAGAACACTAGGTTTTTCCTAGAACAAAAGAGATAACTTATTGGTTCAGAGATCTCACTTTGGCCTTTTTTTTCACAGCATTGCCTCCCAAGTGTGATGAAGCCACTGGTCTTTGATGACCATTGCAGCTTCTTTTACCAGCCTCAAGGTGATGTTGCTAGAAAACAGTTTAGCTGAGGTAATGCCTACACTATTCTGGAGACCAAACCGTTCCCATGAGCCAGGAAATCAGCAAGAGACCTAGGGAAACAGCAGTTACCTTCAGAGGCTTTAAATTCAGCAGTAAGAAAAGCTTGGCTTTATCTTCAAGAAAATGTGGCAAGTTGGGGACTAAGTAATGATGCCTGAAGGACAGAAATTTCCTGGAAGCACTTTTCATCTGCCTGATAGTGTGGATTTCCCACCCATGTCTGCTACTGACAAAGCTTCTTAGCAACACCCTGTGAAAAACAAACCTGTGCTACTGACAAGCTCCCATGCCAGCTCATTCCCTAGTGTATCCATCAATAACATTCTGTGGAAACTAGAAGGAAGCCAAGACTGTGACAAAAGACCAGAGGAGCAAAAGTTTCCTCTGCTAGAAGCACACATCCATGTCTGTGCTGGGCTGCCCTCCTGCAGCTGAAGGTAACTCCACATGGTGATCAACCCTCCTGAATAGCAGTGCTCTAAGTGAATGGAAAAGCAGCATTTCCCTGAACTCTGGGAGCAGCCAAACCCCTTGGCATTCCTTAAGGGCAGGTGCTGGGAATTCTTCCGGAGTGTGTACCGTAATTGTTTTGTAGAGTCTAGAGCTAAGAGACTGCATTGAGCCTATTTATCTCTCTCCTTTGATAAAAATAGTTGCTTCATTTTATTCCCGTCAGTAGGGATGAGAAGGAAAACTGGGATGCTTTCACTACACCTTTGGAAGCAAAAATAATGGAATAAAGAAGGGAAAGAGAGGTGACTGAAGAGGAACAGGGCATCAAAAGGAAGAATACTGGTAAGAGGCAAAAACCAGAGAGATGATGACTACAAAAGTAGTGACAGCCCTGGAAAGGGAACACCGTGCTAAAATTTGAGTTTGTTACATCAATTAAGCTTTCTTAGACCCTGGAAGTGCTTTTAATGTCAAGTTTTTCCTGGTATGTGTGAAACAGAAATCTTCCAAAAGTAGAATACCAGAATTAGGCCTGAACTGCTTTGGACAAGGAGATGTCCAAGGAAGTCCCTTTCCTTTCTTATACTATGCCTCTGCTAGGACGTAAAGAAACAGGCAAAAGCATGAATGAAACATGCATCAAGGCTGTTGCTGGCCTCACAAAAAATGAAGTGAGTGTCCAGAGGGAGGTGAGATCCTTTTTCACCCTTTCCCCTTAATTCCTTATATTTCCTGAATATAGTAAAGGAAACCTAGGACATTTCAAAAGTAGCAGCCAGAAATGACCCATCACCACCCAGCTAATAAAACTGGAGGGTCTGTCAAGCTGCACGAGGAGCAGCCTACTTTTAGCCAGTTTGCTATAACTGCTTTCTGCAGAAATCAGACTGGAGTGATAGTTGATATTCCTCCCATCACTTTGTTTCTTAAAACTGCTGTTTCCATGGCAAATATACGGACTTGGATTTCTACAATCACACTCTTTTACCACTTTTCTTGTAGGTATGCATTTCATGGGAAAATATGTCTTCTCCCTGCAAGCAGCTCAGTCTGGAGTGAGAGTCATAGATCCTTAAAAGGACAGTGAGAACCCATTTGCTTCTTACTAAGGAGGATGAACGTTGTGTAAGTTATGCTAAGGACATAGCATAACTTTATGGCTTTATGGATCCAATCAAGATAAAAAGCTGCATGTGATTTCCTAAGACTACAGGAGTTCTGCTCATGATATTTTGTTTTTCTGCATTTTGCTCTTCTGAGACATCTCTGTGTCAATTTCATTTTAGTCATTTTATACACAGAATTCCTTTTCCCATTTTTCCAGCAGTGAGGTCCCAGCATTGCAACTGGTAGCACACAGCCATTAAGTTCTTCCATTACTCATGAGCTATGGCCTGCTGCCAAACTCTGCCTGGGAGATTTGGAAAGGGTTAGTGGGATAGAAACCTAAAAGGGAAGGTGATAACACAGCTGTAGACATTTCAGTATACATAAATTTAGGTTTATGCATAATTCTGTCTCCTAATTTCTGCTGCTGTTCTTGAAATTTGTCCAGGTTTGGTTGGATACATGACTAGAGCTCGTTGCTGTTCATAGGGTGAGTGTATGAAATGCACAGGAATAAAAATGTCAGTCTCCAGCTTTTGTAGTGACCATGGTGTTCTAATTCAGTAGGATAAGAAATTTGGTTTTCTGGGTGTTTCCCAGCTGGCATCTCAGTGGTTTGGAGTGTACTGTGTCAGGATATGGTAGTGTCATTTCCCTCAGATTTGACTGTGGGGTAAGTTAAGTCACAGAACGGAACTAGTTCATGTCAAGTATCTCTCCAAAGACTGGAGAAGTCTGGGGGCAGACAGTTTTGTCCCAGATTTGCAAATGGGTTTACATATGAATAGGTTTGGTAGAAGAGCTAAGGATGTGGAATATCTATACAAGAGATTAACCTGATTTGCAATGATTGGCTGGAGCCAATTTCCAACACTGATTTAACCTGCTCAGTTTCTCTTACAGAATTGCTTTATCATGTTGTTCTCCTTTTCACCCTACTTTAAGAGCTACTTGGAGATTTATGGTCCTTAAGACCTCATTTGAAGGTAAGGCAAATTATCTCCAGATTGATCAGTGATGACGTGTTTTAATTTTCCAGTCAGAAAATTTGATATAAGCATGGGAGAAGCCAAGGATTTGTCAGAAAAGGGATTCCAAACCAGCTCAAATTTACTCTTCAATGTAGCCTTTAACACAAGCATTTCAAAATTATCCTTTTCACCCAGACTTAATACCTCACATTCAGCTACTGTGTAGATTGCTACTCTATGAAGCTATATTTTGTTTTCCTGGAAAACTTGATCATAGGCAAAACAAATGTACATTAAAGGCTTCTCAAAATCTTCTGGCTGTGCAACAGAAGAATGTTGCTCCAAGCTCTAGGAGTAAGCCCTCTGCTATTTACAAAGCAGCTTTTTCTATCATACAGAAAATAAATTTGAGAGAGTTTTCTCTGGCTCAATGATTAATTCTATTCCTAGAAAATTAGTTAGCAGCCTTGACATGCCCTGGGAGAAAAACAAAGGGAAGGCAACATGAACCTCTGTGTGTAATCTTCTATTTGAGCAAATGTAGATTATTTGTAGTGACTAATTTTTCCCTTGGAACAAAAAAGTGAAGGAGGGTTGAGTAATGTGTGATGCAATTGTTGCCACAGCTGGGAGTTTGGAGTTGGACTGGCGCCTGAAGTGGCTTCATTTAGAAAATAAAGAGTTTTGAGAGCAAGTACTAAATCTAAATATACTCATGTGTGCTCATGTCTAGCAGCCGTGACACAGTAAGTGCCATGTGAGAGCTTGGGTTGGAAAGGTGTTTGAGGGATTTCTTACCTGTACCAGTAAGAGGAAACCTGGAGGTTAAGACAGTGTCAAAGGGGGTCAGAGCAGCCAGTAAAGGCCACCAGCAAATTATTCCAATTGGAAGAGCTGGAAAACCTTGTACCAAGTGATATACGCATGATTTCTTCCTTCCCAACCTGCCTTCTTTGGCAGGAGCTTTAAAGCACAGGGAAAGGATTGTATCAGCAAACCCATGACTTAGCACTGGTCAATTGTTAGAAAGAAGATACAAATAGATTTCTTTTTTTTTTTAAGGAAAGTAGCCTATATATGTTATATACGAATTCTTTGCTCTCTTCCCACTAGAACTGGTTATAGCCAGTTCTAGTGGGAAGAGAGCAAAGAATTAGTATATAACACATGCTAAGCTCACAAATGAAGGTGTAACATGGTATCACAGACCAAAGGAAAAAAAGCAGAGCATATATGCTCTTACCAAATGTAATATTGATCTCAACCACGGGTCCTGGTTTGAGAAGGGGGAATCAATATCCCATTCCTCCCAGGAAGGAGATGCTGACTGTGCTGTAACTCCTTGCCCATGGCCTGAAGGTATCAACCTTCATACCCAGAGAGGCAGTGCAAGGGTGAGCACAATAACAGAGAAAAGGGATTGGTTTTAGGAAGTCTGTGTAAATTTCATTTTTAACTGTATTTCATTTGAACTGTGTAAGTGTCATTGTAACTGCAACAAAAATAATTATTTCAGTCCATGGCTTAGAGTTTCATTAAACTAAAAATAAGTTGTTGGTTTTGCATATAAGCAGTGTTCCCCATTTTTTCTCATGGATTTGGAGTATAATGGTGGAGGATTCAGGCAATGTAATCTTTGATATGGATGCATCAAACTGCAGAGCAGAATCTGTACTGTGAATAGCAGAGTGGAGGTAGCAGAGGAAAACCCATCAGTGTGTGTTGCAGTCCAGGACAAGCCTTGCCAGTAACCTGGGCCACTAACCAGGGATGTTTCCAATAACTGGATGGGGAGTTTCACTGGATTAATTTTTGTAAAAAGGCTCACTGTCAATGACAGGCAATTCTGGTGAAAAGACAAAGAAAATGTAATAGAACAGGGCAGGCCAGGCTGTGCCTGGCTTCCTGTGAAGCTCCATGGTTCCATAAAAAGGATTGTATGGTTTGCTAGGAAATACAGACTTCACAAATTTATGAGGCACAGTAAAATGAAATTATTGGTGGCTTATTCCTTGCTTTTCAAACTGCTTGGACTGAGCAACACATTTTCCTGTCATGTGGTGGGCTGAGTGCTTATGTTTGCATGCAAGATATGCTTACCCTCTGCAGTAATAAAATTTTCTCTAGAGCCCAAATTTCCATTTCTACATGTTTCCAGTTGTTTTGCCACTGCCAGCTACATTTACTGAGTTTCAAACAGCCCTAACTGATAAATTTGTGAGTCAGAGGGGTGGAAAATATAGCTTTAGCTTGGGATGGTGGCAGTTACTTTGCAAGAAAATATGTATATTTAGTGTAGCAGCCTAAAGCCTTCCTAAAGCCACTAAGCAAGGCATTGCAGGGTACATAGAAGAATATGGGAACACCTGACTGAAGATGCCTAATGATGTTGACATGTTAACCCACAGTGGCAAGCATGTAATAAATCTATTTAACAGACAGAATCTGTGTATGCTCCCTTTAGTGTGCATCAGCACTCAGCCTCACTCTTGTCTAGATCAAGTGTGGGGTGGCAGAGAACCATGGGTCCCCCATCCTGAGTGCTGGATCTCCTTCTTAGGGCCACCAGAGAAGTGGTGGAGAGGCTGTGAAGTGACTAGGGACCCTCTTTTCTGGGTTGACTGGTCATATTTCCATGGGTTTTCCCCCCCCCATTTCGCATCGTGACTTTATGTTGGTAAAAAAGCAATGAACATTCTGTTTACTCAAAGAGAAGAAGTAGGGACAATCTCAAAAGGTCAAGTTGCTCTGTATTCCTGGTATGTTCCCAAGGGAATTTTGAACTCGCCCTCTGCAGAATAGCTATGAGGTTTTGTACAATCAGAAAAGTCAACCCCCTGTATTACACCCACTCCCAAGAGGAAGAAAGATGTAAAAAAAATAAAAATAAAAATAATTTTAAAAAAGAGAGAAAGTAAGATGAAGTTGTAGGGGATTTCATTTCTAAGAGGGCCCAGTAAGCCAACCTGGCCCAACCCATGGGAGCATCTGCTGCCTCCTTGGGACCTGAGTCAAGGATGACACCAAGAAACTTCCTAGCCTAGTGCAACCCTCAGAGTACTCCAGTACTCATGTCCTACACAGGGGACAATGAAATGGCAACATGCAGGCCAAGTGCCATCCAAACAGGACTTCAGAGCCTTGGGACATTTGGTAAGGAACAAGCAGCACAAGTTATATTCTCTTCCAGATTTCCAGTGGAAGGCAGCAACACTGGAAGAAACAGATGGGCTGAGTCTGTTAATACCTGGCTAAATGGGTGGTCAATATTTTGGGGATTTTGACAGTGGAATGGCCTGCATACCACCAGGCATGCTGGCATCAGATGGGAGTCACCTTTCTCAGCAAGAGGGGACAGTCTTTGCTCAGGAACCAGCAGGAATTGGCAGAGCTTTAAACTATGTGTGCTAGGGGAGTGACAGATGTGGCACACAACAACATCAGGGCTGTTCCTGGGGTGATATGCAAAGGTTAGAGGGACTGGGTACCAGAGAGGCCTCTCTGCCAGGGACTCTGCAATGTGAGAGCCACACTGGAGCACACTTCCAGCCTTACAGAGATGAGTCAGGCATTCCTGAGGTAAAGAACCAACAGGGAAACAAAAAATGCCATCAGGTAAACACCCGGGAAATACCTCAAAGGAATTAAGGGGTATCTCTCTAAGAAGGTGACACAGCCAGCAGCCCAGCTGAGGCATCCTTACACCAAAGCATGAAGCACAGGCAACAAACAGCAGGAGTTTGTTGTATTCAGCAATACAGGAGGAGGTTAATGACATTTGCTTTTGTAATTTGTGTTTTTCTTGCAAGACGCTCAGAAACATTTAAAGAGTTCAACTCAATAAGCAGAAAAGGGTCAGGTATATACCTGAACTATACAATCTTAAGGCACACTTCCTGCCATAAATGCAACTTCCATACAAATTCATGTAAATGACATTGAAGAGAAAAAATCTCAATCTACTCCTTTATAGGTGTAGAGAAGAAATTGTCAAAAAAAGAAAAAAAAATCATAGAAAATGTTTTGGGTTATGGTTGGGTTGGTTTTACCCTCCCCATTTAAACCTTGAAACACATTTCAAATGGATTGTAAGTCTATTATTTTTTTACTTGATAGAGTGTGTTTGAACTTGTACTTCAAAAAAGGTCAAGTCCTTTCTTTGATTGAAACCTTAACAAGTTTGAAGCACAACTTTTAAAAGTAATATCATTGCAAGACATTTTCGTGTGATGACTTTGGGGAACTGATTTGCCAGAAAAGGATTACTAGCACAGAATATGTGCACATGATACTGAAGGAAAATCTAACATCCATGAAACAAGTTACATCCTCAAAGTGCATTTATGATAGACTTTAAGGAAAACTTAGTATTACAACAATTTAAAAGTCCTAGAGACAGTAATTTATAGAAAATGTATAAAGTATGATAAAGTATGATCGGTAATGTCAGGACTCTTGTCTATAAATTGAGCATTAAACATGTGTGAAGTCTGGCTTGCTGCTGTGCATACTTCAAATTTAAGAACATGCTGATATACACCATTAAATTGAGGAGTCTGAACTACCAGTGTTCCCATACAGAGAAATTATTTCATATAGGCAGATCACCATAAAAAAATTATTGGAACATAAAAATTTTTAAGCCTTAAGGATGTATCCTGTTGAAGTATACTGTGGACTTCGGTGAGACTTTTACATGTATAATCATTGAGAATCTTGTTGCTTTAACTGAATTTTGAAGAGTTGAATTTTTAAAAAATATTTAAAAATCTGCAGTCCTCCACTGAAACTAGCACCATGTTAATGTAGAATGTGGCAGAATCTTTTCTTAGGAGGAAATTGAGTACTTCTTATTAGTTCTGCTTTGGTGTTCAATAGCTTAAACAAGAAGTTATCCTTTTTGATTGGGGTAAATTTAAAAAGAAAAACCCACACAATTTGGCAGGAGAGTTGCTTGCTATCTGACAATTTCAATTACTGTGGGAAAACCAGGACACAGGAATATACAAATTCTGTGTAATATTTGATTTCCAGCATAATTTTTCAGTGAATATTCAGAGTGGAAATGTAAGTAGAAGAAGGAGGCACTTCAGATGAAGATGTAACTTGAGAGGCACATATCCTGGTTGTTAAGGTAACAGAAGAAGGAACCAGCAGAAATTTTCATCGAAGACTAATTCTCACTGAGCTCAACACATCCTGGCTGCCTAGAGAGTTCTGTATCTAAAAACTGGAAAGAATATAGCAAAAGGTCAAATACAGAGATGTGTACATCCTTTGGAGGAAACACTTGATGAATCTGCTGGAGTTACTGAACCTCTTCTTCAGCCACAACATAATGACATACTCTTCATGCTCCCCTATGTGAGTCTAAAAGAGAGAGAGAGAGAGAGAGAAAGTTGTAACTCACAAAGTATAACAGGATAGGGGAGCTAGTGACACAGCAGAGCATCTCAGAGAAACAGATGTAGAGAGTTGAGCTTCTAATGTTGATGGCTGCTCGCGTGTTTGGAAGAAAGTCTGGAAGATAGCAAACCACACTGAAAGCCTATTCAACCAAAAGTAAGTGTACTGGTTTGTCTGGGATAAAGCTGAATTTCTTCACAGTAGCTTGTATAAGGATAGGTTTTGGATTTGTGCTGGAAACAGGGCTGATTACACAGGGCTGATGTTTTAGTTATTGCTGAGCAGCTCTTACACATCATCAAGGCCTTTTCTGCCCCTCACACACCCCAAAGAGGCTGGGGCTGCATGAAGACTTGGGAGGGGACACACTGGGACAGCTGAACACAACAGACCCAAAGGGTACTCCATACCATATGGTGCCATGTTCTGCAATAAAATCTTGGGAAAGAAGAAGGAAGGGGGTACATTCCTAATTAGGGCATTTCACATTCCAAGTACCTATAACATGTGATGGCTACTCTGCTTTCCTTGAAAATGGCTGAAGACCTGCTTTTAGATGGGAGCTAGCAAATGAATTCCTTAGTGTGTTTTGCTTGTTTGTGCAGCTTTTCCTTTACCTATTAAAGTGTCTTTATTCCAACCCACACATTTTTGTACTTTTACCCTTCTGATTCTTCCCCCATCCCACGGTGGGGGAGTGAGTGAGTGAGCGAGTGAGTGGCTGCACAGTGATAAGCTGATCACCAAGCTTAAACCACAGAACAAGGCAAAGCTTGGCAAGACTAAACATGCAGGAAGCATGCAAGCTGAAGTATTGATCTACTCTATAAATGAGAGTCACTAAGATTTTTATAGAAGCTGCAGCAACACAGAAAAGCTAGCTAAGCCTGCAAAGGCAGCACACCCTTGGCTAGAGAGGGCTCTTTTGTTTCTATGCATTACTTCAACTGGGAGCTGTATATCACACTGAGCTTCTCAGTAGAGCTGAGTTATGCTATTACAGCCTCCCAGAACAATCTCACTTTCCTCCAGCAGACTGAGGTCTTCCTACATGTGCCTATGCAGACATGTTGTTGAGAGAAACACATTTGATCCTTACCATATCCTCAGCTAGAAGGAATAAGCCTGTCTTTGTGGACATACACAGATAGGGGTTTATTGCAAGAAATATCTTTCTCTCTCCTTACAATTGCAAAGGAATACTGCAACAGGATCCTGCTGATCTATTGATTAACACTATTCTGCTGTTTCTACAATGAATACTAAATGCATTCCTCCCTTCTTTCAAGCAGCTCTGGTTCTTACAGTTTTCTCCCTCTGTCATATGTAGGCTGTCTGTCTGAAATCTGTAATCACAACAGCAGATGAAAAAAGTCTCAAACAGACTGTGCCAATAGCACTTGGGTCAATGCTCAATGCTAAAATGTCATTTGCTTTCTACATGCTTGGACCATCACCATCTTCAGCGTGGTATTTCAGTTCAATATCTGATATTATCAATATAGTATCTCCAGATTTACAAGAGTGCATGACACAGCTGTGTCTCTGCAACAAAGCTCTGTCTGAACAGGGTGTGACATTTAAATGAACAAATGTTTGCATTACTAACTATGAATGTGCTGCTCAGGGTCATTTAAGAGGGTGTGAGTGCTTTCTTGGTTGATGAGAAATGGCCTAAGACTGGATCAGGAAGACTTCCTAGAAGGCAGAAAAAGACTGTAACTTCTTTGACGGAGTGGTAAGGTGGAGGGAAGGTCCTATGGCAGCGCTACACAGCACCACCTGCAGCCAAAGCCTACAGCTCACAGAGCTTGTGGAATGGCACTGAAGAGCAGAGAGCAGCTCCCTGGCCTCAGGTGGGGCTGAAGGACTTTTCCAGGACCAAAGGAAAACATGCAGGGCTTGCTTGCTGCAAGATGATGAGCTGGTCTGGGAGCAAAAGCTGCTGCCAGAACATGGCAATGTGGGACAAAGTCAGGTATAAATATTTTTATTTTCAGTTGGGCTAATTAGTTGGTCTGATCTAATCAGATTTCACTAGAAAATTTGGTTTATTTTATAAATACCTAGCTATTAGAATGTTTTGATCTTTTGAGACAGAGACAAGATAGATCCACCTCTCGTGGCTTTGGCTGACTCAGCATCTATATACAAAGTTAGTTCTGTGGTGCCTGTGAGGAATCAGTCTTCCACAGAGCTGGTCTAAATGGTAGCCCAAATCAGACAGGTAAAGTCAAATGGAGATCACTGAAGTAAGAAATGGGAGAGGGTTGTTTTCAGTGACTACACACTAGATATTTCAAAACTGCAAAACTGTAACATGGTGATGAAAAGATACTGGATGGGAGCAACACAGCTGACTTATGAAAAATGTTAGAGACTGAAAAGGCAGTTCTCAGACTGAGATGGTTTAATGAAGTGTCAAAGTCTCATTTTCTCATTCATGCTGCTAGTACTTTGCAGCACAGATGACCCCTGCAGAGTAAATGCTATATTACTCACAACAGACAGAAGTAGCAGTGACTGAAACACAACCTTTTAAAATCACTAAATGAATATATAATACACAACATTTCTTTAAGGTGTTCAGCACAACCACTTTAAGTGAAGAACATTCAAGTTCATTTAGGAAATTGAATGTTCATTTCAAATGCATGTAATGAAACATATTTCAAGTTGAAACTCAACTTTGCTGATGATTGACAATGCCTTTCTTCACCAGAGCATTCTGATTAGTCATAGAATAATGAAATTTGCATTTGAGTCATGGATTGCAAGAGGAAATTCTGATTTATGCCCATTTCAAGTAGCTCTGAAAGAGTTTAATTTTTGGAGGAAACTACATAAGCACCTGGTAACATGGTTATGAGGATGCCAGCAGAAAATATTATTGATGAGTATGTACCACTAGTACAAAGAATTTACTGCTACAGAAATGTCAAATTCTCATTTCACAGGGCAGTTAGTACCTAGAAAGGCAGTGATCTGTGATTATGGGTTACTGTGAATGGTTCACCTGTTTCATTCTCACTACTTCTGGAATTCTTCATCTGTGCTTTATTCCCCTATTGGTGTCTTGTTGTGAAACCAAGATAATAACCCCCTTTGAGCCAAAAAAATTGTCTGATCATGGCTATAAAAGATCAAGCCCAGTGGGGCATTTCATCAGCAGGTATGAGTGAAGTGAATGCCAAAATATATTGGTAGGGGAAAAGAATTTAACTTAAATATTTTGAATACTTCTTGTAGATTGGTACCATGAGAAGAAGGTAAATTTCTGAGACACTGATTCTGCACAAATTCTACATCTGTATTTCAAAACACAAAAGGAAATCTTCACAGATGAAAAGTCATTCTCCAGAAATCTCTACTTAGCTCACTGACAACCTGTAATTTCTTTCTGGACAAACCCCTCATTGAGATACCTACACAAATTTCACTTGGGTTTGACTGTGGCCTTTAATTTTGACCACTGTCACCCTGTTGGCTGCTTAGTCTTCCCTTTGTCCCTTACCTAACTGCCTTGTCTCTTACTGAAGTGATGTTTTGAGTCTTTTTCTCCTGCCTCTTGGGCATCACTGCAAATGTGAATGCTTCAAACTGCCTGTGAATTGAAACAAATTGGAGAGCATAACAGAAATTAAATGTTTCTAGGGTAGAGTTTTTTTCCCAAGATCTGAGCTTGAGGCTGTAACTGAAATGGTAATTTAAATTAAATTTGCAAGTACATTTATTTTGTGCATGATTACAAGGAAAAGTAATTTTTTCCCTATTGTCTACATTGCCCAAGCCTGAGCATACATCCTCTTGTGAAGAAATCTGAAATGGCTCCCCACAGTTATTCCATGCCCTGCTCACTGTTCCATATAGATAAATGTTAATAGCCCAGAGTGTTGCCTTAAAATTAAGAATTTTAGATCAAGAAAAGTTCCTCTATGGTTTGTGATAATGCAAACATCAATAAGAAGGTTGCCTGTGGGTTGGAGATTGCACTGGAATAGGATTCCAATAAGTGATTCCATATAATAAATAAAGGAGCCAAAGAAACCAGAACAGATAATACTGTGCTTATAGTGATATTTCCTTTGCTATTTTTGGTTCCCCTGAGTCAATCTCTGGTTTAATGTCAGCATGAATGAGAACTGAATTGGACCAGTGGCTGGTGAAACAAAAAAAGTGCTGGCAGCTGATGATGGTGTTATGAGTTTATGATGATTGGAGTGGCACCAGCAAAAATATCCAAGGGACAACTTGGCTGGGAAGCTAGAACATAGGAATCAGAGAAATGAGAAGAGAATCATGTGTTGCCAGATAAGACTTTAGGTTTTCCCTGTGGGTTAATACCTGAATGAAAACTACCACTTTTCCTTTATGTGATGTCTTCTTTCCTTTAGGAATTACAGAAAGAAGACAGTTTGATAGAATGAAATATGCTCTTGTTTGGGTTTTCCACCTGTTCAAACAGTTTTCTGGTAACTAACTGTAGTATCTAATTAAAGCTGCACCTTCCTGGTGCACCCCTTGAGAAATGCTGCCATCCAGGTAATTAATGTGCTGTGCCTGCACTGGCTCAGATGCCTATGTTTGCAGCAGGCTACTTTAGAACATGCTGCCTTATCTTTGACCTTGGAGACATCTGGTGCTGGCTTCTCAGTCAAACAGAACTTGGGACAGGACAGGCATCAGACCTGACTGTGGCTTGGTGATTTCCACTTTTTTAGCATTAGCATTTTCAGTTATATGAGGTGCTGATAGCACCACATGTGAGGAAGGTGACTGTTTCTTTCAGGTAAAATCAATTTATTGGTGCTATGCAACTTGGCCTGTTCAGTCTGAAGAAAAGGAGACTGAGGCGAAACCTCATTGCAGTCTACAACTTTCTTATGATGAGAAGAGCAGGGGTAAAACACTGATCTCTTCTCTGTGGTGACCCGTAATAGGACTGAGGGAATGGCCTGAAGCTCTAACAGGGAGATTTAGGCTGGATATTAGGAAAAAGGATCTTCACCCAGAGAGGGGTTTGGCACTGGAACAGGCTCCCCAGGGAAGTGGTCACTGCACCAAGTTTGACAGAGTTCAGGAAGCCTTTAGACAATGTTCTCAGGCACATGGTGGGACTCTTGGGGATCTTCCTGTGCAGGGCTAGAGAAGGACTCAATGACGTCCCTTCCAACTCAGCATATTCAGTAACTCTGTAGGAAACATCTTAAGGAATAATCAACAGTGATTTTGCCAGGCACCCTTAGATCAGCCTCGTCTGACCTACTGGCTGTCTCTGAGTAGGAACATGCTGCCAGATGGCTTCCTTGGCACTCAAGATACTGCTTTTCAGAGTAAAGCTTTGCTAAAGGTTCCAGGTGCAACAGACAGAGTTTCTGTGCCCTTTAGGACTGAATTGCTAGCCCAGAGAGGTTAATTAATTTAATTAATTAATGAAATGTTACCATTGTTTATGAAAGCTGTGATGGCTCTGTAACTTCACCATTGACTGCAAGTGAAGGAGAGGTAAAGGTCTGGCAGGTTCTGCCTGTAACAGAGGTGGTATAAAGCTGTGAGACCCTTCTGTCTGGTGTCAAGATTAGTATAGCTGAGCTGAAATACACCAGATGAGAAACATACATCAATCTTCCTGTACATCTGTCACAGTCATATTTTCTGGAAAAATCCCTTTGCCTAGGATTCTTCTCCTGGCAAGCTGAGAAACCTCAGAGAAAAAGGAAAAAAATATTATCTCATTGCTTCTCTGTTTTGCTCATATGGAATGTGTTTGGAGCTTGTTTATCCAACTGGTGATTGTTTCATTGGTTTCATGTGAATTGTTTTGACTTATTGGCCAATCACAGCCAAGCTGTGTCGGGGTTCTGGAAAGAGTCACAAGTTTTCATTATTATCTTTTTAGCCTTCTGTAAGTATCCCTTTTCTATTCTTTAGTATAATTTAGTATAGCATTCTTTAATATAATATGGTATCAAAATAATAAATTAGCCTTCTGAGAACGTGAAGTCAGATGCATCATTCCTTCCTTCGTATGGGAACCCTTCAAATACAATATACATCTGTGTGTGTAGGTGTGTACACACCTCCAAGTACTCCAATACAATATATAGATGTTATATATGTCTGTATAAATTAAAGCTTTTTTATCAGTTCTATCTGTATCTCTTGGCAATGGCTGCATGGCAGTGGACGTCCAATAGCCCAGCCCATATTAAGCACCCAGAACTATATCTATCAAAACAGTCCACAAACAGAAACTTTGCAATGGGACTGCTGCATAATAATGACTACTAATTTTAAATTAATAAACCAAATGCTTCCACTGGGAAATTAACTCTGATATGAGTTGCATCTTGATTGTATGAAGGCTTTAGTACATGTGCTTACCTTTCAGTTGGGTAAACATCATGGGAACACCAGGCATGCTCTGGAGTGTTTAATTACAACACTTATGAGCATGATAAGAAAAAGATAATGGTTTGCTAAATCTCAGGCTTGCCTATAAGCAAAGGTCTTCTTCACTTTTTTTTTTTTTTAATTGAGCACATTTTTGAGTTCTCAGAAAGGAGCTATGCACACAGGTATTACAGCATGATCTGTAAAGACAGCAATGGTTCACAGCGGGAGCTGGGTGGGAATAGAAATGCAAACATTGTGATGCAAGAGTCTAGGAAACTGATCTGAACTCCCAGTTGCCTCTAAAGCAATCAACATAGCAAACTGTTCTGTAAGAAATCCAAACACTGCACTCTATGTGCATAAAGTGTTCACAGTTTCTCACATGTATTTATTCAATTAATGCCATTTTCAGATTAGCTGCCATCAGTAGAAGGGCCTTGAATTGGAGTAATCAATGTGAATTGTGAATACAGTGCCCTAAGCCAGCTTCCCTTCATACTGCAGCTTTCAGGTGTTCAAAGGAACCTTTCCTCTGAGGAGCATCACCTATCGGTTCTGTGGTAACACAGGGAGCCTGTGTGAGGCAGTAATCCAAAACCAGAAAATGCAGATCAATTTTACTCTGCAGCCTTTTTCAATTGTCCATAATTGTCCTTTTCATAGTGATAAAGTAGATGTACTTGATCACTAGCAACTAAACCAATAAGTTAGCCTGTAAGGCAAGATAAAGTAAAGAAGATTTTAGTACTACTTAATTGATTTTTGCTCTAGATGCTCATGTGAAGTAAACAGTGTCATTAAATAAAGATTTGTTTTAAATGTGATCAGTGGGCAATCTCTTTGCCACTATCCTTTCTTCAGACAGAAAAGGCTTCAGGGGAGAACTTACTGTGATACTAATAGTACTGAAGAGACAACCTGAAAAAAGCCCCAGCCAGCTGTTGTAGACAATGTGGTTTAAATAGCAATTGCCTTGGAGATACAATGCCTATTCTCTACCATATTTAATTCTGGTTTCCACCTAAGTCCCATTCATTTTCAGAATGAAGAATTTCTTGTGTCAACATTTGTACTCTGTTTTTTCTTACTCTGCCTCTTATCCAATGATTTAGAATTTAACAGCTGCCTAGTTTGAATACTACAGCTGAAATTTTAAGCTTTACTTTTGCTGTGGCAACTGATCCCTCTTGCTTTTACCCCTCTTGCTTTTACCTCTCTATTTCTAGCGGCATGATTTTGCTAAAGGACAAGCTGTTACTTTGTTTAACAGCAGAACATAATGCCTGCCTTTGATAAACATAAGGCAGAAAAAGAATGCTTACAAAACCTAGGAGTTGCAAATATCTGAGCTCTTCTTTGTAAAATTTTCAGAAACAGAGCCATAAATGTACAAGGTTGTTTATCATACTGGATTATCTATTTCTCCTAACATAATTAAATACAATAAGTATATCCAGATTTATATCAGCATAATAAAAAGCAACATTTCATAGTCACTTGTGTGCTGGAAAAACAAAAGCCTTCTTTAAATCTGGAAGATAATACTTACATAAGGAGTGCAAGATTTACTTGAATTCTAATTTGGGGTCTAAGTTTACTGCTCAGTAGAGAATGACTGACAAGGGTTTTCAATGAGCCAATTTACATACTAAGATACATAAATTGGGCCAGTTAACATGTGCAAAGAATATGATTTTATTTACTGTCTGGAACTGTACCTATTGTCCTGTCCCCAAAATAGGAAGAAAATAGGAATACCACAACTAGCTGTTGCACTGCTAACTACAGATGTGCTGCACAGGATGAATGAGGTGAGGTACCTTATGTAATTTAATTTCTGGCCTTTTTTTAAAGGTTTTATTGGGGGCAGAATTATGAGAAAATGATTTGTATTACCAGTCGGAACATTCTTACACAAAGAAATAAAATCTGTTGCCTAATGCTTGGTTGATTAAAAATACTAGTAGAATGAAGCAAAAGAAAGTTTACCAAACAATACAGAAATATTACTTACAGAGAAACCTGACAAGAATAAAACCCTGCACTACATGTTCAGCATGAAAACAAAACCAGGGATGCATCAGCTATCTGCAAGGGATGATGGATGCAAGATGCTCCTTGCAGCTCATAACCTTGTATCTCATCTATGCCTTGTTCTGTTTCTCCTTTTGGAGTGCAATAAAACCCAAGCTGTTTCTGTAAGTCTTGCAGGATTTGAATTGATGTACTGAAGCTGAAGGTCCATCTGTTCTAGTGCCTTGTCTCCTACTGGTCTTGGCTTTTCATGCCTAAATTCTGTGACCAAAATAGAGAAGTTTGGTAGGTTTCCCTTTCTGGGGAGAAAGTGACTTCTCTGCCTGAGTTTAAGATTCGGGTGGCAGTGGCCATGGATTGTGTGGTGGAGGATGCCAGCCGCGGTGTAAGGGTTGGGCAAGTCTGGCCCTACTGCTCTTCATTTGGGATGAAAATTCTCGTGTGTGTGCAATAGAGTTAAGACTCGAATTACACCTACGAGAGCACCACCTCCCGTGCTTAAAATGAGCTGGGATCACGAATCTTGTGAGAACGGTGACATTGAGCTGCAGTCATTCAGGGCTGAAGATTGGGAAGTAGATGAGAAAGAATTAGAAGCTGGGGGAGATTCTCTAAGGCTTTGGTGAAGTGACTCAGGGCTGTGTCGCATCAACAACCTCCTAACACTTCTAAGACGAGGCGCTCCAGCCTTTGGAGGGAGTGGTGACTGTGCGGAGTCCCAGCGGGACCAAGTCGCCTGGCACGCCTTCTACCCTCGCTTCTCCCTTGGTCTGCGCCCAGCAAACAGGTGCTCCGAGTTAATCACGCCTCCCACCTCACCGCCACGGAGGACGTGATAGGGTGGGCATAGCAGGGGGCTGCACACTCAACCGGGAGCAGGAGCGGCCACTCCTCCCTCCCGCGGCGCATCCTCCCGCCCCCCGCCTGCGGGGCTGCCGCCGGGGTGGTGCCAGCAGAGCCGGCCGGCTCCGCGCCTCGGGATGTGCTGAGCAGGGGCGGCTCCGCGCCTCGGCCGCCGCCCGCAGCCCGCCCGCAGCCCGCCCGCCCCGCCCGCTCGGAACGGGTCGCTCGCCGGTGGCGGAGGAGCCGGCGGTGAGTGCGGGCAGGGCGGGGCCGCTCGGGGAGGGCTGTGTGTGTATATGTGTGTCTGCACGGAATGATAGGTGTGTATCGCTGATACCGAAGCCAGCTGGATAGAGGTATCCTGTTGAACGTTCCCGTGCGGGCAAGGGGAGGGAGGAGAAGCCGGGCGCCGTGTCCGCCGTGTGCCGACGGCGTGTCCGCGGGAGCCTGGCGGTGCCCATATGGTCGCGCCGCTCTGCTTTCCTCGGTAGGTGCCTCGCCGTGCGCATGTATTCATGTGTTTGTGTATGTATAGCTACATATGCGCCTGCATATACATGGGCGCGACGCCCTGCTCGCTCCGCGCTCCCTCTGCAGGTGTTATTGGGGTGTGTTATTCGATCCAGGTACCCCCGCACCTGGTCGCGGCGCTGCCCCGGGGACGGCCCCTGGGACCCCGCGGTGGAGGAGCCCCAGGGTGCCGCGGGCCGGCGCCGCCTCGCCCGGCGCTGTGTGAGTGTGTGTGAGGCTCGCAGCCCCTCCGCCATCCCCCGGGCGGCAGGTACCGTGGGCAGCAGGCTGGCTGGAGCGCGAACGCTGCCTTCCTTCGCACGCTCGTCACGAGTTAGTGAAGAGCTGCGACAGCCCAGATGCCTTCCTAGACATCCATTCCTCCTACTCAGCCTCTGGCAAAGGAGAGAAGATAACAGGCAGCACTTCTGTCTGTGTGGGTGGAGGAAGAGAAAGGACTACTGATAATGGATTTGTTGAAGGAATGTTGATTCTGGGTTTTAATTACTATTTCAGTGGTTTCAGTGTAGCCCTGGGTTGTATTGCTGCCAGAGGACTCTCCTGGTAGCTTTAGTGCAGTGCTTTTTAAATCCTGTGTTCTTGCTTTTGCTGTTCAGTAAAATATTTTCTCAGTTGTGGTGCATGCAAGGAACCCATTCAGGAAAACTCGGTTTCCAAAATAATGATGTGGACTGTGTGTAAAATGCTGGACTAATGGAAATGCAGCATTTTTTATTTCCTCCAGTCCTGAGTTTTAATGGCATTTTCTTACAAGTGAACATTTGTCATTTATGAGAGGTTTTGGTTTTCAGTTTGGTCTGTTTGTTTATTTTTTTAAGTCACTGCTGTTTATTTAAGTTGGCTTTTTTCTCTGAGAGGTGGAGTATCATGAAATCACAGGACTAAATCTTGCATTCAGCACATGAACAGAACTGTCCTTTGGGAGAAATGATGCCCTGATAGGCAAGGAAGGCACTTCTGTCAGTGGAACCATCTTTCAATCAGAACTGCATTATTGGCAACCTCTCCATAGGATTCTGTGGAAATAGGATATCTGTTTCATATAGCTATACTATTTGGGGGTATAAATAATATAATTTTAAAGTAATTGTGATCCCATTCAGTTAGAATATTTTTCCCCTTTCTGGGATAAAAAACTGAGAAAACCTTACTAAAGTGTGTACTGTTTGTTTTTGTTTTTTTTTTCCTCTAGAGCTGTGTGAAGAAAGACTTCAGCCATGGATGTGTTCATGAAAGGGCTTTCCAAGGCCAAGGAGGGAGTCGTAGCAGCAGCAGAAAAGACCAAGCAGGGTGTGGCAGAGGCAGCAGGAAAGACGAAAGAGGGAGTCCTCTATGTGGGTAGGTGGGCAGCAGAGAGCACTCTGCTGATTGGTGCACCCCAACATTCACAGCTGGATCCTCATCAGGCCCATTCTTCTGCAGAAAAAAATATATAATTGCTCATAGGAGACCATTGCAAAAGAAACAAGAGGAAATTTGTGCCTTCCTGAGGTCTGGTTCTTTTAAGCCAAGTGCCTTACAGCACAGGTCATTGGGTGGCACTCCATGCAAGAAGTTTGCCAGATCAAGGCTGAAGGGGTGGTTGGTACAGTAAAAATAAATGTGAAAAAAATGTAAAAGCTGGAGGTGAAGGTAGTTTCACTATGTTCTGCAGAGCATCTGGGACTTGAACAGGATTTCAGGAGAAGACACTTGAGAGGTTAGCTCAGAAGTTGAGTAGGAGACATGCAGACTGCTTGGTATGTTGACGGTAACATTTTATATGGCCAAGTGTCATCTGAAATTAATTTCACGTTCTGTAATTACTATTGCAAATTCATGGCAAATATTTTCCACCACTTCTCAAGGAAAAGCCTCTTCAGTTAATGAGGTAGGGCAGGTAGACCCCAAGGTAGCAAAGCAGTTGTTAGTGTCTTATTCTAGGCCAAACAAGTCTTGCACAGAGCCTGGGATAAAATTATTTTCAAATCCCTGAGTGGTACTTTCATGGAGGATAGTCATCTTCATTTAGCAAGTGTTGGGCTTTAGAAGCGTGTCTTGCAAATGCTGTCATGAAAAATTCACAGAAAAACAATCTGCCAAGACTATGAGTAAGTGGTTATTTATGAAAAAATTATTATGGATCTGTTTCTCTTATTCATCAAATAAAGCTGGTCTATAAAAGAATGGAAGGGGAAAAGATATCCTTTTCTGTAGGTAGTTTCTGTTCTGTTGATTTTGTAGCAGGTCAGTTCTGTAATGGGCACTGTGTGTACTGAGGGAGATGTGCTCACATAACAGAGAGAAGTTAAACAGAGCTGAAAACCAGAGGCATTTCTTTTCAATGGGAGTACTGAGGTCTCTGGTATTCCAGTGCCTTTTTTGGATTCCCTCTTGCAGCCTAGTGCCAGTCTGTAAGAAATTATTTCTGCTCCAGATAGTGTGGACTACTCATTTGGAATATACTTCCCTCCCTTTTAAGCCATAGCAAAGCTCAGTGCTCTTGCCAACAGGGATGGCAGTCATTTTGAACACTAATTGTAGGCTGAATCTATTTTAAAATGAGCATCTGCTCATTTTCAAAACAGCAAAATAGATGTTCTTCCACTGTATATTGTGCTAGATGTTGGAATTATTTTCCAGAGGTAGGACTTTCTTTTATTCTGTTTTCTTGTAGCCCTGGCCATGCTTCTGGGGTCATTGAGTTCTTTGTATTAGAAACCTGCATTGTGTGCTAAATTAATCTTTGTTTCTGACCTGCTCTCCAGACCATAATAACATTTGAACCTAGTTCTGTTCCCAAAGGCAACAGATTTCCTGTTGTCTTCAGAGATGCTTTTGCTGAGGTTGAGCTTTGGAGGGCAGGCTTGCTATTTTTGAAAGAATTTTAAGAAATGACTGGGGACTGCAGAGCCCTGAGCTGTGGTAGGGACCTGTGCATGTGACTGTAGTAATGGTGGAGGATCCTTCTCCCACCAGCTGCCTCCTTTTCAGGAGGCAAGGGCTATGTGCACACTTTGTGCAGGCAAAAGAGCCTTTGGTTGGAAGCTGTCTCCAGAAGCTCTGGCAGCTCGTGCCCAGCTGTGTGCTTGCCCATACAGGCAGGACGTTTCAACAAGTTGAAACAGGGAAAGGAGGAGCTGGGTGTTTCTCTCTCTACTTCCCAAGCAGAGGTGGTTCTTCCCCTGTGCAGCATTAGCAGAGGCCAGTGTCATCATCTTTTGTTCTGCAGGCTGATAATGATTGCAGTGCCAAAGGTGGTGAAGCCCCTTTGTGAGCAGAGGAGAGGAGCAGCACAATTCATTAGAGCTCATGGAGACTTCTCACTCCCTTTTTCTATAGTTGGCTTTTCAGATTTGAGATTCACAGCCAGATTATACTGTGAAAGCTGCCTGACATCTTGCAAAAAAGAACCTAACAACACTGGGCTGAGTGGGACCTGTTAATCATTTTCAGTTTCATAACACTCAGCCTCCAATTGCTGGTAGAGAATTAAGAAGATGCAGAGTCTTTGGTCCAGATCCCCTAGGTGATGTGGCTTCCCACTGAAATCAGTGCAATTCAAGTAAATGTGGAAAACATATGGACCTTCCTGTCCAAGCTGCTCTTAACTATTGTGTGGAAGACTATAACCTAATTCTACCTGGTGTGAGTTCTATTAGCAACAGCTGCTGTTTGGGATGAAATATGGTTATTGTAGTTATTTTATTCTTGTTTTGGTTTTAGCATTTTTTTGACACAAAGCAAATTTCTCTTAGCAAAAGGAGAAACTTGGAGCGGTGTATTGGAGGACTAATGGAGGTTAGTTGTTTTTTTTCCCCTGTCCATACTGAAGTAGAGACTTCCCTCAGTCCACTGTCTGACCTCCTTTTAAGTATCCAAGATCCTTTCTATACAGTCTACAATATTTTTTTAGGCTTTCAAGTATTGGGGGTTTCTTCCCCTTAAATTTCTCTGCTAATGGGCTTCACCATTGGCTGACTGAAATTGGTGGTTCTCTCTTAACTCATTGAAGCACTGCATCAGGACCTTTCTCAATGCCAAAAAAATGGCCTGGTCATTGTTTAGAAACAAGGACTAAGGCTCAGCCATCCAGTGTGTGCTGTAGATATAAAACTGCATCTTTCTGTAGCTTTCAAGAGCTTTTAGTGTGAAGCAGAGAGGAAGTGAGTGGCAGTACTTAATCCCCACTTGCTTTGAAACCAGGAACTGAGTAAGAAGGATGTGGTCACACACTCCTGGTAATGCAGTGTTCATGAAGTCTGCTGAGCTTCTGTGTGCTTCCAGGGAGCTGGAGTTTCTACTCAGTTGACTCTTGAGTGCATGTTGCATGTTCAAGAATGGAAGTTTCCAGTCTGGTTGTTTTTTTTGTGTCATAAGCTTTCAGAACAAGCTTTCAGTTTATTAGCAGCAGTGTGGCTGACTGTTGTTTACTACTCCCTGTGCTGGCACATGGCCTTAGAGTAGAGCAGAGCAGTCATGACCTATTTGGCAAAGCCATCCAAATTCCTCCACTCTCTTTTCATAATGGTTCTTATTTTCCTTTGGTGGTAGAAAAGCCAGCAGAGTAATTGAGGAACTCAGTGTTGGTCTGGTAGAATAATGGCTTCAGGACTTGGAAGCAAGTGTTTTCCTTAAACATATATTGCCCCTTCCTCTAATTTGGTTTTATATCTCCCAATCTGTAACCAGCTCTGACTAAGTCTGACCAAGTCAGTAGTCTGTTGGTCTCTCAAATAGTCCAGAAATTAGTGTATTTGCAAACTGCTGATAAATTCCTTCATTCTGGCACAGTGACAGCCATGATAATAAATCATGAAGAGACCCTATGGTATTTTTTATAATTGGAACAAACCCAAAAATTGCGTTTGGTTTTCTCCCTCCCCTCACACAGATGTCTACTACAGCTAGGAAAAATAGCATTACCACGTACTACTATTGTTTCTTGATCTAGGTTAGAGTCCTGTTCCTTGGTCTTTGTTATCCCTACTCTGATTCCTCTGTTCCTTGTTATGCAGGGTGCAGTGAGCAAGACTTGTTGGTATTATGGGAATGCCAGGATGAAAGACAGCTAGTTTATCCTGGAAACAGTGTGGACAACCAGCTTTCCTTCATGGCTAGCCAGAAGTCATCCTACTGAACTCAAGTGTTGTTATTTATAGGCCTGTTCTGGCAGATCCTAATAAGCATCCTCTAGATGCTGTTGTAGCTGCCATGGCAGGAACAGGTTCTTGCATGCAAGTGTGCAGCAGTGGGGCAAGTGCTCTTGAGCTCTAACATATGCTGTAGGCTCTGGAACACCAACCAGCTGGTTGGTTGCCAATTAATGGATCTGACTATACATACCCCTGTTCCATATGGGTCTGTGAGCTGAGCTTTTTTAAATGAAAATCTGTCTTCCACTAAAGAGACCGGCATTTCTGTGTGAGTTGTGGTTATAGCAGTGTTGTCTGGGCAAGTAAGAAGTAAGAATCTACTTGGAATAGGTGCCTCTGGAGAAGTGTGCATTGCACAGGTCCCCAGGGAATTCTGTCACACCATCCATCCCTTTCTGGCCTTAGGGAACTGGCTACTTGCTAATTCACAGGTTGCCTATCTTTAATGGCTTGGCTTGCAAACAGTCTGTTCAAAAACATGAACAAGCTGTTGGCCAGGTCTAACAATGCCTTTAAAAGCATGTGCTTAATATTAAGTATTCCAATAGACACACTGTAAGCCTGCAGTGGTGTTTTGTTGCTAGAAGTCAGTAGAACCGTCATCTGCTTGAATTCCAGGATGTGCTTTGCTCCTTCAGGTCTCATGGTGGTACAAAATTGAGAACCAAATTCCTTAAACAGGATGTTAGGCACGAACACTTTGTATACAATGAAACTCTTGAACTCTTGTTCAATGGTAAATATTTTTCAGTGAGAGAAAAACAACTTTTTTTAATGATAAATTTGGAATAAAGATGGAAAAAGGCTTCCCAGCTGTTTAACATCATCATTAGCTAAAGGGACATTTCATTTTACTTGCTACAGTATTTTTTTCCCTTGTCTTTATCATGGATTATTATTCTACTCTTGCCCATGGGTAAGAGAGCCTTTTCAATCTTGTAATCAATCTAATAGTGCCAGAACTACATGGCTAAACTTGCATAAATTTGCACTAGTAGCAAGTGACACATATTGATGAATGAGCTTATATTGTGTTTCTGTGTTTAATTGTATTACTGCAAAGAATTTTGGACAAAAAGTTGCTTTTTTCCCTAATATTTTTCTGCTCATGCATTTTCTTCTGTTATAAGTATAAAGTCAGAAGTATAAATTATAATGTCTCAAATGCTAAATGACAGCAAAAAAATTGCATTACAAATAAGGTCATTTCTGTGTTGGTAAGAAAAATAAAATGTCATCCTATCTCTGGCAGACTAGGTAAGATGATTAACTAGGAGCCATAAACTCTGTTAATTGCACATTGTTAAGCATTATAGTCCACAGATGGATACTAATCCCTGAAATGTAGCCAAATTATGGAACCTGACAAGGGCAAGTAGAGGGCTGGTAGGGAAAAAGACATCCAGTTATGTTTTAAACAGCAGTATGTGCTAATTAGTTGAAAGAACTTTACTGATGGCTCTGCCTCTTCACTTAGACTGAATTTCTTAATACCTTGGAAGATATTGTGTGCAATGGTATGCAGCCTGCATGTTAATCCCTCTTTATCATCTATCTAGTCTTTACCAGTACTTAAAATATACATTTTCAACCGAGTATTTTTCTTTGTTTAGGTTCCAGGACCAAGGAAGGAGTTGTTCATGGTGTTACAACAGGTAAGATAATTACCTCTTGATTTCAGCTTCTTTGCCTCATGAGATTAACCAGCCATTTAGCTGTTAAAAATTGAGGGTTTTTGAGAGCACTATAATTTATGAAAGATGGAAAAGCATAGGAAAATTAAGAGATCTGGTTGGGTGGAAACACTGAATGAAATGGCTTATAGGAAAGAAACAAATTTTAGAGTTTTGATTTGAGTTTGTCACAGTTATGAGTGTTTTGAATTTTTTTTTAACTGACTAATCTCTCAGTAGCAAGAGCACTTTCAAACTTGGAATTTAATGCCAGGCATGTATCTTCACAATAGCATTTCTACGCCAAGAAAGAGTAAATTTGCATTTTAAATTTATTTGCAGGGATCATTTTAGGTATGAACTGAAACCAGTAACCAATAATTTCTTTTAAGGGGCAAAATGAATGGACATCTTTGATATCTACAGAGTGCAGAAAAGCCTCAGTTGACCATAGGGCATTGAATAAAATGTATAATTTTCTGCTGTAGAATGTGGGAGTTCTGAAGATGTGAAGTGAATGCATGATCAATAAATTTGTTTTTCCCCTAAAAAATTCAGAAACAAATAAGATAGTGGAAAAGGATTTCTTTTTCCTCAGTGTACAGCCAGTCTCTCATTCAGCTCACGTGTCAGTGTATCATTGTGCTCACAAGGCAAAGGATAAACAGTGGTAAGTAAACAAATGTCAGTACTTAGTACACAACCCACATAAATAGTTGAAAAAGAGTATTTCTAGTAACAAAACAGAACAGAATACTGAAGATAGTCCTTCAGAGCTTAGGCTGAGCATGTGTGCTGTTGTTAGGAGATTTGAAATCTCAGCTCATTAGACCTCAATTAAGAGAAAATATTCAGAGGGACCATTGCTATGACCAGTAGAGGATTGCAATAGAATGAGATTTGGGACACCTACATCCACTATCATCACAGATGTGGGAGCAGCAGCTACACAGCACTAGGAAGCAAGTTAATAGAGGTGATGTTCACCAAGCTGGGATGTGGTAGAATCTAAGTCAAGGGCATTTGCACATGTATGAAACATGCTGAAACACTGGGATTCTAGTGGGCTACCTCAGTGGGGGACTTCTCTTTCTCATCCTGAAAGAAACTGCTGATCTCAAATGCTGTGCCTCTCTTTATGTGATGGCAATATATTTAATTAGGCAGGAAATTTTCAGTGGGTGAATAGAATTTTTAATAGGTTTTAAAATATCTTAAATTTTCTTCTGGAAGGTACAAAACAGACTGTGCAGCCAAACATAAGGGGACCACACCTGTTATGTGCTGTGCCAGTGAATAGAAAACTTGGAGAAGTTACTGTTGATTTTAGGCAAAACAGTAGCTGCTCCTCACACACTTTAGGAAACAGGTGACACAAAGTGGAACACCCAAAACTTGGGAATAATGGGTTCTGTGCTTTCCATCTTCTGTCCTTTCAAGCTGTTTGAGATGTTTGGCTGTTGCGTGAAAATGGAAAATGAACAGGGAGTGAACAGGCTGAGCTATGGCAGTGAGAAGAGAAGACTGCAGGCAAAATCTAGAGGCCACAGCTTCCAAAATGAAACAATATGGACTTGCCAGTGTAAGAACAGAGCAAGTGCTTGGAAACATTTTAAGAGCAAAAAAATAATAACAAGCCTATTAATAGTTCTTCTGGCAAGAAGAGAAGGTAGATAAAAACAGACTTGGGTTCACTGTAGTGGTTCTGTGAGGTGTAACATTAAGACAGAGATGTTAGAGAGGTTGATGTAGAAATCAAATCCATTTAAATCAATGCTGTTAAAGTTGATGTGGCAAAAGTGCCTTTTAAGTTGCTTGTAAAGACCTACTTGTCTCTTTTCATATGACTGGGAGTTCACAAGCTGTGCTGGTCTTATGATATTAACTCCCTAGAGCATCATGTGAAACCTGAGGTGAAATAAACACTTTGTTATGTAAATAAAAATGATTTGAGAGTTTGGAGACAGGTACAAGCTAGAATCACAGATCAAAATGATTGTTCACAGTTTTGCAGTCTCTTTGCTTAATGCCTGAGTTCCAAACTCTTGATAGCTTTTCTGTCTTTGAATAAGTTGTGATTTAGGCCCTTATGCTGGTGAAATGACTGTGACATGACACACCTTGAAGAGCTAAAAAACCTAATTGCATTCTTCAGTCAGTTTATTTCCAAACCCAGAATTACTAGTCTGAGGTGTTTCTTGCTCTAAATGTGACCTGATTGTACCAGATTTATTGACATCAAGATACTGTGAAATGAGGATTCCAGGCTGTGAGTCACTGGAATGTGATAAGTGTGTTATTTGTCAGGTCATCCTTTCTCTGAATTTCTGATAAAAGCAGCTTTGCTTATTGGTTTTATGGGGTGTATGCCCTGTGTTTAGACTTGACTTCCTCATTGAAAGGTCTCCTGGCCTTTGACTGTAGATGCATAATTCACCCATCTTACCCATCTCCCAGAAATGAACAGTATCAAAAATGAAATATTTACAGTCCATCTCCAGATATTCTAAATAAAGCACTATCTGTAAATAAGTCAGGGCAAAAAAGCTCTTAGTCCTTCAATCATGTGAGTGAAGACACAATATTGAAAGTAGTAAACCATAGTCAGGTGTTTTGCTTAATTCTTTATTTATTCAGGATCATTCTTGTTCTTCTTAACATTCTTAGTCATTGTATTCCTGCTCTTTAACTCCATCAGGTATCTTACAGAAAATTACATAAATTGAAGAACCACCATATTTATGGCATCTTTGTAAATGAGTTCTTCAAGTACTTAAGACAAATTTAGTGTTTGAAATACCTACTATAATTTACTTATACTTACTCAAAAGTGTATTTGGTACAATAAACTTACTTACAAGGGTAAGTTCATCAATTCAGAGAAATTCTGTGGTTTGAATCTACTTTTATTGTTCAAGGTTGAAAGTAACTAGTTATTATTTTGAATTGCTCTGGAGCTTTTACATTGATACTGTATGCTACCCTGTTGTCTGTAATAAGGAGTGCAAAGACAACTTCAATGCTAATACTTTTTGCACAGTGCTATAGTCACTGTTAAAAATTAAATTCACCCTTAGTGTGGTCATTGTACACTGTCCCAGGATCATTTAATGGAATGGACAGTCTCTGCATAGATAAAAGAAGTAATCAGGCCATAGCACAGCAAAGCTCTGCAGAAGCTGATTTCCTCTGGGTCTCAACACTGTGGTGCAAAGCTAATATCAATTTTACAAAGACTTAATGGCTTAAGATCATTAAGCAACCTGGTATTCAGATAAATTTACTAAGTTGGAATCAACCCCCTGCATTCTGAACTGATTTGTTTGTGCACACTTAGTGCTTTCCCCATTGCTACTTAGTGTAAGCAATAAAATAAATGAAACTGGAAACTTACTTTGGTTTTTCTTCTCCTGTTGTGGGGTTTTCAGAGCTCTAGGGTCACCAGGCTGGATCTCATTATCGGAGTCACTCTGATAATGATTTTGATGTTTAGTTATTCCTTAGGGACAGGAACTAAGATTTTCTCCTTACTATGATTGCTTTTGCCAAACTGTGCTATTTATATAGTTTGCTCAATTTATCTTCTTGGCTCTGATTTTGGAAGCAGTGTGTGAGAGATCTTCCATGGTAACTCCTGTGTCAGCTTTCTTATGCTGTGTCTGTGTGCTGCTTTTGGCTGGGATGGAGGTTATTTTCCTCACAGTACCTGGTATGGGGCTGGTTGGGATTTGTGCTGGAACCATTGTTGGTAACATAGGGATGTTGTAGTTATTGCTGGGCAGGGCATACACATCACAGCATTTCCTGCTTCTCACCTCACCCCACCAGGGAGAAAGCTGGGGGTTCACAAGGAACTGGGGGAAGACACAGCCAGGACAGCTGGCTCCAGTTGACCAGAAGGATATTCCACACCATGTGGCATCATACTGAGCAGTAAAACTGTGGGGAAAGTTGGTGGGGTCATCTGCTTGGGGGCTGGCTGGGCATCAGTGGGTAGGTGGTGAACAGTTGTTTGAATTTGTATCACCTGTAGGATTTATACCTTTTTTTCTTTGTTGTTTTCCTTTTTATTATAATTTTTTATTACTATTATTATTTTATTTCAATTGAACCATTCTTATCCCTTGAGTTTTCTTACTTTTACCCTTCCAATTCTTTTCTTCCCCATCCTGCTGGAGGAAGAAGGGACTGAGCAGCTGTGTGGTGCTTAGTTGCCAGCTGGGGTTAAACCATGGCTGTCTGAAATAGAAGCAGTCTTAAGTACACTGCTTTTGTTACTGCTTTTATCAGTATCTTACTGTTGTGCCAGTAACAGTGTTAGTGGCCTGATTCTTTCCTTTTTCATTTGAGTTTGTGTGTTCTCTGCTTTTCCTAGGATAATGTGTTGCTGGGAGGAGGAAATGTACTTGAGACTGTGCCTTCCCAAAATCCTGTAGCAGGGGGAACAGCAGCCACTGGGTAGTTGCTCATGGTAGGTGGTTGTACCTGCCATGACAACAGAGTGTAAGAAATGTGGGAGTAATAATGGCATTGAGAATCAGGTGGTTTGTACTGCAGCATCCACAGGGCACTCTGTTCCACTCTGTCTCTTCATGTTTTGAGGTGAAGGTGCTTCAAGAGCTTGAGATAATGAAACTAATTGTGCCTGTGATGATCAGCACAGTACAACCATGCTTTACCATTTTATCAGAAAGGATGAGTTTGGTCAAGGCCAACTGAGCCCTTGTCAGCATCAAGCCTACTGAGTTTGTACTTTACATGTTCTGCCATTCAGTGTTTTTGGGAAAGGGAAGTTTTCAAAACAATGTGTGGCACTTGCATACAAAAGAATTTAACTGAATGAAAGGATCCTGAATTATAAACTCAAACCCAGTGGTTTGGGTTGGAAAAGACCCTAAAGATGATCTGATTCTAACCTCCTTACATGGGCAGAAATGCCTTCTGCTAGACCAGGTTGCTCATGACCCCGTGGCCTTGAGCACTTCCAGGGATGGGACATCCACAGCTTCTCTGGACAACCTGTTCATTGCCTCCCCACCCTCACAGTAAAGAATTTCTTCTGTATCTAAACCTATCCTCATGTAGTTTGAAGTTATCTACTCCTGCCCTGTCCCAACATGATCACAGGATCTTCTCTTCCTCTCTACCTTTCTTGTAGGGTTTTAGGTACTGGAAGGCCACAATTAGGATCTCACCAGCTCTGTCTTCATAGGAGGGGTGCTCCATCCCTCTAATCAGCTTGGTGGTGTCCCCTGGACTCTCTCCAACAGGTCCATATCCTTCCTGTGCTGGGACCCCAGAGCTGATGCAGCCCTGCAGGTGGGGTCTCAGCAGAGCAGAGGGCCAGAATCCCCTCCCTTGACTTGCTGGTTGTGCTGCTTTGGATGCACCCCAGCATCTTTCCCAGAAAGAAATAAATAAAAAGCAGTACTGAAATGTACCCGGAACGTATTTCCTCTTATTTTTGTTTTAATTTAAGTATTTATTGGAAAATTGAATTTTGAATCTACTTTTATGAGATGCTACTCTATTTTTTAGAATTATTTTTGCATCACCTGTGGGATTTATATGGAACAGCATGAATAAGTTTGTTTCATAACATTACCTAGTTTCTTTCTGAAAGACTCCAAGCACAAGCAGGTCTCACTAGGCTTTGCAACATATAGCATGTTATGATGGGACACATCTGAAGATATATGTTTGCAAGAACCTACTGGAAAGCTTCTTATATAAAATTTCATGCATAAAATTCAAAGCTTTTTGTGGTCTGAAGCTGCTAATAATCAAATGGGGCATCTTAACAGATGTCTTTTTGCACTTGCTAGCATTAAGTCAAAACTTCCCTGAGGGCAACATTTGCTTTTCAGCAAAACCCATTTTTGATTTTCTTTCCACCCCCCTAAAAAAAGCACGGCAATAGCCTAGTGGATGTATACAAGGAAATTTCTCATGAACTTTTGGGTTATTAGCATATATAGTGAGGGAGCTATTTGAAACAGGCTTTTTCTGTTTCTAATTTCAGACAATGTGTAGTCTGTTGTTCTACTCTATAATGAAAGCTCCTGGTCATAAGAGATAATACTTAATTAGTTACTAACTTATCCCTTTAAATTAGCTAGAATGAGCATTAAGTTATCTGCCTCAATTTTCAGTCAGCAGATATTTATAATTTGGGTCTTTAATAAAAATTTTGTATTAGTCATGTTTAGGCTTCTAGCTTTTTTCAAATTTTTGCTTTTTATTATCAATCATAGTAATGCATGCTGCCTGCCCTGTGATGTGGACAACTGATGCCCTTTATGTAAGGAGTTAGAAATGTAATTTATCCACAGAAAGCCTAATGTTTGTACGTGCTTCCCAAAAAGACCTCAGAAATGGTGGCCTAACTTTGAAGCAGAATCCATCCTGTGCTTGTAAAGGATGCAGATAAAGTATGAATACATTTTATGGATCAGATGTGATTTAGCCTGAAGGAAAGAATAGGATTAGTTAGAATGGCAAAGATATATGATAGGTGTTTTTGAAAAACATTGCCTTGTTTAGAGGGAGTACATATGTGTTTTGCTAAAAATCTGGGTGTGTAACTTGAAGGCATGAAGTCATTCCATCCCTTTTCTTAGAGCAGTTTCACTGTAGTTCAAGCTGCTGTCAGAAAGAGCCCTTGGGGATGAATGAGCAGAAAACCCCAGTGATATTCTGAAAGGTAGAATGGCAACTGCTGATGTATATGTAGGCTAAATGAGTTGTTGTTTCCCTGGGGCTTGGAAGTTAGCTATTAATCCAGTTTCCTTTGACATTCAGGCTTTTTATAAATTAGTATATTATGTATCAGCATTGGGACAAAAATCTCTAGTGGGTCAGATAAAAGGTTCTGTTTGAAATGGTCAGGTTGAGCATTGATAGATCTGTTTTTTGATGAAATAGATCTTAGAAAATAAAAAAGGAATAATCAACATTTTTTGAGTCTAAAGCAAAAAATCATGTCTTGCATGCCTTGTATCATGCAGTTTGGTGGACTAATTGGAATGCATTTCCAAACTAGGATATATTATACAGTGAGATGGACATAATAAGAGCACCTAAATAATGTCTTTTCTTCCCTAAAGTGCAGTTAAACATGAATGAAAGTGTCAGATATCTTTCACATGAAAGAAATTGCGCCCCAGCTAAGGTTTATTTTTACCTCTGCTGCTCCAGCGTTACCAGATGGACAGTTTAATTTCTTAAGATCCACTTGGGGTACAGAAAATGTAACTTATGCCTTATGGCCTTATGGCTTTTCATGATGTTGGGCTGTCAGTGATAAATTCTCTGAAAAACTTAAAGCTCCCAGAGGCATCATTCATGTCTTTTTCCATCTTCTGCTTCTCCTCAGTGGCTGAGAAGACCAAAGAGCAGGTGTCCAATGTTGGGGGAGCTGTGGTGACGGGAGTGACGGCGGTGGCGCAAAAGACGGTGGAAGGAGCAGGGAACATCGCTGCAGCCACTGGCTTGGTGAAGAAGGACCAGTTGGCCAAACAGGTTGGTTTATTTACAGTCTTTTCCAGGTGAAGAAGTGAGCAGTGAGGGGCTTGTGAACTGAGAGGCAGATGGAGTGTTTTCTGTCTCTCAGTTGTATGAATGCAGGATTAATTGTGTTGTGCCAAACCAACAGCTAAGATGCCTGCTGTTTATAGCTTGTATTTTGAGTGACTCGCAGGATCTGGGAACTTGAGTGGGATTAGGCATGGAACTTAACAAATCTCAAGTGTTTTAGTGAATTTGGATCATGGTTTAAAGTGTGATCCTAGTGGTGGTGCTGAACTCAGGAGCCTCTAGTGGAGACCAGCTGCTGTAGGATAGCTGTTTAGTTTCGTAGAAATATAACTGTTTTTCCCAGTAATTTGGGATTGAAAAGCAATCTGCTAGTGCTGAAAGGTCAAACAGCAAATCTCAGGTTTAACAGCACAAGTTGTATTCTCTCTAGTTGTAGAGAGGAGGGTTTGTGTACCAATCCACTGACTGGTTAGACACATTGCATCTAAAGTCAAGATCTATCTGGAGAGTCACTGTCTTCCATTACTACAGTGACACTATCTCAAAAATGCCTCTAAATAGCCTCAATTATGCAGATCAACTTTGCTCTGGGTCATCCTATAAAACACTGTAGGTATTTTTAATCATGTGCTGTAGTTAATATTCTTCCACTAGCACTAGGTGAAAAGTGACCCCAGCTGGCAGGAACAATGCTTTCCAAAATGTGTGGAGTGGTTTTTTTAAGTGACAGAAATAACTCGGAAGAGATAAATGCCGCCTTCTGTGCTGTTTTTTGTATGAACATTTGAGAGTTAGACAAAAATAGGATTAGGAAGAGTATTTAATACTTACACAAAAATGTGGCTGTCATGGAATTGAGTATGAAGTTCTATTGTGTATCTTATTTGCAGTTAGTGTCCAGAAGAGCTGTAAAAATAAATCCTTAAAAACTGGAGCTTTTTTATCCTTGTTGAAGTGTAGTCCTCGCTGACAAATCTTATTGGTGCTTTACTAAGGGGAGCAGAAAGGGCTATTACGTTGTGGTAGGCATCCATTGCACTGTGGTAGATTGTCTGGGAAACATCTCACAAGCAGTTTTATTCTCTTTCAAATCAATAATCCTGGGGGATTTTTTTTAGCCCTCTTTTTTTCAGCTATAAGTAACATGGTGCTTTTGATGTAGTCGTGGATCTTTGTAAAAGCTGTGTGGGAAGATTTACAAAATGGAGAATCTAATGACCTGCCAGGGGATACATGGATATGGCATGGTCACAGTAGTCTCTGCTTTTCATTTCTGCTGAAGCTCCTGCATAGTTTTATGCTGAGAATATTCTTTTCTGTTCACAACTCTTGAAATTCAGTGTAATAAGGATCATCACTGCTGTAATGCACAATTACCCCCTCTAGTATTGACCATAACTAATGCCTTTTTATCTCTCTCTATAGGGAGAGATCCCTGTAATTATCAAGTATAAAGCAAATGTCTGCTGACTTTCATTTAAATCTCTTCTCTGTATTGTAAAGCTTAAATGTAAGTCGTGATGGCTGTAACAGAATAAAATCACATCTGTGAAAAGAAAGAACATTCATAATGTACACACATGTTATTTCTATTAATAGCAACATTATTCTGAATTGGAGTTTTCTTCTGTAGATATGTAAAATCATTCATTTGAGGCTTGATACTGATATTTTTAGACTGAGATTCTCAGTCATCTATGCAGTATGGCCATGTTGCTGATGAGTATCTGTGACTCCTCCTGGACTGCCTTGCACCTCTGTCTTTTACTGGTTCTGCAAGGGATGAGTGGCCATTTAGAAAATGCTGATATCAACACTGAGTAACATGTTGTTATTTTAAAACCTGGTGTGTTTGCATTCCTTTGCAGCTTGGAGGCACGTGAGATAGATTTTGCTTGGATTTTCCAGGTAAACTGACAGTTTGGTAGGGCAGGAGTGGGCATCCAGAGTAGCAGTGGGACCTTGAAGGAAGCAGGGTGAGTCTTTCTGAGATAACAGAAGGTGCCAACCAGGCGTTAAAAGTATCAATGTAACTTTGTGTCCTTTATCTCTCTCTGTAAGGTTATGTGTGTTAGGGCTGCTTGCCTGTGGGAAAGCCTGTAGTCTTGTGTGGTGATTGGCTTTTTTCTTGTGCTGTGATGGAAGTTCGGTTTTGACTTTCAACTAATTAAAAATACTTTTCTTTTAAAACCTGTGGATACAATGATACTTATGCAGAGGAAATAAGTAGCAAATTCTTGGTAAAACTCTTTCTTAAGAAGTTTCTCCAAGCTGGCTTAGTGCAGCCTTAAAAGCCGGTGTGCTTTGGAGCATGAAGCACAAGCTGAAGCAGCCAAGTGAGGCCAGGCTGGAGGGCTGCTGTGACACCCCCCTGCCACCCACCTGCCCTGCAGCTGGTGTGAGCAGGCAGTGTGGAGTGACAGCTGAGACAGTGACAGACAGGGATGACTGGAGAGTGCCCATCTCAGGCTGCCTGGGGGATTTCTGCTTTGGCAGAAGCTCACTGCTAAACACAGCCAGGGTAGTGGTGGTTAGTAGGCTCAAATTAATTATAAAAGGGCTAATGTACTGCAAGCAGTATTTTACTGACTCATAAAACATTTATTGTGTGCCTGTGTGTGTTTCATTCCTGTGTTCTGTGTGTCTTTGAAGTGAGTTTTTAAGAAAGTAAAAACTACTAGTAGTTGCATTTAATGCAGAGATGAACACGCCTGTTCTATTTGCAAGTCAGCCTGAATCTATGGATAGAAATGGGGGGGGGGAGGATGTATCAGCAGCTGAGTGTCTAGTGTATAATATTTTGAAAACAAAATATGGATTACAAAGTTTGTTTTCAGATAGTTAATTAACCAATTGAAGTTCTTAACCTCACTGAATCCATGTCATTTGGTTCCCTGGCATCTCAAGAATAAACAGTTGCCAATTTCTATGCTTTCCATGCTGAGTAATTTTATTTTTACTGTTCTGGCACCATAATTCCCAGTCAAGCTGAAATGTCAAGGTTCTTTGAGTACCCTGTGGTGCTATAGTCATATGGATTTCATGTGCTGTAAGTTCTGCTAAAGTAGATAGAAGAACAGGTCTTGTCCCTAAAATTTTCATGTTCTGCATGGATCATGTTTGGTATCTCTGTGTGCTAAATCCTTTTTTTTTAATAGTATCTCTTGATTTAACACATTTGCAATAAATAGCTCTGAAAACACAAAGTTACAGTAGCAGATAACAAGTAGGTAGGCAATATGCTTCCTGAGGAGATAATACAACTCATTGGTTTAATTATGAAGCTTTCAGTGAAAAAGCCTGTGTCGAGACTGACAATTTAGGCATTAGGTGTTTTCTTCTATAGAAAATGAGAATTAAGCAGGAGCCCTTGCTAATTGCATTTAATGTGAAAATTAAGAGTAAAAGCAATGGCAAGTTAGCTGTATCTCCCCTTCCCACCCCCTGCCTTTCCTGGCACTCCTTAGAATTCAAGCAGTGTCATAGCATAAACATTCAGTGCAGTGGAACGCACAGGTTTAGAGAATTTCTTGTCTTCTTTTCTTTTCTAGAACAGGTAATCTTGGAACCACCAAAATTTTCCACAGACATTATCCTTTGTTCAGAGCCAGGGTGAATGAATCCACTTTGAGGAATACCCATAATCAAATAGAAAAATTTGTAGAAGCCTTTTTGATCCTTCTTACAGGGAAGCTCCATGAGACATGATGAAACACCTTTTAATTTTGGTGAGGGCAACTCAGTTTTGATTAAGACACCAAACATCATAGTGTACTTCAGTCATCTGTTACTTGTTCATTTGGGAAACCTTATTAGTAGAAAGAATGCAAGCCCTGTCCGTGTCTCTGAGAATTTGCCTTTCAGTGGCAGAAGGAAGGATACTTTTCTGCTTTATTAAAGATCAGTTTCTTGAATATAAGCAATATCACTTCTTTCAAAGATATCTGATTTGTCTTGTTGCAAACTGAGATTCCTGTGTGTTCCCAAAGAAGTTTTGATTGCCATCTGTAGTTTAAAAAAACAAAAAAAAAAAGCTGAATATAAAATCCTGAGTTTTTGCACTTTACACTTTGATTTTAAAAACAGAGATCAGTTTAAAACCCTTCTGTAGCAGTCTTAGGCAGAATTAACTTAGGGATGATATTTGTCTTCTACTTAAGTTATCTTGGATATCAGTTTCCAAAGTTTGAATACCAACATTAAACTCCCCAACACTGCTTTAGTGCTCTCCTTGTTACCTGCATACGATAAAAATGTCTAGCTTGGTAATTGAAAAGTTTCAACAGGCATTTTCTTGTTTTGTCTCTTTTTATCTTTTTGAGATCTATTTGACATATTTTCTTTGCTACAGTGCCATAATACTGAATGCCACATGGAAAATTCCTGGAACTTTTAAAATTAATTTTAATGTACATTTTTGTTTTAAATAAAATTCTAGAAGTAGGTCTGATCATTGCAGAATTTGGGCGTAGGTGGAACTGTGTATTTTGATTGGCTGTGTAGATCTCCTGGTTCTCTGACCACCTTAATGTTCAGTATAGTGTACAGGATGCTTGGCTTATTGAAGGAGCACCATTCCCCATCTTTCCAGTCTATAGGTTAGTCAAGTAATTTTGAAAAGCTTGGCTAAAAACACAAAGGAAAAGTTGTGGAGCAGAGATGTCCCATTTCCTTTTTCAGAAAGGGAATTAGAGAGTTTTTCACCTTTGCATTCCATTTTTTGCTATTTGCTACATGTGTCCCAAAAGGCAAACAGACCCCAATGAGACTGCATGAGACTGAAACTGTTCTTCTTTAATTGGAGCAAGCACATCTCCCAGAGTCTTTAGTATGAGCAAAACATCAAGCCTTGATTTAAGCGAGGAAACTTCAGTATGATTTTGATGTGCCAGATGCAGAAATAGCCTCCACCCAATTAACTTCTGGAGTTAAATATTTTCTGTAGGGACTCTAGAGCAGGCAGGCTTTATGGGTACAGCATCTAATTGCCCTCCTCAACTACTTCTTACCCTGCATGGCTCTAATAAAAGTCATGGTAGAGAACAGATAAGTTTGATTGCATATTTTAAATAATCTAGTTCCCTAGCAGGCCTACCAGGCAGATGTAGATCTGACCCTTTATGCCTGAAGCAAGCTGTGCCACTTTCTCTTGTGCTGTGTAGAGAGATGGACTTTCTGGTTGTTCAGGGTGGGCCTCACCTTTGTTCTGGTGTGACACTCCTGCCTGCTGTGTGGGAGCATTTACAGCAATGGTTTGGAAGCATAAAATGATTTGGGTTGGAAGGGGCTTTTAAGGTCATCTAGTTCCAACCCCCCTGCCACAAGCAGGGACACCTTCCACTATTGAGGTGGCTCAATGCCCCATCAACCTGGCCCTGCAAGCTTCCATAGGGTGGTTTTTTGGTGGGATAACTAGCACACAGTCAGTCTTCCTCAAGGAAACCAAAGTGGTTTAGATGATTGGTAGGAGAAGACCTGCTCAGGTAGTCACAGCTGAACATCAGTCAGACAGCACTTGCTCTCAAATTTCTATTTGAATCATCATGTGCAAAGCATATAGTCTGGGGTAGGTTTTCTTTTTCCCCTTACCATTTTATTCTTGATCTCTGTGTGATGTATGAGTGGCTGCTGCAAAACAAAGAGGATATTTAGCAGCTGTTAGCAGTGTCTCTTTTTTAACGTCTGGAGATTGATTGAGAGTGGAAGAATGAGGGATAGATTTCCCATTAGGGGATCCACACTGCTGAGGAGCTGATTCATGGAGGACCTTCTTAAGAGAAAGCCTTTATTAGCTGCTTCTTTAAGTTCTTGGAGGAAGTGGAACTGTCAGTGAGCTGACATAACTCTTTGGTTGTAGCAGAGCTGGGCTGAATTATTTTGGTAGAGCTTTTCTTACTGCTCTCAGAATTAATGATGGTGTGTTGTACTAAAATATCTATAAGAAATTCATTCTATAAAGCTAATGCATATTCTAGAAACAGCAAACTCTGATTTGTTAGGAGTCCTAAGGCACCCATAGGCAGGTGATATTAAAGTTTCAAATCTGCTTTATGTACACAGTCCAATCTCCTCCTCATGACAAGCACATGTATTTTTTTGATGGCAAAGCTCATGACTCATCTGGGTTGTACAGAGGTATGAATGTCAGTAGACCTGTGAAATTGTGTTGCAATCCAGTATGAATTGTGACTGTTGGAAGGCAAGTTGCTGTGATTTAGTGGTTTGAATTTATTTTGGAAGCACATTACAGCTACAGTTGAGGCCACTCAATGCAGTTTCATTAATGCAGTTCTGTTTTCTCTTGGTGTTTCCACATGGGCAAGCCTCCATATGTGGCTTAGTATATGTTGATACTGCCTAATGGCACAGTAAAGAACAGTGTGGAGTGTGTGAAGCAGATTCCAATATTTACAGGAAATTTTATTTGATGAAATGTGCTAATGATGCCCACATAAAATATGCTGATTAATAGGAGCAGTACAGAAGTCACAAAGCCAGCAAGGACATAGAATGTTTTTCTTCCACCTTTCTTTTGCTTTATAAGATTTTTCTTACCTGTCATTTCCTCCTTGGCAGGTATGTGCACATTTTGGTAGCCCTTCTGGATGTGAGTAGATTAATTTTATGTGACTTTTAACACCTCTGTTTGAAATATTTAAAATTAGGCTGGGCAATATAGAAATGAATTCTGCACAGAAAATAACAGTACTTGGGGCAGAAAAAGCAGAAGGTGGAAGATGGGTGACTGTAGAAAGAAGTGCTAGAGTTTTTGTGTTTGTTGAAGAGGGTGTTGAAGTGCTGGTAGAACTTTGAATATCAACTTATGCTTGACCTCCCTGGTTGGCAGAGAAAATAGTTTTCTGTGGGGCATGTTGCCAGTGTTTTTCTCAGAGGGCAAAGCAGTATTTGAAGGAAAGCCATGTTCTCTCTGTCAGAGCATTTCCATATCTGTGACTTAAGCAGAACTTGAGGAAAGAAAACTCATAAGGTGTTATCAAAATATCCTGGAGGTTATTGCTCTTCATTAATTCAGGAGCAAATGTCAGTGTAATATAAAGGTCTTGGAGTTTTCCTGGTTTCCTAATGGCTTCCTTGCTGTGAGAACATTTTATTCAGGGTCTACCTGCTGCCTTCACTGCTTCTGACTGTAATTCCTAATTATCTGTGGAGGGATTGAGTTAAGGAGCTTTTGGGTGGCATCATATTGGTCTTTGTTTTTTAGCAATTGCTTAACCTCAGGTTTATCTTTGACTGTGGAGAAATTAAGTACTCCCATCTTAATCTGAATATGCCTATCTCCTTTGGTCTCCAAGAAGAATTGTTTGTCAGCTGATAGAAGGATAAACATGTTCTCCACTAGGAGTTGTTCATGTCTAATGAGATAATATTTGTAAAGTCTTCAAATAGAACACCATTTTTAATTTCTTTTTCTTCAACTTATGAGAGAGAAGAAAAAGACATTCCCCATCCTTTACCAGGAGTCTGCCTTTTGCATTTATTATAAGGGTTTGCTTGTCTGCAGTCTGCTCTGTTTCCTGCCTCTTCTTTACTCTGGTCTCCCTTCCACCTCCCATGGCCTTGATATCCTGTTTCCATGTAACTTACCTATGGCCATTGCATTATGGAATTCTCTCAGGCTAACCATGGAACCAGTTCCATTTAGTAGTGTCCCAGTTTTTCCTATGTATCCATCTATGGGATTTCATGCAGTACTCACAGATTTTTTTTTCCTGTTCTAAATAGTTGCCAATCCTATGCTAAATACTCAGGAAGGTGCTACTTGGTGAGAGGAATACTTCTAAGTTCATTTGGGGATGATATACGTTCATGCCAACTTTCCTGTTCTTGCCCACTTTGTGTGAAAGATTCAGCAATTTCAGATGGGACATAGTTTGTCAAGTGGCAACTTAGGGTAAGGGTTTTGCAAGCTTAAAGCTGTCTCCTTAGCATCTGCTGCCATGTTTCAGTGCTCCTTTCCTCTGCTAGCCAAGGAGCAGTGGGTAAGTCTTGGAAGGTAAGAAGCTTAAATGTGATTCATTCTGCGCCTATCTGGAAGTCATTGTCTCCAGAGGATTTGTGATGGTAGCTGGTTGCTGATGTTGTAAAAACCAAGGACTACAGCTGGCAGGTTTTTTTTAGCTAGCAGTGAAAGTTTATGGTGCTGAAATGACATTTTGGCAAAGCACTGCAATGTGTGTTTATGTCTGCCAGTCTGTTCAGCAAAGCACTGCAGCGGGATGTTTAATAGGCATGAGTAGCAAATTGGGGTCTTGGATTGATGTGATGATGAGGGTTATATAAACTTCAAGAACTGAAATGTGGAGTAAATACCTCTCTGTGGAGATAGAGATCAATCTGTATTTTCAGAATGTCAATCCAATGTCATCTCCCTCCTGAAGAAATGCTGTAGGTTAAGAAGGAGAGGGAGGATGAAAGTAAGGTGGGATGCTTTATTGGGACTACCTAATTACTGGCAGTGCTGCTGTTACTATCAGAAGAAAGGAAGCTTATATCATCATTGATGATGATTAGCAAATATTAATGTAATACGATATACACCCTTATCATGACTATTTTAACCACTGACAGGACTTCTTAAATAATCTGTGGAGTTATTGACAAAAGCTTGGACAGAGCTTGCAGGTGTCTGGGACTTTTTTGAAGCTGCTAGGACACAATGAAAGATTATATCCATCTTTCCTACAGTAAACTGTCATTAAACTCTGGCTCTTACCTGCTTTCAACTGTGTTAATTTGTTTGCTAGAGTAAGTTAAGTGGCCTGGATAAGGATGATTGGTAATAATTTTTCATTTTTTAAGTACTTGTCTCAGAGTATTTCAAAAGCTTCCATGATATATCTGGACACTGGGATTTGTTACTGTACAAAGCTACATTGAATGTCTCAGAAATGCATATGAACTTTTAGATTGGAAACATTTTTTTTTGCCAGTGGCTTATCTAATGCAAAGTATTCCCTATGAAGAAACTGGAGGTGTGAGCTGCTAAAGTTGTCCTTCAAAAAAACATGCTTTTTGCAAGACTGAAGCAGGCAGAAAGCCTGATTCTGAAGTGTATTGGACATATTGATTGCCCTCCAAACTTTTGGTGTTAGCTTTCAGAGCTATTTCCTTTTGCTTTATTAGCACATGCCCTGGAGGTTTGCCAGACTTGGGTCAGAAAAGTCAAAATCAAGCTCAAAATGAGGAGATGCAGCCAGTATAGAACTACTTTGCTTGGTGGGTTAGCTATGAACAGAAAGAGGAACTGTCTCAAATTGCCTTTCCTTCAGAAGACATAAAGCAAGATTTGTGCCTTTGAAGCAGCCTAATTCCTCTGTCCCACCTCCCACTCCCTCCTGTGTAGAAGGGGCATCACCTAGAGGAGCTGATACCCTGCCAGTATTATGTTAGCCATGCATATTTCTTCTCAGGGGCTGTGGGATGAAGCAAAGGCTCTTGGCTTCTTTGGCTGACCTCTGCTGTACCTTTTAATTGTGTAATGTAGGTCTTTCTTCCTGTGCTCCTATATGTAAGGAAGATATGTGGATTTTTTTTTTTCCCCTTACTAATTCCCTGTGATGATTTTAAGGCCCGACGGGTTCATTGTGGTCTGAATGAACATGCATTGCCCTGGAGTGGTGTGAAAAATTCAGTTAAGGTGTCAGGTTATGTGTCAGTCACAAGAAATCTCTACTTATCCATAGAGACAGTATTTCTAACAGGGAATTCAAGATGAAGAAGGCAAGAAGCAGTAGTTGAAACGAGCTATCTCATCTGAAGAAAATTGTTTTTATGTCTTGTAATGCAAAATGTGCTAGGGGAAGGAAATGACAAGGGCAATTGAGCTGGGTTACAGTGCACTTTTAAGACTTGCAGGTTCGCTTGATTTTTCTGTGAGCCTTGAGGAAGGAGCTTGGAAGCTGTAAAACCTGTTAGCATCTCTGGTGTTGAGAGCTCACTGTGAGCTTCTGATTACTTCTAATTTGAAGTGTTTTTAATTACTAAGCTAATAATCTGTAATAAGTTAATACTTTAAAGGTATTGAAACGTGTGGTTTAATTACAAGCATGTATGCAGTTGCTGGCCAGTTTGGTAGAATTTATATCCATAATGCAGTTTAAAGATGACAATGTGTGCATGAAACACTTATACTTTGCCTAATGAATATACTTCTGTCAATTAAAAATGATATTACTCTGGTGGCATCAAACACTTCAGTTCATTACTTAACAACCAGCATATCTTAGCCCTGTAAGGACTGTGCTCAGAGATGCTTGTTTAACCTCTGTCTGACTTAGCTAATACTTTCTATGGTTGATCTGAACAAATGATTCTGTTCAAATTCTTAATAGCATCAGTTTTAATGGCTGGGTCATTTTTAATTTTGTGCATGCACCAGATGATCTTAAAAATCCCTCAAGATAGAACTGATTGAGTTCAGACATACTGTATGCAAATTGTTTTGTAGAGAAAGGTCAGAGATCAAATAGAGCTGGAGGCTGAATTAATTTCCCTCTCTGGAGAAAATGATTCTAACAGATCAGGAGTCAAGTCATTGGTTTGGCACAGATCTTCAGATGGAAGAAAGATTTCCTCCCCTCTCCTCATCTCTACTATGGTCCTGGAGTTTTTTCTGAAGTGTGTTTGCTGTATTTGATGATGCTGGACCAATGCATTGAGCAGCTACACTCTCTTCCTTGTCCACAGCATGGAGACAGGGTTTATGGGCATATATTGGCATAGCAAAAGTTTAAAAGGTGAAGGCAGGTGGGGTTAGTGATGGCTGTTGTGATAGAATGCAGAATAGAGTGTTGCCAGACCCACAGGTGGAAGATGGAAGCTTTTATTGGAGCCTTGTGTCAGTTGTTACCTTTTGTTAGTGTGGAGTTTATAAAACAGCTTCTTGAAATGAGGCTACATTCTTTTTAAGAACCATTCTTCTTAATAGATTCCTTGTGTTTACTTTTTAGAAAAACCCAAGTAATAGTTATTCCAGGAGCTTTGGAGGAGGGCATGTGTTCACATACAGCTGACCTGGTGTCTGAGCCAGAGTGGTGAGCTTGCTTTTTCACAGTCATCAGCATAATGTTTCCTCTGGGGTCTATTTATGGAAGGGGTGGTGTACTCATCATTCACAGGAAAGGTAACAGATTTAGCAGTGCCTCTTTCCACCTCCTACACACCATCTATGAGATGGAGTTTTTAAGTCTTAGCTGTCTCTGTAGATTTTTTCCCTGAGCTACATTTCGGATGTACGCTTTATAATGCGGCTGGTTGGACTGCTGTAAATGCCAGCTGTTGTCCAAACTGAGAAACAGGGGAGGCTGGGAGAAGTAATGAAATCACTTTGGAAAGCAAAGCTTACACCTTGCTTTGAAGTCTATTTGTAAACATTGTGTTGACAGTTGAGTAGTAGTGGATTTGTTTTTTCTTATTTTCCCAGCCTCTGTGTTCCTCAGCTCAGCTCTATGGCTCTAGACTCTGTGTGGTACATGATAGGAAGGGAAGCCTTTGCAGGCCTCCTGAAGGAGAATCAGACTTGGGAATTCCTCCTAGTATGCAAGCTACATGAAGAGAACGTGAAGACCTGTTGGTTGTACTCCAAATAAAATGGATGACCATAGCTGGTCAAGGTGTCAGATTAATGCATTCCACAAAGACTTAAGGACATTGAGTTGCTTCAAGTTTTCTGTTTATCTTGGATTTAAAGTTGGCTTAAGAAAACAGTAACTGATTTGATGGGGACAGATGGAAAACCTAACCTTTCTCTGTATCCCCTAGTTAGCAAAAGTCTTTTTGTGGAATCAAAGCCAATGGTGAGGATGAGCTGGGTTCAGGAAGAATGGAAAGACTGGGTAGGGGATATCTGATGATTAGCAAATGAGTGGGAGGAGAAAAGAGTGGCCATATATGAGAGAAGGTAGTTTTTGATTGCCCTTGCATTCAAGCACCATGAGGCAACCTCTCATCCCGTTTTATTGGGATATGGGATGCTGGCACAGAACTCACTCTCCAGAAATCTTTCTGCCTCTGAGAACACAGAAGAAGGGCTCATATTGTGATATGGGATGTGCAATGGATTCCACCTTTGTCTTTTACCCAGATTTTGCTAGCAAAATAGTGGCTTGGAAGTCAAGCTGCCCTGGAACTTCAATATTTCAGCCTGATGTTTTGCCTTTTTGGTGAACATTGAATAAACGTGAATCTCTTGGGAAGAATAAGTTGCATTTTAGATTTTTTTTTTAATAAGTGCTCTCCATCTGTCCTAATTTGGATCCCTTTGATAATTGCCAGAAAACTTATTTGTAGCAGAGCTTTGTAAGGGCTGACTGCTTTTGAATATCTATCCTAGCATCTAAAATTGGAGTAGTTTGGGAAAGCAGGGTGTTTGAGTCGTCGTTTTACAGGGACATAGGTTCAGCTAAGATTTTAAATTATCTGAAAGATAAGAGATAACAGAGTCCATCATGTCATGTCCTTCCCTTCAATGCCTGAGTTGTGTGCAAATAATCATCCACCCAAGTGTTCCTAGATTGAATGCTGACATCTCACTAGCTCACCTAATTAATACCCCTTGCCCCAAGGAGAAGGAAACTTATCAGATTCTGAGAATCTTGAATTTGGATGAGTTTGTATGCATGAAAGAAGGATAAAATGAATTCTCCAAGATTATTAAGTTTAAGAAAAATCTACAGCCATGTGCTTTGTGTTTGTTGACTATCCACATTAAAAATAAAATCAGAATACCTTCTAAATTTTCCAGCGAGTTAAAATCTGTCCAGTGAGTTCTGTAATCTGTTAAAATCTGGGCCGTAGGTCCATCTGTCTTACAAGCACTCTTGTGACCTGTAGAGGAGCCCTATCCTTTTGGTTTCTGTTGGGTGCACAGTGTTTGGCCAGCTATTTCATCAGTCCAGTACAACATCCTATTGCTCTACCAGAGAGTCATGGGATGACATGGGTTGGAAGGGACCTTAAAGATTGTCTGCTTCCAACCCCCCAGCCACTATCTTCCCTGTTCTTTTGCCATGATCTCTGCAGCATTGTTACTATGGAAGTAACAATGACTGCTGTGTATTGATAGACACCAGGGTAGAAGGGGGAGTGACTCTCCATCATTGACAGTGATACTGGCACTCAAGCCAAGTGCCAACTGTTTCAACTAAGCATCAAGAATTTGATCAGAATGTTTGTTTAGTGCACTTTTTGCCCTGATCTCCCAGGTAGACTGGTAGGAGATCAGAACTGGATGGGTGCTTTCCAGCTTTTCTTACAAATCACCAAGGTGCAAGTCAAGGCAGGCTTTTTATTGCCCTAATGCTCAGCTTCATTTTTGTAAATCTATCAAAGGTTCCTTTGCTTGTCCATGGGTGAACAGGTACAAGACTTATCCTCAGTGGCTATGCAGGTGAAATTGAGTATGTAGCTTGGATAGATACATCTTTAGTAAAATATAGCAGTGATCCAAGAGAACTAAGATCTCAAGTTGACTTTTAGAGTTTTCTTTACATTTAGTTGAGTGTATCTGGCATTCAAGGAGGGAAACAAGCCTGTCATAGCATTTACCAAACATTTTTCAGAAGGAAGAAAACTTGAAATCATTTGTATTTTTTTGTTTTGACATGAACTGTCGACTAGTTGCAAAAAAACCATTTCAATGTAGCTGTTAAAATCATGACTCTGCTTCAAGCTACTGTATGGAGCATATTTACAAAGAGCTTTTGTGTTGCAGTATCTCACCTGATATGTCCCTTATTGTAAGACCATCACATAATTGCTGATTGTGGTATCTGAGCTGCATTGGATTTTTTGTGATTTTTAAAATCTTTTCTGGAGGAGAGACAGGAATTTGCCTGGCTCGTCCCCAGACATGTGGATTGTCTTTCAGAACACCCAGCTAGCTGTTGGTCGCCCTTTATTAGAACACACTGTGCTTTCACGAAGCATCATTCTGCGTGTGGCCAGCATTTGAGACTGATTTGAGAAGTGGGAGCAAAGAAATGCTGAAATACAAGTTCTGTTTGCCTAAGAGGAGCTGTCTTCCTCACAGTGAGGCATTGCATGAAGTTCCTACCCTCATTTGTTTTGGATGAGTAGCTAACAGAAGCTTTGAAGAGCTGCTAGTAGGACCCAAGCTATGCAAGTGTCTTGGTTTGGAAAGACAGGTGTCTGCTAAGGAAGGCAGGAGCCTCCCATGAACTAGAAAACGTAATCCCCTTCCTTCTGAATTGTTATAATTTTGAAATTAGGGGGGCTCTCAGGCAAAGATATGGGAGCAGGAATAACAGTTCTTTATTAGGGAAGAAAATAAAAATAAAAATAAAATAAACAATGCAGTAGTACAAAACAACACTTACAGAGTCAGAATACAGCCTGACACCCTGTGGGTCGGGGTGTTGGTAGCAGTCCAAATGGAATTGTGGCTGCAGCCCTCCTGGAGTAGCAGGTGCAGTTCTGCTGAAGCAGGGATCCTGGAGAAGGGTGTAGGCTTCTTCTGAAGATCCAGTGGTGGTGTAGATAGGCCTGGTCTTTCTCTGGGAATCCAGTGGAAAAGACAGCTGCTCTGGGAATCCAGTGCAAAATGCTGTGCTGGGGTCCCAAAATCTCAGATTATATCCAGTTAGGAATGCTGGCTCCTCCCTCTGAGCAGAGCATCTCACAATGGGATGGGGCAGTGACACTCAATGACCCATTAACAGCAGATGTCTCCCTGGAGGGAGGATTGGTTGTGGAAGAGATAAAGAAAACTGCCCAATTAACAGAAAATAACTGCCCCACCTCTAACAGGTGACAAATAGGATACACATTGCCTTGCAATCTAGGACACCAAGGAGTGGGGGAGATGGACCCAGAAGCTCCTGTTTTGGCTGATGACTTGATCTGTCTCTCTCAAGAAGCACAGACTGTTTCAGTTCCAAATCAAACAACAGGAGTGCAACCCTTGCCTGTGCTGTGGACTGGCACTGGAAATACTTGGGGTGTTCTTGAGAATCATTCACTGTAAAAACATGCTTATGCTTGAGTGCATGATTCTTGTGATTGCCTTTGTTCAGGACTGCTAAGCAGGCTGAAGTGCTTTAGTATGTTCATGTTAAAACTAAAAGTGTATCAAGGGTAACACTCTGCTATTCTTCAGCTACCCAACTGTGCTTTGGTGAGTGGGTAGGCAGAACTGCAGCCACTGGGGCTGCTCAAGAAAGCAGGAAGGCTTGACAGGTCATTGCAGGAAAAACAAGCAGAAGTGAATGGACATATTGATAACATGAAATAATCTAAAGTACACGCATATGTATAGAACTGGTGAGGTAGAACTCTAACATATTTTAACAATGCTAGTGCATAATTTTGTAGTTGTTCTGGTTAACAATAGGCTTTCTCAGTCAGGTGTCTAAGTGTACTAGCTAAAAGGAGTTCATAGTTTCATTAAGTCAGGTCAGCTCTTGGGATGTTGCCATATCTGCGCTTTTTTGAACTCCATATTTGAACAGTTTTGAGTTGTTTCTGCTTGTCTTTTACTACTGCAGTGCATGCTGCAGTGTTCATTTTTTTGTTAATAATCTCAACCATTGTCTGGTAAAGTTGTATACGAGAGAAAAAAATATAGTAATTCTCCTTGACAAAATAAAAACCCAAAACCCTGAGAGTTTTGCCCCAGGCATTGTTGAGTAATGATTAAATAATTCTCTAGAGGATGGAGACAAATGGGATGTGTAGTGTTTCTGGCTTTAAATGTGACATGGAAATGTTTTGTTCTTCATTGTTGCTTGTATTGTTCTTCCATAGCTCTGGAGTGTTGTCTTCTCCATTGTGGGAGTCAGAGTTAGTCATCTGGGCAGCTGCTCCTCCAGAGGCATCAAGCAGTGGGTGGATAATATCCAAATAGTACAGAGCAGCAAATAACATCACAGTCTTACCATGCAAAATGGTGTTGGGGTCTGTTAAACTCATCCCTTGTTCTCCTTTGATCTGTCTGGCTGCATGGAGATGGGCCATTATGGGCCTGTCAGCTGTCAGTTCTGTCTTGTACTCTTGATCAGCCTGGTGTGCCTTCTAGATTGGCAAGGTTGGAAAGCAGCTGGAATTGACTAAGAACAAGAGGGTGAGGCTGGTACAGTGACAGCTGGTGGTAGTTGAGTTTTCTTACTTCCTTTGACAGTAAGTTTTTATTTCACTGCTTGTTCAGCCACCTCAGTGTGGACTGTCACTCTTTGACAGCAAGTAAGGATGATCTTGTCAGTCAAACCTACTCAACAGAAAACTTGTTCCATTTACTTGGTGCTTGATTTCTATTTTGCCCTCTATTCAAATTTGTTCTGATCTTGGAGTACTTCTTTATGCCATATAAATAGTTTTGTTTTTCAAGACTGTGTAGACTGAACATCTGAGAATCTGAGATAATTTGGTGCATTGCCATATTTTTTTACTGAATACTTTATTCTGTTTCTTTGTCATCAGTAGTAACATAATTGGGATATTAGTAAAAAGTACAAATGCCAGGCAGCAGGATATTCTTGTCAGGGAAGCTGCTTCTTTAGCTGTGAATATATGAAATAATGATCAGCCAAGCATTGCACAGAAGTGCTTTGCAATTAAAAAAAATAACACAGATGTTAGCTCTGCTCTTGGACAGATCATCCAGACTGTCATCTGTTTGTTTTTCTGAAGTACTATTGTATCTATATGCATTCAGTCTACTGTGATGGCATATACTGCCTTGTAACTCCTTTTTCCTTCTGAAAAATCACTGTATTAATTCTGAGGTAAGTAGTAATAATTTAGAACTCTCCTATCTTTTTTTTTTTTTTGTGCTTTCCTTTCCACCTTTTCCCAGCCAAGCAGTTTGGTTCTTCATTGCCTTAGACTCTGAAATACAGTAACTAGTTATTAGAGTCACCTTCATAGGGCCAGAGAAGCAGACAATTAATGTGAGGTGGTGGGAGGTTTTGATTTGAAATGAGATCGTGATCACAAGGCTGGTGGCCTTTGAGTTTGCAGTTGCTTTATGAAGCCAGAATGGTTCAATAGCCTATCTTCTAGTCCTTGTCCATGTCCATCACTGGAAAAAAAAGGTATTTAGGCGGAAATGGAACAGAGGGAGTTTTGTGGTTCCTATGGAGTTTGGATCATTTGTTTTTTTAGGGGTTTTTTCAGTCTTATTACTGGTAATCAAGGACGTTGACATGTTTACAACAGGGGGGGCATTTCAGAGGAGTAGACGTGCAGCTCTTAAAATACCTGTGAGATGTGTAAAACTTTGCCCCAAAGTAATTACACTTTTAATTTCAGGGAAAGAATTTTGTCTAGCTTGTTTTTGCCATGCCTTCTAGTGCATGTACTAATACTTTCCTCCTTGTGATTTAAGTCTCATCTTAGTAGTTGGGCTGTATTTGAAGTGCTTCCTACCAGAACACACATGCAGTAGCATGAGATGTGAGAGCAGTACCATTCTGTGCATGTTTCTTCTCAACAATCTCCTTCTTCTGTGTCACATTATTTAGATAGGATTGGCTCAAGTGCCACATGTTAATGTCTATTTCTGTTGGAGACAAAAGATGGGAAACTGAATTAAGTGTTCAGTGCCAGTTAGTATTTATAGATACAGTTAAAAAGTATGTATTCAGACCACCTGAGCAGGCATCAGTCCAGACATGATAGACATAGGTGCTGCAGAAATAACTGTATTTGCATGGTCCCACTCCATTTTGGAAGGCGGTGAGCCCAAGGGTCCTAGTCAGTCTCTCAGCATCAGCTATATTACCTTAGAGTCCAATCCTTGTGGAGAGTAAATCACTTCACCTCCTGCATGGTGGGGGGAGAGGATGCCTTGTGCCTTGGTGGATCACATTGAAGAGGAGCACAGATGTTGGCCTGAAGCTGCTGTGATACTTTTCTTTCTGTACTTGTAAGCATGGACCAGACCCACAGAACCCATGTTTCTGAGTCACGGGGGTTGTTCTCTAAGCAGCCACGGTGCTTTCCTCACATGCAGTCTGAACTGCAAGTAGAACACAGTGTTTTTTAGTCATCTGTGGGTGAAGACTTATGTACTGATTGTCTGAAGTCCCACTGTATCCAAAAGAGTGTAGTTTGGATGGATGGAGTGCAATACACCTCTCAAGGGTTTGCAACTGTGCTTGCTCTGTTGCATTGGGATTTACTTGTATTTTATCCAAAAAAAAAAATGTGACAGGAATGTAGCTCACTAGAACAGGATCCTGAAACATCCAAACTGACAAAAATCATTAGTCCTTACACTCTGAAAAGCATGGGGAGTGTTTCAGAGAACTTAAAAGCAAATGTCACTTTTCATCTTCAGAGCAGATGCTTCTACTCTGTTGGAAATGCAAGGCAGGAAGCTTGGATTTCTCTTGCTGTTTGAGAAGTAGAAGGATATGAGCTACATTAATTAGTCCTATTAGTAGTGTTGATGTCAGAGGTATGAACCTGAATTGGTCAAATGTCTGCCAAACATGGACATGTAAGCACAAGTTCACCATCACAGTATTGATTTAGGCACCTACAGATATATTTAAATGATTTATTGGAATATCCTCTGGGGCTTCACCTGCAACTATTTACTGGCTAATACACACCAGCATTCCTAAAGCCTTTTAGAAACTGTGCTTTCTACAGTTTCCGAACACTGAAAGAAATTTTAATGCCATCTGTCTAGTCAGGCACAGCTCAACCCAGATGAATTGCTTGTCCTCTTAAATTTAAATGAATTAAATTAAAGACAGGGCAAGGGGGAGTTGCACAGAGCGGCAAGAAATTAAAATGTGATGCTGGGTTGAGTTGTTCAGATTCAGAGTTGGCATCTTTTGGTATCACTGCTTCAGTGTTCAGAATTGGGCCAGATTTGCAGTGTAAATTTTTGTTCATTGTGCTTCTTGAAATTACAAACATCACTGACATGTTTGAAGTTTCTCATGGTGTTATTTTGCTGATCTTTGGAAGGAAAAAAATGGGCATTAGATGTCTTGGTTCTTTTGTTTATAAATGCATCGGATATAAGAAACTAAGAAGAATTACAAACATTGGTGTGGCATGCAAATCTCAAAGATGCAGGGCTTCTCAAAGATGCATGGTCTCACTCTTCCCTTGCCAGGAGGGATTTTCAATTAAGGGGTTTGCTAACCAGAGGGGTCAGAACCATTGTTTGAAAAGTGCTGTGTTTCCCTGTGGTACCTCTCAACTTGTCAAGCAGTTATTTGAATCCATGTAACCTTCTGCAGCCAGTGTCCCACTTGAAGATTTTTATTGTGGCACTGGTGGCTGTATTTGATGTCCTTTAGTTTTCATCTGTGAGGACAGCTGATCTATCATTCCTTATCTCTGTGCAAAGGTCAAGTTGATGATCAAAGAAATAGCAAATCCTGAGCTCTCTGAGATGCTCTTCACCCTGATATCTTTTGATGTTAACTGAATTTCTGTTTGCACTTCTTGAAAAATATGTGCCTTGCAATAAAATGGGAAAGGGGAAATCCTACTTTTTTCTTGTCTTAGACTGAATGATTCTAGGAAACTGGGGGGAAACAGATCATCTTTTTCCTGTAATGTTTCCTATTACTTATTTCAAAACTTTGTTATGCAGAGATTTTAGTTGTTGTGTCCATAAATGATGTGTGAACAGATTTCAATTTCCATTAATTTGCCCATTATTCAAAATTATTTGGCTGTTTCAGCCTATCAGTTGCTATGTCTGCTGTTTGCAGTTTGTTATTTGAAGTGTACATTTGGTCACTGATTGCACTGAATGTTCTTGCTCTTGGATAGAAAGTCTTCCAAGCTCACAAAGCCTTTTTTGAAGGAACTGTGCAAATACATAACTGTGCATATTTGCAGTGGCTTCTCATATGTATGATAATAGAATGTAAATAAAAGGAAAGATGAATGCTGTTGAAATGGTTACAAGAATTGTGTTTGCCTGAGTGTTCTGAAATATTTCATAAATGGCTTGGTGTGACTGGAGCTACTCGTGGATACTTTTAAAATAGGCATTGTAAAGACAGTGCTTTCAAGTTGTGGGTATTATGAGCTTTAGCTGGTTGCTGGTTTTTAGCAAGACTTACTGAGATATTTACTTTTGCTCAACTTTAGGCTCTTGTTCTTAGTTTTCTGACCTAACAGCTGGAAGTGGAGATGTGGCATCTCTGAGTTGTCATCTGAGTACTTTTGGGATTTTACACATGTATGTAACAGTTACAACAGTTACACTTGGCTCATGTTTTCAAGATTTCCTGCTACAAATAGTTGTGGGTTTTGGTTTTTTTTAAGTGAGATTTTAAGTTTATGAACTAATTATTTCTGGGATAAATTCTGTGAGTTTAATGTTTGAGATTGAGTTTTTAGACTTTTGTGTCCCCATTCTGCTGCCAGTAATCAGAATTTCTTCCACTTCATTACCACTTCTAAATCTGTGACTAGTATGCTGTCTTTTCTATCACAGATCTTTTAAGGAAGGTATTTTTAAAAAATCCTTTCAGTAACTGATAAGACACCTTCCTTCAAACTGAAACACTGTCATTTCTTGTTCTTCTTTCTTTACAGCTTAAATTCAAAAGGCCTTTCAAATCTATTTGAATTAATTTTTAAATTAAGATTTTTAAGGTACAACATCAGCTGCCTGGGTAAAATCTAACTAGATTAATTTAACTGTGCACCCTTAATTGACTAATCTTATGATTCTGTGCAAAAGAAGCAATCTTCTCGGGCAAGAATTGCTCTGGTGTTTTATTGCCTGTGTTTGTTCCCATCCAGGAGCAGGATTTTCAGCTGTGTGTAGTTGTTGGCCCTTGCAGTCAGTGCAAGAGTTACTGATTTTCTCTGGGAGAGCAACTTCAGTGCCTCAGGTGCAGTTCTCAAATCCCCATTCAGACTGTGGCCTTCTTCTTCATCAAGTGCTAGTGGTTGTCACTTGGCATTCATCAGTGTTCATTTTGGCCCACCTAAACATCTGGTCAAGTATTTGATAGAATATTTGGTCAGAGGATAACCAGACTTTTAAGAAGTCTTAAGGTATTTGACTTGTAGGACTTGGGATTTTTTTCCTTTGTTTATGTAGGCTTGTAATGGTTATTTTACTCCTTCCAAAGCAACTACAGAGAAGGTTTCCTTCAAATGTGATGCTCTTACTCTAAGGCTGTGAAACAGAAGCAATGTTTGCATGAGAAAGTGGAATAACATACACATTTTAGCTTTTTAATGATGAAGTTCTCTCCCATCAGCCTCTGCTTTCTGTGCAATGGGGGCCTGTTACTGGCAGTGGAGAAGCAATTCAGTGAAGACTTATTTGCAGATAACTGCAATTTCAACTATTTCCCTGTAAAAGGAATTTAAATTGCTGGTTGTCTTGTTAAAATCACCAACTAATTACTTTGTTTCCCTCTCAACAGCAATAAAACAGATATCATTTTAGCATTAAAGATTAGGTCACTGTCCAAGGCCCATAATTAGGATTCTAATGTGACCCATAATTAGGATTCTAACTTCAGGGTGTCTAATCTGAGATTACTTATCCTGAAAAAGGTATTCCTAAAGTGCTGAAGAGTGTTACTAATTCTGAACTGCTCTTAAATTAGCACAGCTTTGGCCAAAATGTCCAACAACAAAAATTCCTGCAGTTGGTGATTAAAACCCCACACTCCACCCAAACGCGTGCCATAAATAAGTGACATACTCCTACCATGACAAAATTAATTGAGGAGAAAAAAGACTCATGGTGAAACTCGTAAATGTCATCTTTGTTAGCATGGGGCATGTAGGAGCCTTTTCTAAAAAGGAGGATTCAGTGCTCTGTGAATAGATGAGTACAGTATGTTAAGGCTGGAGAATAACATAGTAAATCTCAGTGTCTTGCATTATGCAATGTGATGTTGGGAATGCTGTTTCTCACTGCTTCATTTGTAAGACATGCTGTTCTGCCAGCTACAATGCAGCACTGAAATTAGTGCTCCTCTAGGGAAAAGGAAACGAAATAAGGTCATTGGTTGCATTTGTTTGGGCCTTTGAGAAAGATGGGATTTCGTTGTGTTCAAAACAAATGTGGTACAGAGTTGTCGGGGACTCCGGGGACTCCAAGTGCATAATAGTGCAAGTACAAATGAGGACAGGTCAGAAGGAAACCTTATTTACTGTGGCCCTAGTGAGAGAGCACTGAGATGGCATCTTCCCCTCTATGGTGTTACCCAAGCTCACAAGGGGGGAGTTGGAAACCATCGTGGTTTTTAGTCAAAAGGAATGTTCTTTTAGCTAACAAGCTTAGCCAGACCCTTCACCTCTCAAAAAACTAATGGTTTCGGCACCACAGAGTGACTGAGAGAAAGCAAGGAACATGTAAAACTGAGATCTTTCTAAAGGCTGTAGCTGTAGCCACTAGGGCAAAAGGAATGATTGTGGTTTTGGAAGTTGAGGAGGTGGGCTTTTCACTATGTTGGCTTAATAATTTCCTTTATAATTGCTTAGAGTTCATTGTCTTTTATACTTCAATTAATTTATTCCCTGTTAAAATACCATTTGATACATAGTTCTGCAAGTTTTATTAGGATTCTTGGTCATTTTTTTGAATGACCTGAGAAACTCTAAAGGAGGCTGACTCAAAAAAAATCAAGACAAAATGAAGATTTAGAATGGAGGTAGCAGGGAAATAAAAAATGGCAATGTGTCAAAAATCTCTTCAATGAACGTCCTAGTGATGAGTTATAACTCCTGCTGGAAACTGGTGAGGAAATCACTGCACCACTAAAACCTGGGACTGCATGTTCAGCCAGCATAACCCTACTGTGAAGAATTTGAGCTCAGTATCAGCTGTCTGGTGAAGCCTGCCCCTAGAGCTTTTCATTTGTGGTGTGGTCATCAAATATCCCAAGGAGGAACATGCAGCTCACAGGTGATGTGCTTAGCTACACCTTGAGAACCCAACTCCAGATCCTGCAGGAACAGAAAATAAAGCAATTATTTCAGCAGAAGACACTGATGGTGCATGCTCTTCCACCTTAATTTTTCATTTTCTACTAAGGACAATGAACAGAAGTGCCAGGGATTACAGAAGGAATGACAGGTAGTATCATTCCTGCAAGAATTTAGTGGGCTATTTTTCTCTGGTTAAATGCATGGGAGCTGAATGAGTATCAGAGTTCATAAATTACACTAAGTAATGAGGGGATGTGGCCAAAACAGAGATACACAATTTGTGGCTAAGGTAATGATGGGAGCTGCATAACTGGGAAAACAATCTGCATTTTCCAAAGAACAGTATATGAAAATAAAATAAATAAAAAAAAAATGAGTTCAACAGGCCAAAAAAAAAAAAAAAACCAAAAAAACAATCCAAAAAAACCCCCTAGAAAAAGGCAACAGCAGCATATAAAGTGATCAGCAAAGATCTGGCAGGATATCCAATGCACAGAATGTGGCTGAAAAACAATTTAAGGCTTCCTTTTTCTTCAGGAACAATAGGAGTTCTGGCCAAAAAAAATTTTTAAAAAAAGAGGAATATTCATCCTGAACTGTATTATTTGGGTGGTACACAAAATTTCATATGGCTCCCATTGAAAATCTGTTTAAATGAGGAAAACTTTGTTCTGTACATAGTATTTATGTCCCTTGTCCCTGCTAAGGACTAGGAGGGAGCTGAAGCACAAGCCAGGAGGATTTTGTTCAGAGACTATAAGGCATTCAAAGGACCAGGACAGTTTTTCATATGGTGACACTGGGGAAGATAGAATATGTGAAGGCTTTGTCACAGCATCTTTAGATGAGCTGGAGTGTAGTTATGAAGCTGGTGAGTTTTGGACGTGTGATCATTAACAATTAGATATTCTGTCCTGGGAAACAAACAGAGACACTGGCAGTAATGCAGGAAAACTTGCTTGATGGCAGACAAGTATGTAGACAAGAGAAGCTGCACAAAATTGTGGGAGGTGACATTTGCAGCTGGTGACCCCACAGCAAACTCCATGCATCCTCACAGATGCCAAGAAAAAATCAGAAATTAATATGTTGTGTTGTACTGCAAAAAAACAAGTAATTTCCCTGACTTGTTGTTCTGGGGGAAATGGGGACAGTGATACTCAGTTAAGGATTAGTGTAGGAAGCAGGGAAGAAAATTCAAGGTTGGTTGAATGAAGTGAAGCTTTTTCCAGGTTCTTTCAGTGCCAGTTGTAAATGAAATGGCTGATACTGAGCCCAAGCTGCCTCTGTAACAAAAAGGATCACTGAAACAACTTCTGTGAAAGTAAGATAACTTAAAGGCACGTTGCTAGGCAAAATTAATTTTTAACTCCAGAGCTTAAAATGCCTTGGATGTACTTTGAGCTGCTTTGAAATTTAGATCCATGGACGGAGGCTGCTGGAGAAGTAGGAGGAGCAGTTCTGGTCTATCATAAACTGGCTGCAGCTTTGCATTTAATCACTTTCAATCTAATAAGTCTGTTTGCCTACCTGCAGGGCTGGTAAGATATTTCTGCCTTATCTGTGTTAAATATGATCTTGGCATGCCATTGTAAGCAAGGGGGAGACTTCTGCAGAGGTGAGCATCAGCACAGTGTTTAGCAAAGCATTCAGAAAGCTGAAATTAATGGAAATGGTTGACTGAGGTGTATAGACTTTTTTGATCTCGCTTTAACTCCATGACAGAGCTTGAGCACCACTCCTCTCAGAAATCATTCCCATGCAAGGTAGGTTAGGCCTGGATATTTTGTGCTGAGTGATTTATTGACCAGAAGGTGATGAAGTGAAGATGGAGCCCCCCATTAACTGGGGCTCATAGGTAGCATAATGGTAAGCTTAGAAAAAAATAGAAAATTGAAGCATTACATGGAAGCAGTGGGAAGAGAGAATGGAAGAAGGTGTCTGAAGCTGTTGTACTAGCTTTGGTGTTTTGCTTTTATTTATTTCTTCATGGGTTTTGAGTAGTTGAGAGATCCCTTTCCTCACTTCATTCACATGTTTGCCATCAGAATCTCCAGAGAAAGTGTGATCAAGCCAAGGACTAATAGTTTCATCAAAAAAGCTGTGAGACTTTTCCTTTCATTATACCATGGTTGTTGGATGAGTAATGATGCCTTTTGCTATTGCAATCCTTTTTTCATATTGATTTAACCCAGTAAGATCTTAAGAGAATAAATATTTCCTGTGCTATTGAAGCGTTTTGTTTACATGTATTCTTTTCTTTGATTTTATGCCAAATTATTAGATGCCAAATAGCATTGTTTTCTATATTTAAGTACATAAGTGTTTTAAAGAAGGAAAAAGGTATAAATCTGTGGACGTGTGCATGTCAGGATAAATTTCTTCTAAAAAAATATTATTCTGCAATTGATAGAAGAAGCTACTTTTTCTTTGTACAGGTGTTGCTAGGCAATAGCTATGTAGGATCCCTAATTATTCCCACTTTTCAGGCAACAGGACACTTGGCTTGACTTTTCCAGTCAGGAAGAGCTACTACAAAGAGAGAGGCCCATACTTCTCTGCCTGTGGCAGGGACTCATTCTTGGTTTTCTCACTGTTATTTTTTAGCAACTTGGTGGTGATTTGTGCACTCTGCTTACATGGTTACTGCTAAAACCACTTCCTCTGCTCCTCCTCACTGTCTACCACATATCCTCTCCCCCCTAGGACCAAGGCTGTGATTTCCCCCTGGCTCACCCCAGGGTAATTGAAGGATTGGGGATGTGGAGAAAGATGCTGCCGCTGCCTTTTCTTCAGCTACTGTATGCTTCCTGAAATTGTGATACTTTCAGTGTCACTGCTGTTTCCTGCCTGCTTTCACCTGCACTAACATTCAGGTTTAGAATTCTGGTAATGCTAGAGGAGTTCATATAATGCAGGTATCTTGTGTTAAAGATAACAGCATCATATTTTGCTTTTTATTATCACTTCTAAGCATCCAAAACTGTTAAGCCTATGCCACGAATGACAACTCAATCCAAAACTGACTAAGTTTTTGGCAGTTATGGCACTGACTTTGGATCTGAGCCTTTTGCTTAATACCAAGTATGTTAGCTTTATATGGTTTTGATCAGGTAAAATACAGACTTTTCATGTTGGAAAGCTGGTGCTGTTTGGAAGCTGACTAATTAGTTCAAAGATGCCTTCTAGACATGTATTGGTGACTGCTGTTAATGGCATTTGTTGAATGCTGCCCAGGTGGTCGTTTGTTTTGATTTGCAATAGATTAAAAAGATGGATTCTTGCATGTCTGGATGTCTGTCTGCTTCCCCCTAGCAGCTCTACTGGCAGTAGTGGCCAGAGATCAGCCAAGCAGATCATCTTGTGATCTCTCCTCTCTTGTCATTCTTAAAACTAATGCCTAAAAACTGATCATAATTTAAATGATGGGTTTAGATGATCTTCACTGACAGGTACACAATTAAAAATCCGGACTGGTTTTGTGGAAGGACTAACTTTCTGGAAGGAAGAACAGGATATTCTTTGAGAAATTGGTTTCTAAAATCTATCTTGTTTTCAATATTCAGCCAACCTCTGATAATTCATCCAAAATAATTCCCTACAGGCAATTTACAATTTCTTGTCTCTACTGGCAGAGTTACTTGCAGTGGGTGAACTATAATGATATACCTGTCCAGTGCTTAAGCAGTTTTGCTTTACTGTGCAGTTAAATTATATTGCTAAATCTAATATACCCTGTAAGAGTTCAAATTTTCTATTTCCATTATTTTTTACATATTTTGCCTGTGCTTTCTTAATCTAGTGTAATATAATAAGGAACTCCTGGGTTTGGTGGTGTAGGTTTTGTTTGACACCTCAAATAATTTTTTTCATTTTAGTGCTGCTGTTCTACTCATTTCTGTATTTCCTAGTATGAGGAAACATGTCTTGGTCCACTTGCCTCTTAGTAAACCTCTCTGCACAAAAAACTGTGTATTAGAAATGACAACCAAAAAAAAAGTTGTAACTTGGAAAATAGACTGAGCCTTGCTTCTTGTGCAGCAGGAAGGCACAAAACTCATTAAGTATTTAATGAGATCAGTGGTTTTAAATGTGGGGGAGAAATGGCTTTTCTTTATTGAGGCTGGAAGGAGAGAGGGAGGTGACTTTGTAAGAAATATTCAAATGTTCTGAGATCCTGGTTTTCCCCTCTCTCTTGGCAGGGGGAAGCCTGTAACAGTAAGAAAATGACTAACTTTGCTGTTTCATGTTGGAAAATATAGATAACAAAATAAATGAAACTTTGAGAAATGCATTGCACAAATCACAGTGCCAGAAAAACCAGGACTTGATTGTGTAAAAGACCAAGGTTGTGCTTGGGTTCACTCTTGTGTAGGTGTATGAACTCAAGTGGGTATGTGCAGGAAGTTCTGAGCAGGATTTGGATGCCAAGGTGCTGTGGCTGAAGTTCAGGTGGTGGCTGCTCTCAGTTTAATCTTCCTCGTGGAAGCCCCAGTGCTTGGGCTGGGTGAGTCTTGTGGGGATGAAGGCAGCATCATGTTCAAATCTCCTTCTGCCAGCTACCTTGGCTTCTGCTTATTTCTTCCTTAACAGACATGGCATTAAAATAGCTCCTAACCTGAGGGCATGTGCTCTGTTTTCTGGCTGTGCTAGATGCTGTTGGTGGTACAGGTCTCTCATGAGTCAGCCGTGAGTCACAGAGGCTCCTGCAAAGATGCAGGCTGTGACATGCATGCAGAGAACAGATCACTTGCACATCGTGCAGCCCCTGCTCTCCAGCTCTAACAGGAGGAGCAGGAGGTGGAGGTTAAAGACTTTGGATCTTATTAAATGCCAAGGATGAGGCTGAGGTTTTGGTTAGCACCTGTGCTAGAGATGCAGTGGGAGACAGAGCAGGGCATAATGGATGTGTTTCCCAGCTGCTGGCTACATACAGAGGGACCCAAATAATTTAGGTCCCAGCTCAGCTGTGCTGAGTTGTTGAAAAACACCTGTGAGCAGCATTTCCTGGGCTGCCCTCCTCCACCTGCCACCAAGTTCTGCTGGTGCCTCTCCAGTGCCTGCAGCGCTTGTCATGAGCTGCACCCTGGTCTCAGCAGGCAGGGGCAGTGACATTCTTCGTGTTTCAGAATAGCAAAAGCTTTCTTCACTTTCTATAAAAATAAAAGCTGTGTGAAGCAGCTGAGTAAGATGTAATCCTGATAGTGTAAAGTTGGCAGGAGAGGCAGAGGCTGCACTTGCTCTCCTGGATGCTCCCATGAGGAGATAATGGGGTTGTAATCAATATGGGACTTGGTGTTTGACTATTGCCTGGCTTCTAAAGGCACAGAGTTCAGTTGATTTCTCTGTCATGAGCTAAGCCTGTGTAAAAATGTGGCTTGCAACAGGATTTTTTGGCTATTCTGTGGTCATAGGTAAAAGCAGGTTTTTGAGAGTTTCAGTGTGCTACCCTGGGTCTTGAGTGTGGTTATCCCTTTGGTACCTCTGTGGAAGCTGAGCTAATCTGAAAGATAGCTCCTGGAGTATACTCAATATCATTACAAATTTTAGCTGTTAAATTCTATCTAAATAGCTCTAACTTCTCTGAGCTGCTGACTTACACCAGTTTTCTCAGGCATCACCCTTTTTTTAGTTTCTTTTAAGCAAACTGCTATTGTATAATTTTGATTATGAGAGCTGAGAGCATAAGAAAAACACCCAATATCATGAGGAGGGTGACTAATGTTGGCAACACTGGTGATGCTGATAGACATTAGAAGATAAAAGGGAGCAGATGGTGTTTCATGATTTTTTGAGTGCTTTGCTTGTCTTTTGCATCTCTGATGCAGTCTTTTGAAGAACATTACCTGAATTTAAACCTTTTCCTTCTCTCACCAAAAAAAAAAAGTGAGAATAATCATCATGATTTCAAAGCAGAGATGCTGTTATGGTCACATCTGGTACCTAGAGTGCCTCTGCATGTGTGCAAACATTTGTACTTGGGAAGCAGTGCTTTGTGTCAGCAGTGAGCATTTTATTCTTGACTTTTCTCTCCAAGGCTTCCCAAAGAAACAGAAATCACAAGTAAACATGGCATGCCCTTGACTTCAAACCCATGGCAATCCTCTGGGGTTATTTTGCTTTGTAGCAGTGCAAAGCATATCACACTTCCAAGTGACCCTCAAGAAGCAGCCTGGGAAATGGAGAGGTTATCCAGGGAAGGGACTAGGAGCTGGTTCCTGCTGTGCAGTTTGTAAAGAGCAAGCATCAGAGGACTTTTTTTTTTTTTACAAACTTTGAAATAGGCTCTTTCTTAGCAGTTATGAGGCATTGGGAGACAAGTAGCTACACAGTCTAATCATTGATGGGAAAGGACAGAAATGTTGTCAGAGAAGTGCTGGCGCATCTATACCATTCCCAGTCTGGCAAATGCAGAGTTAAATCTGTCACTGTCTGTACAAAAAGCTTGAACAGATTCTATGTGTATCATGGGAGGATGTGATAGATGTCTGAAGAAAGATTATATTTAGAAGGTAGACAGAGATTGGTAGAGCTCTCTGAGGAACTTCATCCCAAATGTCAACAAAGCTTTTATAGTAAAAGGAAAAAAAAATTGAGAAAGTTTTTCAGGATATGCTATACTGGTGCAGGAGCTGCATTGCAAGAGTTGGTGTGGGTACAGACATATCAATAAAGGCAGATTGGTTTCATGCTCCCAGTATGTACCACTAACACAGCAAAACTCTCCAGTGCAGCCTTAGTCTGGAATTTCTGCAGAGTGAGTTCTCTCAGCATTTTGGCAAGCTTGTGTTCGGTGCAGGTAGCTCAGGCTATGGCTGTGGAGTTACAGGTTCAGCTCTGGGGGGCAGGAGCCCGAGGCCAGGCAAGAGGCCATGAAGTGCAGAACAGAGGGCCCAGGGCCCCATGGTCCAGCCAGGGGATTGGACACTCAGGGACACAGCAGGAGCTGATCATTGCAGACTCTCCTGCCCTTACACTGTGAGGGTATAAAAGCCTGGGGGCTCCTTTGTTCTGAATCCCTCCTCAGAGGCACCAGCTTGAGCTGTAATTTTGTTATTTTACCACGATTAAGGTACTTAAAAGGTGAAGACATGTGAAACTGTGCTGTGGGAATCCTGGGGTCCAGCTGGTGAGGGAAACTTTTGTGTGTGAGTGTGGGGGGTGTAGCTATGGAGGGGCCTCAGTTCCAGCTCAGGTGATGTGAGAGTGTTGAACAAGGAAGTGTCCTTAACAAGCTCAGCAGCTGAAATGAATTACTTTAAGTTCCTGTGTAGAAAGACAACTTTTAACTGCTGTTGATTAAATATGGGCTTTTGAGCAGTGTCAGATTGCCCGAACTAAAACAATGTATTATGGAGGGAAAGAAAAAGTCGCTTTATTTGAACTGGAAAGCTCCTTCGGTATTTTCATGAGTACTCCTACTGTGCTGGGAGACTTGAACAGCCACTGAATGGTTTACTGAAATTTCAGGTGTTTGAGTCAATTAAAATAGAGAATCGATGTGATGAAGCCACAGCATTGATGTTGCCCAAGCTGGAGTGCTGAGTGAGGTTTGGTCACTGGTGCATTTTAGCAATTTTCAGCTGTTGGGCCAGCATTCTGGAATTGCACTGACAGCCATCCAGCAGTGAGCAGGGCTTGGAGCAAGGCAGGTAGTCCTCTGGGGATGGAGAGGAGAGAAGCTTCATCACTTCCAGAAGCCTGGCCCCTTGAGCCAGGAAATTTTCTTGTGTAACAGGAGACCATTCCTTACACAGGTCAGTGCGGACTGGGCTTGGACTGCTCTTACCCAAGGTGAAAAGCACAGTGAGATGAGGATAGTGAGGTCCTCACTGAGGGGCCATTCACCAGAGGAGCTGGTGACTTTGAGGGGCAGCAACACGTGGCTGCTGGGTTTGCAGTTAGTAATCCCAAAGTGCAAAACCAAAAAAGATAAAATCTAAAGCAGAAGGAGAAACAAAGTGTATTTCAGGCAGAAAAGCAATGCTGCCTGCGACATGAGCTCAGCTGATCTGGGAGTGTTGTCAGCTGTGGGCTGCCCCTTGCTGCCATAAGCTCAGGTCTCAGTGTGTTGTCTTACAGCAAAATGTATTGCTCATATGTAGCAGGTCTAAAAGTAGGTTTTTTCCTGTGCCAAAAAAGTATTTATTTTAAGCAGGCAAGGGAAGAAGGAATGAACACTTCCTTTAGGGTAGCTGCAGACACTTGTCCCGAGGAAGGAAATTGAGTAGTGTTTTTAAGATGCAAATGCTGGGGAGTTATCCACATCCAGTCTTAGTGGTGTTACAGGCTTTTGTAGGCTCAATCTGGCAGTCCCAGTCAGGGGAGAAGCTGTCCCCTTCCTTTGTGGAGAGAGAGCTATACATGAAGATGTGTACTTTTGGCTTGAATGAAGCACAGCTCTTGAACTGAAGTTGACCAGCTACCTGGGAATTGGTGCTCCAGTAATACAAATAGTCTTGGTAGGTAAGCAATCTGTCAGGATAGATAAGTGATCAATCATGGGGTCCAAAGTCAGTCCAACTGCTCTGGTATATACCTGCCAAACTCATGGCTCTAGATGGATACCCCATATGTGGTATCTAGTGTGTATTTTAAGAAAGTGGTGTGTCAAGGAGTGGTCCAGCCCTGATGCACTGCTTCCATACCTGTTGAGTTTCTGGTGCATATCTACTGTGCCTGGGCTCTAACCTCTGTATTGAATGGTGCAGCCGTCGAATGGTGGGGCAAGTTAGAAGGTAGAGTTGTTCCTTTAGTCTCTGTGGTGAAGCCTCTCACATTGTCTGCAAGATTGACAGGTGCTCTGACATTTCATAAGAGAAGAAATTGATGGGCTAACGGGTGGGTGGACATAAATTTACATCAGTTATAGGCTGTTCGTTTTTGCTAACAGTGCACTTTGCCCTGCTGTTTATTTGTGGAAAGCCCATTTTAAGCTAGAGTAGGAAGCCATATTACTTTTTAGTTAGCATTAAAAAAGGTCATCTGTAAAATGGAATAAAATGAAGTTATTACAGAAATAATGAAGAAACAGTAATTGAAATCCAAAGAGGTGTAAAGAAGTTCCTGTGAATGTAATCTAGTGGTGGCTGGGATACAAGAGAAAGTGCCCACACACCATGACAAGTCAGTGCTTTCTCATCACAACCTGCAGCTCTTATCAGTGGCTTTCTCCTTCTCATAACATGTATAGAGCCTTTTTCAGAGTATATTGAGAGAATTTTTTTCTCTTCCCCTGAAGGATAAATCAATTTGCAGTACAATACATTCATTTTTTACTCTAGGTTTTTCATACTATTGGACAAGCTAGTCAGTGTTTTTTCTACAGGAAGGGTGGACTGGGCTGTGGTACAGGGCCAGTTCTCTGTCTGAGCCTATCACTGGGAATGCACCAGCAGTGGCCTGCTGGCCACTCATGTAATTTAAGAATCACATTTCAAAAGCAGTTATTTTGGCTCATAAAAAATATCCAGGAATTACCCAACACTGGGTTGGAAAAGGCAGATCCTGACTGTCAGGTGTTTTCTGTGAAGTTACAGAGTCCTTGCTGAGCAGCAGGGCCTGACCCATAAACTCCTTGCCCGTGTTGGTAATGCTGAAGGCTGAATTAGCAGGGACTCTGAGCAGACTGCAGGAGCCAGCACACTTGAGGTGATTAATGAGAAGCCTGAGCTGGTGCTTTACACTGAAGATGGGTCATTAATATAACAGGCATGCTAACAGGCACGGGAGGGAGAGGCTTTGTGTGGGAGGCCCCAGGAGCCTTCTCTCCCCAGGCTGGGAGCAGGGTTGAGCCAGCACAACAGGGCTGCTTACAGCTCAGGGCTCCCTGGTGCTTCATTCCTGTTCCTAGGTTAGGGACACATCTCCTCATGGAGTGGGGTGGGTATTAGGCTGAAAACAATCATGTGTGCTTCAGTGGCATTAAGGGGTTCAAGTGCAGTAGGGGTATTGCTGCCCTCGTATCAAAGCCCTACACCTCTGAAGAGGGTGGTGGCAGTGCTGCCTTCAACAAGCTGAGCATGTCCCCAGCCAGTATTTGCAAGGCAAAGCACAGAGTAATTAAAATTTATTTTTTAAGTCCCCAAGATGTACATGTGCTCGGTGCATGCAGGTTATGTAGCTTGTGGGGCTCACAGCCCTGTCTTCTGTTTATATTACTTCTGTCTTCCTTTTTCATTAGTTTAGAAGGCAGATCAACTTTTAATTGAAGGGATTTTTTTTCCTCTGAGGAAAATGCTGATACATTGTGTTCACATAAAGGAAGCAGTATTAGATTTGAAACCAGTTAAACCATCACAGAAGGAAAAAAAATCCTTTCTTCCTGACTGCTAAATATTTAACAGGCCACTGAATGATCAAAGGTCCCTTTAGGATTTTAAAATGACAAGATAGGAACGAGTTTAAATTCCCCAACATTTGCATTTGTGACAGCAAGAATGTGAGAAGCGATGTCAAATGCTTGAAGTCCTCCCACTTGCACAGTGATCACTGAGTCATTTTACTGATAGAAGCCAATTCAGAATGCTTTATCCCTTCTATAAATGTTGAACCAAACCCAGCTGGGAAATGGGAGCATCACCCACACAACACAAAGCACTGGAGCATTTTTCCCCTGCACAGGGTAATCAGCAGCAGTAAAAAAAAAAAAGAGCCTCAAGTGCTGAAGGGATTCTGCAGTGAATAGTCATTGGGGGAATGTTGTCTCCTAAGTTTGCTTTGACTTAACTCTTGGTTTCCATGGGGTTGTTGGAATTGGTGTTAGGAGCACGTTTAGTTTGGATGCTGTCTCTTTATATCTGAATCTTAATGCTCTGATTGCAATGAGGGTACAGTAGAAATGCTCACTTGTCACTGATTTAATCTGGGAGATTACAGATGGATACGTGCTGAGTCTGTCTCACTGGATGAAAGTGGTTTGCATCCCATTTCCAAGATATCCTACCTTACCATATTAAGTAGTTAGTTTTTTTGGCACTTGAAACACTTTGGATTTCTGAAGGTGATTCTTGATTTGCTACATTGTTCTGTTAGTATTAAACCTGTGTGAAAGCTTTGCCTTCTGTGGAACTAACCACTTGCTTAAGTGTATGCTTGAAAATCTTTTGCTGAATCAAATGGATTAATTTAAATGTTTAAAAATAATTCAAGTTGAAGTAGATCAGCTTTTAAGCTTTCAGTAGCAATGTTATTTTTAAGCTTCTCTTGTCAGATTGCTGACATATTTGTTATGGTTTAAGTCCAGCTGGCAAATAAATACCATGCAGCCACATAGTATGGTTTACATTTGTTGTTTTGTTGCAAAGAATGTGTTGAACTTTTTTTCTGCAATAATCTACTCAGAAAAATGCTTCTGAATACTTGAGGCACTAGTTCTTCTTCTGTGTCTTAGGGTGACATTCTGTAAACAGCTTTTTGAGGGTGCTAGAGAGCATCCTAGCAGAAATGACTTGAGGTGAATGGAGCCCACTAAGCATCCACACTTCACATATTTATGTCTGCCCCAGGTATGGGAAAGAGATTAATAACATTAGAGTAGTCAGCTGTTGCTTTTTCCAATGCCACTGCCTTTCTTGGATAATTCCAGGCAGATGAGCAACTAAACCACAGAACAAGGACCAGTTGGTTTGTTGTCTCCTTGTATCAGAAATGACACACACGTATAAGATAAATCACTGCTTATTTCACTTCTGTGTTTCCTCATTGAATCTGCTTGTTGAACAATGCTTGTTATGGAACAGTAAGCACATCATTTGGCTTTATGCTAAACAACTACAAAAATTATCATACTTTAATGAGAGCCATTGCAATACCCCTATTGAGGGAATGCACAAATACTTATCAGATAACTGAAACAGAATTATTTGGAGCTTGTTATTAAAAGGTGATGATACAGCAAAGTGCTGAATTTCATTTAGTTTGTTCATGTCAAAGTACATTTACTCTTAGCCTTGTATTCCACAGAAGTATTTTCCAGTATGGGTCATTTCTAAAATGACATTTGTGCATAAACTCACCAGCTGAGTGCCCAACTGGTACTGCTGAAGTGTTTAGAAACACTTGGGCATCGAGCTGTGGCAGTCTTTCAAGTCACTTGTGTTCGGATCTGCATGGGTGATTCTCAAGACCTGGCTCTGGTTCCTATCCAAATGTTCATCAGGCAGCACATGTAGAGAAACAATCTCTGTGGCTGCTAGCAGATAGGTCTTTGTGTTGTTTTCAAACTACAGGGAGTCATATGATAAGTACACATCTTCTTCTGAAGCAGGGACTCATCTTGCCAGTCTTTCTGTTTCATCCTCAGCTCTGAAAATACAAAAGAGCAGCATTTAGGTTCTCATTATAACGGAGGAAATGTTGCATTGCTTCAGGCAGTGTATTGTTGTTCAGGAACTGCAAATGTGGCTTGTAGAAGAAAGAGCTGTACCAACTGTAATCAATTTGTTACATGTGTTCTCTCACTCCTCCTGTGTTTTAACTGAGCATTCTTGTCTCTCATAGAATAAGTTTTGTTGGTAATCAATCTCATTGATGTGACATACATGAAATTATTCTTCTTCAGTTTCATCTGAACTTCCATAAATCACATGTAGCTGACTGTTATGCCATGAAATTGAAGAAAAGTGGTTTAGTTTTTCCTATTTATCCCCAAAGTAGATGGTGTAATGAGTGCAATTACTTAGCAGTATTTCACTCAAAACTTCCTGGCAGAATTGTGGTTTTACTTGCTATTCTGGATGTTGTGAACAGAATAAATTCTTTTATCTCAACTACTGTTTTTATGTGCTACCTCTAGCAAAAATTATGCATACTTCTTTGTGTGTATGCACAATTTTTACTCTGGTATGCTTAAATATAAACAGGGTGAGGGCTGGAGTATGATGAGAATTCTTTCTCTCAAATCGGAAGAGTTGATGTGAAAAGTGATATTTCCCTTTTGTTCCTAGTGGCTGTTGGGACTGACTGCAGCAGCACTGACTACTTCCTGTGAATTCTAGCAGTTTGTGGTGATAACTTCACTGTGACTTAAATGCATTCCAGGGGCAGCCCCTGCTTAGCTTGTGAAGTTTGAGGAGCTACTGTGATTAAAAATAAGAAAGGACCAGAGGCAAAGTGTCATTTTAACAATTCTAATAACTAACACTTAATGCTTTGATCCTTTAAAAGCAGCTCTCCATTTTAATGTCAAATAGTTTAACGGAGTTTATTAATAGAAGGCTCCTTCTGGTAAAAACAGTGCAGCAACAGTTCCCCTTTGAAGTTTCATCTATGGCTGAGATCATCACCAGTTCACACTGGTTCAGGTAGTTTTTGGACTTTTGGCACCACTGGGGCTTACCCTTCTTTTCCTTCTCAGTAACATGGTGAGCAGCATCTCTGCTCCACTTGACTCTGTTCCAAACAGCAAGTGGTCACAGCCCAGCTCTAGCAAGATGTAACTTGTCTGCAGTTCTCATAAATGAGCACCACAGGTACAGGGTAGCGGATGCTCCACAGGCAGAAAAAGCTGGGTTAGCCCAGAGAAGACTGAAATTAATCAGGGTAATGTTTTTTCCAGTATTAAACCTTTGTTAATTTAAGGCTTTTAAGTGGCTTTTCCCAGACATCTGTTGGGAGTGATTTGGGGAAAGCTGAACCTGCCTAAAACAGAGGCACAACTTGGGTGATTCCTCAAAGGCCATCCAAACTTACTGTCTTTATGACTTCTTATATGTGAAGTAGTAGTGAAGATTTTTCTGGTGTCTATCCCTTTTGGGAGAGCAGCAGGTGTCTGAAAAGGGGCTCATAAACCCAGGCTGCCCTCAGACTTAGAGGTATAGGTATGGAAATGGCTCAGTGAAGGGGAAAGCTATACCAAGCTAACAGAATTTTTCTTGGGAAACAAGAAAATTGCTTTGAAGTCCACTCTCATGCAGTTTAGAGGATGGCAGGCTTCAGTCTGCTGCTTTCTTGCACCTAAGCCAGAAGGGAAAAGCAAAGATAGCAACAGCAGTGCAGGGGAGGAGGGAAAGACAGCACAAATATTCAAGTGTTGTATATGCATACTACACCATACTAAGTAAAATTTATTAAGAAATTCTTTCCACTTAGTTAAAAGGAGTTATTTCTTCTTCTATGGGAGAAAAATAAGCTGAAGAGATGTTCGTGATGTTTGTGTTCTGTGCCACTGAACCTTTCCCAATTGAAATGAAAGCTCCGAATAGTTGTGTACTTGCTTCTAGATGAAGAGTGTCGCTTCAGGAGCATAAATTTTAAAATGCAGGCTGTCTCTTGAGTCTTTTGTAGTGTTTGATCTGCTGCTGAATAGATCACAATTGCAAGAAATACTCCTGAAACCTTTGTAGTTCAAATAATTGTTGCAAGTGGTCTTTTTTTTCAGAACAAGTGCTGGTTCACTCTGTAGAAGAAATATATTTGAAAATTCCCCAGCTGGGTTAAGTGCTATAATAGGTTGGAATTGAAGGAATGATTTAGAGAGATGCTCACTGATAATAACTGAAGGGTGACCACTTCATTCATAACATGTCCTGTCAATCAATTCCA